>NC_071576.1:49431313-50031313 GCF_024509145.1 Vidua macroura
GTTTCTGGTGGCTGTCACAAAAACTGATGGTATAAAAGTGTATACCTGAGATTCATTTAAGGTAGTGATGACAGTGATCGTCTGTGAGAAGCTCAGTATGGTGTTAAGGAAACTTTTCCTTGAATGGCTTGTGGTAATTGTGATGGGTTTAAAAAAAATGTATGGAAAGCTTGTTTTCTGAAAATCCTGAAAACATGAAATTTCAGGGTCTAATGCCAAAGTGAAAGAGCAAGACTGCAGCCTCATGTTGCCTATTTAAAAGAAATCTCATGTTTTTAATTTAGCTTTACAGGACTGTTGTACCTTCAACTGAGTTTCTAAAATGTTTTTGGATAAAATATTCTAGTTGTCATTTGATATACATTCGGTTTTAGATTCAGCTATGCAGAAAATGCTTAATTAGGCCTATTGATTTGACAAGTAAGGTAAAGCTGGAGATGTTAAGTGTAACAGATTTTAGTGCCATGCAAATGTTCTTAAGAAATTAAACACTTTACTTATGAGCAAGAATAAGCATACCAACTTTGTGTCTGATGGGGGACAAGTGAATGAATTGGCTAATAACACAGTCAGTGAAATGGTGAGAGAAGTTAATGTTTCTGGTCAAGTCTCTTTTTTTCTTTAAAGTAATAGAAGGGAACTGAAAAATGTTTTAAAATGTGCAGTTTTAAAATGTGCTGCTGTATTGCTGTGTGTGTCTCATGGCAGCTTACCCTTCATGTGGCACAGTATAGGCTGCTCAGGCTGACTTGAAGTTTTTTTATATTGGATTTGAGAAATCTTCTGGAATTGGGCCAGAGGGTTATGAGTTCCAGTAAATGACTAAAAGTGAAATTGTGTCTAAATGACTCTTTCACTGATATCTAAGTTATTGGAATATGTGTTATCACAGTGGCTGAAAAATCACTTAATTATTTCAGAGAGCTTTATTTTAGTTAATGTAGCCATCTTCTTTTTTCTAATACTGATTTGGTTTATGATCAATTGGATTCAGTAAGTATTTGAAGTTTGAATTTCCATGCCCTATGTCATGTTAATATGTTTTTAATGCTTGGAAAGCATAATTTATTCCTGTGAAGGTTTTCAGAGTAACAGCACATAGATGCTTAGAGAAGAGTAAACTTTAACACCAATTATGAACCTAACCCAGTGTATTTTAATACTGCTGTATATGAAGGCAGCCTCACATTTTCTGTTCTAGCTTTCTGTTTGGTTGCCCAAATTTATTGCAGCAGTTTGCTACTCAGGAGAGAAATTTCAGTGTTCACCCTCTGTTCTCAGTTTGCTTTATTTTGAAACAGTGACTAAAACCAATCCATTCATCCTTAAATTGTGGGAGACTTTGTTTAGCCCTAGAGTAGTATTGATGATGCTGAAAACATAAGATGGGTTGTTCTGAGTAAATACTCACAGAAAAGGGACATTTACTTAGAAAAATCAGAGTTCAAAAGCCCTCTCTTGTGAGATGGTTACAGTTTCTTTGAAGATCACATATTTAAGACCTGAAAGTCTGGGGGTTGTTTTGAGGAGGTAACTGCCTCGGTACCTTGTTTACTCTTAACTGAAACTGATGGGTGAAAATCTTATGACGAAAATCTTCCTAGGTTTGTTCAGCAGGGAGAAGAGAAAGTTTCAAGGGTACAGAGTAGCAGCCTGCCAGTACCTACAAGGAGGTTCATTGAGAAGTTGAACTTGGAGAAACAAAAGACACTAATAGAAACACAAGGTTTGGACTTAATGTAAGGAAAACCTTTTCCACCACGAGGACAATCAAGCAGAGGAGCAGGCTGCCTGGGGAGGTTGTACCATGTAAGCCTTATGGAATAGAAAAGATTTCATGGCTGAATTGTTTGGGAGCAGGAGTTTGGAATGAACCTCTGGAGATCGCTTCGACCCTGGATAATCCTGTGATCCTAAGGTCTTGGTTTTGTCCTCAAAACTGTTTCCACACATGCTTGAGACTGAGAATTATGAAGCTTCAGTCCAGTGCTGTGATAATAAGCTGTCAGAGGGATGAGTTTTCAGGGTAGTTGTTAAAATGTAATAGGCAAGACTCAAGTTCAGTTTACTAGGGGCAACCAGTGAGAGAGAAGGAAATTTAAGAAATCATGCTGTTTTTTCCCTGTCAGCTATAATACACATTTTGGGTGCAGCAAAATATATAGAAGCATTATGCAAGCAGTTCAGAGCTCTCAGTGTGCCATCTGCATAACATAAGGTGCTTGTATTACTCTGATAGGGTAGAAGCTGGCATCTTCTTTCCAGCACTGACTAGGGAAAATAAAGATTGTAACTGAAATAGCAGCTTGGAAAAACTGCTTCATGGTTCGGTAGTTCTTTGTTGTTATTTTGTTTTAGCCCAGAAACGCTAAAATTAGCTGTCCTCTCCTCTTTGTTCTTATTTTCCTTGTACTCCAAAGTTTGCAAAGTAGAAAATGAGTTGAGAAGCTACTCTGCAGTTTAACTATCCATGCACTGAAAACCAGAGCCCTTGATCTGGAGGCTTAAAATGAAAATTTTGATTTTCAGGGCTTGTTCTGCAGTTTCTCTAGTTATGTACCATCTTCTAGCATAAATTGTTATTTGGTCATATAAAATTAAGTTGGATTGGTTTACGCTGACAGTTTTGCTCTAAATTTATAAGACAAAGTCTAATTCTGTGCCCTTCTCCCCGTCCTCTGTTTTCTTTTGAGTAGCAATAGATGAACAAGCTGTGTGACAGATAGGCTATTGAAATTAGTTCGTTAAAAACAGGCTCTGCTCTTCGGAAAATTAAAAAGCCTGATGTCTGCAATGTTGTGTTCTTCTGCAAGGGTAAACAGAAAATGAGACAGACGAGCTTAGAGGTGACACAGATGTGACTTTGTCATCATTAAAATGTTTATTGAAGACGACTGTCCTGATTCATGAGAATCTTTTTTATTTGAGTGTTTCTTCTGAGTTGCAGTATTAGTCATCTAAAATCATGTATGCTATCTGCAGTTCTTTTTAAGGATCTTTGCTTGTCTGAAGAAGTTGCCTTTATTTTAGTTCTTTCTCATAGCAGTAGGTGAACCTTTAAGCACAAAGCTAACTTTTTCACCTCAATTACTCTTGACATGTTAAGTCAGCTTTATCCACAAATAACTGTGCTAGAAATAAGGCTTTTGTTTTTCATTTGTTTATTTTCTACATATGCCTGGACTTTCTACTTTGGGTTTGAATTCAAGGCCTCACAATCAATTTTGTGGAAAAACAGCACATAGTCCAAGGATTTATTTTTCTTTGAGATCTGCAAGACAGCTACAAGGAACCTTTTCAATTCTTTGCAAGAGCAGCAAAGCTGCTGTTCTTACAGACCATGTTGCTTGTGGGTCTGATGGAATCAGACCTGATGAAATCACTGGGGTTTGAAGAGCTGTATATTTGCAAATCACCAGTCAGTCTTGCTTTTCAAGGCTTAATGCAGGGTGAATAGCTGATATTTACTTCCTAGTAGTTGCCCCGTGCAGAGGAGAATAAGGAATGGAAGAGCACCTGATAGTTTTTCATGGCAGATAAAGCACTTCTGTGGGGTTGCTTGGGTACGTTCTACAAATCTGTTTTGGTTGAAACATGGCTGGGGACAGTCCAAGTTGTTGCTTCCTTCAGTGCTGTTGGCAGAGATGGTGGCTGCTGGTGTTGCGTGCTCTGAAGTCAGAAATCTGAACAGCACTAAGTGATGCATCCTATACATGTAGCTGGCAAGGTGCCTTATCAGTTTAGCTGAAGGCATTGAAAGGATACCACTTGAAAAAGTTTGAGATGGTTAAAAGGCAAAGACTGTAGAAAGGCTATTCTGAATGCAGCTTGCCATTGAACCTATAGTACCTATTGATTTGAATTTCTGTATAACAGCAATGTTTGAGACAAGTGATAAAGTGTGAAATTTCTGTCTTTTCAGGCATAAAACTTAGTACCACAAAGGGTGTCTCTTGCAGGTTTGCAGATTTTTCAAAATTCTCTGTAGATGCAAAGCTCCAGAGGGTTATTGCAGTTAGTGGTATCACTGTGCGTGTGTCAGAATTGTGGAATGGGCAAAGGAGAAACATAAAAAATAAGTTACCCTTTTTTCCCCCCACATGTTAAAGTACATTAGAAATCACACTAGTTACTTAAAAGTGCTAAATCCAGTAATTGTTCATGTAGAGAGGGCAAGTCATAGTGGTTCCCAGCATGATCTGATTTCACACTGAGTTCAAAGCATGCACATCTGTAATGCTGAATGAGTTTTGCAGAGAGTTGTGGATATCTCTGCAGTGTATGTAGAATACCATTGAAATATGTAATATTGATACATTTGGCAGGATTTATGAACTTTTCTGGTACTGACAAAACAGACTTTGCTGTTTCAAAGTGAAGTCCAAAAATAAACACCTCAATTTATGGTAAATAGCCTGTGCATTAGATGTTGTCAAGGGCTCTTAAGTTAAACATGCTTGAAATTTTTAGATCAGGCTGGCTTTGAGAGATGATATGCCAAAATAGAGCTGGAAAATTTTGACAGTGTTTCTGCATTTTTTTCATTCTTTCAGTAACAGAAGGGAACAGACAGACCTGAAGGAAAAATACCTGTATTTTCTTACCCCCCCAGCCTTGCTTTGAGCCTACTGCCTGATAAGTGTAGGCATTGAAGGGGAAGAAGAAATTCTTTTGTATTCTGTCCCCCTGAATGGTTGCATGTCAGAGTTTATTTTGCTCGTGTTGTAACAGTGGTACTGCAGCTCTGTAGGAGCATTCTGTGGCTGTGAGCCTCTGTGGCAGCTTGCTTTCACGCCTGCAACTTGGCTTGTTTAATTCTACACAAGAAATTCTGCTGAAAATGATCTGGACACAAGGGTGTAGGCATTTTTGTTGCTGCTGTTCCAGAAAAAGTGGCACAAGCTGGGAAAAAGAAGCGATTTCCAGTGGTAGATTTATTAGGTTGTAAAAAAACAAACAAACAAACAAACAAACCCAAACTTATCCAGAGGGTAGGAAAGCTGAAGAACTTTTCTGAATTACAGGTTAAGTTTTAGTCTGTTTTAATCAGGGAGTAGTGGATAGCAAACTTTCACTCTCCTGGTTTGATTATCAGTGAACCCTGCTCTCCTTTGTATATGGCTGACAGGATAATAAAATTAGATAGTGTTTCACCACACTTTCCTCAGTCAGAAAGTCAAAATTGAAGCTGAAATGGATCTCTCAGAATAAGGCATGTTCACTTCTTGGTAATTTTACCTCCAAAATCAACTTTCAGAGTTCTGACACCTCTGATCAGGGACGTATCTGTTGGTGTTGCACGAATGTGCCACGAGTCTGTTCTTGGAGGGGAGCAAATTTCTTCTCTTGGAAGAAAGTGGGTTTGTAGCTCTGCAGGTCTGAAATCAGAAGTATGATGTAAGTCTGGGAGTCAACTTGAAGGCAGAGCATCAAGTTCTTCCTAAAAAGTTTTAAAGTTGTCCACTGAGTGAGGTAAAAAGCTGTATTTGAAGAGGCAGCTTTTGCTTTGGAAAACTAATGTGGATATCAAGTAGCTTTGTGGTTTGTGGTTGCATCACTTGTCAAGTGGTACTGGTTATGCAAATAATATTTGAGTGCTCTGCCATCCCTAGAAGAGGGAAAATTGGGGTTTAAGGTGTGTTTCAGGTTTCCTGTCTCACTGCCAGTTCTCCTCACTTCCTAAAAGAGAGAATGACTTGGCCACCTACCAAAGTCCCTTATTTAAGTGAGCTATGTTCTTCTAAAGATACTATCACCTGTCCTCTGAAGTTTGAAAGTAGTGCACACTGCTCAGATCAGTAGCTGAATTGTCTGGGTGGTGTCCTCAGCTGTGCTGCAGTCCCCTTGCAATTGCTTGAGAGAGCTGGAGCAGTTTAGAGCAGCCCAATGGCCCGGGGTGTGACAGCAGGCTGGAGGGGACTCGTGGTGCCACCACGGCTTCTGGGAGGCTCCTGGCAGCCCCAGGGTCTGGGATGCAGTGCTGCCCTCGGGAAAGCCTCTGGCATGCAGAGCTCAGGGGCTGTAGGGCTACTTAAGGGTGCACCTGCAGGCACTGTGACCCCAGGGAGAGGCTGGGGACAGGTGGCACCAACTGGGCTGTGCTGGGGTCCCTACTGCTGGAGCCAGAGCTGTGCTGATGTTTGAGCTAGCTGGAGCGAGCCAGGGCTCTGCAAGGCTCTGGGAACTCCTGAGCTCCAGCACAGAGCTGCACCAGCACAGTGCAAGGTTCCAGGCTGGGTTTGGTTGGTGGTACTTCAGGGAGTCCCTCGGTCAGCCTGCACCTCTCTGTGCAGGTGCTCCATGGCTGGCTCCAGCACCTAAACTAGCTGGTTTAAGGACAGCCTGGCTCTTGTGCACTGTGCAGTCACCCTTGTACTGCACTGCAGATATTTGCAGGGTTATGTTCTGGGGTTTGGCCTCTGCATCCGGGATTTGGGGGGTGCAGAAGTTGGATAAAGCCTTGCTCAGGCTGCAGTTCTTGCTCTGTACCTCTGAGAGAGCCAAAATAAAATCTTTTTTCCTTGTATCCACAAAACAAAAAAAAGTACAGAGAACCAAAATTGGATGAGAAATAGAGCAACCTAATGCATTCTGAGAAAGCAGATATTAAGACAACTGTTAGAAATAGTGGTTTATGTCTCTAAACTATTTATAGTGTAGTCATGATGTCTCCAAAGAGACATATTATATCATCAACATTTGATAGTGGTGCTCTGAATAGAGAACAGAATGCAAGACAGTACAGATGGCTGACAGACTGCAGCAAATTCCAGCTAATGAAGAAATGCAGTATGTTTGTTTACATGCAAATTGAAACTGTTGGCTCTTAAAATTGGTTTTAAATCCACTTCTGAGCTGTGTAAACGCATATCACCCGTATACAGCTAATAACAAAAGATGTGTTTGCATTTAAGGAAAAAAACCCCAAACCTTCCTTTTGACAGCATTGCTGCAGTTTGATAACTTGGCTGTGCTGTATTCAATGATCTTCAGTGCATGTGTGAATTAATGCTGCAAGAAACAAACCCATTTTACTGTGTGGATTTATGCTTAGCCTCAAATTGTGAATTTATATCCCTGAAGTGTAGGTTTTATGATGAGACTCTGGGAAAAAAATGAGTAATTTGGGTAAATTTTGCAATGCCCTGGACGTATAATTCAAGCAGAGGGAACAGTGAAGACCCAGACATTCTGCTGAGCTGCTTCATCCAGTGGATCAGATTATAGTTTTCCTAGGAGTTTACATGGTGAATCAGGGGGGTGGGAGTGTCTGATTCCTGAATTTTAAGAGTGAATTTCTGATTATAGTAGTTCTTTTCCCTGTCTCCTTCAAAAAATGGCATTTTTGAGCAGCCAGCAAATCTGTTGTGATTTAATATTAGCACAGTGATGCCATACAGTAGGAATACTGCAATCTCTTGTGTATCAGGAAGAGACAGACACAGGAAGAATAAAATGAGGACTTATTAGTACATCCTTTTCTGTAATATGTCTCCAAAATTCATTATTTGCTTGTCAGAGTATTTCTGAGAATAACTTCACTTTACTGGGGCAGCATTCATCTCATTTGCTATCATTTTTTAGAAGCATCATCTGTATTATAGAGAGCTGTTAAAATTCTGGAGCACATTTCAGGAAGGTGTTTCAAATGTAACTTGTTTGCTCCTGTCTTCCTTGCTGATGGGTGTTTAGAATACATTTACTGGTAAGCATTATGTGACAATGAAAATGTTCTTTACTCTCCAGCAGCAGGCACAGGCGGCTGTTCTGCAGCTGACCACAGTGGGCTTGGCTCTGGAGTTGCCCATTGATAGAAGAAATCAGTAAATAGGATGGGCTGTTGTTTTTGTTCTTTACCATAACGTTTAAAGGCTTACCATGCAGATGATGTGTTATCAAAGCATTACAGGACTGCAGAAGGTGAGCTAAATCACTTCCTCTTGTGGTTGGCTTTCAGAGGCATGTATGTGCTTGTGCAAATGACAGTCCTCACATGTGGGCTGTAGAGAGAGAGACCAGATACTCCTCTGTGATGCATACACACACACATGCATTTAGTTTATGCTGATGAGGTGGGTTTTTCACTTCACAGATTGTAGTGTGATGGACAGTTGCTGATTCTTAGAGCAAAACAACCCTCCTGCCAAGAACTGGAAATCTGCCATGATGCTAAATGATCTGAAATCCCACTCCCAGGGGCATGTGTGGATTTGCAAATCAACCAGGAGACAGCCTACTAAGCACAGTAACATTGAAAGTAACCATCAAAACTAAGGTTTATTTTGTGGTTTTTCTCTCACTCTGACTTCATAGTCCAGGAAGAAGAAGCAATTTAATGATTGCATCTTAGATTATATCCCCTGAAGTGCTTTCTTGATTTGCCAGATATTTATTACTTACGTAGTTTTCCATGTAAACCAGAATCTGTTCTACTTTTGCAGCCAGAATTTTTTAACAGATGTTCAAGCAGTAACAATTCAGATTAGAGCCTTGGATTCCTACACAGCTTTTGTTTGATTAGAAACAATAACAAATGCTTTGGAGAAGGAAATATAGCAGGGCTCGGTGGATGTTTGAATGCCCATATTGAGCATTTCCAAGTTCACATAAAAAAAAAGCAAACAAAAATCTGTGTAGCCTCTTGAAGGGATATAAATTTTCATGGGCCCTAAAAATAGACTTTGTAGGTTACTGTGTAACTGTCTGGCGAGGGTTTCTGTTATGTGCTTGTGAAACACTTGTCACTAGAGTGGGCTGATCCAGTATAGTAATTCATTTGCTCTTAAACTCCAAGACGTCACTATGTATTCTTTACTTGAATTGAGCAGATGTGAGGTTAGAGAAGTGACTTCTGAGGGTCTAGGTTTAGTTTTGTGGTGCATGGCACAGGAAGCTAAAATCAATTGAGCTGTAAAATTTAGTCCTGAGGAAAAACTGTCAAGAGGATCTCTGCTTTGCCAGGCTCTTTGCCCTGGGACAGCCCTGAGGGTGATCTTCAGTAAGTAACAAGGCAGCAAAATAATCTCTTATTGGTGTTGTTGATCCCATTGTAGGTAGGAACAAAGAAGCTCTGTACTTCTAAATACCCTCTTTGCTTCCAAGTGTATGTGAGTTATGGTAGATCTGTCACTAACAACTGTCCCAACTGTGTCCTTCCTGAAGAGCCCTGTTGGATTCTGTCTGCTTGTCTTGGGTTTAAATGTGAAATACTAGGTGTGAGGGCACTGGTAGGTAAAAGAAGCAGTCCACAGCAGTTTTTTGAGGTTGAGCTCCTTCTGCATCTACACAGCTGCTAGTCTAAGGGTGCTACTTTATGTAAGCTGTGCTTCTCACAGGGTTCCTTAATCATAAAAATGCAAGTCTGGATTGCATCTTCCATCTGAAGATGAGAGGTCCTCCTTGGGTCAAGGTAATGAGTGATGAAATATAATTACCTTCTACATTATAATAATGACTCATATATTTATAGGTGCCTGTGGTATGAAATTTGGATGAATTGTACATTCTGATGGACGTTTAATTTTGTTTTCTCTTGCTGTTGGCTGGTATCATCCCACTTAATGGATAATCAGACTTCTTGTTGGAGAGATTTTACATAAGCATTTTGGGGTCCATTTTTGGGAATCTTGGGTTTATTAAGTAAATTAGTGTGATTATGGTAGTGCAAATCAAAAAAAAACCCAAAACACCAACCCAAAACCACCACAATGTAGCTTGGCATTTGCCAAGCCACAAAAAAATTTTTTAGTAATAGTTCTTGCTCACCAGCAAAACTGTCATATTGCACATGAATAAACTCCTGCAAAGGATTGAACTCATGCTTGTACACAGTGCACAATGGGACTGCTTTGTGAATAATTGTTCCTCATGCCCCTTCCTGTACACAATATGTTCTGTAAATGATCCACACCTGTAAGGCACTCATGGCCCCACCGGGTATATTCAGTACCTTCTGTTGCTGCTTTTATTTATCATCAGTCAATAAATTTGTACTAGCTTTAGTGTTTTAAATTCGGTGTATCAAATCTTAAGACACTTAAAATGTTTTGGTATAACAATTCTGAGTAACTCTCAAAACTTTTCTTGATAAGGATGTGAGTTTTTTAAGTACAAAAAACGGAACAGAATGGAAGAAGTGTCTTGCCAAGGACAGAGTTGGTAAGACCCTTAAATGTTTCATATTTCAGTGCCTTCTATATGCAAAATATTAGCAATGTATCGTATTCACTGCAGAACTCTCCAGTTAACTTCAGTGCCCAGGAGGGAAGTAGAGATTTGTAGTATAGTGAAGTACTGCCATATAACTTAGGGGCTTGGCAATTGGATTTCTTTGCTGAGACCCATGGTCATTTTTACAATATTTCCTATTACGAGAAGGAAGACGCCTGCATTTCTTTTGCAGATAAATGAAATATGACCAAACTCCAGTTTCTTGATCTCAGAGGTATTCACCTATTACACCTTAAATTTGGAGCCAGAACAGTCCTAGTTGTCTGGTATAATAATTAATTTTCCAAAACCAATTTATCTCTTATGCATGTATGTGCAAGTAAAATCTGAAGTTAACTGCAAGTAGGATTTGAAATTAATTCTTAAGTGGCTGTGTCTGAAGGAGAAATTTGGTTCTTGCAGGTAAGAAGATAATTTTAATAACTCTAGTGAGATTAAGTTTACAATTTCACTGGACATTAAGGTGTAGAGCCCCTCTCTAGTTAAGAATAAATGACAATAAATGGAAGGAATTGCGGCAGGTTTTAAGTGGCACAAGTTCTAAGATTGATTAGGTAATCCAAAGAAAAGGTACTAGCTCTATTAGCTTTTGCCATTTGCAGCCCTTGAGTAGAAAAGATCCTTTTGGATTTACTTTATGCCTAGCAGATTTGGTAGATTTAAAAGGAAAAGGCGTCTTTTAAATCTCTCGAGCACTTTTGTGTGGTTGCATTTGACGTAAGTTTATGAAAATTACTTCAGTGTAATTAGGCTCCGCTGATACAGTATTTTTCCACTGGATTTACTTGGAGCTCGCCAGTGTGTTGTAACGAGCTGCACTGCAGGCTGCAGTATCTGATTGTCATGCCAGGAGCATCACTAGCGTAGAGCTAAATAGAGATTGGTGAGCAAAGTGGGTCAGGAAGCAGGCCTACTGTACCTGCAGAGACTGCAGAGAGTGGCGGCAGCGAGCCGAGTGTCCACAGCATGGCACTGTCTCACAAAGCATCTAGGGCAGAGGGGCTCAGCAAGTGCTTAGGCTAGGATGAGTGGGCATGTTTGGGAGCTGGAGATGCTGCTTTTATCCTCCCTTCTTTCCCCGACTATACACACTTGCTTTTTTTGGGTGATTTTAGCAGTGCCCATTTTATTTTTTTTTCTATCTCTCTTTCCTCCCCTCTCTTTCCTCCTCTCTCTTTCCTTTTTCCTTTTCCTTTCCTACATTCTTTCACTGCCAGATGTCAAAACCGTCCTGTCAGACGGACTTCTAGAGAATTACTTGCTGTTGAGACAGAGCTAAATGTTGCTAAGGACTCTTTCCTACACTTTTTGGATAGGAAGAGGAGAGGAAAAGCTGTGTGGGATGCTGCTCTATAGACTTCGGTGTGGTTGTTTAAAAAGGCATTTCTGAGAGTTTCTTGCTTCACTTGCAAAACTTAGTCTTGCTAGAGGTGACATTTAGAATAAAAATACAGTAGAAACAGAAAAAGAGCAATAAAAACTGAAGCATCTCTAAGCAACCAGTTGGACAGGCCAAAATTAGCCAAGAAGTGGAAACTACAAAAGAAAGGGAGAAAAAAAATCCCAGAAGAGCTGTTACAAGAATTTTTGCTCACGTGTCAGAGGAAATGGTGAAAGGAACCAAAAAAGATAATTTTGAAGTTCTTCAGTTTCCTCTGCTGACTGCTTTTGTCACTGTGGAGCTTAATTGTTGTGGCTCAAAATAGTCCCTTTTTGTAAGTCTTTTGGTATACTTCGTGCTCATCCATGTCATGACCTTAAAGAGGACACCTATAGTAGAGGATGATAATAGACTTTAAAAAAATACAATATTTTTTAGCCTTATTTGTTTTCATTATACTTCATTTATTTGAGAAGGAATGTATTTCACTCACAAGATTTATTTGAGATTTGAGGCCTAAGAGTAGGAAAGAAAGACAGAATGGTAGTTGTCTGTTTTTCAGTTGGGAAAGGTCCATACTAAAAGGCAGTGTTTTCCAGGAATCTTTTGGAATGTGAATCTATAATTAATCCAGAAAAAGGAAGAGGATTGGGTTCAGAGGCCTTCAGACCTTAGGTGCCAAAGCCTGCAAGGTTCTTATGTTCTCAGCTTCCACTGAAGCTTCCAGGGCATCGATAAATGGTGTAAACCCAAACACTTGTTGACTTAAGCAGAGGGAGTACCATTGATTAGGTTAAAATAAAAAAATTGAAGGAAAAATAAGGTAGCTTGATACTTGCTACCCCATTTGTGTCAAGCTTTGGTTGTCAGAGACATGGTGAGAACAGGAGATGGGATGCAGCCATTTGGTGCTAAGAAAAGCAGGACGGCGGAGAGGGTGTGATCATGTGCCTTCAACCTGCTTTCATTAATCTTGGCTTAAATTGTTGTGCAGAGCACAGCATCCACACTGGAAAAGCATAGACAGAGCAGATCAGATTCTGCCAGCAACTCATCCTCATCATGACTGTAGGGAAATCAGTTGTGCGGAGCACTCAGACTACTGCAAAGTCCTCTGTTTCATTTTGTGATGCACATAGACTGATACTGAGAAAATGCCTTTGAAAACAAGGCTTTGGTTTGTAAGCAACTTGGATACTCAAAAGAAGAGACATCCTCAGTGTCATAATTTCCAGACTGTGTAATAATGAATGATAACATTAATAGCATTTCAAAGACAGGAGAATAAATGCCTCAGACTGAGACACCTTCAGTTGCTGTAGTAGCATAGACAGTTTAGGGAACTGAATTTATTAAAATTCATGGATGCTAGCAGCATTAGTTTTATGTTTAAATTTGAGAGCAGCTTTACTGTGATAATTCAGCACAGTAATCAAAATAAAAAAGAACTTTCTTCCCTACTATGGGTATTGCAGATAAATCCTGTGAATTTCCCGGTGCAGGTTGCTGAAATGGACACTGCTGCTTTTCAGAATCAGCTGCTCTGGGAATCCATTGACCATCTAAAACTGTTCCAGCTCATAAGCCTTGACACAGGGACCCTAAACATATAGGGGTAAGCAAACATGTGCCAACAGTAGCAGTGACAGCATTCTGTGGCTTTCACTTTGAAGGGAGATGGCTTCTGCTCCTAAAAAGACAATTTACAGCATGTACCACGTGATCTGTGGACAAGATCATGTAGTGCCTTATGTGCTATTTATGTTTAAATACCAAGTGAAGATCTTGCTAATCTATCAAGGCTTTTCTTGTTTTTTATTTTGCTTTTAATCATGGATATGGACTTAATGTGATAACAAAAAGAGAAGGTGAAACTGTACATGGTCTTTGCTCGCTTTCTGGACTTTGAGTGCTTGTGCTGCCTTGTTTTAGGCCTGCAGTTGTGTCACCTGTGAAGTAGATTTTCTCCTGAGCAGTATTATCCTGAATATGAATAGTAGCTTGGTCATAGAATCATAGCATGGTTCAGGTTGGAAAGGACCACTGGAGGTCATCTAGTCCAACCTCCTTGTTCAGGCACATTAGTCAGAATTGTCCAGATGGCTTTTGGATATCTCCAGGGAAGGAGACTTTACAACCTCTCTGGGCAATCTGTTCCAGCACTCAATCACCTGCACAGTAAAGTTCTTCCTGATATTCAGGATAAACTTCCTGTGCATCAGTTTGTGCCCATTGCCCCTTGTCCTATTGCTTGGCCACCAAGCAGAGCCTGGTTCCATTCTCCTGACACCCTCCTTTCAGATACTGACAGACATTGATGGGATATCCTCTCAATCTTCTCTTGAGACTGAGCAGGCCTATCTCTCTCTGCCTTTCCTTATGACAGGAATGCTCCAGTCCCTTAATCATCTTCACAACCCTCCAGCTGCTGGACCCACTCCAAGAACTCCAGATCTCTTGTCCTGAGGAGCCCAGAACTGGACACACTACTCCAGATGAGGCCTCACCAGGGCTGAGCAGAGGGACAGGATCACCTTCCTGACCTGCTGGCAATGCTTTTCCTAATGCCCCCCAGGATACCATTGGCCTTCTTGGCCATGAGGACACACTGATGGCTCATGGACAGCTTGTTGTCCACCAGGACCCCCAGGTATTTCTGCAGAGGTGATTCACAGCTGATCAGCCCCAGCCTGTACTGGTTATTTCATGGGATTATTCCTCCTCAAGTGAAAGTTATTCCTCCTGCACTTGCCTCTGTTGAATTTCAGACAGTTCTGCTGTTCCCATGTCTCCAGCTTGTCAAGATCCTTCTGAAGGGCTACACAGCACTGTGGGGTGTAACTCTTTTGGGTCAAACTCTCTTGAACAGAAATTTTGTTTTAAAATAGGACTGTTATAATGAAAGGCACCCAAATCTCATCACACTTGTGCAGTGTGTTGTGACAGTCTGGATAGGAATGAGCAGGTAGTAGCTCAGAGTTTTTGAAGCTCTGGTTTTAAGTCATACTCTGCTGTGTTAGTCACATAAAGCAGCTGATTTTCAAAGATCCTGCTTGTCTTGCAATTTCCACTTGCCATCATTTTTAGAAGTAGGGTATTTAAACTCCTAGATATGTTATTTAACTGTGTTAAATTTTAATCAGATCTTGTTTTAAAAAAATTATAAAATCTTTGGCTCTCCCTGTGGAATGACTAAATCCTGTGACAATACTGCAGACAGGCCTGCAGAGAGGTTCTTCAGGACTCTTGAGTCTTTTGAGGAGATGTAGGGATTTTTGTGGCTTTTTTTTTTTTTTTTTTTAATTAACCTCTTCAGGCTTGCCATGGAGGTGAACAGTGTGTTCATCCTCTTCAGTCCTGTCAAATCCATGTCACCAGTCAGGCTGGCCTATTTCTCTGGCTTTTCTGAGTTTGCAATTGGCTTTTAGTTTACAATTGTTCCTGCAAGCTGGATTTAGCAAATTTCTGCCTTGCTTTTCTTACTGTTGTGAAAGATGCAAGGTTGCACAAAAGGTACTTATTTTCACATCTTTAAATAAATTGCTAGCTGTTTTCTTAAAGACCACCAACCAAAAACTTGAAAAATTCATATTAGAAGCAACAATTTCCTAAAGAAGCTTTCCAAAGTTTGACCTCAGAGATGCAAACTCTTCCTCTCAGCAGAAACTTGTCATAAAAATGCTTATCACAACACCATGTTGGCCAAGAATACCATAAAATAATTTAACTTTAGTTACTAATGGAGATGATTATGTTCCAGTGCTTTAGGTGTTCTGTCCTTGGTGTTTCTGACCTTGCAACTAAAACAGTCTCTTTGGAAAGTTGTATGGTCAACTACAATTTCTAATGTAATTCCTAATTTCAGGCCACACGGACTTGGAATTTCTCCCATAACTAATGTGCAACTCTTTCTCCTCTGGTGTTGGATGGGAGCTCTTCAAAACATGTGATTACTTGTCTTCAGAGTCCTTAATATCCTTACTGTTATTTTAAATTCTACAACTCTTATGCTCAACCCTGGTGCTATAAATATTTGAGTAGGAGTGGCAGACTTCTGTTACAAGCTAACATTTCTGTTCCTTGTAGTTTGCTTTTAGGATGTGTGTTTGAGTGTTGAGGAACATTGTCTTATTTAGGGTAGAGGCAAAGGACTTCCAGACAGTCCTAAACCTTGATCAGAAGTTCACTGAGGAGAAAGGGAATCAAGCTATTTGTTCTCTTCTTTCAAAAGAAGGGAATTCCTAATACACCCAGATTTAAATGCAGTAGATAATTTACTATGCAAATCCCTGGTTTCAGGATTTTGCATTTACTGTTAATATTTTATTATATTTGAAATAAGGTAAGGCTAATTCCTATTCTTCTAATTGGAAGTCCTCCTTTCAAATGGAGCTTCTGCAGATGTGTTTGTGATAAAGGATGATGAGGTTTTTTTTTGACTTCTCCCACAAATTTCACTTACATTTTTCTCATGCTCCCAAATGTACATAGCAGAAGGGTGCCTTCTTCCCCTTCTCCCACCCTGTGAAGAGTTAGCTTCTGCCTACATAGTTTTTGCCTTGTCTCCTTCCAGTTTTATTCATTAAAGATGCCTTCTGTCGTAAGGGGTTGGTTTTCTTTTCCACAGTTATTCAGAATTTGGTGCCTATGATTTTGTGTGTCCTTTTCTAGCACTGCTTCTAACAACTGGCTCTACCATGCTGCTGTATGTGTGAAGTTTTTAAGAGCAGCACAAGGACTATTGAAATTTATATAGTCATATTTTCTTAATTCAAACTGGAGACTTTACTCAAAATATTCCTGCAACAGGAATAAGTTTTTTTGTGTGGTGGCATCTTCCTTAGGCTACCCAGTCATGACTTTATATGGTGGAGGACTCAGCTCATTCCTGTTGAAGTTGCTGCAGTAGCCTCTTCTGTCTTGTGCTTGCCTGTTCTTCCAGAAGTAATGTTAGTATCTGTTGTGCTGCAATATCCTTTATTAACAGAGGGCCAAGAAATTTGAAGGTTTTGTAAAACTCATCAGAGCTAATGTGATTCTTTTCCCCAAACTGTCAAGACTTGGGTGTATAATTGTGTCTCTGCAGCTCTTGTAGCAGACAGTTTCTGAACTGCCTGTCTTCTAGAGGAGCCTGAAGCACTCTTCTCTAATGAAGCTCTCTGGTATGGTGTGACAGCCATTTGCTTGGAACTATATATACACAATTGATGCTGAAATTACCTATAGTTTGTCATAAAGATGTATTTCAGGAACACGCTGTTATTTTTATAGATAGCAAGACACAAATGCAGGAACAGTCCTATTTAATTTGACTAGTTTTGATCCTTTGCCAGCTTCCAGTCTTTTTGGATGTTTGTATCCCATGAGCAAGTTGCAAAGCAGTTCTGTGGTGCCATTTGATTACATGGGAGTTACTTTTGCAGCTTTACAGTCAAGAGATTGCATGCCAAAAACTTGAAAATGTCCAAGTTTAAAACTCCTTCAAGCAGAAACAACTGATGAAGTGTTTTCTCAAGTGATATTTAAGTTTTGCACAAGTCCTTATTTTTTATTCTTTGGGAGTGACAATTGATCACTTAAATGTTTGAGTTTAAAAAAAAAAATCTTGCATTTCAGGGGGAAAAGATTGATGTGGTTTTTTTTATCTGAAAAACTAGGAGGAGCAAATGAAACAAGGTAAATAACTTACTGGTGTAGTTTAAGCTTGTAAATTATTAAAGTGCTCTGTTTGTGACCAGTTTTGTCTCAAGAAACATGCTGCACCATATACTTTCACTGCCTTTTAACAGCATAAGTGGAATGATAAAAGTATGTGTAAAAATAAGTAGCTTAGATGTTCCCTGGTTTTATTTTTTTTCTTTTGGGGAATTTTTTTCTCAGGTGGTGATCAATACTAGAAACTGAAGTCCCTTGTTGTAGAAATGTGCTGTAGATCTTTATTGCAATCTAGTAATTTTTAAGAAAACAAAACATGAAAGCATACTTGATCCCAGCAGATCACACGTCTAGTCTGTCATGAGGTGACAGTTTATTAGCTTGCAAGCTGTTGCTGTCAGATGGCAGTTTGAGAGCCAAGCCCCTGCTTTGCTCGTGCAGTGCCTTTTTCTTCCCTGTGCTGTGGCCGTTGCATCTTTTCATGCAGGAATGCTCCAGACAGATGCAAGATGTTGTCTGATCCATACAGATCCCTGTGCTAAGTGGTAATCTGTAAGGAACCTTGGTGAAAAACAAGAAGCTTTGCTGAAAAATTTCCCTGTGGTGCTGTTGCTACAGCAACTGTGTCTATTGTGTGTGTGCTCAGCAGCACTGCATACTGCAGTGTGGAAAGTGCCTCCCTTCCCCCATTTCTGGTGGGTTTGTCGGCAGCAAAAGCTGATAAGGCCTCCCTTATCAGGCTCACCCTTCCTATTTTGCTTTTAGTTTTGCTGCTAGTTAAGGCATGCTGCCTAATAAGACAGAACTGTGCTGAAAATGGAAGGGCTGGTGATGTCTGGCTACAGCTCAGGCTCTCTGCTCTGTGGTGATAATCCAGGATGATTTGCAGAGGCAAGGCAGCAACACAGCAACAGGGCAGGGTATGTCCCCTTTCTTGCCCTGCAGAGGGAGAGGAGCCTTTTGTCTGTGACAGTGAAGCGGCAGTTGTGAGCAGTGGAAGAGGACTGGAAAAGGTGTGTGCTGCACAGTGGAGGAGTGGAGAGGAGCACACAAGGGATGCCAGAAAGGTGGGCTGAAAAGACCATTCATCAGCAGGAGTCCTAATTTGTACTCATTGGGCAGTGAGGTGGCTATTCCTGATTCATAACCATAACATGTCAATGTTTTCTTAAACCAAAATAGAAATAATAACAATAATAATGATGATATCCCTGTCTGCTTGATGGTGCAATTTTCTGCTATTTTGAGAAGGTGCTGGGGGGGTGTCCATCAACCAGAATCACCTTCTGCAATTTCACCTGGATAAATATTTTTTCTTTCCATATATAAATATATATATATATATGTACTCATATGTATTCTGTAGAACATTTAGGTGTGTGTACAGTCGTACAGTCCTGTTCTGTGCTGGCAATGTTTTAGTGGCAGATGACTGAAGGGTACTAATATTGTGCCTTGAAGAGGCATGAGAAGCAAAAAAAGCCCTGTTGATGTGGAAATGCAATGGGAAATAATTTTCTGTAATTAATCTGAAATTTATTAGGCTGATGAAATGGATGTCAGATTCAGCATTTCCTTCCCTCAGCTGCACTACCTTCCTGTGAGAATGTGCAGATGCAGTAACTGGATGTTCCTCTCACCATGGATAACAAATACCTCCTGCTTTGGAAGTGAACTTGACCGAGTCCTGTGCCTCAGTTTGATGAAATCTTTCACCCTCCTCCCTGTGCTCTGTAGTTCACAAGGGCTTTAAAAATTCTTTATGAATCAAGAGAGCCCCAGTTTTTGCTGCTAGCTACTGGTTTAATATTGCTGAATCCTAGAGTAGAGCTCTGTATATTTTTATCTGAGGTTATCTGAGTGAAAGAATGAAGGTGATGTGAGGAGATGCAAGCGACATGCCAAACAATGAAGCTGTGCTTGGACAGCATCTGAATGGAAGCCAGGGAAATAATTTTAATGGATAGCCTAGATACTCATTTTTTTTCCCCTCCAAAAAAGTCTTTTGTTATCAAAGTATATTTTTAGTCTTTTTTTCTGTCTGGTCAACATTTCATTCATGTTTGCATTGAACAGATTGTTCCTTCAGTTTTCAAGACACTGATGCCTTTAGACATGGAAACAATTTTCTTAATTGCTGTGGCTGAGGTGAATGTTACTGCCCTTCATCCTGACCTGAAAGAATCTTTTTCTTCAGGCAGTCTTGTGGACAATTTAGCTTTTGATGTTTGCTACCTTCCTTTTAGTCAAGATGGAGCCTGTGTAAAAAAGCATGTGAAAAATCCTTCTTTTAAAAATTATTTTAAGATGCAACATTTTTGCACTCTGTAGATCATAGTCTTATACTGAAATTATTCTTTTTAAAGGTGCCGCCTAATGTTGAGCTTGTTCTTATTTCTGTTTGTTTTAAAATTAGCAGTGCCTTCTGTTCTCAGGAAAGTCCAAAATAGAAACTTACTTTCTAAGTATGGGCTTATATATGTTCCTAATAGTGATAAATTTAGGGTTATGCTAAATATGTTCCTCTGTATGAATAAATTAGCAGTAGTAGTCTGTTCTCTCTTATATACAAGGTTGGTTGCTCTTTGGTAAGGAATTGAGGGTAGGAAAAATGGGGAAATAGTATATGGGAAATGTTCAAAAGCCTGATAATTTTCCAAGGCAGGAGGGTAAAAGACAAACTTTGCACTCCCCTTTACTTTCAGTCCCAGTTCCCTTTCTGTTTAGATCATTTTACCCTGGCAGACTACAGAGTAAAGTCCACCAGGAAAATCTGCAGAATATTTTACTGCCTTGTTTTCACTTACAAGTGATCTGATAGCTCTTTTTCCCCAATAACTTAGCTCAGTTGCTCTTGTGGGTGAATGTAGGATGTCCTTTATGTGCAAACAGAAAGAAAAGAAAGTAGGAGACTGCAGAGGTGAAAAGAGGATGAATAGGAAAAGGAGAAGTAATCCGGGACAAGAAGTGTGTATGACATTTGCAGATGGTTTGCTTCACCTCACACAAGTGATGTGAAGAATTCAGCTATGAATGAAAGGCCAGAATCATCTGACATGTATGACAAATGATGCTCAGCAGTTGAATTATGGAATGTTTCAATTCTCTGAGCTCAGGAATGGATTTCTTCCATCTCCAGCAGTAGTCCTGTGAAACACCCTTTGAGCAACTGGAGAGGTGCAAGCTCTTAAAAAAAAAAGAGTTTTTCAGCACTTTAGTATGAAAAATGCTCTGTCCAAATATGACAAAGGTGTAAAGATTCAAAAAGACATGAAATGTAGCAGAAATTCCCACACAGGTAAAAAGTCTTTTCTTGGATAATGTAACATTTGCATTAAAATCAAGCTAATTAATATGAATATTTTTCAGGTTGTGTTATTCTGAAGATATTATGGCTAACCAAACTCTCCCCTATCCAGTAAGTACCATAGTGTTTCAGCACTAGGTTGGAAAGGCAAGTTGCTTAAAACTGCCATTCCAGGTTTTTTTGGGCCAAGTATTTGGGAAAGAAGTTCTGCTTTGTACTTTGGAACACCTCAGATATTTTTGAGATGAAATCTGCTACAGAAGATGATAACCCAATAGATTGAAATAGTTGGAAAATCAGATACTGGTCTTTTTTTTTTTTTTTTTTTCTGTCTGCAGTGGTTAAATGTGTTTTGGGTAATTGGAAGTGATGAACTTCAGTTGCTGCTATTTGAAATGGTAATAGCAGGGCAGCAGTTCTGTGCAGAGACCACCACCATTCAGAGGATGTAGCTTTTGTTTACTGTGGATATTGGGGAGTTGGGGCAAAGAAGTAGATGTTTAACTCCATGTGCATCAGTAGACTGGGAATGTGAGCTCCAGCTCTCAAGTGTTCTGTGTCCAGAAATGGTGTGTTGGCCAGAGAGTGCTCAAGTCAGAATGGCAAAATCTTTGGTGCTGCCAGGCTCCAACACTCCTGATATTTGCTGATGTGTAAACATCACTTGTGGGCAGGAGAACACACAGGTCACCTCCTGCACAGCACACTTGAGCAGTGGTTCTTGACCTTGTACACATGATGACCTTCCTTGTGAGAGTAAATCACGTCTGAAGCTGATTGAGAACTCAAGGCAGATGAGGGTGGGGTTTTGTGTTATACAGTGCTGCTTCAGTTTAATCACATTCAAGAATATCCAGAGAGGGCTTTCCTGTTGTTGTTATTCTTAGCTGGGCTTCATATTTTGCTTTAGGTTAAATGAGTTCATCAAATGTCGGGAAGGTTCTGAAATAGGAAGAACTGCAGCCTCTTGATTTCCAGTTAAACAGTGATGCCACTTGGAATTACAAATGCACAAGAGGTGGGTTTGTTTTGTAATTAGTGGTGAAGTTTGGCGAGCTGTTGACTTTAATATAACCTGCAGTACTTTTCATCTGTTGCAAAAATGCTGCTATTTTAATAAAAGATATTAAAAATATGTTCTTGAGAGTTTCTATATTTTGTATTCTGTCAATAATGGTATAGACTGTTGTATCAGATGAAGCTAAAATTTTAAAACCACATATTATGTAACTAATATTTTATAAATTGAAAGGAAAACAGGTATTGTGAAGCGATTTCTGATCAGTAAATATACAGATATATTACAGATATATATCTAATATCTAATATATATCTAATATCTAATAATATATATATAGATATATTATATATAAATATACAGAGTCACAATGACTCTCTAGTTGTAGTAAGGAATGTGTTCCTGTCTTCAGGATTTATTTTAAAGCATCCATTCCTTTTTATAATGAGAATATAGCACTTCTCATGAAATGTTATTTGAAAAATTGTCTTGTCTGTCTTGATGATTCCTGCGTTCTGTTACAGAGCCACCCTGTGAGAGCAATAGGAAAAAAGTGATTTAACAGTAGAAGGATAGGAGCTTGACTTCTGTGCGCATGGGAATGTTGGAATCTTTCTGAGCAGCAGGAAGACAGATGAAGTAATGCAGAAAGCCACTGACAATATCTCTGCCCTCCTCACTCTCCTTTAAAGGAGTGAAAGGGGCATTTTACAGTAAAAACTGTATTACCTGTTTCTAAGTCATTAAAAAGTTGTAAATAAGAGGTTTTAAGGGTATCCCCTTAAATATTCCCCCAATAGGTGGGAAATCCTTTCCACTTCCCTGAACTAAAACATTAGGCACTGGTTGCAGCCTGGCCTGTGAGCTACCAGAGCACAGAGTGACCAGCTCCAATTAAGAGGGATAGGAAAAGGTACTGAGGGTGAGTTTGCTCTCAGCCAAATAAAAGAGACTATCCGCTGTCAGTACTAAAACATCTTAAATATCTCTATTGGCAAAACCCTGGGAAGCCAAATTCTGTGTTAGTAGAATTTTCTATTTTGCATTTAGGGGAAAAAGCAGAAGTATCATAAAGGGATGAGATTCTCTTCTCCATGCCAGCATTTTTTTCAGCCTCTAGAGGTAGAATTTTAAAAATCAAGGCTGAAACTTTTTATTTTCAGGGTCTAAGGAGAGATGACCCAAGTGCTGTATAGGTTGTTGATGTTAATAATTTTTTCACAGAACGTCAGGTAAGTTTCAGAAGATTGGTTGGAAGACAATGCCCTGCCAGTATTTTAAAGGACTGAACAAAATGACTCAGATAATTTTAGGCCTGTCAGCCTGGTATTTGCCTTGGCTAAGTAATGGTGTGCCTGACATGAATTTGGATCAATAAAAGTTTAAAGGATGATGATGTAGTTGCTTGTGAGTGAGTATGTGACTATGGAAAATATATCCTGTCAGTCTAATGTGATGCCTATTTTTTGTGAGATAAAAGTTTGATAAATGCATCAATATTAAACGCAGGCCTAATATACTTGGATTTCTGTCAGGCAGTTGCCTGGACAGTATATGGCATTCTGATCAGGAAATTAGAAAGATACACAATTGCAATAACAAAAAGATGAAAAAGCCGTAAAAAGATTATAACTTGGCTCTGAGAAGTTCTAGAAATATCAGTGTAAATTGAAGTCTTTATCAAATACATATTTCTTGTGGAATCACTGGTATTAAAAAAATTACCAGGACTGTTTGTGTGCTTAGGACTAAGCAAATCTAATTTCTTACTTTTTGTGTTGCAGTTACATTGAATGGATATTTCTGGTGAATTGTCCACAGTGATGCTATATAGTTCCCCTGAGAGGTTCCAACTAGTTTAGAATTTTTCTGTATATATGAACAGTCTAAATGATTTTTTGGTATCCAGAAAGATTTATTATGCTGTACCTGACCATGGTAAATTTTGTCTGTCTCAGTCTTGCCCATTTATGAAGTTTTATGAAATTCTGGAGTTTTGATTCAAGAACTCTAAATGAATTCACATTGCAGAACCTTGTTTATCCATCCTGTTCCCTTTGTAGGAAAAGAAGAGAAGTAAGGAAGGGGGTCAGCAGAAGTATTACTTTGGACTTCCCAACTGTTTGGGAGCCTGGTTGACAGAGTCCCTTAGGAGGCAATACTGAAGGGCAGGAAAGTCAGGAAGGCCAGACATTTTTCAATAAGGAAATCCTAAAGGCACAGGAGCAGGATGTCCTTATGTGGTGAAAGAAGAGCTGGTGCATGAAAACCAGCCTGGCTGAACAGGGAGCTTTGACTGGAACTCAGAGGCTAAAAAAGGTGGGTTTATCACCTTTGGAAGAAGGGGTAGGCAGCTCAGGAGGACTACAGGAATGTTATGAGGTCTTGCAGGGAGAAACTTTGAAGGGCCAAAGGCCAACTAGAACTCAATCTGGCTATTGCCATGAAAAACAATAAAAATATTTCTATAAATACATTAGCAACAAAAGGAGAGCTAAGGACAATCTCCATCCTTTATTGGATGTGGGGAGGATATAGTGTGACAGAGGATGAGGAAAAGGCTAAGCTGTGTAATGACTTCTTTGCCAGTCTTTAATAGTCAGGCTAGTTGTTCTTCAGGTACCAGTCCCCTGACCTGGAAGACAGGGAACAGAATGAATCTCCCATAATCCAAGGGAAATGGTCAGTGACCACTTAGACACACAAAAGTCTTCAGGCTGGAGGGGTCCACATGAGGGTACAGAGTGAGCTCATGGAAATGCTCACTGAGCCACTTTCCATCCTTTATCAGCAGTACTGGTGCACTGGGGAGGTTGTTAAATGTAACACTGAGTTACAAGAGTGGCCAGAAGGAGGATCTGGTACTTGTCAGCCTGACCTTGGTACCTTGGAAGGTCATGGAGCAGACTGTCCTGAGTGCCACATGCAGGACAACCAGGGCATCAGACAGGGGTTCATGAAAGGCTGGTCCTACTTGACCTACTTGATCTCCTTTGACAAGATGACTTGATTGGTGGATGAGAAAGGGGCTGTGAATGTTGTCTACCAAGACTTCAGTAAAGCTTTTAACACCATTTCCCACAGTGTTCTTCTGGAGAAGTTGGCAGGCCATGGCTTGGACAGATGCATTCTTTGGTGGGTAAAAAACTAGCTGGATGGTCGGGCCCAGAGAGTGGTGGCAAAAGGGAGTTGAGTCTGGCTGGTGTCTGGTCACCAGTGGTGGTCCCCAGGGCTCAGTGTTGGGCCCAGTCCTGTTCAATATCTTTATCAATGTTCTCATAAATCTTTTTGAATCTGAATAAATCTGTGATTCTATAGATCAGCTTTTTAATAAAAATGCCTTTATATCAGTTGTGTAGAGTCACTTCAGACATGTTCTTTTCTCTAATTCTTCCTTTGTGTATAGCATCAGGGCTCAGTCTCTAATTGAGTCCTTTCACATGGTAATCTTATTTATTCAGAAGAGCTTTCTTATTAATTTTTGCATTGGACTCTAAACAAGTTTACATTTTATTTATTTCCAGCAAGCTTGCTTTAGGGAGCTGTGCTGTTAGTAAGTGCTACAGAAACAGAGAATCCAACATTGAAGAGCAGAATTACATGACACCCTAAAGACATAAGCACCATTTATTTGGAGAGGTAAGGGAGTGGACAGTCAGCATAATTCATGGCTTGGTATTTTTTCATAAGGATATAGAAGCTGCATGCCTGCAGCTCTTCCGGAAAGTAAATGAACCAAGAAAATTCTGTCCTCAAGTTGAGGTAGTTGATGTATGAACAAATATTTTTGTCTTTGTCTGTTATTTTTTTTTGCCATATTTTAGGAGAACTTCTTAATGTGCAGGTGTTCCTTTGGCTATGAGTTATGTCGATAACATTTTTATTTTTACGTGCATGTTTGTGGGGGACGGAGAGGTCAGTGAGTGTCATGCTGGAAATCAGGTAAAGATTTGCATTCTTGAACAGCTGCTAGTTATCTTGAATAATATTTCCCAAAGGCACTGGGTCCAGTAAGGGATGCTTCTAATGATATTACACAGTAGTAGTCCAGTACTTTAAATAACCTGTTCATTTCTTTCAAATAACATAAAATGTTTTGGAAATCAAGTAGGTTTTTTAATTTCCTTCAATTACACTGTACTTGTGTACTGCCAGTTTACACAAGCAGCAGTACACACTAAGGTCAGCAGGGCTAGCATAGAAATGAAAGTTCAATCCAATTTTGTGTGAGAGCTTCCTTGAACATTTAGTAATTTCCCTGAAAACTAGTCTTCCCAGGGCTGGAAGTTGAACTGAGATGTTTAAAATTCTTTCATAAATTTGGATTTATTGGTGGAAGAAGTAAAAAAGCCTCTGCACTATAAAATAGGGGTAATATTCCATAATGACATCATTAGTGGCATTATTTTGATAATGCTGCCAGGAGTTTTGGGTGCAGTTTTTTCTGAAGGATAGCATGGGTAAAAAGCATGTGAAAGAAGAAAATACTGTAAGGATGTAGAAAAAATGCCGCATGCTAGAAAAGAAGGGTTATGGAGGGTGAGCAAAGTTAGACCTGGCAATGGTGGGGCCAGTTCCCGCTGGCCCTGGTGAAGTGGCTGCTCTCTGGCCACAGCCACACTACAGCACTTGCCTCCTTTAAAGGGGTATTTTAGGGACACTGTCTGCCTCCTCACAGCATCCAGTTAGAACACCCTGACAGTCAGTTGTTTGAGGGTATGAACTTCATAAGAAGTGCTGTTTTTCTTTTGAGCTCTACAAAAATGCTGGACTTTGTGCTATTGTGTAATCCTGCAGACTGAGTGTCCCGAGTTTACCGCAGTGTGTTTGTTGTGGAAAAGAATTGTAGCGACACATCTTGCAGTAACAGCACAGTTAGGGGAGAGCTGAGTTCCTGGGAGAGCTCAGTGCCCATGATATGTGTGTTTGATTGCTCTCTGATTCTCCCCAGCTGCACTGAGTATTCCAGAAAATATTCCAAATGCATAAAAAGTGGTGGAGTGTTTTGACACAAGGAAAGAGATATGAAACCCAGATTCTGTTGAAAAACTTAAAACTGCAGTTATGCATCCACAAAAGGATGTGGTTGCTTAAGTGGAATTCAAGGTTTTGTTGCCAAATAATAATATGCTGTCATGACTTTTATTCTAAGCCTATAAAATGATTAATAATGATATATACTTTGACAGAATATTTGTCTGTAATCATTGTTTAACAGAACTGTTGCATTAATTTCAGAGTAGAAATAAAAAAATTAGCACATTCGCATAGATAATGATGACATTTATATGCTATAGTGAACTTTTGTCTTTTTGCTGTTTTCATGTACAATAGAAAGAAATGACAGATACCGAGTGGGTTTTTTGCATGCTGCAAGCCACAGTTCTTGACCTGAAAACATCAGAATAATCTGGTCATAAGGATGTGTGTATTGATGGTAGAGACAAATCAGTGTATTAAGGAGGTTTTGAAACTTTGTGTTTCTGTGGCCTTGGCTTCTTTAATTTCTTATGTCAAAATGGTGTTTGTGGCCTCAAATAAAGAGCAAACTAGTTGCAGTCCCCAAAGCAAACCTGAATAGATTGTAAGGTATTCATCTTAGTGCCTCTCATCCAACTTATAAGAGAGTGACACTGAGACTGCAAGGAGCTGGGAATTGTGTGTGAAACAATCCAAATCAAAGTAATTTTGAGAAAAATGGTGAAGAAGTTCCCTTGGGTAAAATTGTGCATTTGCTGAAGA
This sequence comes from Vidua macroura, assembly GCF_024509145.1. Classification (NCBI taxonomy): domain Eukaryota; kingdom Metazoa; phylum Chordata; class Aves; order Passeriformes; family Viduidae; genus Vidua; species Vidua macroura. The sequence continues at coordinate 49,458,647 of NC_071576.1, forward strand.
CTCCATTCTTCTAGCTCATATCTGGATGTCTGTAATGTTAGTAAGGATTTTGGTCTTGTGGGATGTGCAGTGCACAGTCATAGGTTTAGGAGTATGTACACATTAACAGGGCTGCTGTGGTGAATGATTTATTTTTCAATCAGTAGGAATACTTTAGTCTTAATTTTCACAATATGATGAAGACTGAATGGAGAGCTCGTTACAGGAAACAAACTGAAATTGAATGACCATAATTTGGTTCATTTTTAAAATGATGAAAGGACAGACAAAAATTGCTTTGTGGCTGAGGTCTTGATTACAAAAATGGAAAATTTTGATGGACCAGTGAGGGATGAGGGATATAAAAGTGGCAGAGCTTGATTTTCCTGGAATGAAAGATACTAATGTTTTCTGGACCCCCAGGGAGGGAGAGAACTGACTGAAGAAGGATACAAGAACTAATTGGAAAATCTTGAGGCAAGAGAGAAGAGCCAGCTGACCTTGCTGACTTGTAAAGAGTTTTATCACACTTGTTTTGGCTGCATTCTTGTCGTTCGACTAATACCTAATACCACTGAGTGTTCTTACTGAGATCTCAGGACTTTTTGTTGTTCTGGAGTCATCTAAAGATGAGGTTTTTTTCATAGGTGGACACAGATCTTACTCTGTGTTGACCTCCTCAGTCCTTCCATTCTTAGCTTTAGGCAAATAGTCAATATTAAATTTTTTCAATGTGAATTAAAATATTTTCAATGTGCCCAGTTTTGCAATGTGACCTCCCTTCAAATAGGCTTAGGAGGTGCACGTGTGTTACTGTGATGTAAACCTTTAGAGAAAATGTTGGCTGCTTTAAGAACTAGCTTTCCTTTCCTTCTTTTGTTTTCATCTCCTGTGCCTTATCACTAATGTCGCCTTCTGCTGAGAAGGCGGGCGACCTGGTTTCAAGACACAGCACGGCGACCCGGCCTTGCCCGGGTCACTCAGTCCGCTGACATGCACAGACACCAATGTGGTGGATGGTCAAATGGCGTTTATTATCTCATCTCGTGAGGTTAAATAGTCAAGGGGGCTTTACTACGTCAAAAGGGGACGGTGGGTCTGGCTAGGGTTAGTAAGGAGTGGAAAACTACTGGAGTTAGGAGGGGCTGCATGCTTCAGGGGTGATTGATCACTTATAGCAGGATGAGGGGGGAAGGGTCTTGCTTTCCGTCACATCCCGAGATTTTCCGTTCGCCTGTCCCTATCTACCACATCTCCCCCCCACCCTTTTTTACTAATGAATGAGGTAGTTATAAACATAGGCACTAAGGTGAGGTACAAAATTATAATTTGATAAGGGAAAAGGGGTTTTGGTAAACCTGAGTAATCTTCGCAAGGCAAGTTTAGAGAACCTTTGCGACTGGCAGTGTCCTCGGTTTTTGGTTCACAGCATTTGTCGCTGGCCTATAAACAGGATGTTGGCCCGTTCTAGGCGAGCCTGAACAAATGAGACCAGCTTGTTTAGCAGGCATGGTCCGAATGTGAAGGTTAAAAGCAGCATCGCTAGCGGACCTATCAGAGTGGAAATCAGAGTGGTGAGCCATGGCGATCGATTGAACCAGGATTCGAACCAGCTCTGTTTGGTTTCCCTGTCTTTCTTTCTTTGAGCCAGTCTATCTCGGAGTTCTGCCATGGAGTCTTTAACGACTCCTGTGTGGTCCGCGTAGAAGCAGCATTCCTCCTTCAAGGCGGCACACAGTCCTCCTTGTTGCATGAACAAGAGGTCCAGTCCTCGCCTGTTCTGTAGGACTACTTCCGAAAGCGAGGAGACTGATTTCTTTAGAAAGGAGATGGATTTCTCGATCCTCTGCAGGTCCTCATCGATGGTCGTCTGCAGCTGAGCAAGCCCTTGGTGTCGGGTTGCGAGGGCTGAGACACCCGTGGCTGTGCCAGCTGCTCCCAGGCCGAGCAGCATTGTGATAGTCACTCCCGTTATTATTTATCTTTTGTGGAGTCGGCCGGGCTCCTCAAAGAGGTGGTATACCTCTTCGTCTGAGTGGTACAGGACCCTAGGAACAGTCAGAACTTGGACACAGAAGTCAATAGCGTCATTGAACTTGGCAAGGAACACGCAAGGACTCACGCCAGATCTCTGACAAACCCACATCCCAGATGAGGATGGGACCGCCCACTTGCTGATCTTTCTGTTGGGCTTGACGACTTTGGTGCAGAAGTTGCCTTTCTGCTTTGCCAAGGCTGCATTGCCAAAGCATTTGCCCTGGCCTGTGACTTGACTCAGGGTGATTCCTCTACGGGGAGTGTCCCATCTGCACTGGTGGGGGGCATCAGCTGTGGAGTAACTGCAGGGGGTGTTTAGAGCAACTCCTTCGTAGAAAGGAGGTTTAACATCGTAGCAAAGCCAGCAGGAATTGGTTAGGTTTGGGTTGGATTCGTTTAAGGATAGAAAGGTAGCCTCTAGCATGTGGAAGATTGGGTCTGAGTCTGACTCGGCTAAGCAGCCTATTTGGAAGGCATCTGCATGGCCGGTCAGGATATCAGTGGCCTTTGTGGGTAAGGTTTTGGGATGGGTTATGTTTCTCCCTTTCAGCATGTCCTTAATAACCTTATTGGGTCCTACTGGTCGGGGTGCCGGTGGTTGGAGCCTGATAATTCGCACATTCACCCACTCCTTTAGCCCTTTGAGGACTACAGTCCACGTTCTGCCTGTGGCCCAACTAGGGTGTTCTGGCTGCAAAACCGTCATGTTATAGTCTGTGCACTTCCGATATTTGGGCTGTGTATGATGGTTGCTATAGACCCCTTTCACGATGGCGGGCTTTTTACAGCCGGTAGGTGCCCGGGTGAACTGTAAAAATCTATCGGGCTCCTGCGGTTCCCACCCTTCTCCTGATGGTCTGGCATCTGTGACAATGGTTTCACAGCCCCAGTGTCCGCAATATCCCCACCCCGGGTAGTTACAGTACTTCTTCCCCAGGTTGGAGGCTGGACACCAGTAGGATAGGTACATGTACATGACGTGTGGGTGCTGGGGTCATATTTTTGGTCGTCCTGGAAACAGGTCGGCGATGTGGAACACGAAGGATGGGGTGCCTGCCGTGGTGATTTCTTTGAATACCTTGTCACTTGAAAGATGCTGCATGACCCACCTGAATGGCTGATGGGGGTAATAGTCTGGATTAGCTCGCCCTCCGGCGATGAGCCCTAATAGCAAGATCGCACAAAGCCACCGTTGCTGTCTGGGTCTCACCGGTGTAGGACTCTTGGGTGCTGTCCGGCGTTTTGGTGGTTCGTCGTTTTCCTCTGGAACCGGGGTGTACGCATTACGGGACGGCCCACGAGCATGTCCTGTAAACAGAAACTCGCAATTCTTGTTAGTCTCATTCTGAAGGTCTGGCTTGATTGACTTAAGTGGACACCACCTGATCTTGCCCTCTTTTTTAACCGCCGCATACCCCCATCCCGTGAGCACCAGTCTCCAGCCCCGTTCCCATTCGCCCAGCTCGTTTTTGATTACGACCCGCGGGCCCTCCTCTAGGGCTCGGGTGACCCAGTGCTTTCGAACAGGACTGTCTGCCTCATCTCCCCTAGGGAACTGATTCAGTGTTAGCAAAGCTGTTGCCAGTATACGCGCTTGTTCTCCTGGGGGAACGGAATTGGCAAAGCCCTCTGCCTTTGCCAATACTTCTAGCTTAGCTTTCAGGGTCTGGTTTGCTCGCTCAACTATGGCCTGCCCAGTGCTGTTATACGGGATACCTTGTACTAAGGTGATGCCCCATTTCGAGGTGAATTCTTACAATGGTTTGGAGATGAAATTGGAACCGTTGTCAGTTTTAATTTGCTTGGGGATACCAAGCCATGCCATTGCTGTCAGCCAGTGCTGAATTGTGGCCTTAGAGTTAGCTTTGGGGTGCTGTGTGGCTATGATCGCTCCGCTGTAAGTGTCCACTGTCACTGCAAGCCATGCTCGGGGCTTTAGCAGTTGACATAAGGTGAAGTCCGACTGCCAGATTTCCGAGGCCTTGAGACCTCTTGGGTTGACCCCACTGGTCCACAGGGGTGACTTCTGGCAGTGAGGGCAAGTGGCCACTACATGTTTTGCGTCCACTGTTGAGATCCCGCATCTCTTCGCCAGTGCTTTGGCTCCGATGTGGAGCGACTCGTGTAGCTGCCGAGCTTCCTGCAGTGTCCACACTCCCTTTGCTGCGGCGTCCGCTTTGTCATTGCCAGTCTGGAAGAAGCTTTTGACTGGGTTGTGGCTGTTGACGTGAATGACAGACACGGTGCCCCGTCGCGAGGAGAGCGCCTCCTCCAGCATTGAGGCCGCTGTTGACGTTGACATGCCCGGTCCTGACATGGCCAGGCAAAGCCTTGCCACGAATATAGAGTCTGTTACGATGTTGAGGTGTTCGTCTTGGAAGAGTCCGCACGCCAAGACCGCTGCTGCTGCTTCCAGTTGTTGCACTGACAGTGTGGGGTCACATGTTTTGACGCAATGCCATTGCTCTCCTGCCTGCCACACTGCTGCTGCAGTAGAGGTCGTGGAGGAAGCGTCTGTGAAGACCGTCGGTCCCGGCTGCGGTCGGTCCATGACCTTTGGCGGCATGTCTATATCGACAATGGTCAGCAGTTGAGTCCAAGGTGGCCTGGTGGTGTAGGAGATTTCTCCTCCGAAGCCGGTGAGAGCAAGGGCCAGGTGCTCCGATATCGCGGTTGACTCCGTGGTCGGCCGCTTGCGAAAGGGGAGGTGGATTCTTGTCGGCTCGGTTCCCAGGTGTCTTAGGGTGAGTCTTCTGCCTTTCATGATGAGGTTGGCGACGCATTCAACTCCCGGGGAAAACGCACGAGTTGGTCTTCCGAGGACCACCCATTGGATCGGCCGGGACTTTTCGGAAGGTCCTTGGGCCAGTGCTCCCACTCCTCCCTTCTGTGTGAAGTGGACGTATAGATCGAGCGGCGCATCTGGGTTCCACCTGGCAAGCGTGTCAGTAGACATCTGATGCTCGATGAAGTCGAGGGAGCTCGCTGCTTGCGGCGTCAGCTCCTTGGGGTCCCAGGGGTGCTTTCCTTTCAGGAGGTCATATAGGGGTTCCATGACCTCGGGGGGAATCAGGATGATGTTGCGGAGCCACTGCAGAGATCCCACAAGGCGCTGCATGTCATGGAGCGTCTTGATGTCTCGGCAGACCTTCACCTTGGGGGGTGTCACGTAGGAGTTTGTGATCCCCACTCCCAGGAAGGTCACGCAGGGTCCTCTCTTGATCTTCGTGTTCGCGATCTCAAAGCCATTGGCCTGGAGGGTTTCCGTGATCGTGGTCACCAAGTGATCCACTTGGCTCGCTGATGGTGCAGCGACGAGGATGTCGTCCACGTATTGAATGATGGTTGCAGCGGGGTAGGACTGTCGGACTGGCATCAGTGCTCTGTCCATGGTGATCTGGCATATGGTCGGGCTGTCCATTGGAAGCGGAGGTTAGGTCGCTTGCCGTTTGGGAACACGACGGAAAAGGCTAACCGTTCCTTGTCCTCAGCGTGCAGGGGTATTGAAAAGAAGCAGTCCTTGATGTCCAGCACTGCGCATGGCTGCCCTTTGGGGATGGCTGAGTTCGTGGGCAGCAGTGTCTGTACTAGACCCATGGGTTGGATTGTCCTGTTCACTTCCCTCAGGTCGTGGATGAGGCGGTAACCCTCTCTGGACCTTTTGGGAATTACAAATACAGGGGTGTTCCACGGGCTGGTGGAGGGTTCTATGTGACCCTTCTGCAGCTCGCGGCTGACCAGCTCCAGCAAGGCTGCCATTCGAGGCTTTGACAGGGGCCACTGCTCGACCCAAATGGGGTCTGACGATTTCCAAGTCAGTCTGATTGGCAGCGGTGAGTGTACGGCAATGACCCTCAGGATAAATTTGTGATCCTGACTCCTAACATAGCGAGGACATCCCTTTCTATCAAGGGTGGAGAGCTTTGTAGAATGTAGGGGTAGGTTGCCACCGTCTGTTCCGGTCCCTTTTTCGTGTGGAGTGTTATAGCCACCAACTGGGTGCTTTTCCACACCCGGGATGGCCCTCCCACTCCGTTCACTGGGGGGACCTCTTTACATTGCCAGTGCTGAGGCCAAAGCGCTTGGGGAAAAACTGAGCAGTCCGATCCCGTGTCTGCCCAGAACTGAAGCCCTATGACGTGGGGATCCTGACTGCCATAAAGGCGGCATGTCCCCCACACCATCAGGGGCTCCTTCCCTATTTTCATGGCCAAGGCCACTCAGGGGTCCCGCTCTGGGGCGTCCCCTGCTGGCCCTGTGGCACAGGCGCGGCTTGTGGCGGTGGTGGATACGAAGGTGCCGCTGGCGGTGCTGCAAAACTCTGCGATTGTGTCGCTGGTGGGGGTGCGAAGCTGGCTGCCTCCTGTGGGGGCATGGGGTATGAGGGCCCCCCGCCCCACTGGGGGTTGGCATAAATGGGCCGCTTCGCATTCGCAGCGGGAGGAGGCTGAGTGCGGCCTGTGTGCCCCCTCCCTTTCCCGTTTCCCTGAGGCCAGGACCTGCAGTCCCTTGCGAAGTGCCCCTTCTTCCCACAGCTCCAGCAGGGCCCTCTCTGGCGTGCTTGAGGTGGGGGCACCGCCGCGGACTGCTGTGCCGGCTGGGGACAGCTCACGGCGATGTGGCCTGCCTGACCACATTTGAAGCACGCCATTGCCCTGGTTAGGGTGCAGACGGCTGCCTGAATGGGTGTTAGGTGTTCTTCTCTTACGACGTGCCTGATCATGTCGGCTAGGCTGGCTCCGGCTGGCAGGGAGCGCAGGATGTCCTTGGTAACGGAGTTGCATTGCTGGCGCAAGCAGTCTGCCACCACGGGGCCCTTTGCCTCTGCAGGCAGGGTAGAGGAGTCTACTGCCGCCTGCAGGCGGTCTACGAACTGCGTGAAGCTTTCGCTCTCTGCCTGTCTTATGATGGACCACGGTGATGGCTTGGCCACAACCAGAGAGGCAGCGCGAATGGCCTCCCTAGCAGCTCGAGTGGTGACCCTGACTTCCTCAGCCCGCATCTGTGCGGCTTGTTGCTGAGGTGTAACCATCTCGTCATGTTTCCCCAGCAGCCTCGATAGGCTCGACCCGTGCAGTGGCTGCCCTGCCCCAGAAGCTCGGGCTAGCTCTTTTGTACAATTATCTTCCCATTCCTGCTTAAACACGATCATTCCCGCACCACCGAGTATCATGCGACCTATTTGTTTGATATCAAAGGGGAGCAAGTCGTCATTGCCAAAGAGGCCGTCCACGAGGGTGGAGACCATAGCTGAGTTGATCCCTTTCTCTGAGATCTCTTTGACAATTGCCTGTATGTCTTTGGGGTTTACCGGATTATATATCCTTTGCTGATTCCCCTCTGGCCCGGTGATCCTCACCGGGAAGGCTTGGACCGCGGCTGAAGGGGTCCATTCTGCACAGGCTATTTTTATTTTTCCCCAGTCGGTAAACTGGGCTGGTTCACATTGTGATTGCCTTTCGATGTGGCTTAAGGCTTTATTAGTTTTTGTTTTAAACCGCGTTAGCTCCGCTTTTTCCGTTTCTGAGTCCCAGTCGGCTTCCGTCAGCTCTCTCGAGCTGGTGGAGCTGGTGTCGCCGGACTCAGAGCCGGAAGTCGAATGCCAGCGCACTTCCGGGCTTCGGTGCCTTTTTGTGCGGCTCCGGCCCCGCCCCTCCCTTCGGGGGTGGTGCCGCTCCCACCCCCTGGGCTCGCCCTGCCACCCGCAGGGGGAGGTCTCTCCCTTAAATGGTAGCAGCGCTGAGCGTGGCTCCCGATTGGGCATGCGCTCTCTGCCGCTCTCCTCCTCCTCTTTTCCCCGCGGATGCGCACTAGCAAGAATTCGGGACCCCAGACTCTTCCCGCCGAGAGCTTCCGCGCCCCGCCCATCCCCTCGGTCGCCGGTGCCATGTTCGGCTGGGTAGGGCGGCGGCGCCGCCCACGTCTCCTTCTGAGCCACGTTCTCCGCGTCTCTGGCTTCCCTCGCCAGTTCCTCCCAAAAGGACTGCGCGCGCTGCCGCACCCCCGGCGCCGAATCGCTGATCCGCGGTGAAGGGACGGATGGGGGATCGCGGGTTTTTCGGGAGGTTCCGCGGGTTTTTCGGGAGGTTCCGCGGGGGGGGGGTTGGGCTCGGGGAGGGGGGGAACGCGCCCGATCCCCCCGGGTCCCCGCTCCCGGGCAGATCCCTTTCGGGGGCGGTTTGCATTGCCACTCCTACCCCCAGCTTGGGTGTAGCTAATAAACATGTGCGCGCGGCGCTCCATGTTTCCTGCTCCTCTAGTGCCCTGCGCAGGGCCCGTTCGACCTTTCCCCACGCCTTGAGGCTTTTGCCGCTGCCTGAGGACTTTGTATCCTTGGCTAGCGCGGCCGTGCATTTCTCCCACACCTCCGGGTGTAATATTTCCACGGGACGTTCAATCGCTCCAAGCTCTAAGAGTCTCACAATAGCGAGGTAAAAATCCTTGAGCTTGCATTTAATTCCCCGCTGCTTATAAACTGAACTCACGACCTTCGCGATGGCTTCCATGTCCGTTGCTGGTCCAGGGACGTCTCCCCTGCCGAGAATCGGTCCAGCTGTTCCGGCCGCTGCTCTTGTCCAGACGATACCTGCTACCCGAGAGTTTTTCTTTTCCCTTTCCCTTTTTCTTTTCCTTTCCCTTTTCCCGGGTTTCGGCACCACTGTGTCGCCTTCTGCTGAGAAGGTGGGCGACCCGGTTTCAAGACACAGCACAGCGACCCGGCCTCGCCCGGGTCACTCGGTCCACTGACATGCACAGACACCAATGTGGTGGATGGTCAAATGGCGTTTATTATCTCATCTTGTGAGGTTAAATAGTCAAGGGGGCTTTACTACGTCAAAAGGGGACGGTGGGTCTGGCTAGGGTTAGTAAGGAGTGGAAAACTACTGGAGTTAGGAGGGGCTGCATGCTTCAGAGGTGATTGATCACTTATAGCAGGATGAGGGGGGAAGGGTCTTGCTTTCTGTCACATCCCGAGATTTTCCGTTCGCCTGTCCCTATCTACCACACACTAATGACAGGGTTTTGGGATTGTGGTGTTTCCTCTCTGATACTAAAACATTAGTTGGTTTTTGGTATGTGGTTTTATTTTGGCTGTTTGGGGGGTTTTTGTGCATGTGTGGGTGGTTAGGTATTTTTGTTGTTGCTGTTTGTGGTTTGGTGGTTTTTTGTTTGGTTTGGTTTTTTTTGTTTGTTTGTTTTGGTTTTTGGGGTTTTTTTGTTTGTTTGGGTTTTTGTTTTGTTTTATTTTGTTTTTTTTTTTTTGTTTTGTACTTAACAAATGTTTTCATCTTGTGCAAGCACTTGAGACCCAAGGTGCACCGACTGAATCACACAAGTTCAACTGCACCCTGTTACCACAAGAAGGCATTCCTGGAAGTGTGGTGCTCAGTCAGTGGAGAGCAGAGCCATTTCTCACCTGTGGTTAGTGTCATAGAGAGGGAAGGTGTGCAGAGACACATATGTGTCAAATGGCATGGAGGGTGTGAAGGCAAGCTCTTGATGTTGGCCGACTGGCTTTTTGGTGACTGTAAGACAGTTGGCAGGGCAGGGCATTGAGTGATGGAAGATGGGACTCTGAAAACAATAGAGAAGCAAGGGAAATGCTGCATGGGGGAAAAGCATTTTGTGTCTTGTGCTACAAGTGATGCAGGCTTGGAATTACTTTCAGGCAGGGAGGACATAGATCATAACTCTGGAAGCTACAGGGAGCTGTAAAATCTTCCTTTGAAAGCTCACTGCATCCTGGCAATGCCTTAATGCTTCCTCTTCTCCTCCATGCTTGCAAAGGTCCGCTCATGTGGTACATTAGCTTTAGGTCAGGTGTGTTCTGAGAAGAAATGCTTTCTTCCAGACCTTATTATGTGCGTTCATTTTAAATTCTATTGTGAATTTTCTTGTTGTAGGGGAAAGTAAAACTACATAAAGACTAAAAAGCCAATCACACAACTACAAAAAAAAGTCTGTGTTAAGTAGAAAATAAGATTATTTGATGAAAAATGGAAAATATCCTGTGATCTACAGGACACTAGCCCTCTTACTTTTCATCTGCTGCAGCCAACACCTAAGAACATGTTCTGCATTAAACTGAACTTAATCTTATGCTCGCCAAGGAATGTGACTAGATTAGCAAGCTGATTTCTTATCAATCAGGAGTCAAATGATCCAGAAGAGGAGCACAGAGTTCCTAGTAAAGGATGATTGTAAGCAGAACAGCTTTGCTAATTAGATTCCTTTTACTTTATTTTTACACATCAATAGAATTCTGCATACAAATGTAGTTGCACCGAGGGTGTCAAACAGTACAAATTGTTGTTAGGACACATTAATCAAGGGCACGGAAGAACAGCTCCAGGAGGGAAGATTCCCCTGCCTTACGTAAGCTTTGATCTGCAGTCTCTCGGTCACCTCCTCTCCTTCCATTAGGACTTCTGATCTCAGAAGGAATAAAATTTGCCATCTTCTGGCCCTGACAATTTCCTTATGGTGAAATTTGTCAAAAGACATGAGATACCATGGCTAAAGTCCTGGATAAAAGTACTTACGTCCCCACCCTTTCAGAGGTTTCCTTCCCTTGCCCCCTGCCCTCTCTCTCCCTGAAAAAGAACTTTGGTGCCATTAGGAAGCTAGAAACTAGAATTTTCATGCAACTTAAACATCAGATCTTCATTCATCCTTAAAAATCTTTGCACATCATGCTCTCACCTCTAAGAAGTGATAGAAGCCTCCACAGCCTTTCATGTTTTGGGAAATAATTGCACTGAAGAGAATTAATGTGCATTTATAGGGTGGTGAAACAAAAATAAATGACATTGAGGTATTTTTGTTGCTCTAGCTTAATACCTTGATGTTTGGACGCTTGTGATTTTTCATATTGCAATCCCTCTTGTGAGGCTAGCTCCCTGTGCCTCTGCCTTGCACCCTCTCCTGTACTGTCCCTTCCCCTCTGCTGCAGCGGGAATTGACTTTGCCTGCAGTTCTGATTCAATTTTTTTCCTGGGTTGCACTCAAAGTCCTGGGTTACAGAAAGAAAAGAAAGAATAGCCTTTTGGTCATGGTACTAGCCTGAAACTTGGATTTTTATACACTTTGTCAGTCTTGTTTTGTTACAGTACTCAGAAGTCCCTTAGGGTATGGCTGGCAAAAGGTGTTTTTGTCTCTTAATTACCTGTTGAAATCCAAGGGAGACTGCATGTCTAAATATCCACAGGAGTCTTGTCCTGTATGTGTTCGTTTGCTGTCTGCAAAGGTGAGATTTCTATCCCAGACAGAAACAGTGGTGCTCTGTCTGAACTTTCTTGCCTTATAAATAAATATCTTGTTTAGTAGATAACCTTTTCCTAATATGCATATATATATATATATATATATTTCTTTTTTATATCTATACACACCCCCAGGTATATATGGGAATGTTTATATAGCATGTACTAAACATTTTACTTCTTCATGTAGTGCTTTTAAGATAGAAAAATATTTTATTCTTAAGTTAAATATTTTATCTTTTTTGCATAACCCATTGATTTTACATTCAGTCAATTTTTGTTAGGACTGGGCCATAAGCATATTTGTAGGCTGCAGAAAGGTGTTGGTGTTTTGCACAGAGTTTGTGGTTGCTGTGCTAAGGTCTTTCCTCACCATCCTTGCAGCTTATGTCTGTGATTGTGCTGTTTATCATACTATTTATGATTAATAAAATGCTGGTCCCTTGGCTGCTTACACCAGACGTGTTAATTCTGGATGGATGGATGGATCTGAACCACAGCCATCGCCAGGTACAAAACAGCTTGCTAGCACACATTTTAAGGGAAGAAACAAACAATTTATGTATGGTTGAAAGAGCACAGATAATAAGGTAAATAAGTTCTGGGTGAAATGGTCCCTAAGCATTCTTTGGCTGCCTTATAGGCATTTGTCACATGCCATGAGATCATTTATATAGAGATCACAATATCCTTTACAACTTCTCAAATTTTCCTCCAAACTGAGAACTTTAATGTGAATTGTTTACTGTGTAGGGAGTTGTGTTTCTTAAAACTCACAGAATGCTTTGCTCAGTAACGGTCTCTCTGATTTGTCATTAAGTTCAGTGATTTTTTTTTCAGTTAAAACATAATGTAAAATTATTGCCCAATTAGAAAGCATTATTGTGTATTTATAAGCATCCCTGAATGTACTAACCACTGGAAGCATGCAGATGTCTGTTGGAATTTAATTTCTCTGCAGCATATTGGGGGTGGGGACAGAAGAGAAGTAGCCAGAAAATTATAGCTACTGCAGTAAATACTAGGCTTCTCCCAGTGACCTGCACTGACTGCAGAGATTATTACATCTAATGTAAGCATAAAATATCTGTTCAGCAATGCTGTTCTGGCTGGTCTGTATTTGCAAATAAATCAATCATTCCTGGCTGATTGTTGCCTTGTGGGGAGTCACAGAAAAAACGGGGTGCCACATTTTAAACTTTCTTGTAAGAAAGATGTGAAATACCTGCAAGGCTTCAATGTACGTTAAGCAGTGGCAACCTTGCCTCACCTCAGTGGTGTGGTCCCTCCTGAGCTCCAGAGGCATAGGTGTGCAGGCCAGCAGGAATCCTGTGGGTGGATGGTATAGCCTGTAGCAAGAAGCATGGATGATGGACAAGGTGTTCCAGGAAGCTAAATTTAGAGCTCTCTAAGGTTGTTTTTTTTTTTATCTGGGGGTTCCTACAAAGTCAATCTGTGTTGTCAGGTGGTGACACCCTGTGATAAGGCAGAGGTGTGGTGAACCTTGTGCTCTAAATTGAGCAAATTTTACTTTGGAGCACAGAACTGCTGTTGGTACATGGTGTGTGCTGTCTTTGCTCTGGGCTGTTGAGGGTGAATCCAGGGCACTGCCTTCTGCACCTTGTGATTTTACTTGGTTTCAGTTGTTTTTAACAAAACTGTCACTTCACTGAGGTTCCTTTTACCCGCCCCAGAAGAGGTGTTTTTGTGCTTTGCAGTAGCTTGTACCCCATCAGCCCCAGAGCTGCAGCATGTTGGCCATGAGTGGCTGCCCTGGGGGCAGATCCCAAGGACTGGCCAGTCTGAATAACACAGCAGTTTGATTGAGTCCCTCACAGCTGATAGCTGGCTCTGGGAGGGAGGCTCTGAACGGTGGCCAGAGTAACAGCTACATGAGCAAAGCTGTTTGAGATTGCCACTATTCTTTTATCTGCTTTGCAGGCTCTGTACCTGCTGCTATTGGATGCAGTAAAAAAAAAAAGGCTTCTTTGTCAGGGGTGTTTTTTTACAATCTAAATAACACCTTGTTTGTGTGGGGCTTTATTTTTTTTCCCCTTTTTTTTAAATGTAGTGTTTCTGGAACAGGTCCTGGCAGTGTCAGCCACCAGCCTGAGCAGTTCTTTTGTGCCAATGCTTTTGAATCTCTGCCTGTGTCAGTGTATTTCCTAGGGAATTAGCCAAGATTATTCACACCTCAGATAAAATTTATTTATTCTATTAGCAGTGACTTCAGTATATCCATTTTTCAGCACATGGTGAAGATGAGAATTTTGCTTTTTTGCTAGAAAGACTTTGCATGTGCTTCCATGTGTGGATCTTGTTGCCATGGCATCAGCTTATAAACCTGAGAAGCACAGGTGGGAGCATTAGCCAGTAAATAGGCATTAGGAGCAGTCCTGCTGCTGTATAGGGCTCAGTCTAGTGGTGAGGATAGTGATCTGGGATATGGCAGTAATTTATGTATTTTAATGGTTGGGACTTGGAGCTTTTCCTATCTGCAGTATTGTGGAATAAAGGACTCAATGCAGTCCTGCTAGTGCTCTTGCAAAGGCATTGCTTTTCCTACTGCTTTGTCTTAATTTTTCTGAAGATAAGGCCATGCTGGAATGTGCTGTGACTTGAATTATTTTTCTTGCCCCATTTTCCCAAATGCTTTAATGTGTTGTTTAAGCACCTTTATTCTAAAGAGCCTTTTTCTTCTTCCTTCCCATTGTTGTGTTGGGATGACTTTGCCCAAATGTTTTCATGTAGCAGTTGTGACACGGATAAAATGTGGGTAAAATGTGAATAGTAGTGATTGTGGTGTTCATTTGTAACACAAGAGCTCAAGCTACTCAGTGTGTCAGTCTTGGGTGTCTCTTCACCAGTAAATACTCAAGCACAGTGAGCTGAGCACAAGGCTTTTTTTATTAACTTCTGTGGTTTTATGTTCTACAGACATGGAGGTGATTATAGCTGTTTCTCTGGCTGTAAAAGTTATAAAGTTATGCATACACCGAACCATATAAACTTTTGATGGTATGGACTTCTATTTTTTAATATAATTGAGCATATACTCCTGCATTATATTTTGCCATTGCAAATATACTTTAAGAAGAATGTGCTTATTAATTTTCTCCAGCTTAGTATTAGGTATAATGGGCAAGTTCAAGACAGTGAACTGGGTACAGGATTTTGAGGGGGTTGCTTTTATTTAAATTAAAGACTTGAGGACACTCAGCAGAGCAACCTTGTGTGAAGTTAAACCTCTTACATCAGACAATTATGCCAGTGGTGACCTTGCAAAAGAAATTCTGTGGGGAAAAAAAAAAAGCCCTTGCAGTGAGGACAGGGGACTGCTCTTGGTGCCTGTGTTACCATCATTGGTGGGCAACTTACAAAAACTCATTACACCAAATCAACTTAAACATCAGACATGTTCACAGCAGCTACAAAGAAGGATGAAAAATACCTGAACTATTAGTTTGCTTTGAAAAGAAATTAATAACTGATTTCCATCATTAATGAGCTAACAGAAGGGTTGAGTTCCAGGGTAGTTTTTCTCCATTCTAGGCAAATGACCATAGGGATCATATCACCTCAGGTTTATTACACTGAGGCCTGTATACTTTGAGCAGTTCCTCAGGGGTCAGCTGGAAAAACAATACAGCTAAGAGGAGATGGAGATCTTCATCACCCTTTTGATTCCCAGCTGTCTCTCTGTGGATTAATCTCTGTTTGCTCTGTGCCTCTTGTTGGATCCAGTGGGTGGTGTTGCCAAAGGTGTGATGTTTTTGCAGAATCATGGCCAGTCTTGCTTGAAAGGGTTGAAATGTCTGTCTTTGAAAAGAAAATACCTCTTTATTAAACAAACAAACATGCACTCCTGCCACTAAGCCCCCAAGTGAGGCTACAAATGAAATTTCATTTAAGAGTGAGAACACAACCTTGATTTTGCACCCTACAAATTGTAGTTGTTTGTTTCGGGTTAATTTTTAATTTCCTGTCATAATTGTGACTGTCTTCTTACTGGAAGGCAGGTTTTGATTTAGTCTTTCGTATTTCTTTTTCAGATTGCATGTGGCTCAGAGCATAATCTGGCAATAGTTGGTAAGTAGCTTAATTTTATAACAAATCCTCTCACCTTTTTTTCATTTTCAGTTGCACAAGATGAAAGAAAAACGTGTACATCAAACATATTGAATGATTATGGGCAGCTGAAAGGAGGAAAGTAACTTATAGATGTAGAGGAAAGAAGAAGAGAAACTGGTGACAGTAAGTGGTGGTGATGAAATTGTGGCCTTGTAGACCAACCCCTGTAAGGACGGAGGGGTTGATGGATGTAACAGGAAAATACATCTGCAAAGTGTTACAGCCTGTTTTAGGTTGGAGCCATTGCAACAATCCAGGCTACAGATTCAGAATAGCATCTAAGCTTGATGCTGGTCAAAAGTATCTTTGTTTAACAAGATGGAAATTGTTAACATGGAAATTATTGCTGAAAAGAGTCCTGGGTCTTTTGTTGTTCAAAGCTTGGAAAGTCTTCAAAATGTCAGTCAGTGGTAGACAGGTTCTTTAGTGCATTTTAGCATAATGCAGCTGTAGTAATAATGATGGAAGTACTAGGAAGCTAATGTCGGTGGAGAAATTGAATTTTGTGTACTAATTCCAGGAACAATCAGATTCTTGCTTTCATGTGATGAGTTGATAACTGAAGTTTGATACATGATTGTTATTCTATGTAATTACTTGTTTGGGAACATTTTTAACTGTAGATTTTTGAGCGCTTTATAAAGGAGGTCAGCATAATTATCCCCATAATTATGGGCAAGACAGATGAAGAAAGGAATTCTATGCTAATGAGAGCTGGAAATGAAGCAGCACTTCATCCACATAGATGTTTTTGATTGCTGTGACTGATGCGTTGAGATGCCAAGTAAAGAATTTCCTTAATTTTCTAAAGTGTGGTTTGACAGAGGTAGAGAAAAGCAGCTATTTGGTATTCAACCTGCTTTCCATGCTCTAATTTTTTAGGTTTTGTTAAGTGTCCATAAAGGTGGCATTTTCTTTATTTCCATATCTACTGTAGTATATTTCCTAAATATCCTTCTCCAGTTAAACCTTGTTTTGAACTTGTTAAGTCCTATTAAGTTTATGGCTGAATATAAGAAAAGATTTTTCCTTTTGCCTTCTCCCTACTTGCTCAGTGTCACATGCTTGTATTAATTGTCAGGCTGGTGCTTCTGAATGTTGACTGAAGAGCAATCTTGCTTCTTGCTGAATTGATGAGGTAAAAATGTACTGCTGGCAGATTCCTCCAGCAGTACATGAAAGTAAAGCACTGAGTTTGAACAACCTTCTCTCTGCTTATGTCGTTTTAAGTAAAAAATAAAGCACTGAGTTTGAACAACCTTCTCTCTGCTTATGTCGTTTTAAGCTTTCTGCCTTCTAGGCAGAAATCTCTGGAAAAATGGGTTGGGGAAAGAAATTCTAGAAGAAAGTTAGAATAAATGAAGAACTTTGCATATGTAAAGAACACCATATGTCTATCTAAGCTGTGTGCTATGCTCATTGAATTCAATGGGGGAATTATCAGTGCTGGAAGCCAGTCAGTTTTATTTTAAGAACAACAGAAATGTGATGTTGCAAATTTTTTGAACTAAAGAACTATGGTACAATTTTCCCTGAATTGAATTTTACATATGCTTTTAAAAGGTTGACTTTTTAGAGCATTCTGTGGTAGGATTTCTCTGATCACTGGCCACTCTTGGTTCAAAGCTGTCAGCTGTTATAGTCCTTAAAAGAAATCACATGGATTTCCGTGAATGCGTCTACTTGATTGTACAATTTTCTAATAACTTACCATTCAAGCAGAGTTCATTTATAACTATATCATCCATATCTTTCTTAATTAGATTAGATTAGATCTTTCTTAAATGCTTGAGTGATTGACTCAATTGAAATAATTCAAGTTCAGTATGACAGGTAAACTGAAAAGCCTTTAACAGTATAATATTCAAGTCAGTATTTCTGGTTGTATATACAAATGTGCTTGTGCTTTGTTTGTTGCATCATGTTTTAAATAGAAACATTTCTAGGACGGAGAGGCTGGATTTATGATTCATTCCACAAATGCTGAAGTAGTGTTCCAGTCATCTTGCTGGTGACACAAAGCTGTTTGATTTGTAAGGCTAGTAAGCAGTTAGTTTTTTGCATGTGACTTTATATAGTCTGCATCCATTTGTGCAGTTTAGTTATTTGAATTCTCTTTTCTTGCTTTCTTCTACTGAAGTCACTGCAAAATTTGTCTGTTCTCTTCACTGTGATGGCACTTGCTCCTTTTTTTGTGGCTATATTGGTAGTATTTTGGTTTCATTTGATCATGAGGTAAATGTTTGATATAAAGGAGAATGAGATGTGGATTGTCTTGAAATGTACCCACTTTTCTAAACTTAATAAGTTAAAAGTTGCTATTAGTACATGAAAAAGTGTAAACATTTTCACTCCTAGACCTTGGTGAAAACTCATTTTTATCTTCATTTGGGGTTGTACTGTGAAATTAATTCTAAACTTCGTAAGCGTTGTAGTATTTTATATGTTTGTATGACTTTTCACTTGAGAACAAAAATCCTTGCCTGGCAAGAAAAGATCTTGCACTTTTCACCTCAATCAAGGGTTAAGGTAACCTTAATTGAGTAAGTACACATGTATGTACTTACTGAGCACCACAAAGGTACCTTTGCAACCTGAATGTGATAGCTGCAACGTTAGTGCTGAACTTCGTGATACTGAGACAGAGTTTTTGAATGACTGAAATACATAATGGAACTAAATCACTGTGACAAAGCTAGGCTATTTCCAGGTTTGGAAATCTATAGTGTTTTCAGCACTGAAAAGATAAGGAGGTTTGGTTCTTACCCTAAAAAGCCTGTGTGTAAAAACGGTACTTATGGAGAATGCTCTTAGCAGTTTCCTACCAACTCCCCAGTAAGAGCTTGATGCTCATTTTTTGAAAAAGAGAATTGTACCTTTTAAGAGAACACGTAGCTCATGCAATGCTGCAACTTAAGTAATAAAGCATATTAACTGTGCAGAAGTAGAGATGCTATTGAATGCAGCAGTGCCTTGACTGTGCTGCAACCAGAGAACGCAGGACAAAATGCCATGAAGAACCTCAAATGCAAATGTCTTATTTTAGTAAAAATTAAACCATGGAATTTTATTCAAGCCTTCTGGAAGTAGTAAAAAAAAAAAAAGCCCAGAAATCATTACAAGAATGATAGTTCTATAGTCTGTCTCCCCAAAGCCTTGGTAATGTATTATATCCCTTTTTGGTCTTGCTTTTAGTAATTTTCTCAACCTGTATAAACTAATGGAAATCTTTTAAACGAAAGATACTGGAGGAAATCTAGGGAGAAGTGCTTGTTTTAAAAGCTAATTATGTTCTGTTGAAGTCCAGCTTTAAAGGAGACTTCAAGGGGTTTCCTGGCTTGTAAGATAAGCATATATTCTATTTGCCATCTGTCGGAGGCGGGGCAGGTATCTTCTGTTAGGCAGTTTTCTTATCTCTTCCAAGAGCAATGTCTCCCTCTGGGGAGATATCTTCTGTTAATGTGCCATTGAATGGCTCACTGCATGACTGAGAAAGTTACATCATCCCATTGTAAGATGCTCCACCCAGAGGGAGGAGCCAAGCATCCCTACCTGCATAAAATCAGCATTTCTTGAGACAGCAAGGCAGCCTCTTCACTGGATTCCCAGAGGAAGACTAGGCCCATCTACTCTATCACCAGACCTTCCGAGAAAACTACACCCTTCTACGGGATCACCGCTTCAGCCACATTTCATCTGCCACTCCAGGAGGAGCAGCCACCATTTAACTGGACTATCACCAACACCCTGACTCCTCAGGGTGTCAGGTTTCTGACTCTATCAGTAGTTTTGTTTGTACTAATTACATTTTTTTTTTAATTTAGTTTTTTCCTAGTAAAGAACTGATATTCCCATTCCCATATCTTTGCCTGAGAGCCTTTTTATTTTGAAATTGTGGAGGGAGGGGGTTTACATTTTCCATTTCACAGGAGGCCCTTGCTTTCCTTCACAGACTCCT
Source organism: Vidua macroura (assembly GCF_024509145.1). Lineage (NCBI taxonomy): Eukaryota > Metazoa > Chordata > Aves > Passeriformes > Viduidae > Vidua > Vidua macroura. Next base: position 49,478,015 of record NC_071576.1, read on the forward strand.
GTCTTTTCAAATCCAGACAGATTTTGGCGTCCAATGTGGGGCCTGAGGGCACTGAGAGGAAAAAAGGATTAACAGTTCTTAAGTAATCTATTTTTTTGCGTGTGCTGATATAGAAACATCTTTCAGTGTCACCATGTGGTCTAGTTTACCCTGGTTTGGGTGGCACATGGTCGTGGCTGTATTTCTTCCATTTGTAGGCCCTTACCTAGACATGGGTCCTATAACTAAGGCTGCTGTGGCTGTTACTCGGTTTGGCTTATGGGTTAATATGGTGAGGAATTCATGGATCTCTAACTTCCTCTGGAAGGCAGGTACATGGATTCAGAGCTATCACACACTAACTGTATGTTTTTGGGGTTACTTTAATAATGGTACCTACTGTGAGGAAATGACACCGGGGGAAATTTTCTCCCAGCCTTTTAACCATCTTTTTGGGTCTGCTCCACCAGTTTTTGAAGGGTTAAGATCCACTCTAAAGGCTAATGATATCATACAATGGGTGGTGTTGCTGATATGCCTGCTAAGCCTGTTATATTTAGCACTCAGAGATAAGGGAAGATTAACCTGGATAACTACCCTGACACCTACATCAGAGACTAGGGATGCTGCTGCAGAACCTGACACTGCCCCAGAGACTAGAGATGCTGTTGCTCCAGAGCCCGACCCTGCCCCACAGCCCACCTCAGAAATGAACCACCCAGATTGGGTGAAGGTTCTGGTTAAGGAGATACGTGAGATGCTAAAGGAGTGCATTTTCCCAGCTGGTGAGAAACCCTCCCTTTGCCTTGAAGAGGGACAGTCTAATAGTACAGCTGTGGAACCCACAGATGTTACAACTGTCCAGGTTCCAGCTAAACCACAAAGGCAGTCCCAGCCAGCAGCAGTTGCCCCGGTAGAAACAAGGAGGTCTAAGATGAAAGCAGAGCACCCAGATAGGGATAGGAATGGAGGAACCTCACAACCCACAGGGGAGCCAGAGGTTGCGACCATCACCGAGTCCCTGACATACGAAAGTCTCTGTAATCTGCACAAAGACATTGTGCGACGAGGACGTGAGGCTTATACTACCTGGTTACTCTGGGTCTGGGACCTTATGGGTACAGGCATCCAGCTGGATGGTGGTGAGGCAAGGAACTTGGGACCCTTGACCCAGGACTCAGGTATGAATCAGATTTTTGTAAGGGAGCCAGGGTCCCTTTCTCTCTGGGAGCGGCTTTTAATGCGTGTCAGAGAGAAGTTTGTCCACAGGGAGAGAATGCAGGAGCACCATCATAGAATGCGCTGGAAGACCCTTGAGGGAGGGATCCAACAGCTGAGGGAAGTGGCAGTATTGGAAGTACTCTTTGGGAGGGATGGACAGCATGATAATGACCCCGACAAGGTCAGGTGCTCAGGGCAAATGCTGTGGAGTCTAGCCAATTTTGGGCCATCTCAGTACACCACTTGCATCGCAACAATCGATGCTGACACTAACCGAGAGACAGTGGGTTCTGTTGCCAACAAACTTAGGAATTATGAGAGTATGATTAATGGCCCAATGCAGGCTCATATCTCAGCTGTGATTAAGGAGTTCAAAGAGGAGATGAGGGAGGAGATTAGGAAGGTTAATGCAGCACCCTTGTGAGTCACAGGCCCCAAAGTCAGAGCCCAACATTCCCCAGCTAGAGAGAGAGGGTACACCCCAAGGGCTAATCTGTGGTTCTTCCTGTGTGACCATGGGGAAGACATGGGAAGGTGGGATGGGAAACCCACTTCTGTCCTGGCAGCACGGGTGTGTCAACTCAAGGAGGGAAACTAACCGGGGGAGTTCCACCAAGGTGAGGTAGCCTCAACCTCCCATGACCAAGCTGTCAGGTACGATCTGTCAGACCCCTGTTGAAGGAACCTCTAGTATGTATGCCCAGGAAAGGAATAATAACCAGGGTTAGAGGGGCCCTGTCTCTAGCCAGGGAGAGGCATGGGAAAAACGGATCTTCTGGACGGTGTGGATCCAATGGCCTGGCACATCAGAGCCACAAAAATATGATGCTTTAGTTGATACTGGTGCGCAGTGTACTCTGATACCATCGGGACGTGTGGGGGCGGAGCCTGTTTCCATTGCTGGTGTGACAGGGGGATCGCAGCAATTGACGCTGGTGGAAGCCGAGGTGAGCCTGACTGGGAAGGAGTGGAAGAAACATCCTGTAGTGACTGGCCCAGACACTCCGTGTATTCTAGGCATAGACTTCCTCCGGAACGGCTATTACAAAGAGCCAAAGGGACTCAGGTCGGCTTTTGGAATAGCTGCTGCAGAGGCAGAGGACATTAAGCAATTAAACACCTTGCCTGGACTGTCAGAAAACCCGTCTGCAGTAGGACTCCTAAGGGTGGAAGAGCAACGCGTGCCAATTGCGACCTCGACAGTGCACCGCCGGCAGTATCGGACGGATCGAGATGCTGTGATCCCCATCCACAGAATGATTCGTGACCTGGAGAGCCAAGGGGTGGTCAGCAAAACCCACTCACCCTTCAACAGCCCCATCTGGCCTGTGCGCAAATCTGACAGAGAATGGAGATTGACTGTGGACTATCGTGGCTTAAATGAAGTGACTCCACCGCTGAGCGCTGCTGTGCCGGACATGCTGGAACTCCAGTACGAGCTGGAGTCCAAGGCAGCAAAGTGGTATGCTACTATTGACATTGCTAACGCATTTTTCTCCATTCCTCTGGCAGCAGAATGCAGGCCTCAATTTGCTTTCACCTGGATGGGCGTGCAGTACACCTGGAACCAACTGCCCCAGGGGTGGAAACACAGTCCTACCATCTGCCATGGACTGATCCAGACTGCACTAGAAAAGGGTGAGGCTCTAGAACACCTGCAATACATCAATGATATCATTGAGTGGAGGAGCACAGCGGCAGAAGTGTTTGAAAGAGGTGAGAGGATCATCCAGATACTGCTAGAAGCTGGCTTCGCCATCAAGAAGAGCAAAGTCAAGGGACCTGCCCGAGAGATCCAGTTCCTGGGAGCGAAATGGCAAGATGGACGGCGCCAGATTCCCACTGAGGTCATCAACAAGATCATGGCGATGTCTCCACCAACCAGCAAAAAGGAAACACAAGCTTTCCTAGGTGCCATAGGTTTTTGGAGAATGCACATTCCCGAGTATAGCCAGATTGTGAGCCCTCTGTACCTGGTTACCCGCAAGAAGAAGGATTTCCACTGGGGCCCTGAGCAGCAACAAGCCTTCACCCAGATCAAGCAGGAGATCGCTCATGCTGTAGCCCTTGGCTCAGTCAGGATGGGACCAGAAGTCAAGAATGTGCTCTACTCTGCAGCCGGGAACAATGGTTTGTCCTGGAGCCTTTGGCAGAAGGTGCCTGGTGAGACTTGAGGCTGACCACTGGGATTCTGGAGCCCAAGTTACAGAGGGTCCGAAGCCAACTACACCCCCACAGAGAAGGAAATCTTGGCTGCCTACGAAGGAGTTCAAGCCACCTTGGAGGTGATTGGCACGGAAGCACAACTCCTCCTGGCACCCCGAGTGCCGGTGCTGGGGTGGATGTTCAAAGGAAAGGTTCCTACTACCCACCATGCCACAGACGCCACATGGAGCAAATGGATTGCCCTCATCACCCAGCGTGCCCGTATTGGAAACCTGAATCACCCTGGGATTTTAGAGATAATTACGAACTGGCCGGAAGGTGAAAACTTTGGTCTCACTGACGACGAGGAGCAGGTACAAGCGACAAGGGCTGAAGAAGCTCCACCATATAACCAACTACCAGCAGAGGAAACACGCTACGCTCTTTTCACTGACTGTCGCATCGTAGGGATGAACCAGAAGTGGAAAGCAGCCGTATGGAGCCCCACACGACAAGTTGCACAAGCTACCGAAGGAGAAGGTGGATCGAGCCAACTGCTGAACTCAAGGCCGTTCAGCTGTCCCTGGACATTGCTGAAAGGGAGAAGTGGCCAAAGCTCTACCTTTATACCGATTCGTGGATGGTAGCCAATGCTCTGTGGGGCTGGCTGGGAAGGTGGAGAAAGGCCAACTGGCAACGTAGAGGAAAACCAATCTGGGCTGCTGATATATGGAAAGACATTGCCTCTCGGGTGAAGAAACTAACGGTGAAAGTCCGTCATGTAGATGCCCATGTCCTCAAAAGTCGGGCTAATGAGGAGCACCAAAACAATGAGCAGGTAGATCAGGGAGCAAGAATAGAGGTGTCAAAGATAGACTTAGATTGGTACCATAAGGGGGAGTTGTTCCTGGCTCGATGGGCTCATGATGCCTCAGGTCATCAGGGCAGAGATGCCACCTACAAGTGGGCACGAGACCAAGGGGTGGATCTAACCATGGACAGCATTCCTCAGGTTGTCCATGACTGTGAGACGTGTGCTGCCATCAAACAGGCCAAGCGGGTGAAGCCCCTGTGGTATGGTGGACGGTGGTCCAAGTACAAGTATGGGGAGGCCTGGCAGATTGACTACATCACACTGCCTCAGACACACCAAGGCAAGTGCTACGTGCTGACCATGGTGGAAGCCACCACTGGATGGCTGGAGACCTACCCTGTGCCTCATGCCACTGCCCGGAACACCATCTTAGGCCTGGAAAAAGCAAGTCCTGTGGAGACATGGCACACCTGAGAGAATCGAGTCTGACAACGTCACCCATTTCAAGAACGGCCTTATCAACACCTGGGCCAGAGAACATGGTATCAAATGGATATATCATATTCCCTATCATGCTCCAGCTGCCGGCAAAGTTGAACGGTGCAACGGACTCCTTAAGACCACCCTGAAGGCACTTGGTGGGGGAACATTTAGAAACTGGGAAATGAACCTGGCAAAAGCAACCTGGATGGTCAACACCCGAGGGTCCATCAATCGAGCTGGTCCTGCCCAGTCAGAACCCTTGCACACAGTAGATGGAGATGTAGTACATATGAAAGGTATTTTAGGAAAAACTGTTTGGATTAATCCCACCTCAGGCAAAGACAAACCCATCCATGGGATTGTTTTTGCTCAAGGACCTGGTTACACTTGGTGGATAATGCAGAAAGATGGGGAAACCCGTTGTGTACCACAGGGGAACCTAGTCTTAAGTGAGAACTGGGTGTAAAATTTCATTGTGATGCAGATGGAAATAGAATAAGGGGTGGATAATGTCCTGGCTTGTAAGATAAGCATATATTCTATTTGCCATCTGTCGGAGGCGGGGCAGGTATCTTCTGTTAGGCAGTTTTCTTATCTCTTCCAAGAGCAATGTCTCCCTCTGGGGAGATATCTTCTGTTAATGTGCCATTGAATGGCTCACTGCATGACTGAGAAAGTTACATCATCCCATTGTAAGATGCTCCACCCAGAGGGAGGAGCCAAGCATCCCTACCTGCATAAAATCAGCATTTCTTGAGACAGCAAGGCAGCCTCTTCACTGGATTCCCAGAGGAAGACCAGGCCCATCTACTCTATCATCAGACCTTCTGAGAAAACCACACGCTTCTACTGGATCACTGCTTCAGCAGCATTGCAGGAGGAGCAGCCACCATTTAACTGGACTATCACCAACACCCTGACTCCTCAGGGTGTCAGGTTTCTGACTCTATCAGTAGTTTTGTTTGTACTAATTACATTTTTTTTTTAATTTAGTTTTTTCCTAGTAAAGAACTGATATTCCCATTCCCATATCTTTGCCTGAGAGCCTTTTTATTTTGAAATTGTGGAGGGAGGGGGTTTACATTTTCCATTTCACAGGAGGCCCTTGCTTTCCTTCACAGACTCCCGTCTTTTCAAACGAAGACAAAGGGGAATTTGATTGTTTGGAAGAGAAATACGTGGATCTTTCAAGTTAACATTTTCTGGTGTGGTGTTTTGAAGGGGATAAATGTTGGGACATGTGGGTACTTCAGATAGTGCAAAAAGCTTTTCTTTGCACTTTCATAGTCAGCACAGTGAATTCTGACTTCTGCTCATTTTCTTGCATGGAGGATTTAAAGCATCCTTCAGTGAGATTGTCCCCAAATCCTGACTTGGATGCTGCTGTGTGGTGACCCACACCACAGAGGCACTGTCAATGCAGGTGGTGGTGGTGGAGTGGTGTTCACAAGCAGAAACTGGGCTTTGTGAATCCTGTCATTGTTACTCATTTGATACTTCTCTCTGTCTCCTTTGGCTTTTTCCCTGTTCAGCTTACTTACTCAGCACTGCTTTTCCCCTATGATTAATGGTAGTGGAGAGGGCACCATGTAATTAATGTTAAAACAGTAAAAATGAACCCCAAAATCTGGCCACCCAACCATAGGTGTGTTTTGCACGTGGAAGTACAAGTGACATGTGAGGAGACAAGGCCCTGGCTGGTCACACTGAGTTTCAGTGTGTTCAATACAAGAGTATTACATTTTTAAAATCAAATCTCAACTTTCTGCTAAATCACAAACCTTTCCAGAAGAGGGTTAGTTTTGTCTCCCATTGCCTTTTTTGTTTTGTGTGAATTAGAACAAGCTTCAGGATTTTGTCTTCCATGGTTTGTGTGCAATCACAGCTGTAAGTATCACAACATGAGAATTCACATCCTTCTGAAGCTGCAGTTGGAGAGTAAAAATCAATACTAAATTTGATGGAAGAATAGTCTTTGTAGAGGAACTTAGGATGAAACATCCTTCCTCTCAAATGGTAGCTCATGCCTCAAATGGTTGGAATTAAAATATGCAATAGTGTTAGAGGGGCAGTAAAAGAGCTGTTATTCCATCTCTGTTGAGATTTTCTTTTTAAATTCCTATCCTGGAAGAACATAGCAATTATGAGCTGGGAAACAATTGTGATCAAAGCGATCAAAGCTTAGGGAGGTGGTGATACACATCCTAAAATGGTGGTGGTGTTAATGCCATCCCAAACACTTTGGTTCTGTGTTCTTTAATAAGGAAGCTGAAGGGTTTCTTCATGCGAGCCACTACCTCTTAATTAGAAAGGTTCCATACTTTTAGTGGAGTTCCATAATTTGGTTCCACAATTCCAACTAAATTATTGTATAAAGCATCAGTTGGGGAAGGTCTGTAGCAGATTATGAAAGATCTACTTCTCTGGCAGAGCGAGCACCAGTGGGGAAAGGAGACTGTGCAGGCTGATGGACGGATCCCTGCCTTGTGCTGACAGTGTTATTTAGATGTTCACAACTGCCCTGAAAAGCAGCAGATAGTCGTGTGTCTGCCATTGCGTCCCGGGGGACTCAGCAGTCTGTCACAAGGAGAAAAATCATAAATTCTTTCTGTGACTGTGGTGTCTGGAGGAATCTTCAGCGTTCACAGAGGAGGGCACTAGTGTTCAGCAATGAGCCTGAGTCTGCTAGTCTGTTGCTTTATTTATTATGCATGAAAAATCCCAGTGCAGCCAGGGACTGTATTGTAAAGGTTTGCTGGCAGGCCAGCATGGAGTCATGTTGCAGCACACTGTCTCTTTGCATTGCAGCACTAATCACATTCTCTGTTTATTAAAGGGTACCTGGCAGGACTTTGAGTAACCATCACTGTTGTCATTTTCATGCAGGTTTTATGTTGACCTTCTAAATTTATTCTCTGGCAGAGCCATTTCATATGTAATTTAGCTCTTAATGTGGCTTTGGCTGTTAAAATAGCTTTTCAAAATATAAGCTCCTTTGGTTATATTTGTTGAGAAAAAGCAGCCTCATACCTATCATTACCTGATCACCTGTCTGAGTGCTTTGGACATAGATTTAACATCACAGTTTTCCTCTTAGATACAGCGAGTTGTTCAAATATCTTCTCACTTTGTGTTTCTTTTCTTCATACTGTTGGTGCTCCAGGCAAACTAGTTTTTCTTCTGGTAAGATGGAAGCTGAAATTTAATTTCAAATTTCAGAAGTCTGATTATTTTGTTATTTTCAGCAGGTTATACTCAAAAAATCTGATCCTCTGATCTCTTAGTGTTTCTATTCCAAGGGCTAATGCAAAGCCAAGTTGCCAACTATCTCATGAATTTGTGGGTGTAAGGTGATGAGGAGAGAAATGAGGAAATGCTAATTTGAGCACTTGGAAAAGCCTTCTGACAAGGCTAAAAATGACTTTGTACCAACTGAATTGTCTGAAGTCAGTGGCTGCTGGCTATTAGGAAAGGATGGATATTTTGCTGTGAAAAGCTAATTAGATTCACAAGAGAAAATAGGATTGCATTGACTCCCTAAAAAGAAACTCCAGAGTCTAGGATAAGATCTGACTGAACTGCATCTTCTGTTACTGAAATGAAGTCCAGATTTTACAGCTACCTTCTCTTGCAGGCTTTGTCACTGTATTGATATATATTTTGGGTGACTTAAGTCTCTGGAATGCTGTGTTTAGCATCTTCTTTTCTCTGTGCAGCTTGTCAATTTACCTTGTGAGATCTTTGGAATAAAAACTGTCTTTTAGTATATTTTAGAACTGCCTAGACTAAAGGGACCTGATTTTTTTTTTTTTTTTTTTAGTATTGCATTGCAACTAATAGTAGTTGCAATTGCTTCCCTTCAGAGAAGCAATTTAAAAATATAATTAGTCGTGGTGTATATGTGTCTCTATCTTAATTTATATAATTTAGAATATAAACAGGTAATAATGCAGTGCTTGTCATATTGTTTACAGTGTGGTTTCCTGCTGCTACCAGATGCAGAGCTGCTTAGGTAGATAAAAGATAAAAACTGTTATTTTTTTGCTGTACAAAAAGCTCATGGTTCTTGTATTTTTTTTTCCCTGAACTTTAGATATCACTGTGGTGTCAGTTTAGAGTTTGTCTAGAGTTGAGCTCCTGTGTGATGTCAGTCTGTTTCCTGAGACACTGGATCACATCCACAGGGATAAATCTGCTGCGTCAAGAACCCTCCCAAAGATGGGAGAGAGGCAAGCGAGCAATGTTAACCTCTGGTGACAGCTAAACCCATCCAGCTGGAGCTGTGAGTGGCAGCCAGAGGAGATAATTGTCATGGGAAGGCAGCAAACAACCAGCCAGTGCTACCAAGCAAGAATTTTTGCTTGAAGCTGAATGAGTAGGGAGCTCTTCCTTGCAGGTATTTGTGGAAAGGAGAAGTCCTTCCACCTGGTTTTGGAAAATCACAGAGGATGAGAAGACTCTTGAGAGAGGGAGCTGCAGTACAGGTGCATGCAGTCCTTTGTCAGAGGGTTCTCTGGGTGGATACTGAATATTTAGAAAACAAATCAGATTTTATCATATTTGTTTACTTGCAGGCTCTAAGCAGAGCAATTATTTTGAAGTAGAATAAAAATACATCAAATATATCTAGGGCATATTTACCTGAATTTTCAAAGAAGCAAACAGGAGTCACAAAAATAGGCATCTTTGGTCACCAAAGAGAGATTAAGTGTTTGGTGGCTATAAAATGAAATAAAAGGAATGACAAATGTCTGTCTTTAGGGAGTCATCTAGAGCATGTGGCAGAGATGTTCACCCAAGTAAAAGCACAAGCCCAGCAAAGGAGCTCTCAAAGCACTTGGAAGGGCAACAAATTAAGGCTTTGGTGCCCTTCTGTTGAGCAGCTCTGCAATGAGCTGTGCTGGTAATTCGGGGTTCTGTCCATGCAGCAGCCTGACACTTGACCTTTTAAGTGTATCACTGAGTAGAAATTTTGCAGCTAAATGGCTGGCTGGCAGGAAGGCAAGGTGGTTTATATTTAGAAAATGAGGAGTGCCCTGACCCTGCTGTGAGATTTGTGGCTCTCCAGGAGGGAATATCTTGCTACAGAACTTTGGGTTGACACCCCTGTGTCAGTGTGTAGTCACTATCCAGATCCTTTATAGAGCACTAGGAAATCTTTCTCTCAGCACACGGGTAGATATTTGTGACCAGCTTTGTAACATGCTCTGAGTGAATAATCTCTGAAGCTTTTTTCTTTAGATATTTTTTATGTGTGTGTGTGTGTTTTACTAACACCATCTTAAATACTCTGGGTAGCTTTCTGCATAATAAAAAGATTGAAGTAGGAGATTGGCTTGACTGTGAGTTGGGTTTTTTCACAAATGCACTTTAGAAGTCATGTTTGCTGCCCAGTTTTCTGATTTTGCAGTGTGTTTTGGTCATATGGTTCTACTGTTCTCTTTCAGTTGTGAAGATCAGAAAAATCTTTCAAGAGCCAAAGCTGAAGGCAGGGATTTTGACAGTGACATGAGTCTGAGAGATGATGTTGTAAGGATATCTGGGAAATATTGCCAGGCTTGCGGTGAAACAGGGACACTTCTGGGCCAACACTGCTCTGTATGGCTGTAACTGCACAGGGCTAAATGCACACATCAAAGCAGGCTTCCTGAAGCTTTTGTAAACCAAGGTGGGGTGGGGAATTGTTTCTGTACCTTTCCATAAGAGCAGATTCTCTTTTCCCGCTTTAGGATTTGGGACTTGGAATTTGACAGTAGTTGAAATTGCAGTGGAGAAAATCTTGAGGTACTAGCTGGCAGGCAAGATTATTTTACTTCTAATAACAAAGAAGAAGCTGTTCAGGCTTGCAAGCCTCGAGCAAGCTTTCAGGGTAAAAATAAAAAATTTTATTAAAAATCATTGTCTTTAGAGAGATAACTATTCAAGAAAAACACTAGGGGAAAAAAGTCAAATGAAAAGAGATTAAAAGAGATTAAAAGTTGGCATATTTATAAAAATTACCCTTTACTTGTCCTTGCTTTTTGAACTTGTTTCACTCAAGCACTTCTTTATAGAAGGTAGGTAACAAAGTAATTAAAATTAAAAACGCTTTTGAGACTCATTTCACTGTTGTGCTTTTTCCTGTGCTTTTTTTCAGAGTCCCTGAGGAGCAACTTGGCTAAACTGGAACTTTTATTATTTCTGAGAAATGTCTTCACAATCATTTTATTTTTAGATTATTTGGTTTATTTGAACTGTGAGAAAGTGTGAAGGATCAGAAAGCAATATGAACAGGATTTTAAGAGGTGTTCAGCATACAACATTTAACATTCCTCATGGAGCAGTGAGAAGGGTTGATATATTCCTGATGAACAAGTAAATCACACAGGACTCATGTCAAGCATGTTATATTCTTTATGGTGAGGCTTCAAACATAACTGTGGTTAGCAGGAAGCTGAATAAAGTGAGAGACTACTGCCACATATACAGGTCTTGGTGCCCATCAGTCTTTGAGGAGCAAAATACCTCTATTACTTGAGTATTTGATAGCTTGGAACTTGCTAGGATGGCAGTACATCTGTCAGTGTTCTCAAAAGCAAAGAAACCCAACCACCACCAGCAGCAGTAACACACATGAACTGTAATGATTTTGAAAACCAGTATGTTGAGGCCTTCCTGGCAGATTTTTCAGATGAGATAGTGACATTTTCCCTAGCTTAGTTCTGGCCTACACCCTCCTCCCCTCTACAAATCTAATGGAATAATTACTTTGAGAAGATAATATAGGATGTATTGATACCAGTATAAACTTTTTTTTGTATTTTTTTCTAGCCCTGATTTGCTAAAATAAATGTTGTCTAGGAGGACCTTTACATGATGCTAGGAATTCATGCTATAGGTTTTCTCTTCCCTTGTTCAGATTTGGCATCTTATGCTCTCCCTTCTCTGTAGCCTTGTATTGGAACAAATGACTAGGTGACTGGGAAGTGATTGTCGTGGGGAGCACCAGCCCAAGGCAGTAGGTGGGACAGGTGAAGCTTCCAAATGAGCCCATAATGAACATGAAATTCAGTTTTAGCTCTGCTCTTTTTCATATATGGGTCATATTCACTTTAATTTTTTTAAATGTGAGTTGCTCAGTGAGTGGGAGGTTACACTGAGGGAGCCTGGCCACCATATTTGCTCTTTTGTGCACCTTTTTTTGAAATACCTTCAGGCAGCTCAGGGGATGCTGTACTACAATGGAATTTCCAGTGCTTATCCCAGCTGTGAGAATGATCTCCAGTGTCCTTTATGGCCCCCCTTTGGCCTTTCCAGACCCCTGTTCCTCTGGGGAATTTTGCAAAGATGTAGCAGAGTCTCAGTTTGGATGTTATGTGACCTATAATCTGTTCACAGATCTCCTGTTATTCACCTTGTAAAAGAGAATCCCCCAGAGTGCCATAATTCATCATTTGTTACTGTTCCCTGCTGATAGTAGATCAAATCTGAGACCTTTACTTCAAGGGAAGCTCTATTAATGAGGCTTCCAAAAGGAATTATTTCAGAAATACCTGTTGCATATGAGTTCATCATGTTAATGTGTGCTTCACATTGAGCATGCAGGATAATGTGTGATGGATGACAAATTTGAAGCACTCACTGGTTCTCTGTGATGCATACCCAGTGCACGGATGATTCTGGCCCTTTTGAGAAGCAGATGTTTGCTTAGGTAAGAAACGTATTTACTTTATTTGTTACTTCTGTACAGAGGAGGGGAAAATTATCACCGGTGTCTGTGCCCTACAATGGGTTGTTGGACTCACCATCTGATTTGTGGTCACTGAACATGACTTCATTGTCCTTAATTATGAGACTTCTTGGCGAATATTGAAAGGTTTCATACTGGAAGCAGCCTTTAGGAATGCTTATTTAAGCTGGAGTCTTCCTTTAGTCCCAAGTAGCACAGTTCTGTTCTTCTGCCATAGAGAAATGCCAGGCAGGAAGCAGCCAGCTGCAGGTCTCCCTGTGCCAGATTGGAGACTGCAGACAGGATCAGGTTAGTCTGTACTGCTTTTTCGGTGTATCTGGCCAGCCATAATCTTAAAGCACACATGAACTTATTTCTGTAGGCCCAAAAGAGCAAAAATGTTAAACATATCATGAATTAGTATCCTTGCTGTTCTGAGATCATGCACCCTATATTTAAGGTTTTTTTTCTGGCCTGAGACTCATCTTGCCACCTACCAATGAAAGGAGGCAGGAATCCAAATGTATTCAGCTTACATCCAAACCTTGTGTTGCCTGCCATTTATAGCAGGAGTAGTATGATAGTTTGCTGTCACTCAGATTCCTCCAGTCTTGCTACTACGCTGTTGATCAAGTTAACTGCAAGGCAAGATTCATCCTAGGTAAATTCTGGGTACCCTTAAATAAAAAAGCCTGAATGCTACTGTGTCGCTCTGTAGATTTTTTGAGTAAAGAAACAGGCACTTTCATTTTTTTAAGCACTGTAGTAAAGAAATCTTGTTCTGTTGACAAGTTCAGCATGTGTCTTGTGCAATACTTCTCTGTCTGCTTGGATCCTCCTCCTTCTCCCATCTGCCACCTTCTCACTCTGGGGAAAGGAAACTCCATTCTGTCAAAGCAAAGTGCCAGTGAAAAATGGGGAAGACTTTTAAGAGTAGCTTTTGGATGAGACCGTTCACTAAAATCAAAACAAATATAACCACAGCTCACTCTAGTTTTGCCCTGTGTATTTAGCAAAAGGTTAAAGGTGTCAGGTAGTAAGATAGAGCACCTGAAGTGAAGGCTGTGCAGTTCAAAAAGGCAGAATCATTTACTTCTGCCTGTGATCAGTGCTCCATGGCAACATGTGCTTTGCAAGGAAAATAACATAAATACCTATTAAGCAAAGAGATTCCCCAGCAAGTGAATTAAATGCCAGAAATTGAACCAGAGTGGGGTTGGTGGTTTTTTCCTCTCAGGGTAATTAGGGTACCTACCAATGAAATATCATAATTGTAATGGATGCTCTCTCAGTCTTCTGAAGTATGAAATGTTCCTCATTTTGAAATATCCTGCTTCAGAGACTCTGCATTTCTGTATTTCCCAGTTGTTAGTCTTCTTATGCTTTGTGAAGCTAATGCTAATTAACTTTGAGGATTGTTTCCCTCTGCAAAGGTTTTGTGGTTTCTTCTGCCTGATGCTGACTTTCAAATTCAGTGTGAGCAGTTAAAGTCTTAAGAACTATAAACTTGTATTATTACAGGGACTTTGTGCATTCATTGAAGTCCCCAGGGCTGAAGCTCAAACTTGGTAATTGTCTTGGCTGGAAAATGAATGTGCTGAGTTTCACCCTTATACCTGCAGCTGGTGATCTCTGCTTGGGAGAGTTAAGGATTAGAGAACTCCAGGACTGTTTTTGATACTTTGGCTTGATGTGTAGTCACCTACAAAATAATGGTAGTAAATGTGCTTATGCTTTCTTTATAGCTGGAATTTGGTTGGCTATTTGGGGCAAGGGCAGCAGAAACAGGACTTTGTCTGGAGGTCTTCAGGCTCCACAGCTCAGAGTGCTGAATATCCAGGGGAACTAAAGCCATGAGGTTCTGCTTGAGTCACTTTGCCTCACTCTCTGTTGCTTTAGGCACTCCAGATTACCCTTATCACACATTTGTTGGGGTTTGTGTGGCCATGAATTAGATGGTTTTAATTTCCTCTCTTAACAGGGTTTTCTAAGTCCTCATTCCTTGGCTGTCTGCAAGCATGCTTTACTGTTCATTGTAAAGTCTTAGCATATGTGCTTCTCTCCTCAACCCTGAAACCTAAGCAAAAATTCTAAGTCAGAATTTTGTGATCTCCTTGCAAAAGTGTAGGACAGGTAAGAAAGAGATTATATAGGTGAGAATGGTGTAGATAGAACTTGTCTGAAGTCCAGCTTCTCTGCTTTATCCAGGGGAATGACTGTACTGGCTCCACTAAGGCACAAAGGAAGTATTTTATCCTGTGAAGAGCTGATTTCCAGTCTGTTATACAGCACTGTAAAATAGTCTACTAGCTGCATTTGTGTTGGCTAGATGAATTAAACTTGGAGTTGGGCTTGAATCGTGTTTTAAGTTGTTAAACCCCTGGCCAAGACAGTAAATTGTTGATGATGCTGCAGTACTGCAAAGCTGTAACTTGGTGAATAAATACTTTCTATAGTATAACACAGCTCTGTTTGGTATTCTGTACATGACAATGAAAGGCATTTTGAGACACAGAAGTTAAAAACATTAGTTTTTTTCCCTTAATTTAAGCAAACAAATGTTAAGCAGAAGTTGCTTCCATCTAATGACATTTTTCCTGCTCAACTTGAGGCCAATCTAATGGGTACATTCTCTATCCCTAAGTATAGAGAAACTATGCTGAAGGAAATGGAAAACCATGTGATACTTTAGTATACAGTGGGAAAGTTAAGTTTGTAGTGCATGGTGCAATGATCCATCTGTCTTGGAATTTTAAAAAATTATTTATGTTTTTTAAAAGCTGTTCCATGGCTTGGAAGAGCTGCAGTTCAGCTGTTAGGCTGTCCCTAGCAAGCAAAATATCCAAAAAAGCCCCCATGGAACTGTGATGAGTAAGTTTTCCTGGAAATGAACTTGGCTCACTTCTAGTCTAGTTAGCTGCCATCAATTTATAAATGTATATATTAGTTTAATACTGATCTCTTTCAGAGCTAGTGAACCTGTGTCTTCCTACTGCTCTGGAATGTTTCTGGTGTACACTTCCCTGATAAATGAAATATGTGACATTTGTGTGGAATTGGGGTGATTTCAGCCAAGATTTTTAGAATTATTTTAAGATTAGTAATTTTTTGTACATACATGTCTTTTGGACACCCAACTTCTTGTGTTCTTAAGGCAGGTGGAATTTCATCACAGTGGGTGATAATCAGGCTCACTGTGGTATGTCAGATTGATCACTGTCTTTGAGTATTCCTTTTCAAAGTTTCGCGGTTTTCATATTCTGGTGGTGCAGGATGATTATATGGTAGTACTACTCCTCAATTGCTTCCTACTTTCCATTCAGATTGCAGCCCCTTCATTCTAAAGTTGTAAATTCTCATGTCAGAACCAGGCAGACACAGCCATTTAATACTTCAACCCTTAGAAGAAGCAACTGGACAAGTTTGTACATATATATGATATATTGACCCAAGCTTGTGGACCATTTACATTCAGATTGATATGTCTGAAAGATATGAAAACACATGTACAGGAATGACATCTCAAAGTTATTTGTCTCTTTTTCATTCACGTTCCAGGACTACAGTGCAATAAGTTAGCTTTTTTTTTTCTCTCCATATTACAATCATTTTAAATATTAATAGTCAAATTAAAATAATGTTAAATATCCTTTCCCTAGAAGGCTAGGCTACTAGTCTAGACTGTAATAGAAAGTGTTTTTAAGTATTTCTAGGTCTGGTTCTGAGATTCCCTCAATTTGTAGCCATTTTAAAAAGGAGATAAAATAGTTTTTAGTTGCCTCACTCCCTTTTACATTTTTCTGAAGAATCTGAGGGATGCTCAAAGTAAGAGAGATTCTCGAGGTAATTTTTAATGTGGAGTTCCAAGGGAACTATTAAGTAACTTCAGCCTTCCTGTTTTCTACTATCAGCACTACTTATTCCTCCTGCTCACTGAAAAGTGTTAGGTGTAGCTGAATTTGATGATCTTCCAAGTTTTGTCACTGTGATTTCCTGTTAAAAAGTTCAGGTGCATTGTTCTGTGTATTTTCGACAGGCAGTTCTGTGCATTTTCGATGATACAGCTGTTTGCATGAAACCCGTCGGTGACAGATGAGTTGCAGTGAGATGGATCACTCCAGAATAGAGGGGGAACAGATTTCTCTGCATGGCACAAGGAGCAATCTGAGATTCTGATAAATGACTTTTCAGAGGGCATAAGATGGCCCAGTTAATAATTTTTGCAAAAGTACAGCTGAGCCTTTGATCTGAATGTTAAACAGCTAGAATCTCTAATATTTTTGTGAGGGTAGTGGTAATCAGGCATTCCTTTATAACTCATCTAGTCTGACCCTTGTGAATTTGGTGTCTTCTTCTCAGTATCTTTACTTGTGTTCTCCCAAACCTACTTTGGTTTTATATTAATATTGGCTGGATGCCTTCTTAAAGTTGAGCATCTCTTGCTCTTCAGGATTTGTACTTTCTCTTCCATCTTAGACTGGCACTTTGCCATGTTGTGATTTTGGTAAAACAAAGTCATCTTAAGGGTACTCTTGGCTTTCCTGTCATGCATTGGTGCTGCTGCTTTTCATGGTAATCAGACTGAAACAACTCTGCCTTGTGTAAGTCAGTGTTCAACAGAGAGGGGATGGAGTCTATAATAATTCAGGGCAGTGAATGTTCCCTCAGAGCACCACAAACTGCATTGCACAAAAGGAGCAGTGGTCTGTAAATAAGTGAAAGGCTCCAGCATGCACATTTTATTCTGGGGAGAGAAGTGGGATATGTAATTTCCAAGAGTCAGGTACTTTGTGTACAGATAGCTGGGTTGCCAATGTGCATTTCATAACCCCGAGAATGAGGAACATTCATGTGAGAACTTAGGTGGACAGTGTATGCAAATCTTGGTTATTTTCCATAAATCTCGCAGAATTCATTCTTACATAGCTTCTTGCTTCTGGGGCAGTTGTATCCAAATATAATTAACAAAGGTGTGACAGAGATTAGACCAAAAGTCTAGTATCATAAAGGACTTCTCGTCTCAAACCAAGGCTCTCTTTGAACTCAGAATACAGAGTAACTATGTCTCCACAATGATCTCCTTATTTCTGACCTGTTTTAGAAATATATCTCCTCTTTCAATGCAATGTAAGCGTACAATGATGAAACTAAAAGGAATATCCTCTCAGAAGTGACTGAAAAAAGGATTCAGTGGCAAGTTTTTATTTAATCATAAATGGTATGCTGTAGTCCAAGGGCCAATTCTGGGGTTATCCTGGGATGTAGCAATGTCCAGAAAAAGAAGTTTCATATTTAGGGTTTGTATTTATGGTTTCAGTTTAAATTTGAGCCTGAGTGCAGACCTTGCACTGGGTTTGCTCTGTGCACAGAGGGCATAGCCCTGAGGCTGCCATCACTGCCTAGTGGGAGTATTTCCCCTCCACAATCCACAGCTGAATCTGTGGTTGGGCTCTTCACCCACAGACCAGACAGGGATCCCATTTGAAAGGGCACATTGTCAATGGCCACTGCCATGGTGCAATGCCTCATTATATCATTAAATGTATCTGTGAGTGTGTAGATCAACTTAAACTGTGCCTGATTTTTTTTCTGCTTAGCAGCATCTGATTTTGCGTATTTTTGATGTTTATCCAAATGCCTCCAGAGATGCCTTTCATGGTTGGATGCAGATAATTGAAAGTTGGCAGTTTTCCTGCTCCGAGATGTCAGGTAGCCTTTCAGTGAACCTGCCCCTTTCAGAGGTAGCTGTTCCCTGTGGCACAGTGATGGAATCTGTAGCTCAGAAATGATTTGGAGATTTCAGTGGTGCTGGTGGCTCTTTACCATACTGAGTCTTTAAGAAACCTGGCTTGTAGCCCCAAGAGGCAGGACTGACCTTGGGTTACCCAAGGTTTGACTGCATGGCTAATTAGTGATAGAGGAAATCTGACAAATATGTAGGTAATGCACAGGGATTCACCTAATGAAAATAACACTTATTTCCCAAATTGCTCCCTTGCAACATTTAGTTGTGTAGCTACTACTGCTGTTTTGTGAATGAAGCAAGTGGATTCCACAGCAGTCTTTGTGCACACCCCCCACCCCTCATTTGGCTCACAAAATTAATCCATTTCAGTGGTTTTGTAGATAATATAAGGAAAAATACACACAGTATGGGTAATGTACACACACAGGTAATACTGCAGCTACACTAGATGAAATGTAATTTCTTATTCTTGCAGAAGGCTCCTTTTCTGTATACCTAAAGTATTCTGTAAATTTTGGGGTTTGCTGGGAAGTGGCCAAAAGCTGGAGAGTAAGTTCTGCAATAATAAGGTTCCATTCCTTATTGACCATGTTTTTCTCAAGTTGTGAGGATGCAATGATGGCACGTATAATTCTGATACCTGATTAAATTGTCTCATTTAGTCAGGGTGAGAATCAATTTTAAGAGCTGAGAATGCTGCTTTAAATGATTGCTCTGCTTATAGTTAGCAAGAAATTCATCTTAAAGAGCCAAGTAAGCGTATAATTTTGTCGTGGCTAGTCAAAATTTCAATGTAAATTTAAAAGGAGGGTAATTTTCCCATTTCTATTTTAGAATGTTCCTTATTCTGCCTTTATAATTTTGTCCATTTCCTTATTAGTACTCCTTTCAGAACCCAAACATGTCAACAGTGGCACCATTATCAGCCTGAAAGGAAGGAACAAACATTCTCATCTTCAGTTGTGGTTTGCCTGTGGCAGCTATTTTTAATTTTGCAGCTGCTGGAGGATGA
Source organism: Vidua macroura (assembly GCF_024509145.1). Taxonomy (NCBI): domain Eukaryota; kingdom Metazoa; phylum Chordata; class Aves; order Passeriformes; family Viduidae; genus Vidua; species Vidua macroura. Next base: position 49,497,123 of record NC_071576.1, read on the forward strand.
GGCAGATTTGCATCTGAAGACTTGGCCCTTGTATCACATGTCCACTTTCCAAATGCTCTCAGAGGTGTCAGGAAACATGGGGGTTTCCAAGGGGTCTCTTCACTGAAGTAGAACTTCTGGAAAAAGAGACAGGAGAGAGCATGAGGCAAAGCACTGGCAGCAGAAGGGAGGTATCCTGCTGATTTAGCATTTGTTTGCAGATGTTCAAAATGGAGTGTGAGGTGGCAGCTGATAATTTTTTTTTCACCAAGTGTGAATGTGAGCTGAAAACCTCACGCATTCTCCTGTGCATTCTTAGCAGTGTGAGTTCCAGTGGGTCCTCAGCCTCCAGGATTTTTCTTTCCTGGAAAAAGAGGTAATGTGGCTTTTTGGCCATGAGGAGCAACTTGTGCTCTTCCCAGCCTTGACCCCTGCTGGTTCTTGGCTTCTTTTCTTCTCTGTCAAGGTCGGGATTGAAAGCACTCGAGACAATATTTCGTATTCAGACTCAAATGTTTATTTTTTCTTATCTATGTTACAGTCTCACAGGCAGTGAGTTCTGCAGTATTCTACTAACAAGGTACAAAATGTAACTGTCTTTCCCTACAAGGTCTTTTAAGGCTAAACTATCCAATTAAGAAATGACACCTAAATTATTTTCACTTTTAACCCAATAACTAATCACTTGAAGTCTGCAATGTGGACTTTTCTGTCCAATTACACAATACCACCCAAACCCATGAAGACAAAGATGAAGAAGGACCAGCCACCTCCCTAAGCTCTCCATTTTACCTCTATATATATTAATATATTCTAAAACCTTAAACTCTAAATTTTCCACCCTGTGATATTACACACATCTAACCAACTACACACCCGTAATCCCAGTGCTGTCATTCCATTTTGGAAGCCTTCTCCACGGCCTCAGGTCAAATGCAGTGACCCTGGGAATCAGAGTCTGTCAGCACAGAAAGTCTAAAATTCTCAGCGTCCAGAACTCCAGCAGACCCCTGTTCCAAAACTGGTGTCATAACTCTGAGTTGAAGATGAAGCTGCAGGACACACAGGTGCTGCAGTGACCTGTGCCTGGCTTGACATGGGCATTCAGGCAGGTGAACTTTGGTGCCCACCACTTGCAAAAGTGGCCAGTCATGGAAGCACAGTTGTGGGAATGTAAACATTATTTATTGACTTGTCACTTCACCTAACCTTGTTCAGGCCTCAAAGTGCTTCCCTTTGTGCCAATATTTCTGTAATTTATTTACAGTTATAGAAGTTAAGATATGGCAGTGCATTTAGTTAGTACCTCCGAGTGGTGTGGACTCTTGGTAACAGTCCTCAATTTTCTTAGATGCTGAAATACAAAAGACTTTATTTTGCAGCTCCCCATGGTCAGAAGATAGTGATGTGAAGAACCGAGCCTAAATGATGAACTGGTTTTAAATGGTTTAAAGTTTTAAATGGTTTAAAGTTTTAAATGGTAAATTCTCTGTTTTAGGACTGAAATATATTTGAAACAGTTTGTTTACTTTTATTTTGTCTTTGGCATTTGGCCCAAAATGTTGCCTACTCTTTTGCCAAAAATTCAGTAGCAGTGGTGCCATGTGTGTTTTCCCTGAACTTTTAAATCCATGTTAGTGGATCCAGGCACTTTGAAAGCTGCATAGATTTTCTTAGTGATCCATATCTAGGTCTTGGACAACTTTAGAGCTCCATAAATATAATTCTGTCCTTTTCTTTTGTTGTTTTGCAAACTTAGACTAAATTTTGACTTGTAAAATGTGATATTAACTATTAAGAAATAGTAAAGAGGGTTCAGATAATACCACTACTGGAGGTGTTAATTAGGTGGTTAAATACTTATGATCTTTTGGTTTCATGTGCAAGGATCGTGGAAGAGTGGTACAAGAAATTTATTTTCACTTGTGTTCAGCATCTTTGCTTGAGTACTGTTGTTAATTATCTTGCTGATCCGAACTTAGCTGACATTCCTGTTATTTACCTGACCTATTGAATAGTCTGAAGTATGACCTTGGATTTTTTTTATCATACCTCTAGATATAGACATGCACATATAAATGGGGTTTCTAATAGAGGGAGGTTTTATTAAGCAGAAGCATTGCTGGGCGAGTTAAAAAAGAGAATGAAGTAATGTGTCTTTGAAGTGCAGTCACTGCGTTAAAGTGCTCCAACATAGCACTTTTTTGATCTCCTAAGAAATAAAAAGGCAGTTCATGCTGTAGCATCTTGAAGAAACTAAGGTCTAAAAGGACATCCTGTTGAAAGGACTTATTAGTTATGCAGTCTAAAACTGTGGAACATGCTTAATCTTGTAAAAAGTAAAAAGGGCTCCATGTCTTCATTCTGTAAGGAGCTAATACTCATCTCTCTTGCATTCAGGTGACTAACAGGCCTTTCAGAAAATATCATGTTAATTTAAAAACAGCTGTCCAGATATGCCAGGCATCTCCAGTGTGTCACTTGTGCCCTATGACTTGATACCACTGAAGTGGGTAATATACCTTTGAAATATATAGTTGATAAACCTTTCAAACATGTACACAGAAAATATATGTCAACAGACCAGCTTTACCTTGACCTACTGGCTAGAAACAAGAAAATGATATCTACTTGGTGGTTTGTTGTTTTGTTTTAAATCCATCGTCAATCCCTAGCAAGATGTGGCAAATCTTGAGCTCAGGATGGTGAGAAATCCAGACCCAGGCTGTTTGCAATGTGTATTTCATGCTTTTTCAATGAATGGGAAACTAACTGCACCTTGGCTAGCAGGGCCACTTCCCTCCTCCTTCTGTGAGCACATTTCATATATCCTTAATTAGAGACTCTGTGGTTCCCCTTGTGGTGATGTATTTGAGCTCATCTCTCTCATCTGGTAAGGCCATGGACTTCTCACACAACTTGTGACCTACAGTGCCTCCAGCATCCCTGTAAATGACGCTAGCTGCAACTCAGGCAGAGCTGAGGCTGTTTTGTCCCCTGCAGACATTGGATTTTCCCTCTGTCAAGAAAGCTCAGATTTGGCAGATGTTATTCTTAGAATAGCAGGAAGTAAGAAACTTGGTTTCATAACTAAATAACAATAAAGGTAGGTTAATGAGCCTGTGAATCATTTGAATGGTTCAGCTCTGTGTGCATCTGCTGCATGTTAAAAAATTCCCAGCAGAATTTGCAGTGAAGCAGAAAGCTGACGTAAAGTCAGTTGTCTTTGATCTTTGCTTGGTTTTGGGGTGCGTTTGTTTAAGATTGAGAAGCTATTGAAGTAATGAAATGAAGATGCAGTGTTAACCCAGGGAAATATGCTAGTCTTATTCTGTTTAGCTCAAATAAAACAGCAGGACATAGCATATTCTTTATGTTTGTTCACTATCAAGCATGAAATGGTCAATAATACCTTATTCAGTCTCCTGTTTAGGATCCTCTAATAAGTTCTTGCTCTGTAAAGTTCATGCCTTCCTCTTCCTCTCTCTTTTAAGTAGTCTGTGGCTGTTAGGTCTCAATTTGCCAGCTCTTTTCATGGTATGATAATCACGAGATGGTTTGGACTGGGAGTTACAAATACAGGATCCTTTGAAAGAAGGTGCCAGCTTTTTAACTTGGAACATTTTGACTGATTTCCTCTTGTCTCTTGCTTTCCCAGACTTATCCTAGTGAAGGGGCTAAACAAGAAAGACTTGGCTGTTCTGTCAATAGAGAGATCATTAGGGTTGCTGTTGTTTCACGTGTAACATTAAGTCCTTTGAAAACATATCTTGCAAGAATAATATTGAAAAACATATTGTGAGTGCGGGTAAATTGGAAGCCAGGCATTTATATTCATGATGCAATATAAATTGCATCCAAACTGCTGGGTTTGGACTTTTAACTGCAATGCAAGAAACATTTTGCTCATTTAAGCCAAATTGTCTGTGTCTTTTTATTCTTATGAGAAGACTGGCTGCATCCCTGGCAGTGAATAAGTTAACCTACTTAGTGTTTTGTGTGTAGGCAGCATGCAGTTCTGTGAGATTGCAGTGGGCAATGAAGCAGCAGAATTCAATTTGCAGCAGTGACCTAAGAGGGACTATTTTAGTAATAAAATAGGTCAGGGGATGTGGTAGTGCAGACTGATAAATGAACAGTTTTCCCTTCCACTTGTGGGGCATGTTTTTGTTCTCCATTGTCGAAGCTCTGTTATGGAGTCAGTGCTGTCACGTGGTTAATGTTAGGAGCTTTTTATTATTGTGAAGCAATCAGAGGAAAGTGCTAAGTTTTATTTTAGTGAAGAAATAATATAAGTAACTGCTTTGCTTAGGGATTAATGGAAGGCAAAACCAACCAGGGAGCAGGGTGTTTTGAAGCCATTGCTCAGAGCTGGTCTCAGCACTGCTGGAGATCTCATTTTGCAGTGTTGCCCATGTGACAAGTTATTGCAGTCTTTTCCCCTTCCACTCTACTGGCTGTTCTTATGTGCTTTTTTAGCTTGCTTCTGTTTCCAGTTTGCTTTCTCAGTGATTTACGCAGATGAGTGTTAGCTTCTTCCTCTCAGGATGGCAAAGATGAAACACAGCTTTATCCTGTTCCTTTGAGTCTCTGGGCTCTTGCAGGAAGCTTGCAAAGGATCTGTTCAGCCCATTCTTATGACACAGAGCAATCCAAGTCTATTTTTAGTATTATGCTACTTGACTTTTGCATTTCCACACTTCTGTGGTCTCCTTGAAATTCTGTTTCAGAGCAAACTTGGAAAATGCCTGTTGCCAGTTTGCCTTTATAATCCTGCTGTTAATTACCACTGTGGCAAAGTCCCCAGAAGCTCTAGTCATGGAGCAGTGTGTCTTCATGCCATATAAAGAGCAGAAAAACAGCAACTTTAGCCCTAAAGCCTTTTTTTTTTTTTTACCCTAGAAAAAGAATGCTTAGCAGGAAGCAAGTGATCTCTACTCCTGGCTGTAGCTGCATCAGTATCGGTGTGTCACACTGTGTGAGAAGTACAGTTGCAGGGTGCTCAGGCTGTTGCTGAAGCTATCTCTAGGAGTTAATGAGCACTAATGAGCCCTGGTGAGATGCACTGGGATGCCCAGTTCTCCTGCTTTGGAACTAAGATCTCTTCCCCTGGGGCTGCTTAATGTGGTGTGAATTACGTGCCTGTGATGGTGCTCATTTGCCCATTCCTGTCCTGCAGTGCACTGTGAAGTACAGATATGTGTGTATGGCATGGGGGAGAGATATTCTTAAACTTTCCCTTATTTTATATCCCTTCTAGCAAAATGAGTTTAATTTTCATGGTCTAGTTAAGAACATGATGAAATATCATCTAGCAGAGTTTTTAAAAGTCCTTGAATAATATCACTTTGATATCATATTTTTAAGGAAAGTAAGCTCAACATTGATCACTGGCTTAAAAATTGTAAACTCAAACTGTCCTTGAGCCATTCAATTTTTTTAAGGTTGCAAGATAGTTATGAATCATCCTCTAATATATAAAAACCTTAATAAACTGGTAAGTAATTTGAATATCTTAACTTCTGTATTTTTCTGCACCGAAGGTCTGTTTCTATATTGCAAATCAGCACTGCACACCTCAGATAACCAAGAAAGAGCCATGGGAAAAATACAAAAAGACTTTCAGTGGGATCAATACAGTGGAGTTATTTTCAGCAACACTCTAAGAAACTTGAGGGGGCTTTTGTTCATATTCCATCTTCAGTGCAGTTTAATGTGCTTCTAAGGGATATCTTTTACTATGAATACACTGCCCTGCACTTTCCTTTCTAAAGAAAAGGCCAGTATTTTTGAGGTTTTTTTTCCTTGTTAATTTGTTTTTGCAAAAGATAGCGTGACAATATCATAAAATATAAATGTAATCATCTGGTGTTCTTGTCCACCCTGCTCATGGTGGGAGCTGGAATTCCATGGCAGTTCACAGCCTGTTCACTGCACACTTGTGGGTCAGCTCAGGTAAGCAGAGCACACTGAGCCAGGAGCTCATTTATTAGGCATGCAAGGAGAGAAATCCACAAATACTCAGTTCTTCTTTTTAGGTGTTTGGAACACTGCAGTCCACCCTCCCCATATTCACCCACCCTATAGATTACTGTGTCCAATATCTGGTGTACTATGCTCTGTTCCTGAAATGCCGTAAGTGGAAAACTTGCACTCAAAAGGTAATTGGGATCATCCTTTTACTACTAGCGTTTAATGATGGTTTCATATTTAGAGGGAGACTTTTTCTCTCCATTATAAACTAATTTATTTTAATTGCTTTTTGAAAACTCTTGCTTTTCTGTATTTCCTTGTGTTTTCTCAGCATGACTGAATGAAAAAGCATTTTGTGCCAAAATGCTGAGCAGGGAAGATGGCTCTATTTCTCTCCTGTGAAATCATGTTTGGTGTAGGTATCACAGGTCAGCTTGTGTGCAGTGTTTCACAGTGCCTTGCTCCAGCATTTATTTTGTGCTTGTTGTTGGGGCATGAGACTGGTGGGGAGACATGAGCTGCAGTATCTGACAGTGTGACAGTGGAAGGTCTGGTGGGAAAGTCACCAGCGACTCTGTGACAATGTTCTGTGTCTATTCAGATTATCCAGTCTGCACTTGGATAACCAGCAGGCTCAGGTATGGGAGAAGTACATCCTGCTCCTGCTGCTGTCACTGGTGTTTTAGCTGACATAAGGTAAATGTCCTCCATCGTGTGTCCCTCCTCCTTTTCATTTGAAAAATGATGATATGTGATCTCCATCAGGGGAAAGAATATATATTCATCATCTCTAAGCTTTTAATCTAATCTTTCCAAAGTAAGGATTTTGTGGGTAATTTCTGGACTGACCTTGGCCTAGAGAGCTGCAAGAAGAGCCATGTGGTTTGATCTGACTATGTGCTGATCAAAAGGAAAATCCCTGCTTTCTGTATTCTGGATATATTTCCAACCAAAAACCTAGGAGAGAAAAAAGACACTTGTCATTGCTCTGAAAATCCTAGGTCTTTTTCAGTTCAAAAGACTTCCCAGAACAAGTAGCTCCAAAGTTTACTTGAAGAATGTGATTGTAATCCAGAGGTGGAAAACACAGGATTTTCACACGAGGTATGTTCAAAGCCAGTTCAACAGCCTTTTTTCCTCTTGCTTTATATGCATGCACACACATTTGAGCAATGAAGAAAACTGAGGCACAGAAATCTGCCCGTGTTACCCACTCGTAGTTCAGCAGGAATCCCAGTAATCAGTTTTATGTCAAGTCACAGATAAATTTGTCCCTGTATCTCTCCCATATTTGCTGCTTTTTCCAGCTCTTTTGTGTAGGGGCTGTCTGTGTGTACTGGGATGCCCATGACCTATCCCTTCCCACTGTGGCATGGCCATAGGGGATGGATTGAGAGAGAGAGGAAGCACAGCCCCACAGGGTGGCATAAGCAATGGATTCTGAGCATTGTTAGTAGTGTGACAGGACCTGCAAAATTAATAAGCTAGCTGGAAGGTACAAAATGTAGCTCTGTTCTTCCTTTAGGCTCTGATTCTTCTCAGGGCAAAGCAATGCCTGCAAAGAAGTGTTTCTGGTGTTGCCTGTCACTCCTGGGTGTATTGCCTGAAGGAGGCAGCCTGTGTAAGAAACAGGTGAGTTGCAAAGGGCAGCAGACTGTGTCCTCCCAGCAAAGTCTAGTGTCTTGAGAGGACCCTTAGAACTTGTTTTTTGCTGTGTCTGAGCTAAGAAATTCAGAATTTACAGGGCAGACTCTAATGGTGCAGAACTTTTCTGACTTGCTTGACATAGTGTTTAATAAAATTATCATTGTTGAAGCTTTCTGTCCTTGCCCGTGCCCCCCCCCCCCCCCGCCCCAGTTCTATTTAATCATATTTAATCACTTTAATTCCTACTGTTCTGGTACAGGGCCAGATGAATTAGGATGTTAGGGTGTTTTTTTTTGTTTGTTTGTTTGTTTGGGTGTTTTTTTTTTTTTTGTGCAAAATTAGTGTTGTGTCCTTTAGTGGACTCTTCCTACTCTCCTGCCTATTGCTTTGCTGATCTGCAGGGCCAAGCAGAGCTAGCAGCAGCCAGGCACAGTGCTCCATGCTGCTGTTCACTATCCTCCCCGGAGAAGTTTGAATTAGGGTCCATGTTTCTGCTTGGATTTGTAGGTGCTGTCATGCAGTTCTAATCAATGTTGAGTGAGTTTGGGCTAAAGACCTGGTCACAGCAGTCTGTGTGTGCAGGTGGAAACCACCTTGTGAAAATTTGGCTCAGAAATGGTGTGTCAGTTACAACTGAGAGTACATGTGCATTTTGCTGCACACAGGGCAGGTCTTGGCTATGGTTAGAACTATTTGGGAGGAGGAAAATTGGTTTCATTGCCAGGTTTGGAGGTGACTTGAAAGGATTTCTGTAAAATTAAAGGTCTCCACCGTGCAGAGTCTTCGATTAATGAGCTTGCTGAGGAATCATAGCTGCAATAATTGTAATTGGAGACAGAGTTATGCTGATGAGTCACCTTGTTGGGGCTGTCTTGACTGCCCTCCTTGAGAAAGTGAAATCTGGAAGAGAGGAATCTGTGTGACCTGTCAGTACCAAGCTGGCAGTAGAAATTGGCACAAGCTAGACCCTGCTGTTGGAAAAAGCCTGGAGAATCAGCACAGTCCTTTGTGCTCAGTTGGTACTAGTTTAGGTCACAGGTTTGTTGAAGTTGTATCCAAAGGGGGAAAAGCAAACCAATAAACATGATTTCAGCATGAAGGAGTGTGGTAGAAGTGAGAACACCGGGGACTGGCAGGCAGCTTTGTCCTTCAGTGGCCCCTTAGATTTCAGAAGTTTTGTGTGATCATTTGGATCTTGCAGAGATTCCAGTCTTAGTAGGAAAACAGTCCTGGCTTTTGCCTCTTTCGTCCCATTTGATGACGGGTTTCTGTGAAGAGCACTTGTAGCTCCTGCATTGAAGCATGCATTTGCAAAGTTCAATAGAAGCATGATTTGGTTGTTCCTAAAGTTTTTGGGAAAACTGGAGGGAAATGAGAAAATTATTGGGATTTAGTAGATCAGCTTGGGGAAAAAAAGACATGTGCAACTAAAAGGCAAAGAAGTTTGACTCAGTTTTTCAGGCTTCAGTGGAGCTGCTCTTTCTTTTCTCAATAGTCTCTTGCTTTGAGCTTTTCCAGAGTTACTGTTTAATTTATTCCATTGTTGCACGGAAAATTGAATAGTAAGTGAAAAATTTCAAAACGTCTTTGACAAAACTTTTAGAAGTTATTTTTGCCTGTATCCCAAGGGTAAACCCCTTGAGTCCCTGATGGAAAGAGAGTGTAAAAGCTTCTGGCAGTGATAACTTTCTGCATGTCTGATATCTGTTTGTAGAAAGTTTTATCAAAAAAGGGAAGAGCTAGGGCCCTTTTTGGAAAGTCATAGCTATCTATGCCCTAATGACTTGCTGAATACGCACAGGCTTTTTCAACCTATAAAGTAAATTTTCTGATATTAATTTCTTTGAGGATTAGAAACCTGGAAAGAATAATATGTTCTGACACAGTGTTCTTGGATGACACTTAAATTTAAAATAACATTATATTGTAAATGGTTAAGAATTAAAGAAACAACCAATTGGTAATGTAGGCCTTGAGCAAAGTACAGTATAGGAAGCACTGAAAATTGTTTCTCTGCATAATTAAGAGAGTCTGGTTTGCTGTTTGATTTATTGGCTGGCTGAATTAATTCATTAATTTTGTATAACTACTTTTACTTCTTGGTCATCATTTTTCATTTCAGATTTCATTACTGAATGAGCTTTTCCTAGGGATGTTCTTATCATCCAAAATTAAATACATGAAAATGTTAGGGAGGCTCAGCCCTCCCTTTTTATATCGGTATTTTTCATACCATTGTTTTACCAACTGCAGAAAAATTCACCTCAGGCAATACCTTAGGTTTTGTGCTCATTACTTGAACATCAAAAGATTTCCTCTTACTGCAATACAGGCCATGTTCCATGTTATGATTTTCAAAACAGTTGTATGGAACTAGAAACCCTCTTTTTTAATTAGATGGTGAAGAATGAGACAGACACTTGTTTCTGAAACATTTCATGTGTTTCAGATATCAGCATTCAAACACCCTTGTGACTACATTTGTAGAATGGGAGTTCTGGCTATGCAGCTCAGTGGGAGGTAAGGATAGGTAACATTTGCAAGAAATCAGACAACTGAGGGAGAAATCCTGAATATCTTGGCTTGTAGTTTGAACACTTTTTTTTTTTTTTTTTTTTTTATAGGAAGGACTCATTTCCTGGACAGCTTGCAGACAGTGTGGTCTGCAAACACTCCTCTTTCTTCAAGGATCTTAAGGCTTTTAGCTGCAGGGAGAAGACGAATTTCAGGAAGCATATAATGCCACCACTGTCTGCAGCTAAGGATGCTGTTCCAGGGAATGGTGCATCTCCTGGCAGGCAGCTCAGCAGAACCTCAGTGGCCTTGCTGGCCCTTCCAGCCAGAGGGCAGCAGTCTCTGGATGGTCCCTGGATCCATAAGGGCAGCGGAGTTGGATATAGCTATTAGGAATTAATTTAATTCTCAAGTATTCTCCTTAAAGTGAGAAAAAAAGAGAGTGTAGGGAAATCCTCATGTTCTTCCTTTTCTTTCTTAGCCTTCACCTTCAGATTTTGTGTCTGCAAATAGAAACTGCAGAGCTGTTAAAGACTACAGAGTGAGGACTTTGTCATCCCATCTCTCCCCCTCAGTTTTGGCTCGATGCTGACCCCTCTTCCTGTAATTGTGTAGCAGATGGGGTAGGTGAATCCGCAAGTTGCCTGTGGGCTCTGGCACCCCCAATGTTACTTCATGTATTTTCTGTGAGAATTATCTCTGACTATGTAATACAAATAAAAGGTCTTGTGAGGAAAGAAGGTGAATGAGGTAACTCTTACCCTCCTGTAAATATATGGATGTGATGAGCAGGAGCCTGGGTAGGAAGTATTTTTCCTGCTAGCTGGCTTGGTCCCATTCAATACCATCAGCCTCTAATTATTGATCTCTTATATAGTTTATTTTGTCTCTGCTTTTACAATATTGATACATATCTGTAATGTCAAACTCTAATTTACACGTGCTGTCCAAAATGGGAATAATAGCCCACACTTCTCTGTCAATCACTCTGTGGAGACTTAATGTAGAGAGATACAGCCTAGTGAAATATGATTATTGCTGTATATATGATGTCTGTGGGTAGCTTATTATGTGTAAGAATAAAGTCTGTAGTGCTAAGGGTGAGATTTGTATTACTTTGTTTCTAAAGTCATCTGTTGATTAGTAGCATTTATATTTTTTTCACAGATGGATTAAGCAAGCTTTACTTTGGTAGTCATGTACTTAGATAGCAAAATATAGCAGAGACATTAAGGATGAAACTTATCTGAACCTGGCTGATAAACACCGTGACAGTGCCATCCTCTTTTTGTCCAGAGCTTCCTCCTGCTCCAGGGTCTGTAAAGTGACCTTCTCTCCATAATTTAGGACGCATGCTATTTGAACAAACACAGCAATGATTCTCACTGGCATGGGGCTAATCAGGGTAAGTTTGAGTCAAAATAGTATTGTCCTCCCAGCAAATAAATGTATTGTGTAAAGTTAGTTTCAGCAGATGAACCCAGCAGCTGGCCTTGAGGATCATGCAAATTGCTCTGTTCTGGGTGACAGGATTAAGGCTGGAAATGTCAAATCTTCTTTGGGGGAACATACTTAACCTGTTTGTGAATATATCTCTGTGTGTGCATATAACTTACAAACACAGATGTGTACACACACAAAGAAAGCTCAGATTTGTGAGATCTAGGATATGGGGTTGGGTTTTTTTTTTCTTAGTATTCACTTGGCTTCATTATAAATGAATACTCTGCTGTTCCTGATTGTATTGTCTCTGTATAACCTGAGCTGAGCTTTTCCTTGCAGCACAAGGTCCCTGTCACTCATGTGATGCCTCTGGCCTGGAGCAAAGCTGGAACATAGTAGCAAGGGGCACATGTCCCTCCTGTCCCCTCCTGTTGCCCAGGCCTCTGGCTGTTTGTTTGCTGAGAAGTGTTTGATTCCTGGTTTGGGGTGATGGAGAAGGACATTAGTAAGACAGCATGGTTTCAGTCCAGGGAAGCTGGGCAAATTCATCATATTCTGTAGCTCAGTCTTGATACAACCAGAATTGGCACTTAACAACAAAAAGCCCTTTTTAATGTCTGTTATTTTCCACTCTTCTCCAAATAGCAGCCTTGACACCCTGCAGGATATCAGCCACAATCTTAAGGATTTGAGCACTCAGATTTTTCTCTCAGTTCTAGGTGATGTATTTGTGCAGTGAAACACTTGACTGCATGAGGGACATCTCTAGAAACTTGAGCATCTTTAGGGATGTCACATCCTGCAGCCAGAATGTGGTGAGTCAGCACCAAGGATAGCAGAAGTTCAGTTACTTCCTCCTCTTCACTGCAACTGCAGCATGTCACTACATACAGTTCCCTCCTGTTGAGTAACTTCTGATGTCAGTTCTTTTTTTAATACTTATTCAGCTGGAAGCTGTCTGTAATTTTGGAGTGCTTATGAGGCTTATTTTCTTAATATCATCATACTGGGTGTCTGGGTTTGAAAAGACAGGAGTCTGTGAAGGAAGGCAAGGGCCTCCTGTGAAATGGAAAATGTAAACCCCCTCCCTCCGAATTATCACAATTTCAAAATAAAAAGGCTCTCAGGCAAAGATATGGGAATGGGAATATCAGTTCTTTACTAGGAAAAAACTAAATTAAAAAAATGTAATTAGTACAAACAAAACTACTGATAGAGTCAGAAACCTGACACCCTGAGGAGTCAGGGTGTTGGTGATAGTCCAGTTAAATGGTGGCTGCTCCTCCTGCAATGCTGCTGAAGCAGTGATCCAGTAGAAGGGTGTGGTTTTCTCAGAAGGTCTGATGATAGAGTAGATGGGCCTGGTCTTCCTCTGGGAATCCAGTGAAGAGGCTGCCTTGCTGTCTCAAGAAATGCTGATTTTATGCAGGTAGGGATGCTTGGCTCCTCCCTCTGGGTGGAGCATCTTACAATGGGATGATGTAACTTTCTCAGTCATGCAGTGAGCCATTCAATGGCACATTAACAGAAGATATCTCCCCAGAGGGAGACATTGCTCTTGGAAGAGATAAGAAAACTGCCTAACAGAAGATACCTGCCCCGCCTCCGACAGATGGCAAATAGAATATATGCTTATCTTACAAGCCAGGACATTATCCACCCCTTATTCTATTTCCATCTGCATCACAATGAAATTTTACACCCAGTTCTCACTTAAGACTAGGTTCCCCTGTGGTACACAACGGGTTTCCCCATCTTTCTGCATTATCCACCAAGTGTAACCAGGTCCTTGAGCAAAAACAATCCCATGGATGGGTTTGTCTTTGCCTGAGGTGGGATTAATCCAAACAGTTTTTCCTAAAATACCTTTCATATGTACTACATCTCCATCTACTGTGTGCAAGGGTTCTGACTGGGCAGGACCAGCTCGATTGATGGACCCTCGGGTGTTGACCATCCAGGTTGCTTTTGCCAGGTTCATTTCCCAGTTTCTAAATGTTCCCCCACCAAGTGCCTTCAGGGTGGTCTTAAGGAGTCCGTTGCACCGTTCAACTTTGCCGGCAGCTGGAGCATGATAGGGAATATGATATATCCATTTGATACCATGTTCTCTGGCTCAGGTGTTGATAAGGCCGTTCTTGAAATGGGTGACGTTGTCAGACTCGATTCTCTCAGGTGTGCCATGTCTCCACAGGACTTGCTTTTTCCAGGCCTAAGATGGTGTTCCGGGCAGTGGCATGAGGCACAGGGTAGGTCTCCAGCCATCCAGTGGTGGCTTCCACCATGGTCAGCACGTAGCACTTGCCTTGGTGTGTCTGAGGCAGTGTGATGTAGTCAATCTGCCAGGCCTCCCCATACTTGTACTTGGACCACCGTCCACCATACCACAGGGGCTTCACCCGCTTGGCCTGTTTGATGGCAGCACACGTCTCACAGTCATGGACAACCTGAGGAATGCTGTCCATGGTTAGATCCACCCCTTGGTCTCGTGCCCACTTGTAGGTGGCATCTCTGCCCTGATGACCTGAGGCATCATGAGCCCATCGAGCCAGGAACAACTCCCCCTTATGGTACCAATCTAAGTCTATCTTTGACACCTCTATTCTTGCTCCCTGATCTACCTGCTCATTGTTTTGGTGCTCCTCATTAGCCCGACTTTTGAGGACATGGGCATCTACATGACGGACTTTCACCGTTAGTTTCTTCACCCGAGAGGCAATGTCTTTCCATATATCAGCAGCCCAGATTGGTTTTCCTCTACGTTGCCAGTTGGCCTTTCTCCACCTTCCCAGCCAGCCCCACAGAGCATTGGCTACCATCCACGAATCGGTATAAAGGTAGAGCTTTGGCCACTTCTCCCTTTCAGCAATGTCCAGGGACAGCTGAACGGCCTTGAGTTCAGCAGTTGGCTCGATCCACCTTCTCCTTCGGTAGCTTGTGCAACTTGTCGTGTGGGGCTCCATACGGCTGCTTTCCACTTCTGGTTCATCCCTACGATGCGACAGTCAGTGAAAAGAGCGTAGCGTGTTTCCTCTGCTGGTAGTTGGTTATATGGTGGAGCTTCTTCAGCCCTTGTCGCTTGTACCTGCTCCTCGTCGTCAGTGAGACCAAAGTTTTCACCTTCCGGCCAGTTCGTAATTATCTCTAAAATCCCAGGGTGATTCAGGTTTCCAATACGGGCACGCTGGGTGATGAGGGCAATCCATTTGCTCCATGTGGCGTCTGTGGCATGGTGGGTAGTAGGAACCTTTCCTTTGAACATCCACCCCAGCACCGGCACTCGGGGTGCCAGGAGGAGTTGTGCTTCCGTGCCAATCACCTCCAAGGTGGCTTGAACTCCTTCGTAGGCAGCCAAGATTTCCTTCTCTGTGGGGGTGTAGTTGGCTTCGGACCCTCTGTAACTTGGGCTCCAGAATCCCAGTGGTCAGCCTCAAGTCTCACCAGGCACCTTCTGCCAAAGGCTCCAGGACAAACCATTGTTCCCGGCTGCAGAGTAGAGCACATTCTTGACTTCTGGTCCCATCCTGACTGAGCCAAGGGCTACAGCATGAGCGATCTCCTGCTTGATCTGGGTGAAGGCTTGTTGCTGCTCAGGGCCCCAGTGGAAATCCTTCTTCTTGCGGGTAACCAGGTACAGAGGGCTCACAATCTGGCTATACTCGGGAATGTGCATTCTCCAAAAACCTATGGCACCTAGGAAAGCTTGTGTTTCCTTTTTGCTGGTTGGTGGAGACATCGCCATGATCTTGTTGATGACCTCAGTGGGAATCTGGCGCCGTCCATCTTGCCATTTCGCTCCCAGGAACTGGATCTCTCGGGCAGGTCCCTTGACTTTGCTCTTCTTGATGGCGAAGCCAGCTTCTAGCAGTATCTGGATGATCCTCTCACCTCTTTCAAACACTTCTGCCGCTGTGCTCCTCCACTCAATGATATCATTGATGTATTGCAGGTGTTCTAGAGCCTCACCCTTTTCTAGTGCAGTCTGGATCAGTCCATGGCAGATGGTAGGACTGTGTTTCCACCCCTGGGGCAGTTGGTTCCAGGTGTACTGCACGCCCATCCAGGTGAAAGCAAATTGAGGCCTGCATTCTGCTGCCAGAGGAATGGAGAAAAATGCGTTAGCAATGTCAATAGTAGCATACCACTTTGCTGCCTTGGACTCCAGCTCGTACTGGAGTTCCAGCATGTCCGGCACAGCAGCGCTCAGCGGTGGAGTCACTTCATTTAAGCCACGATAGTCCACAGTCAATCTCCATTCTCTGTCAGATTTGCGCACAGGCCAGATGGGGCTGTTGAAGGGTGAGTGGGTTTTGCTGACCACCCCTTGGCTCTCCAGGTCACGAATCATTCTGTGGATGGGGATCACAGCATCTCGATCCGTCCGATACTGCCGGCGGTGCACTGTCGAGGTCGCAATTGGCACGCGTTGCTCTTCCACCCTTAGGAGTCCTACTGCAGACGGGTTTTCTGACAGTCCAGGCAAGGTGTTTAATTGCTTAATGTCCTCTGCCTCTGCAGCAGCTATTCCAAAAGCCGACCTGAGTCCCTTTGGCTCTTTGTAATAGCCGTTCCGGAGGAAGTCTATGCCTAGAATACACGGAGTGTCTGGGCCAGTCACTACAGGATGTTTCTTCCACTCCTTCCCAGTCAGGCTCACCTCGGCTTCCACCAGCGTCAATTGCTGCGATCCCCCTGTCACACCAGCAATGGAAACAGGCTCCGCCCCCACACGTCCCGATGGTATCAGAGTACACTGCGCACCAGTATCAACTAAAGCATCATATTTTTGTGGCTCTGATGTGCCAGGCCATTGGATCCACACCGTCCAGAAGATCCGTTTTTCCCATGCCTCTCCCTGGCTAGAGACAGGGCCCCTCTAACCCTGGTTATTATTCCTTTCCTGGGCATACATACTAGAGGTTCCTTCAACAGGGGTCTGACAGATCGTACCTGACAGCTTGGTCATGGGAGGTTGAGGCTACCTCACCTTGGTGGAACTCCCCCGGTTAGTTTCCCTCCTTGAGTTGACACACCCGTGCTGCCAGGACAGAAGTGGGTTTCCCATCCCACCTTCCCATGTCTTCCCCATGGTCACACAGGAAGAACCACAGATTAGCCCTTGGGGTGTACCCTCTCTCTCTAGCTGGGGAATGTTGGGCTCTGACTTTGGGGCCTGTGACTCACAAGGGTGCTGCATTAACCTTCCTAATCTCCTCCCTCATCTCCTCTTTGAACTCCTTAATCACAGCTGAGATATGAGCCTGCATTGGGCCATTAATCATACTCTCATAATTCCTAAGTTTGTTGGCAACAGAACCCACTGTCTCTCGGTTAGTGTCAGCATCGATTGTTGCGATGCAAGTGGTGTACTGAGATGGCCCAAAATTGGCTAGACTCCACAGCATTTGCCCTGAGCACCTGACCTTGTCGGGGTCATTATCATGCTGTCCATCCCTCCCAAAGAGTACTTCCAATACTGCCACTTCCCTCAGCTGTTGGATCCCTCCCTCAAGGGTCTTCCAGCGCATTCTATGATGGTGCTCCTGCATTCTCTCCCTGTGGACAAACTTCTCTCTGACACGCATTAAAAGCCGCTCCCAGAGAGAAAGGGACCCTGGCTCCCTTACAAAAATCTGATTCATACCTGAGTCCTGGGTCAAGGGTCCCAAGTTCCTTGCCTCACCACCATCCAGCTGGATGCCTGTACCCATAAGGTCCCAGACCCAGAGTAACCAGGTAGTATAAGCCTCACGTCCTCGTCGCACAATGTCTTTGTGCAGATTACAGAGACTTTCGTATGTCAGGGACTCGGTGATGGTCGCAACCTCTGGCTCCCCTGTGGGTTGTGAGGTTCCTCCATTCCTATCCCTATCTGGGTGCTCTGCTTTCATCTTAGACCTCCTTGTTTCTACCGGGGCAACTGCTGCTGGCTGGGACTGCCTTTGTGGTTTAGCTGGAACCTGGACAGTTGTAACATCTGTGGGTTCCACAGCTGTACTATTAGACTGTCCCTCTTCAAGGCAAAGGGAGGGTTTCTCACCAGCTGGGAAAATGCACTCCTTTAGCATCTCACGTATCTCCTTAACCAGAACCTTCACCCAATCTGGGTGGTTCATTTCTGAGGTGGGCTGTGGGGCAGGGTCGGGCTCTGGAGCAACAGCATCTCTAGTCTCTGGGGCAGTGTCAGGTTCTGCAGCAGCATCCCTAGTCTCTGATGTAGGTGTCAGGGTAGTTATCCAGGTTAATCTTCCCTTATCTCTGAGTGCTAAATATAACAGGCTTAGCAGGCATATCAGCAACACCACCCATTGTATGATATCATTAGCCTTTAGAGTGGATCTTAACCCTTCAAAAACTGGTGGAGCAGACCCAAAAAGATGGTTAAAAGGCTGGGAGAAAATTTCCCCCGGTGTCATTTCCTCACAGTAGGTACCATTATTAAAGTAACCCCAAAAACATACAGTTAGTGTGTGATAGCTCTGAATCCATGTACCTGCCTTCCAGAGGAAGTTAGAGATCCATGAATTCCTCACCATATTAACCCATAAGCCAAACCGAGTAACAGCCACAGCAGCCTTAGTTATAGGACCCATGTCTAGGTAAGGGCCTACAAATGGAAGAAATACAGCCACGACCATGTGCCACCCAAACCAGGGTAAACTAGACCACATGGTGACACTGAAAGATGTTTCTATATCAGCACACGCAAAAAAATAGATTACTTAAGAACTGTTAATCCTTTTTTCCTCTCAGTGCCCTCAGGCCCCACATTGGACGCCAAAATCTGTCTGGATTTGAAAAGACAGGAGTCTGTGAAGGAAAGCAAGGGCCTCCTGTGAAATGGAAAATGTAAACCCCCTCCCTCCACAATTTCAAAATAAAAAGGCTCTCAGGCAAAGATATGGGAATGGGAATATCAGTTCTTTACTAGGAAAAAACTAAATTAAAAAAAAAATGTAATTAGTACAAACAAAACTACTGATAGAGTCAGAAACCTGACACCCTGAGGAGTCAGGGTGTTGGTGATAGTCCAGTTAAATGGTGGCTGCTCCTCCTGGAGTGGCAGATGAAATGTGGCTGAAGCGGTGATCCCGTAGAAGGGTGTAGTTTTCTCGGAAGGTCTGGTGATAGAGTAGATGGGCCTAGTCTTCCTCTGGGAATCCAGTGAAGAGGCTGCCTTGCTGTCTCAAGAAATGCTGATTTTATGCAGGTAGGGATGCTTGGCTCCTCCCTCTGGGTGGAGCATCTTACAATGGGATGATGTAACTTTCTCAGTCATGCAGTGAGCCATTCAATGGCACATTAACAGAAGATATCTCCCCAGAGGGAGACATTGCTCTTGGAAGAGATAAGAAAACTGCCTAACAGAAGATACCTGCCCCGCCTCTGACAGATGGCAAATAGAATATATGCTTATCTTACAAGCCAGGACACTGGGAGATCTGTAGAAATGGTAAAGATGTAGGTAGGCCTTGGCATAATGCCTTACCTTCCAAGGTTTGTTATGATGTTAGGTGAGTTGCACCCCCTCAAAGTCACAGTATTGTAAGGAAAAGTTATATGGAAAAATGGGACATTATCTTTACGACTGCTAAAATCAATGTCAGATTGGAGCCTTCAAAAATATCTGCCATATAAGGAGTTGTTTTGGAGCCCTTTCGGATTGTTTCTGGGCAACTTATCACCTAATCCTGTGTTAAAAAAGGAGACTGGGCTTCCTGTGCATAGAGGGGTAACTTAATGACAGTTTGCTGTGTGTTGTGGGAGGTAAGTCAGATTTATCAGGTTTTGTTTGTTGTTTTTTGTTAATTGGCATTTCTGCTACGGTCTGTCTTCTTGCACTCCAAAATAAGTTGTTAACCTTTATTTTAAAACAAAAGAAAAAAATCTCCAAAATCCCTGCTCTGTGCTGTAAACGATATGTTTTTGAAAAGACTCCTATTTCTGCTCCCTTTTCTTTTCCTTTATTGAAGTTCCTGGGCAAAGCTGTGTGTTTTGATAGTTTAGTGCTGCTGTTACTGGATTTCTCTCCAGGAAAACTACAGACACAGGGATCTCATTCTTCATAGGCAGGTAGTAACACAAGCCACATGATTTCTGTTACAGGAGGACTGAATTGCAGCCAGTGGTGCTCAGTGGTGGGTCCAGAAGGGTGACAGCTCTGATCTGGTGTTCCCAAAGCTCAAGGCACAGCTTGCTTCATCATGGGAATTTAGGCAGAATGCTAAGAGGACCAAAGAGAGGAAGAACAAGGAGAAGCCCAGATTGTTACCTAAAATGACCTTAGTTTTTTGTTAAAAAATGAACTTAGATGGTTGTTAAAATTGTAGGGTCAGAGGAACAAAATACACCATGAAAAATGAGATTACACTGTTAAACTGTCTCCTTGTGATGACCACTTGTGGGCTTCTCTGCATCTCTACAGACAGGCTTGAAATCTGTAAGAAATTAATTTGTGAACTTCAGGTAGGCCAAACAATGGTGTGTCCCTGGGGTGGAAGCCCATTCACTCTATGCCCATTTTGGACTTTAGATATTTATTATTGTGTTTTAATGTGTAACAGTTAACAGCTTTGTCCTCTCCCATGCTTTCAATTTTTAAACTGGAGCTGCAGCACACTTTCAAATGCCTATGCTGTGGGTTCCATGCAATTTTCATGGATAACCCTGTGAACAAAAATGATGAAGATTTAACTCTGTGCTGCCTTTCACTCTGTCCTGCAAGTGTATGGAGGGGAAAGGAGGAGGAGGTGAGAATTGCCTCCAAGTTCAGCTGAAATAAGCAGCATGGCCTTGAACTCGACAAAAGCTCAGCGTCTAAGAGACAGCACACAATGATAATAATGAAATATCCCAAGTTAATGCTTGCAGGGCATCAGCAATGAGTGTCTGCTCTGTAATTGCACTCAGTCTTGGCACTGATTTTCTTTATGTGAACCTAAATATTTTAGCTGTGTCTGATACTTAGCAGCATTTCCTACTTTTCCACACACCTCCCTCTTAGGAGATTAGTAGCCACAGCATCATCACCCTTTAATTGGGACTTGCCTTTTCTCTCTTGTGCTGCACTTTCTTGTGCAGCTTCAGTTGTGTTCATCCAGCAAGTCAATGGTCCAAGAACCAGTGCAAGCTTCTAGAGGAGCCTCCAAGATTTTTACAGATCTCAAGTAATTAGATGACTGCATGTTGCTGTATCCCCAAAATCAAATAGGTCTCCTTAATTGGAGATAATGTCTTTGACTGGATGAAAATAACAAGAAAACAAAATGTAAGAACACTAACATTGCAAGGACCTCCTTGTTTACAAGCTGCATTTGGCTTTCTTTAGTCTTACATCAGGTCATTTTTTCCCAGAAGTGACTAACAGGTCTGTGAATCCCTCAGGTTTCTGTTATAAGAGTTAGTTATAGGCAATGAAGATACCTGATTTCCGAGGGCAGGAGGAGCCTGTCCTAAAGCGCTAATCCTTTATTGAGTCTCACCAGGAATAACTTACTACTCTTTAAAATGCTCATTTAACTCTGGCTGCTTCTTATCCTGAACTCAAATCAGGTATTTGTGTGTGTGTACTGCCTTTCATGCACACATGTGGGTTAACACAATCTTGTCTCTCCATCACACTTCTTCATAGAGATGGACTTATTTATTAAGCATTTGTAGCAGCCTGTATTCTTAACTCCCTTTCCTGTGTTTAATTATGGTATTTTTTGTTTTCAAAGAGACTAGTGAAGATAAAGAGATTTGTTCTTCTCTTTTGTAAATTGTGTGTTTTGCACACCCTGTGCAAACTTGCTTACTGGTATGATACAACTGGAGGACAACAGCTTTTCTTCTTTACTGTTCCAGTTAGCTTCATGGACTAATACAATTTAACACTAAGGTAATATCTTACATGGCCCATAAAGAGATAACATGATTTTGAATCCCCCTTCTCTGGTTTTCATTTTGTAATGATACTTGCTTTTGCAAAACCTTAGTTGCCAACTTTAGTTCCAATACTTGTATGAAAGTTAAGTGCATTTGGGGTACTTCAGTGTAAAGCCTAACTTTTCTTAGCTCAGATTTAAAACAGTTTGTACCAAGGCAAAAATATGTCCCTTGTTATCTTGTCCTGTCTGTGGACTTCATTATGGTGATGTGTGTTTCTAAGGTGTTCCAGAGTATTGTAGAACTATTTTTTGTCTAGATTCAAGGATCAAATTTTCCACTTGGATATCATCCTTGTATGTAAGTAAATACTTTTCTTAAATTCTTTAATATCCAAAGGCAAACTCAGACCTCTCTAAAATGGCAATAAGGAAGCTTGCAAACAAGATTGACAAAAGGACCGAGTGTGGAGGTCACAGAAGCCAGATCTTAGTTTTGTAAAGGTTTTTCTGTACTGCCAAAAGGGAAAAGCAGAAGCACAATTGTTTTTATTGAATCTCTCTTTAAAAGGGACTTCTTTTTTGATAACTGATTCTGAGTGAAACACATTCAAAGTGAAACTTGCTGTCTCAACCTCATGGCAGAACAAAGGCCAGCAGATATAATTCTTGAGGTTCTTGAGATTCAAGTATTGGAGAAATCACCAGAGTTAGCAAGGGCAGTACATTTAATTGCTTGCAAAGGTTATAGGTGCATTTGCTTCTCTGATTGGAAGGCTGGAATTCAATTTAGAGTGATGCAGGATGTGACCTTGTAAAACTCAGTGCAGATTACTGTTAGGCATGTGAGGGTGTGGGGTCTTCCAGCTCTGCTCAGAAGGAAAGGAGACTGAACAGCCCATCTGCCTGTAAAAGTCAAGAGAAAGTTGAGCCTGTTTGTTGCAAAATGTACACATTCATGTAGAAATCAGCCTGGAAAAGGGAAAAATTACTGTATTTTACCTTTCCTTATGGTAATATTTGAGGGTAATTGCTTTAGCCAAATCCTTCAGCTATAAAGGACAAAAGATCTCTCAATGTGAGGGGATTTGGGTAGGAAACAAATGGGAATGGTGATGGAGGGGTATGGATTGAAGGATTAAGACATCTAGTGTCTCTCACTGTTCAGATGCTGAGATGTTGGTATCAGCATTTAGTAGTCTCCTCTCTGTTCAGTTACAGCTATAATTCCTGGTTTTCACTTTTTCTCTGATGGCCATGTTTAATTTCTCTTGTCCTTGAAGAAAATGGAACAATCTCTTAAATGTCTAGCCAATTTTTTTCTTCCTTCTTTGTGAAGGTTATCATTGCCCATAATCTCTCTCAAGCAGCTGCTGGCTTGTATGCATGGCACCTTGTTAGATGGCTGTAAATTTTTTACAAGACCACCACTGTTTTCAGTGAACAAGAAAAGTTTAAATAGCTATTCACACAGCAGGACTCTTCAAAGATTCTCTGCTAACCTCAGACTTCAGATATTGGAGTTTTTTTTCCCCCGGACTGTCAATTTTATCATTTATATTTTGTGTATCTGCTTTCAGCTTATGCTTGTGGACCCTCACATTTTCCCCCTAGAAATGTGATTCACCTAGACAACCCTAAAAGAGGAAACACCTGAGCTGTAATTGCCTGTATTTTGAAATATGGTTGCCTGCCCAATTCAACAACCCCTACTTTCTCTGGTATTTTTCCTTTCCTTCCTCTGTCTCTTCAGATTTGCTATCATCAAGAGTTTTTAAAATATATTCACATTTCAGGCTGAAATTAGCTACCATTTAATTAAGATAACATCATCAGGATAATTAATTTCCTAAGATGGCACAACTAAGCCCTTGTGATATACAGCCTGTGCTTTGTGATTTTTTTGTTCTGCACTGGAAATTCATGCAGGAGTGCCATCAGCTTAGAGATGCTATGTCTGGTCACAATGCCACCCCCAGCCTGCCTCGCTGGTGGAAGAGAAGTGGGGCTGCCTGAGGCTGAAGCTATAGCTGGGGGAAGACTTGACTGCATGGGAAGCAGTGCTTTTCTGGAGCTGCTGTAAGCTCTGAGCTAAAGACCCATAAGTTATTTTCCACTCTGGTTGTGGGGGGAAAAAAAAAAAAAGTACCATATATTTCATGTATTTTAGCTGTGTTGCTCCCTAAGCTCCTAAAAAGCTCTTTGTGTACCTCCACTTTGAGTTCAGTGATGTAACCTACGCAGGAAAAACCAGAACAACTTTGTATGCATTCCACACAGAGATTTGCTCCTGGCAACCTTTGAAACAACTTATTAAAATAAATATTTCTGGACTTGTAACTAATTGTGTAGGAAACAGACTTTGGTTAGCAAATGTGTTTTTATGAGGACAAGCTGATTCATGCTTTTCCTTCTACTTCATAATCTATACAGATGAATATTAGTCTTATCCTTCCCATGCAGCTCTTTTAGAAATATTTTATAGTAAAACAAAGTGATTTTTTTTAAAGTAACAGTAAATTGACTCAGTGGCTTGAAAATTAATATTTTATTCTTGAATAAAATGTTGCATGAGGAAATGAAAAATCAAAACCCATAATAAATATAGCGGTTAAGGATTGGCCGATTGGAAGTTTCTGTATTTTAGATCCAAAATATACCTTAGCTGTCGGAGAAATGGTTAGACAGATGGATGTTTAGTGTATGTGGATGGGAGTTTTTTCTGGAGTTCTTGATTTAGCAGATGTACAGATGAAGTCTGTAAGATAATAGTGCTGAGTCAAGGCAAAGTTGCTGAGTTCAGTGCAATCTGCCAGTGCAAACTTATGACTCATGGGTGAATCTAAGCTAGAACTATGTTTAATACTAATATGAAATTCAAACGATGGCTTTCATGGCAGACACTAGAAGTACATCTTTGGATAATCTTAAACCAGGCTTTTCTTTCCTCCTGAATGTTCTATGGTCCTTCAAACAGTAAAATTTTGCAGTGAAGGAAACTTTAGAAGAAACAAAATTGGCACCCTGGACCATATTTTCAACAAAATCAACAACTTTCTGCATTTGCTCTGTTTGCCACCTCACGCCCAATTCCCACCAGTTCTCCTGTATTCAGTGCCAGTTAGGACTCTTAGCTTGCATTTCCAAACCCTCAGCATGTTCTTGTTTTTCCACTGGGCAAAAGCCTCCCTGCTCAGGTGCTGTGTAAACACTTCATCCCTCTGCACTGCACAGTCCCCTGCAATGCCATTGTGCCCCAAGGGACAGTGGCTGCGCCAGAGTGGCCTTGTTTGCCCTACCCCTGTGTGCCCAGCTGCTTTTGGAGCACTCCTGGCTGAGCACAGGCAGTGCTGCTCTGAGTTCAGCTGTGCTCGTTCTGGGTAACTCTGATGCTGCGTGCTCCCTTTTTGCAGGAAGGGACTAGGGGAAGCTCATCCCAGCACCTAAGCTAAAGCCAGACAAGGACTGAAACACCAGCTGCCCTGCAGCTTTTTTGGCATGGTCCATTCACCTAAAACTTGATGGGCTTATTAGATAATACTGATGCATTCTAGAATGTGCTGTACAGGCTCCATTGGTGCCTTTGAGGATGAGGTGAGGTCTGTAATGTTAGCAGAGCCCAGCCAAGTGCAGTCAGCATAATAGCTTTATTGAAGTCATTCAGGTGCCTGAGCTGTTTCCAAGCAGGTATAGGCAGAGTTCAAGGACAAGATCCTTGCAATCAGTGACTTGAGCTGGTAACTACTAAACAGCAAGTTAGGGAGTTTTGTTTATTTATTATTATGTTGGGGTTGTTGTTGTGGTGGTTTTTTTTTTTTTTTTTTTTTTTTTTTTTTTTTTTTTTTTTTTTGTTGGGGGATTTTTTGTTGGTTTTTTTGCAGCAAAAGTCTGCAACTCCTCCTCCTTTCCCCCCCAATCCCAGAGTCCTGTGAGAAGTTTGGAGGTATGGATGCCTGCCTGCAGTCCCTGCAAAAGGCAGCAGTGGATAGTTTCAGCTACCAGTGTTATAAATTGAGGCGAATAATTTGTTCAGCCTTTCAAGAGTCAATCAGAAATTTATTGATTACAGCAAGCGATGGCAAGCAAACAGCGCTGGGTGCAGCCGGGGAGTCCCCGCTCCGCAAACGGCTCACACTGTTTCCCCCTTTCCACAGTCTGTTTATACTCTCTTTCTTCTGTGTCTGCGGTATCTCTGGGTGTACTCTGCGCTTGCGCCCTTTGTTGCTAGGGGGTCGTCTTCTACTCTCTGGTGGTCGTTTGACAAAGGCTCCTCTCTTCTTCCTTGGTGAAAGTCCAAGGCCCTGTAATGGTCTTTTCCATATAAGGTTATATGTTATATGCACCTAAGTTCTAATTACACAACCAGCTTAAGCAATCAACATACTAGTTAGTTTCTGTCTGGTGGTTTTCTGTTATCTACACAAGGCTTCTCCTTTGGTTCTCTGTTATCTTACACAAGGCTTCTCCTTTGATTTTCTGTTATCTACACAAGGCTTCTCCTTTCTGTCTTGATGAACAAAGAGTCTTTTCTAACTTATCACACCAGCATCTCGGGCTGTGTTTGTGCCTGATGTCTTTGGCATTAGCAGAGAGCAGGGGACGTCAAAGTGCCACAGTTAGCTTCACACTGTTGTAAATAGAGACAAGCCAATTTAAATTAATTAATAGCATAAATTTATTTTGCAATCGCGTAACAGTTTAGAGTTCGAATTTCTCCCAACCGCAGCTCGGTTGGGTCAGCCCACAGTCTACAGAACAGCTCTGGGCACAAACCGACAGAGTCAGTGCCTCCTTCGAGTTTTTCTGCAGAGGATTTTTATACTTTTTATTCCGCCTTTGGCTATAAGTCATTGTGGCAAGCTGCATATTCATGCAGTCTTCTCTCACAGAGAAGGCATTTTGGCTGCTAATGTCTGAGCAGCAGATCATCAGCCAGTGATGAGTCCAGATGTTCCCCTCCTTGTCTTCTCTCTTGGTGTTGAGTCTGGGTCCCGGCCTCGAGGCCACTTGCCTGTGATTCGCTTGGGTGTGACCTAATAGCCAGCTTTTTGCGGTCATTGTTTTCTGCTGGCTAGGGCTTTTTAAATGCTAATTAGGTGCCAGTCAACTCAATCTGCGAATTTCCTTTTTTCTTGGTTTTTCCAGTAACTCTAAAACATTTTGTGGCTACAGTGTATAACATCTATAACTATAACCTATTACATACCACACCAACTGCACGAATTACATATATAACAACACCGAGGGCTGCTTCTGAGGCAGGGAGGTATAAAGGCAGGAGAGAGCTTTCCATGAAGATGCTTCCTTGGGCTAAACAAATGCTATCCTGTGTACTTCCCAGCTGAAGCTTAAAATAGAGATAATAAATTGATACATGTTGTGTTTTGTTTTTTGAGCTGGTCTTCAGTCTCCAGGTTGGCTTTTAAGTATCTTGTTGCTATGGAGAAAGAACAACTCTCTCTGTGCAGTGGGTGAGGAGAGCAGCACTCCTCACAGCATGGTGCTGTGCTGCCTCTTCATCCTGCAGCTTTTTTTTTTTTTCCCCAAGGAAATACTGCTGTTACTGGTATGCTGCCTTTTGATCTTGCGTGTTCTTGTGATTGATTTCCTTCCTCCTTTTACTCGTGCCCTTTATGAATGCGCTTTCACCATCTCTGATTTTTATCTACTCCATCTTTTTTCTCAACGAGTGCTCCCTTCACTTCAGAGGAAAATTAGTGCTCCCTTCACTTCAGAGGAAAATTAGGCTGCTAGCAAAGACTTATCCTCTCTCTCCCAGACACTTTCTTTTCTGTATTTGTGGTCAGTGGGAGATACCGGATTTGCAGTGGGCAGAGGAAAATTCTTTGCTACCAATACATCTGTTTCTCTTCCTTCATTATTTTTTTTTTGGAAGTGAAAATGAGCCTGCACTCTGGCTCTACACACACAGCAGGGACAAGGGGTGTTTCTGGAGGTTGCAAAAGCATTATGCATCTGCTGCTGACTCCTTAGAGCAGCAGAGTGTGTCTCGACAGCCAGGCATGTCAGGAGCTGAACATGTCTGGTGTTCTGAATGTGGTGCTTGAAATAAACAGGGCTAATGCCTTTGTTATAAATGAAAAATGATCCAGCCGAACTAAAAAAATAAAAAGAATTTATTTTAGCAATAGAGATCTAACTTAGCCAGACACAAGGAAAAGGACAGTGCCGAGCCTGGGATCGGCACTGGGTGTGAAACACAGAGATCAGCCTCAGCAGAGGTTTCCCCCTATGCTCCCATACCACCATTCTGGTACAAGCGATTTTTATAGGGAAAATTTTGCCTGAAGCCAGGATTTCGGCATTCAGTCCTTTGTTTCATTCAAAGTCCCATAAGTTGATGAGATTTCCTTCTCGCCTTGGAGCAATTCGAAGTCCGGTGTCATTGAAACTCTTGATGAAATTTATGGGAACACAGTATTCACATGTCTCGGCCCGCGGGGATGTTCCTGATGTCCATCTCGGGTCGCTCACGCGATGATCAGCGCCTGGGTGTCTCCATATCGCCTCAGATAAGGCCCATCTCCTGGCGAGCCACATCCCTTTGCTTGTAAATCGGGTTTCAACACACACCTGGTTTTGCCTGAGAAGGGGGGCTTCTAATGCCAAAGGGTACATTCTAACTATTTAATATTATATATATCATGCAAAAAAATGGCGCAAATTCTTCCTGTTACATATAACAATCCCCCACCTTTTATATTAACCTATTAATTCCCGCCCTACTTATTATTTCTACTAGTTTCTATAGTTTTTATTTTATCTTACGGTTACAGAGCCTACAATGAGTTTGATATATATATTCTTTCCTTACTTCCCCATGTTCAAGTCCTCTCCCAGAATTTCATGGTAGTATTTGTGTATCTGTTCTCTTCCCTTTATTTGTTTTTCGAATCTGGCTAGGGCTTCAGCTGCCCTGCTCTGTGGTGTCTCCTCTTCTAGTGTCATCAGTTTTGATACCTGGTTCGTTTTTCCTAGAGCGAATTCTGGATCTGTGGGTAATGCTGCCATCTGCATCCCCTGTACTACTGAGTGTATGAGCCTTATGAAACAGGGGATGAGACAGAGTAGGAATATGACCCCTGCCACCGAGCATGAAATGAAGAAAATTACCTTTTTCCACCAGGCCCCGTCGAACAAATGGTCCCACCGCGATGACTGGAGCAGGGAGTTGCACTTTTGTACCGGGACGTGGGCTACTCGTTTAATCTCTGTGGCCAGGTCTCTAATAGTCTCCCCGTAATCATCTATCTCCACACAACACTGAGATTCATTAAATTTCCCACAGACACCCCCTTCCTCGGCTAGTAAGTAGTCAAGGGCTATCCTGTTTTGGTATACAAAGGCCCTCATCTGAGAGTGTTGCTTGGATAATAATTCGAGGGCATCTGAGGTGTGATTGGATACGATCTCTACCACAGCCTGCAGTCTTATTAAGTGGTTCAGCAAATAGATGGGGGTCCTATATCCCCATGACCCATCCTGTGCCCACGTTGCTGCACCATAGTATTCAATAATTCTTTCAGCGGGCCATTCGTCTTCCCCCCAAGTTTGTCCCCCACCAATGAGAGGGAATTTTTCCTTTAAGCTTCTCCTCTCCCAATTTAGAGATTCATACAAGGGCGCCCCCAGTGAGTTGCTTTCTGACCTGGGTAAAGTGAAGAAAACAGGTCTGATTAGTCCTACCATGCAGGATCCCTTCCAGCGTTGAGGTAACTCGCTGTAGGCCTTTTTCCCACAGATCCAGTACAACCCTAGTTCCGTGGCAATTTCCTGCATCAGATCCACAAATAGATTCTGATCTGAAGCAGGTAATCCCCATTTTGTGTATTGTTTTTCCAATTGGTCATATTGCTCACTTAGAGTTTTCAATCTTTCCTGTTCCACCCTCTTTTTTCTCATTTCAGCCTCCTGTCTTTTTACCTCTTGCATTACCTGTTTCATCCTATTTTCTGTGTCCATTCGCTCTTTGTCCTTTGTGAAGTAGAATATCTTGTCATACTGTAAACAAACCCTGTTGTCCTGGTCTTCTAAAAGGTCCAGGATAATTGGCTCAGTTTTTAGAGGTACCCTATTTTTATACTTCAGGTTATTTCCCACCCAGTAGGTTTCCCCCCCCCATCACACACATACCTAGTTCATCGGGGTTATAACACAGTGAATTACCTTGAAAGTAAACAACAAAAACTGACTCTTGCCTCCCAGCAATCCATACAGTATGATTACATTTGCTACAGGCTGGGATGGAAATTTCCCTTGGGCTCCTTTGGTGCAATTTATGTGCTGACTGTCCATTTTTGAGGTATTTTAGTTTTTCCTTGAATTTATATGCCCCCTGTTGAGTGTTAATTTTAGAACAAGGTTTATTAGGCTTACCCTTACTGCAGTTCCATGGGGTCAGGAGCACTGGACCTCCTGGGTACCTGCCAGCGGATTCCCCTGTTTCAGGGTTAGGAAGGTTACTGAGGCACGTGGCTAGACTCAGGCTCATCAGGATTACTCCCACTGCTAGGATTCCTCTGCTGTTCCCTGCGCCCACTGGGGTGCCTCCAGCGGCAGGGTAGACCATCTTCTTGGCAGCAGGAATCTTCGTCAGTGGTTTCGTACCAAGACCGAGCTGTGTACCTTCGCTTAAAGGTGCCCCACCAGCGTAATTCAACAGGATCTGCACTGCAGGGTACCTTGTTCAACCTACAGCACTCAACAGTAATGATTTTAGCTTTTGTTTGTAATTTCCCCCTCAATCCGTTCTGATATAGACGAAACCAAATTATTGAATCCAATTGAATCAGTCTCAGCCTGGTGGCCAATACCAGAAAATGGCTAGTCAGGTTTTGTTCTTGTTTAAAGCACTTTGCACACAGCCCACTAGGTCTTATTCCTCTCCGACAGTGAACAACCCACTTCTTAGAACAGTATTCGCGAATGAAATATGCAAAGGGGTAACAGTTACAATCTGGTACAGAACATCTGACTAAGCTACTCTCGGTCATTTACTAGGCCGGCGCAAAGTTATCTTCAAATCTCCAGGGGAGGAGGTGACTTTCCACTCTGGGGCTCTGTCCTGAAGGTCAGTTTTCTTCACCCTTGACTCGTGTGTCCACCCCTTCTCTGCAGTGCGTATAGCAGTGTCTGTAGTTAAAAGGACGATATAGGGTCCCTCCCAATGAGAGGATAGTGGAACTTCCTTCCATGTTTTTATGAGAACCCTGTCCCCAGGCTGTATCTTATGTATCGAGAAGCCAAGGGGGCTGTGCTGCATGATTACACCCTGCTTTCGCAATTCCTCGAGATTCTTATTTAATGTTATCAGGTATGGTTGTATTTGCCTATCCTCTAATTTTGGATGCCCTACAGGCATACCATGAGTATAAGGCATCCCATATAAAAGGTGAAAGCCCCATTTCAGAATGAGGCATAGTTCTTATGTTTAATAAGGCCAATGGGAGACATTTTATCCATGACATTTTTGTTTCTAACATTAGTTTGGCTAGTTGGGCCTTTAATGTTTGATTCATCCTTTCCACTTGCCCAGAACTCTGAGGGTGCCACAGGGTGTGGTAATCCCATCTGATACCTAAAGTATCTGCCAATTGCTTAATAATTTTTGAAGTAAAATGTGTTCCTTGGTCCGAATCAATGTAGCTTGCTAACCCGTATCGAGGTAATTTCCTCCAATAAGAACTTTGATACTGTCTGGGCTGTAGCCCTGGAGCTTGGAAAAGCCTCCACCCAGTGGGTTAGTTTGTCTACTATGACTAGTAAAAATTTGTATCTCCCGACCTTAGGTAGATCAGTGAAATCTACCTGGATTCTTTCAAAAGGTCGGTAAGCTGCTGGGTGACTCCCCAGTGTTAGTTTCTGGGAGTTTGCCCTATTTATTTTTTTGCAGATTATGCACCCCTGTACCTCTTGCTTAGCCCGTTCATATATCCCTTTACAGCCAAAGAATCTCAGGAATTGCTCAGCTAGTGCTTGGGCCCCCCAGTGTGTTTGTTGGTGTAATCTCCTTAGAATCTTCCTCGTGTATTCTTTCGATAATAATTCCCTCCCGTCTGGCAACTTCCACTTACCTCCTTCCAGACGCCTCCCAGTCTTCTGATAATCTTCTATCTCCTTTTTGGAGGGTTGTGGGGGCGGTTCCTGGGTTTCCTCCCTTTCAACCTCCGGGATACTTACCTTTAACAAAGCTGCACTTTTTGCCTCTTTGTCGGCTAAGTTGTTCCCCCGAGTTCGGAAGTGCATCCCGGCTTGGTGTCCTTTTACATGGACTACAGCAACTGCCTTTGGCCCTCTGATAGCTTTTAATATTTGTTTAATTATTTCTTCATGAATTAGCCCCTTTCCCCAGGTATTTAGCAGTCCCCTTTCTTCCTAATTTTTTCCCAAATTACGGTCATAAAATCCTTACCTTTTGTGCACCTGGGAGGTAGTTGCCGGACTGTGGTTCTTTCTGCTCCTGAATCAACCAAAAAAAAAAAAAATCAACTTCTGCTTTTGGGGTCCAACCTTTAATTTTATCAAGGGCTCTCCAGATGTTCGCAACCCCAAATTATAGAGCCCCTGACACCTCTAATCCTCCTGAAAAATCATTTCATCTTTCATCCTTTTTTACAGTCCCTCTTGAGGTGTCCTCTTTTCTTACAGTAAAAGCATTCAGGGGCACTTACCTGTTTGTCCTTCCTTTGTGTAGGTCCTGGCTTTCCCTGGGGCTTTCGAGCCTGTGCCGGCTTTCCCATTGTTTGGACTTGCTCTTGTTTGTTTGCTTTCCTGACTGCTGCTACCAACACCTTGGCTTGTATCTTGTGTTTCTCCTCATCCCTCCTCATATATACCTTTTGCGCTTCTTTTAACAATTCTTGTAGGCTTTTCTCTTGCCAATTATCTATTTTCTCCAATTTTCTCCAAATGTCTTCCCATGACTTTGCATTGAATTGCGTTTTTAAAAGGATTCCCCCTACAGGGGATTTGGGATCAGTACCCGAGTACGTTTGAAGGCTCTTCCTGAGCCTTTCCAACCATTCTGTGGGAGTTTCGTCCTTCCCTTGACACTCCCTAGTGCTTTACTAATATTTTGTTCTTTGGGGACTGCTCCCCTGATACCTTGTATTATTACCATGTTTCTTAGTCCGATCATTTTGGCCCGGTCCTCCTCCGCCTGAGTGTTCCATGATGGTCTTTGTTCTGGCCACTTCTCTGTCCCGCTCCCTCCCTGGGGGTTTCTGAATTCCCAATCCTTGATGGCAGCCTGCCTTATCATATCTCGTTCTTCTGCATTAAACAAGGATCTTAATATGGCTGAGATATCATCGTATGAGTATATACTATTTCCCAAGAATTCATCCAACCTCTCCACCACCCCCAACGGGTCATCCATTACTTTCCCCATCTCCTTTTTAAAAGCCCTTACATCCCCCGTATTGATGGGAACGTTTACAAATCCGATGACTCCGGGGGCGGTTGGGACTTCCCTTAAAGGGTATAGATTAGGTCTGTCCCTTTCATCATCACTATCCTCTGTATTTTCTCTCCTTGCTTTATGCCGAGTTCTACTGGCGGGAGGAGATGAGTTTTCCCCAGTGTGAAGCGGCTGTGTGTGTGTGTCCCCATGTTGTGTGGGGAAGGGGGGGTTGAGAAGGTCCCGGTGCATCTGCAGCCAGTATTTGGGCATTAGGTGGCGATGCAGACTGAGCTGGAGGTGCTGTTGGTGGGGCGGCTGGGACCTGTGCTTGTGATGGAGGAACTTGGTATGGGGGTGTTAGGTTTTCCAGGGGTTCCCAAGTTTTACCTGAACTTACCTTGCTGCTGGAGGTCTTAATAGGGAACAGCCGCGCGCTAGCATATTCCCACAGCCTGGCATACCCCAGCTCCTCATCATCCCACTCCCCTTCTTCGTATAAGTGTTCAGAGAGTGCTTGGCAAAACTTACTTTCAAAGGTACCAAAAATGGGCCAGAATAGGACTTTTCCAATTTCCCTGTTTCCCCATACCTCTACTCAGTAGTGTATAATTTTTTCTTTGGACTTCCTCTGCCTCGAGGAGCAGTCTTCCCAGTGTTCTAACATCCAGCCCAGGGGACTTTCCTTCAGAATTTCGGGCAACCCGTCCTTTTTCCCTCCTCCCGATTTATTTTTCCCTGATTTTAAGTTCTTACCTTTTTCGGATTTAGAACTCTTCTCTTGAGTTCTCCCCTGGACTTTACTGTTCCTTTGTCTCATGTTTAAAGTTTTTCCTCACCGTGTTTCTGAGTTGGTGTCCGCAAGCGTTCCAAGAAGTCAGTTACTCGCGTGCTAAATGTATACTCCAGTCCTGTCCCGGACCAAGTCTTAACTCCAGTCCTGTCCCGGACCAAGTCTTACCAAATGTTTAAACCGGTCTGTCCCCAACCGAGCCTTGACAACTTAGTAGCCGCACAGTGAACCGCTCTGTGGGTTTTCAGTTGGAAGAAGGGTGAGCTCTCTTTTACCTGTTTCCCTGGACTCCCCGAGTCCAGAAGTCGGTGAGGTTTACCAATTTCTCGAACCCACGAGAACATACCTTCCCTCCCCCGACCTGTCCGTGCGTGGATCCCTGTAACTCCCCCGAGTTTCAGGTCGTATGCGTGTTGTGAGTGTACCTGAGTTCTTTCGCTTCCCCCGTAGCCGACCACTTCCCTTGCGGGATAGTGAAACTGCGGTTTATTGGGGTCCGCTCTCGCCCCGTGATGAGGTCACGTCTCACACACACACCCACTCACGCCTCACTCAGCCACGCAATACTTACGGCTCCTTTTCCCACGTGGATTCTTCATGCACGTTGATTTTATGAGTGAAAAAATTTCTGCTGCAGCCTCGGAGACTTAGGCTTTGAATTCCAAGAGCTCTGGGCCCACCTTTTTTTTTTCCTTACCGTGGCTTTTGCGGCTTTTCGTAATCCGGTTGGTTCCGTGGGATTCCTCCTTCCCGTCTGGCCGCTGAACTCAGCAAGGCGCCACCCGGATCGAGGATAGGGAACCCCCTGGATACCCCAAACCGAGTCATGTCGAGGTCACCAAGATTGTTATAAATGAAAAATGATCCAGCCGAATTAAAAAAATAAAAAGAATTTATTTTAGCAATAGAGATCTAACTTAGCCAGACACAAGGAAAAGGACAGTGCCGAGCCCGGGATCGGCACTGGGTGCGAGACACAGAGATCAGCCTCAGCAGAGGTTTCCCCCTATGCTCCCACACCACCATTCTGGTACAAGCGATTTTTATAGGGAAAATTTTGCCTGAAGCCAGGATTTCGGCATTCAGTCCTTTGTTTCATTCAAAGTCCCATAAGTTGATGAGATTTCCTTCTCGGCGACAAGGCAGAGCAATTCGAAGTCCGGTGTCATTGAAACTCTTGATGAAATTTATGGGAACACAGTATTCACATGTCTCGGCCCGGGACCCATCTCGGGTCGTTCACGCGATGATCAGCGCCTGGGTGTCTCCATATCGCCTCAGATAAGGCCCATCTCCTGGCGAGCCACATCCCTTTGCTTGTAAATTGGGTTTCAACACACACCTGGTTTTGCCTGAGAAGGGGGGCTTCTAATGCCAAAGGGTACATTCTAACAACTATTTAATATTATATATATAATGCAAAAAAATGGTGTGAATTATACCTGTTACATATAACACCTTTATTAATGTTCAGCTCTTTATTTAAAAGATCAGCTGGGCAGGGGGCCCGAACAGAGCTCACCCTAACTGTGGTAGCTTTCCCAGGTAGCCAAAAAGGAAGGAGGCATGCAGAGTCTGTCACTGAAGTCCAGAGCAGTAGCTGTCCCCTCTTCTTTCTTTGTGACGCACTGGTAGTTGAAACAGAAGGAGGTGTGCACAGTCTATTACTGAAGTCCAGAACAATAGCTGTCCCCTCTCCTTCCCTTGTGGCAGCACCAGGAGTTCTGCCTTTCCAGCTCCGCTTCTGACAGCCTACTCTAGTCTAGTCTTTTTTAGGTGATGGTGACGGGTAAAAGTCAATCAGGGGATGTGTTTCCCTCTTCCTCAGCTAGGGCATTTGTCTAGCTCCCTCTACTGTGTTTAATTCTTTATTTAGGGGTGTCTTTATCCCCTAAAAATATTCCCATGATCCCAAGGGTTTTTTTATTTGCATTTTAGTCCTAGAATGTCCGCGTGGTGGGGGAGGCAGGTTATCTCCAGGTATTTTAGAGAAAATAAACAGAGCAATTAGCTAATTAACATTTCAATATCGCTACTCAGCTAGAGCCAGCAGCCATTCCAGTTTTGCCATGGGAACTAGGAAGGCCCTGCCCACTTCTCTGGGGAACACCTGGGAACTTTGTTCATTACAATGCTGTAGCTTTGCTCTGTGTTGTTTCCCTCACCTTGGGCTTTGTGCCCAGGCAGCACAGGCTGCAATGCATTTTGCTCACAGGTCATCACCCTGATGATGAGATGATGTCTGTGCTTGGGGGAGCCAGGAGGAAGGCCAGGCCCAGGTGGCAGGCAATACAAATGCACAGCCCCATGTACCCCCCTGTCCTTGGGACATCAGAGGACGGAGCAGTTTGTCCAGCTCTGCTGTGTCAGAGTCCTGGAGCTGCAGCTTCAGATGCATTTCTGAGGCTCTATCACTGAGAGCTTTTGCTTTTATGCTTTTCCTCCCCTGCTGCTAAGTGGGGAACCAGTTAAGAAAATAAGAAGGGTATTTTAATTGGAAATAAATGAGCAGGGAGAACTTGGAATGAACCAGAGGAAATGCTGTGAAAGCAAATTCACCTCCTTTGCTGGTGGTTGCTTGATATCTAGAGACTGTTCCAGTTATTTTGAAAGGACTCAGCTCCCAGTGGGACTCTGAAGTGAACAGGCCATTTTTTTAAGGCCATCTGCTGAGCTTCTGGGTGCTGCTCATTTCTGGAGATCTCTGTAAAAATCTTGTTGTCTACTTATTTTATCAATGAGAATGCCATGTACATACCAGATTGACCCGATTTTTTCTCTTGGTTTCCCTTTAATTTGTTATATTAAATTGAATCTGTCTTCATTTTCTGAATTATCTCTATCCCCTGCAGTGTGAAGGAAGGCTGCTCATCTCCTGCTGCTGCTCTGAGCTGATACTACATTGTTAAACTGCCTCTTGCTCACAGTCAGTCCTGTGTGTCTCTCCAGCCATGGAGGTCTAAGTGTGTTGCTGCTCTGCCCCTAATCCTGCAGTGTCCATGGTTGTCTGTCTACCCTTGGGTGGCCCCATCTCCTTTGGGTCTGGCAGTCTCTGATGGTGTTTCTTTGTGCAGCCACACACAGTTCCAAG
This sequence comes from Vidua macroura, assembly GCF_024509145.1. Lineage (NCBI taxonomy): Eukaryota > Metazoa > Chordata > Aves > Passeriformes > Viduidae > Vidua > Vidua macroura. Next base: position 49,533,848 of record NC_071576.1, read on the forward strand.
AACAAGGCTGGATTTGCCTTAGGGAAGCGCAGCCATGTGTGGAGGGTGGGCCAGTGCTCCTCGAGGCAGTGACAGGTCTTGTGTCAAAGGGCTGCCTTCTGGAGAACCATGACACAATTCCTCTGGTGGGCTCTACCTGGCCTGAAGCCCCTTGGCAACCCAGCCCTTGTGTCAGTGTGAAGTGCAGTGGCTTTCTTGCTGTATTAACAAGGAAGTGGATTCTCAATCACTAATTATTAGCCATTGTTATTCAATGTACTGGACAATAGGGTGTTGAGAACATAGGGGAAGACAGTGTTTGGTATTCCCATCAGGGGCCCTTTTGGTACTACCAGAAGAGAAATACTGTTAGTATTTCAGAACTGTTAGTACTGTTCTGATGTGGCCTTTAGGTCACAATAGGTTGGTACTGCTTGAAGTGTTTGCTCTCGTGGTCATCTTGGGAGCTGAGAGCTCAGTGATCAAAGTGTGTAACTTGGCAGAACAATCTTGGAGGCTTTTCCAGGAGTCTCTGCTTGTGTCTCCATGCCGACACTTCTGTTGCTGGGCTACTTTTTTTTGGGAAGCAAGCTTCTTTTTACTGAAACAGTTATATTCAGTGATACCTCCATGAGCAAAGTGCTCTACCACGCTCCCTTTATGAGGCTAGAAAGGGAGAAGTGAAGAAGGGGACTTCACAATTCAGCTTTCACATAGTAGTTGCTAGGAAAGGAACTGTGTGCCTAGAAAAATTTTCATTCTATATTTATAAGCAGATTTAAGTGTTTCAGAACCAGCCGTAGAAAAAAAGTATATGTATACGTAGCATAAAGATAATTGGTTTATTTCTGTAAAAACAGAAATTAGTTATCTGCTGAAGGGAATTACAGAATGCTACATCATCATCATCATCATCTCTGCTGGCAAGATCAACCCAAGCATGCAGCTGGAGGTTGTCAGGATCTCTTGTTCCTGGGAAACAAATTGACACAATAAGATTAAGCCTAAAATTGCACAAATAACACCAATGTGATGAATTTCTGGTTTCTTTTACAGCAAATAAGATGTTATACCAAGGAGTAATGGTTTGATATGTCCATATTTTGATTTAAACCTATACTTACATGTTTTGTGTATGTGTGTATATATGTAGGAGTGAACAGGTTATCCCTTTTGAGCTTGTTTCTTTTCCTGTTGGAGATAACAGAAATTTTTCTGACTATGTTTTGCAGGCCACAGTCCCGAGTCCTTCACTGGGACTACATGTCATGGTCATGTAGTGATAGGTTGGACATGAAGTTTTTATTTTCTCTCAGTATCAGAGCTTAAGCAATACGGTCATGAAAGGCTCAGTGTGTTGTTTAAGACCTTGGAAATGGATGAGATACCAAGGCCAGAGCTTCCCCACTCACATGTGCTTAGGCCAGTTAAGCTGTGGAAAGCAAACTGCATCCCACCACATGGCAAAGTTTTGGATCATTCCTCTGTAGGAGCCCAGGAGACAATCCTTTCAGCCTTTCAAAATGCTTCCCTGGTCCTGTTTAACTCACCTAACCATTAGGCACTTCACTGAATGAAGGACAAATGGCTTATTTTGACAAGGACTGTAACCTTTGTTCAGCAGGACTTTTTTCATCCTCTCAACATATCTTGCAAACACATGCAATAAGAGACATTTGCAGACTTGCAAGTTTCTAAAATTGCAATTATTTAGGAAACTTATACAATGTGAGCTGCAGCAGTTTCATCATCAGTGCAAAGCCTGTATCTGGGAGAGGGAAGAGGAGGAAAAGACCTTGAAGGGCTATCATTTAGAGGTTCTGTGCTGGTACATTTTGAGACCATAATCTGATGGCTCAGCAGCCAGCAAGGCTCAGTCCCTCACTCTGTGGTCTCTGTGTCAGCAGGGTGTTCAATATGACAGTGCTTTTTGTGATATGAGCTGCTGACTTCTGGGACTACCAAACAGATGGTGACTATGTGAAAACACATGTAAGTGGCTGACACGGTAGATCTTGTTTTCCCCAGTTGTCATGCTGCTCAGGATGCAGTATTTAAGGCTGGAATCAGCATAAAGGGCCCTATCATTAAGAAAAAAAGGAAAAATAACCATCCCGAAACCAATCCAAACCCAAACACATTGAGGCCTCATGGTTCTGATGCTCTGAGCTATAGGGAGCTTGTGAAATCTCCTAGTTTGACAGGTCTGCCAAATTTTAGAGAAGGCAAAAATAACACTGCAGAGTAAATTTCCTGTGTGGAGTCAAGTAGTCCAGTACTATTGCAAAATTCAAGCAGTAAATAAATGTGGATCTGTGTAAAAAGGGGACTTTGGAAACAAAAGGACCAAGGGGCCCAATGTATATAAATAAAGCAATTTGCTATTTCTTACCTCTCCCAGTAAGGACAAAGGAAATGACAGTATAGTGTCTCCTCATGAGTGTTTGAAAGGTGCAGCGTAGTGCTGGATTCCTCGTTGGCAATCTTTTCTTATCCAAGTGACTGAAATTCCAATGGACAGAAACAGAACCTGATTTCAGAGTGTGTTGTCGACCTTTTTCTGAGATGGATCTCAGAAACGTCAGCCTTCTGACATTTGTTCTTATATCAGCATATCTGCAGCTTGTGGAAGTATAATATTAAAGCATAATGTCTGAATCATAGCAACCCTTCAGTGCCCAATGAGAAAGCCAATCTGTCATATTCACATCGTACGTTTTACTCCATCTGCAGAAAGTAGCTTTATGTGTGCTTTTTAAAGTAAAGGGAAAAAGAGCTGAAAATCCAACTCTTTGAAAATTACACTATTTTGGAGCTGATTAGTGCATAGGATTTTTTTCAGAGTGACATTGAGTTTCTCAGCAAAGAATGAGAATTTTTGTCTGGAGAGAAGTGTGAGTGGAGAAAAAGCAATATCCCACAAGTTTGGAAAAATGGGAAATTTGGTTGAGATGAGCAAAACTTAAGCTGTCTCAAAGTATCCAGTTGCATCCAGCAGTCTCTCTGGGTATTGTGCCTGGTGCAAAGTGTAAGATAGCAGTGCAGAAATTTCAAGGCATGGGAGTAGTTGTAGTAGTAGGCACTCAAGCAGAGACGTTAAGCAGATGATCACCAGAGGTCCAGACTAAATTATTCCATGTCCTGAAGCTGTTCTTGCCTGGGATCCATGAAAATTCTGAACAAAAAGCTGGGTTTAAAATACAGACATGGAAAAAAGGAGAGTGGTGAGGCCTCACTGGCTTTTAGGCAAGAAAAGTGATATAAATTAACTAAAGGCGTCACGACTAAAAAGAACCTTCATGAGAAAGGGAGGCTGGGGGCACTGTACTCCAAATGTCACCATGTCATTCTCACTTTCCTGTAAGCTGTTTATCTCCAAAATTTTGGAGAGACAGATGCCTGGATGGAAGGACATTTGGAAATAGTTTGGTAGCCAGTGGAGATGCCCACGCAGCAGCTAAACCCTTAAAAAGTTACAGGAATGAAGCACTGTCATATTGACCTTCTGAGTCAAGGGGAGCTGCTGTACTGCTGAGATCCTGGTTTTTATTGCTGAAGGGGTAAATGAACGTACTTATTTAGCAAAATACTCAGAAATTTGCTTGTATATTACACTGCTGAGGAAACTGGATAATGATTTTGTTCAGGTTGTTTTTGCATGGCTGGAGAAGGGACAATGTGCATGTACTTTGTGCGAGCCTTTCCAGACAGTATGTGACTGTCCTGACCTGCTGTCCTTGGTTGTCTCTTAAGAGAAGGTGGTTAAATAATGCTGGAGTTCTGACACAAGTTTTGTAATGTGAGTAAATATCATCTGTTTAGCTGTAAGCAAGTAAATCTTTTAAAATATCACAGTGGCTACCTTAGGGGAAGAAAAGATATAGCTACTCCGTAATGCTTACACAGTGGGATCCTGGTTTGGGGGAGGGCTGTGCCTGCAGTCATTATGTCTTCATATTAATTACAAAGCTAGGAAAAGGAAATGGGAGTGTTGTTAGAGGAAATCAGTGTATTTCAAGTTTAGCTTAAAAATAACCAACACCTTAAAGATATTGTACAGTTGATCAGGAGATTAGTGCCAGGGTTTTTTTAGAACACTTGAATCCTAAATATAACAGTGGATAGAGACAGCCATACTCTTGACAGTGCTGGTATGTTCTGGGAGCAGAGTGTGGAAAATCACCCCTACTTGATATCTCTGAAGCTGAAACCAGATAAGTCTGGCCTCTTTAAAGGGTATATTGTTCCTGCTGTCACTCATATCTCTTCTGACATTGGTACTTCTAATATTCTGATTCAACATCTCAGTGCAGTCAAGATTTATGGTTGGTAGGTCTGAGAGTTGGTTTTCTTCCTGAATGACTTGTGTGAATGAACCACTGGAGTCCTTCTACCAGGAATACTGAAACGGAAGAATATTGTATACATGAATGGAAATTAATTAAAATTTTAAGATAATAATTTATAATGTATGACTGTTGTCATGGTTTCAGCTGGGATAATGAATTTTTCTCTAGTAGCTGGTGAAGTGCTGTGTTTTGGATTTCAGATGAGAAAAATGTTGATAACACACTGATGATTAAGTTGTTTTGAGTAGGCTGGGAGGGGATATGGCCAGGACAGCAAGCCCAAACTGATCACAGGGATATTTCATACCATATGGCATCATTCTGAGCAAAAATTTGGGAGGGGAGCTGATGCTGCTTAGGGGAGGGGACGGGAGCTGCTGGCTGGGCATCAGCTAGGGGGTGGTGAGCACTTGCATTGTGCATCACTTGTTTTTGTGTATTCTTCTATCATTATTATTATTATTCTTTCCTCCTTTTTTGTCCTATCAAGCTGGCTTTATCTCATCCCACAAGTTTTACCTTTTTCCAGTGGTCTTTCCCATCCCACTGGGAGGCAGTGAGGGAATGGCTGTGTGGTGTTTCACTGCCTGCCAAGTTAAACTACAACTACATTAACAAAAGCAAACAAACAAAAAACTGCACGTGTTTGTTCACAGTATGGATTTCTTGTCTTTTCAGCTTTGCTTTGCTGTTTTGTGATCCAGAATACAGAGCTTGTTAACTGTTTATTACCGTGCTGGTAGTCTTAACATTGTACTCAGTTATTTATAAAGAATGATTTAATAGATTAGTAGTAGCATTAACCAAGTCTTGCTTATTGATTTCCCAGTATAATAACAAATAAGTGTACTGACATAGTTAACTGTACAGATAATTAGTGGCTGCATGTTTGGAGCCAGATGCTCTGTTATGATAATAGTGAAATAAGTGGAGTTTTGCCAGCAAACAACTTGGTCTGTTCTCTATTTGGCTGTCTGGAAAGGCATTTTTACTTCGTAAAGCCCCAGTTTTTTGAAAGATCTGTCTGCAGGTATGTCATGGTTAGATGGAAGCTACAATTTCTAGGAAACAGCAGATGTTTAGGGTGTCTCGTTAGTGACAACACTGGCGCTGGGCTAATTGTCACATTCTTAATGGGCATATCTCTGCTCAGTGGTCTTAAGCCAGTAATAATCAAAGGCCTGATTTATTGAGTTGACATGGTTGGTTTTTTTTTGAAGGGGGAGGAGGGATAGCATATTGATTAATAAATTTAAAAGCACCTTCCTGTTGTGTGTTGGTTTTATTTAGTCAGTTGTTTCATTAATGTTAGGTTTGTTCCTTGTACTTCCCTATTTTTCCCCTCACAGTGGTTTGTTCCAAGTTGTTTACCCCGAGAGTTGCCGCCACTCGGATCCACATTCACCTGTTGTGAAAAACACCAATCACTTGGTTTTTAAAATTTTTAAAGTTTAATAATAATAAAATGGTTATAAAAATAATAATACAATTAGACTAATAAAAATTTAGAGTTAGACAATTATAAGACAATAAAAAGCAAAGAATTACGGATGTCTGGATGCTCTCGGGCACTCGACAAGCATGCCTTGTGAACAAAGGAATAACCTTAAAAGCAATAGCCTGTTGCAGATACAAAACACTTCATGATTATGCATATATTTTATTTAAAACAAGAAATTCATATGGTACTTGTCAAAAAGTTTCTGTTAATCTTCAGGCGCTTTCGAGTCTAAGTCAGGCTTGAAGAACTTCCTTTCTGTTGATAAGGAAAACTATAAATTCCTCTTCTCTGGAAAATTTAGGGGTTTCTGTAATTGTTATCTCTGTGTGAAGAATTCCTTGATTATCTTTTCCTTTTCTAAAAAAAAGAATATCTCACACACATAGTTTCTATTTTAACTACTAATGCTTAATTTTGATTACAAAACTACATTTACTATATTATTAAAATGTTAATACAGCATAACTTTCAGTATAATAAATATAGTAGTAAATATCTGTGTAGAGCCATATAATATGCATTTTTCACACCTGTCAATCTTCTCACTTCTCCCTGTTTTCTCCTTATTTAGTCCCATCAGTCAAGGTTTGTTCACTTCCTGTCGGGGTGTCAATCCTGTAAACACCTCCAGCTTCTTCAAGAAAGTTCTGTATCAATCACCCCACTTTAGCCTTTCTATTTGTCTCAGGACTCTGTACCCACCTCTGTTATGTTACCATTGGTTGTTATAATATATGTCATTTCTCTATTGTTTGTCCCCATTGGGTGAGCCAGGTTTCCACCCCTGTCTGCCCACCCCCTATTTAACCTGTTGCCATTCTTTGTTCTTTGGCATTTTGTCACTGCATCCGCTCCAAGAGCATTTGTTCTGACCACGCCTGGGGGAATAAAACTCTTAGGGCTTGCAAACAAAGTGTCCTTCTCTCGTCTCTTTGTCTCCTCTCAGCATGTGAAGCTACCAAAGCTGTGTAACCCACTCCGCAGCACTCAGCACTACCAGGGTGGCAGACGCCGTTTCCCTGGAGTGCCCACTCACATGGCGGTCACCCGGCCTCTCACGGGCAGTGCTAACCGGGTCATCTCATCTGCTTGAGGTTGTGGCAGGTAGCTGCTGCACCTTCCTACATGCACAGGATTTTAATTTGGGAAGCTGGTATCTATTGCTGTGTGGAATAATAATTTTAAGTAGCTGAACTAGAAAAGTGCATGTTTACATTGTGTTTGTACATAAATTCATTCTTAGTGTTGTAGGGTGTAGTTGGATGCAGGGAACATTAAAAGAGCTTGATAGTATGTAAACCAAGTCCAACAGGAGGTGAAATTCACTTTATTCTAATAATTGATTAAAATTTTATTAGCAGACTTTAAAGATATTGGTGGGGCAGCTCTTCAGAGATGAGCAACCTAAACATGTGCCTTCCTGTTTCCATGGCAACACATGATTTTCATCCTTTCCAGGCTGCCTGGATTGCATTGTGTACTGCAAGACCATTAGATTCAGTAGAGCTATAGTAACAGCTCAGTATTTTCTCTAAACCTTGCTGTTAAATATTTTTCTTTCGGATGATGATCAAAATAAAAAAAGTAGTTGTGATTATTGTGCTTTTTTAAAAGAACTAAATCACGACAGCAGAGCAGGAAATGAGGACTGGCAGCTGGGGTAAAGTGTTTTGGTCCCATTCCTTGACTGCAAAATTGTCGATTCCTGTGACCATGCAAATCCACTTTGTTGATAAGATCGAGGTTTTGCAGGTCTAGCTCTCAGTCTGGTGGTAATTGTTAAAATCATTGGAAGTGTTTTTGATTGCTGTTGTTTAAGCTCTTGGAGAGAACTGAAGCAATGTAGTAAAGGTTAAGGTTATAAATGGTGGCCATTAGCAAGGATCAATTTTCCAGCACAGTGGATCATGGCCTTGGATGAACATTTAGAGGCGGCATTTTCAAGCTTGATGTAAGCGATTTGGTAACTTTCCAGGATATCTGAGGCAATTTCAGACTGCAGCATATTCATATTTTGCTGTGAGCTTGAAACTGTTGGATTTGGAATGTCAAACTTGTCTATCAAGTCACAGAACTCTTAAGACTGGGACAAAGGATCTCAGTATCATTTTCACACAGTTCTCAGCTGCTGTGAGCACAGGAAAGTCCTTTAAAATGCATATCCTTTGGATAGAGAAATACCTTTTAGAAAGATGTCTTTTGTCTTGTCTGTCAGAGATTAATAATTCAGTATATCCATATGCAAATGTTTGTTACTCTGTGAAAAAATGTGTACACCTTATTCTTCTCTCTATTTATGTAGTGTCAATTTCCCAGTGATGAATCTCTATCAAATACAGCAATGTGCTACAGTGTTTTCTGAGCTAATTGCAAGTGTATCTTCTGTTTTGGCATTTTGGAGGCTTAAATCACTGTTGAAACTGTGAATTTTAGAATGCTATTTCAATGTTAACGCTGTACAGTAAAAGAAGCAAATTACCATAAGGGAGTATTTAAGCGATGCATGGAGATGCAGATCACCACAATATTTTCCTTTGGCCTTTAGGATGTTTAATTTTCTGTTTCTCTAATTGTATAATTTTTTCCACAGGGTGTTGCAAGGTGTGTCAACAAAAATCGAGAGCTTTCACAGTGGTTGTTGCTGTAGTTACACAGTGCATGTCTTAGCCTCCTGCACAGAGAGTAAACCTCCTGCTATCCCCTCAAATCCTTTATTGGCAGAGAAAGATTGAAAGAGACACTGCTGTTGAGGAGGTACCAAACAGATTGTCTTTTGCCTGGTACATTTGCAGCTAATGCTGTCTTCATGCAGGGGTCTGCAGAAATGTTGGATGGATGAGGACAGAAGGGAGAGGGGACAGAAGACATCATTTTAGGGGCAAGGAGGTGATGGACACAGAAAGTGGAAGGTAAGAAATAAGTGCCAAAGTGAATTAAAAATAATCTCAGTTCAGAGATGATAGTTCCATAAAAAAAAAGGAGTAAGATGCCTTTTACAGCCCTGTGAGCTGTAGCCCTCCACAGAGCCAGAATTGTTAAGCTCACAGGATGCTGCTGTTCTCCTGACTCCGGAATTCCATGCTTCACTTAATCCTCAGGGTCTGTGCAGCACAAATGTGGAAATCAACACTGACTCCTAGCAATAGCTTTTTGTCTCAACAGATCCCATATGCCTTCAGGAGCCCTCAAATGGCTTTTAGCATGGCTTCTCTCTACTTAACTGAGTTCTGCTTTCACTCTGTATTATTTTCTTTCCTCTGTCCTGAATGGCCATTAATTTAAGGATGTTGTATGAATTACTCCTGTAAATTGTGAACTTTTAAAACGTTCCCTGGAATAGTCAAATATCCCTGAACTACAGATGGGGAAAAAAAAGCACTGAGGAGCATTTTCCCAGGAAATCACTCTTTAAAAACAGGCCTATTTAAGTCACCTTTGCCTTAATGATGCCTTCCTGAAGTTCTTTTCATAACTGAATAAAGTAATATTGGTTTATTTCATATCAATCACCATGTGAGAAGGGATAATTAAGTGCATGATGTCTCATGTCTCATTTTTTCAAATGTATTCTAAATACACAGGTGAACCAAATAACACCTTCACTTCAGGGTTTTTATTCACTTCTTTTCTCAAGTTCCAGATTTACAGAGCACTGTGAACATAAACCCATGAATGATTAAATACAATAGAGATTTTTAGAACTTTTTCATTATTTATTTTCATTACACAACATCCATGGGCTCAAGGTGAGGTCAGACCATACAGTAGACCCTTGGCCTAAAGAGATAACAACCTAAAGTAGTTAAAATGAGGTGGGAAAACGTAGAAAGAGCACAGTCAGTGAGTAGCCCTTAGCCAGTAATGCTGCACTCAAAGGTTTAGTCCTCTGCTGTCTGCTGCTTTTTGTGATGGTTTCTGCCATTTGTCAGAGGGAAGGTCTGACCAGATCCCTTCAGAGCTCAGGAAGCAGGATTATAGCTCTGCTTTGTGCAGGGTAATTCTCCCTCTATAATGAGAAAGTTTGGAGTCACATGGCTAAAAGGAGCAAAGTAACGGAGTAACAGAAGCAGATAGCTGGAAATGAGGGAATTAGTCATGACTCAGGGTTTTGCTTTCAGTTGCACTCAAACTTTTTTCCTCATGGCTTCTTTTTTCATTTCAAGGATAAGCAATTGGTCCACTTTGCCTTTCCCATCAAGGATTGCCTTTGCTTCTTAAATCCTATTAAGACTTTTGCTGTTTGCCAGTTGGAGAAGCAGCTTTGAATCCATCCATGTAGTCAGCCTGAAGGAGAGCTGGTTACCTAATCACATTGCCAGCTAAGTAGTTTTTGCTCCTCCTGGGATCGGGTCGAGCCAGTGCACACTGACATGAGACTGAACTTGAATTACATTGCCTTGCAGAAGGAAAGTTGTGGTCAGTATCATGTTAGACAAATGAAACCTTCAAAAATAGAATTATGCTTTGAGCTGAATACAATGTTGTCATTGTTTAATTGTCCCCTGGAGAGCCAAAAAAATTTCTCAGTAGCAAAAACATCCAAAAAGCATCTCTTGCAGAGAGAGCAAGAAATATTTCTGCCTGAGAGAGCTTTGGGAGCTTTCTAAAACAAATTAAAAAAACCCAACCAAACCAAAAAACCCATAACAACTAATTAAAAAAAAAAAAAAAAAAGAATTCAATAAAGTGCTGTGGGAACTGTAGACTAATTAATTAGAAAGATTTCCTAAGAAATTTCTGAAAAAGATAACCTTTCATGCTGGAAAGTAAACAGTTCCATGAGCAACCTTTCAGCAAGACATGCTGGCTAGGAGAGAAGGTGTTGAAAATCAGAGCAACCGATAGTATTCAGACCATATTTCAACACTGTGATTTAAAGTGTTCAAAGCAACAGCTACTGCTTAAACATAAGAATAATTCCCATTTCTTAAGAAGTTACTCTAATGTAATGTGTTTCCTCTGTAATAATAGGCATTCTCATGCAGAAATTGGTAACAATCCATCAGGTAGCTGAAAAAGCTTGGGAAGTCCCTTTGGTGTATATTTGAATGAACCAGTTATCAAAGATGCAGTAAAACTAGGAAGACAGCTTGGTGCTTGCTGAAGGAGCTCCTAATGCAGAGCTCACCATCTTGCTATAGAAGGTTTTGTTAGGTGCACAGCATTCAGAGTTTTCTGTGCATAGATGGCATTTTGGACGATCAGGTTACATAAGTATGTTCAAAATTGTTTAAGGATTTGGGGGGCAGTTGAAATCTCAGTGGGTTTCTGATTTTGCCTGGGAAGCATCTTATTTTTCAGAAAGCTCGATGTCTCCTGAGAGCAAGTTTGTAAAGCAGGTTGGGCTGGGCATCTGGGCATGGTCTGTCTGCTTTACCTTTAAACTCTGCCTGAGCTAGTCAGATATCTGTAGGCAGTGGAGAGGAAGAGATGGGTAAAAGAGTGGCGGTAGAAGGATTCTTTTGACTTCAGATATTTGCTTTGGGTGAGATGAACCCTAAAACTCTAAAACAGCCTGTTTGTCAGTGGAGTGTGAGATGATTTAGATTCCTCTGTGAAGGATGGCTACATGCATGCACAGGTACATACACCATGGATATTTTGGGCTTAGGCAAGTTGAATCCCACTTATAGAAACTCAAGTACTCTAAAACACCGGTGAAATTCTGCAGAGGGATGTGTGTAGAGACAGAAATTGTGTTGTGCTACAAATCATGTTGTCACTATCAATGCAAGGTCTGAAAGCATGAAATCTGTTAAGCAAACATCCCTAGTTATATGTGGAATACATGTCTGTATGTATACATAGAAATATTTTGCAAACACAAATATTAAGTGCAGTATTGCCACTTGTGTTGTAAACCTTTTTAATATCTGGGTTTTTTTTGGATAAAAAAGAAAAGACACATGGATAGCTGTGGTCATCTTCAAATACTTTGACCTGGATGGTTCTTGTATCCTTTGTAGTATTTTAAAGTAAAGATTATGTTCTTTATTTTTAACCTTTCTGTGTCAGTAGTTATTACAGAAAGCTTTAAAATGCTGATAGTGCCTCCTCCCTCTCCCCTCAAGAAAAAAAAATACTGAAAGAAATGAAAAGGCTCTGATTTAGGGAATCCAAGCATTTTTAAATCTTTAGATTAATTTGGAACATGAATCACTTCTACTAGGTTGATTGGATGCTTAAAATTCTTATTCTTGCTTCATCTATTCCTGAATAGATTTAAGAAACCTCCATATATTGGGTCTCACTGAGATGGAGTCCATTTTCCAGAATCATGAGAATTGCATTTTGGTTCACCCATGAACAGAACTACAGTTCTGTTAATAAGTGAGCCAGAAAAGTAAGGCTCTCTTAGCTGTACTACACAAGGATTATTTTCATGATCAGTGTTCAGCAGGCCTTAAGTTATTACAAAACCAGAGGGAAAAAAAAAACATTTCAAAGTGTTTTAAGAAAACATCTCAACATTGTCTGGCTTTGTCATCTTCATATTTGGTTGTTCTGTTTTCCAGCAGTGTAAAGAATAAATTCAGCTTCTCTCACATTCCTGTTGCAGGTTAGTGAGAACTACTTTATAAAGTGTTCATTTGTTTGGATGTTATATACACAGTCCTGTGGATACACAAGCATATCATCTATTGCTTTTCTTGCTGCATACTGAAGCTTTCTGTTTTACTAGAAGTTTGGGCTTGATTGGATTTTACACTATTTTTTCGGTATTATTATATATCACTTTAAAGGTTTTCACACTATTGCTTTTTCTCTGTGAGTAATGACAAATATTTGTTTTAGAGCCAAATGTGGCTTTAAAATCTACCTAATCATTTTCTGTCTCATTCTTTCTAGGCTGCCTTCCATATCTGCTCCTGCTGTGTAATTAGTCTAGTGCCAAATATAAAATGTAAGAAACTGGCTTTCTGCATGGACACGGGAAAGAGCAGTTAGGCCAATGTATGGAGAGCTCACATTTCCAGTGTTTCTGTTTCCTACAAAGTGAGGAGAGCAAACCTCCTGAATTCTTAATTTGGTCAAATATTATTTCAGAGATAGGAATATTTGTTTTGTTTGTCTTTTTTATTCTGAAGAATACTTTGTTATTGCAGATATCTGGCAGATATAGTCCTTCCAAAATAGTGTCAGATATTCCTGTCTTTAGTCCAGCTAGTTTCTTCTTCTCCCCGAGGTTATGCAGAGGATCAGATGGGAGAGTGCTGAACAGCATCTCAGGGACCCAGCTTGCATTGTCCATTCTGGTCTCCAACCTTCTGGAGCTGGCATGGTGCCTCTGAATCCCTCTGCCCATCAGCTGTTGTTGTGCCAAGACAGATTTTACTTTCCAGCCTTGGATCCTTGCACCTGATGTGTGAATGCTGTTTTCAGTATAGCTAATTTGCCAGCACCAAAAAATGTAACGGAGCAGAAACTTTCAGAAGACATCTTACAGCATTGATTGCAGGAATTTTTCATCTCAGGACACTGTTTTGTGCTTGCCTTTCTTCCAAGGACTGACTTGTTATATTCCCTCTGCTTAAGGAGCTACCCCCAATCCAGAATCTAGGTGATGGAGGCACAGTGGTGAGGTGTCCCCAAAATGTACCTTGAATGTTATGTGTAAGGAATGTTTTTTTGCCTTTCCTATTCAGAATAACTACAATGGTGTCACTTGGCATCCAGTGGCATCCCAAATTCTGCCAGTGTTTCTCTCCTTGCCTTGTGTACTTCTAGGCAAGATTAGGTAAGAAGGTGAAGGTAAGGCTGAATATATGGGTATCTGACCCTCAGAGGAGGGTGAAGGTAGAAATGTGAAGAAGCTGGGTGTTGCTTTTCGTTCTTTTCTCTCTCCGACTTCCTTGTTTTTGCCCGGTTACAGTTTCCTGGGGTGCTGGCCAGGCGCTTCCGGGAGCAGCCGGAGAGAGAGGCAACAAACACCTTTGTGGGTTCGTTTAACACGGACAGAGCTGTTTAGAGAGTGCGATCAAGAGCGGGATAAAGAGACTCAAGAGATTGGACACTTGTTGTGCAGTCCAAAGTAGGTTGTATTTGCCGATCGCCGCACGTACAAGTGACCATGATCTGGGGTCCGGACACAGGTTTTATAGGGGAAAATAAGAGATAAGGTGAAACCAATAGAACAATGCCCAGTGTGAATACATTATAGGTAAAATCCAATGGGAATAACTCCAGGGGGAAGGATGAATACACGTAAAAATACAGAATAGAAACTCCAGCTTTAGGTTTAGGAAACAGAAACTCCCATCTCAAATTCACAAAGCCCTTTTGCTCCGTTTGCATAGCTGCACACTGCAACAGCTGGGCTATAGCAAGGTTATTTTCTGACTACCTGGCCTGAATATGTAAAATAATCTGCTCTCTGCCACTCAGGGCTGGGGTCTGTTTAGCCCTGTGCATTGCTTGAAGCACTCGTATTTTGCCAGTTTGGTATTGAAATTTAACAGCTTTGTTTTTTCCAGCAAGAACTATGGGTTTGTAATTAAATTAAATAGTTCAGTGAATAAAAGTACTGAGTACTGAGTACAGAGAATAGAGTAAAATTTGTCTGTACAGATAATAAAAGGTAAAAGTTTGCAAGCTAGACTTGCCCAGAACCTCTGGGTTCATTACTTCTGCACCAGAAGTAATGTCAAAACCTGTTTCTATCTAAGCAAACTTGCCTTTTGTTTTAACACATATTGATGGCAGAACTCTTCCTTTGCTTAATATCAGCAAGCAATTCTCCCAGACCTCACTCAACAGTCATATATGATTTTGAAATGATGATTGCAGAAGCAGATCCAATCCTGCCTTATAGGCACTTTCCTTTTGAGGCTGTCTGCTTTGATTCTTTTCCTGACCATTTTTAATTCTTAATGATAATACTTGTTTTTAATTATAGCTGGCAAAGCCTATTCACCCACTCTTTCTTTCGTAGCTAGTATTGACCATTTGCTTACTTTTTCCAGAGTTCTTAGTGAAATATGACCCTTAGTGAACTCTTGCTTTAAAAGTACAGTTAAAAGGATAGAGTTGTTATTCCTATGGTCCTGGTCTCCCTAGCTATTGCTTACCTGTGGAGAAAATTAGTGTATCCCAGCTGGTACACATTATTTGGCTCATTACTTTGCATAGGTTTCTTGACAGGGTGATATGATTGAAGTTCCTGATCTTTTTCTAGCCCTTAAGAAATAGGAAGAGCTGGACTACTTGGTCCTGCTTGGCAGAAATCAGACTAATGGCTTAGCTGTGTGTATGGGACTGAGGGTGCAGTTTGTGGTGTTAATACTTTTCAGTTTGTTTGGGGTTTTGTTGTGGTGTTTTTTTTAATTGTTTTTCTTCAGTATTCAACAGTTTCACTTGCCATTGGAAGTTAACACCAGCACAGCAATGCACAGCCGACCTTGGGTAAGAGCATTGTGTTTCATCAGCCCTTCTGAGAAAACGTGACTTGCATTTGGTGCACACACTTGACATAAACCTCTCTATGGTTTGTGTTTGAAGTCTGAATCATGGGATTTTTTTTTCTGCTTTTTTATTGCTTGGTTTCATCTTTTGTCATAGCTCTGTCAGCTGTCTGTTTTCTTCTTTGAAAGGGGTCCTGTTAGTTCAGAGAACTATATTCTATGAGGCAGAGGGAAATGGTGGCTGCAAATGGCATCAGTGTGAATGTGAGGCCATTACCACTTTTTACTCCTCTTCTAGGTGCTCAAATGACCCAACCCTTGTTGTATCTGAATAGATCTAGAGTTACCCTGTTCAGACCCCTACACAGTGGTGAGTATAAGAGTTCCTGTACCAATAGGCACAGACTGAGACAGACAGACAAGACAAGGCACATGACCCACAGGAGTTTTATTAGTTGTGCACTTGCACTACAGTACAGTGCAAGTAGGCACAGTTGAACCAGATACAAGTGGGTTAACTCAAGTACAGCAGTTGCAGCACAGAGGAAACTCCTAATCCACAAATCCTGCCCAGAAAGGAGGGTTAGCTCACCCTGAACTCTCTCTGACTACAGCTATGCTATAGCTTTTATTGAGCTATGTATTTTAAAGCTCTCACTGCGTGCAGTGCTACAGTGCTGTCACTGTTGCAACTGCACTGTGACACTTATAGGGGTACCACCATCTGAGCCATTGTGATACACCAAGATCACAACTTGAAACTTTGCAAAATAAGGCATCCTACTATCATCACTGCTGAGCTGCAGCTACTTTTGTTCTGTGGCTATGTTCGCATAGCAGTGAGAAAGTCTACCAGTTCAATCAGTAAGATGGAAACTTAGCCACTCAGTCACCACTGGTTTCCTTGATTTTTTTCTCTTTGCATTTCTAACACTTTAGCTTATGACTGCTGGAATTGATCTGAGATTACTTGTTAAGCATGGGGCGGGGGGAAAAAAAAGCCCTCACTTGTTTAATATCAACAAGCAGGTTTTTTAGACTTCACTCAACAGTAATGCACATTGATATTGTGTGTCTTGAAACTTGACCAAAATGCAGCCTTGCAAATTGCTAAGGGAAAATGAAAAGGAGAAGTTCAAACTAAAGCCCATTTAAACACAAAGCTATTTTACATAAGATGTCCATGTGGAAGGTTTACACATTTCAATTCTTGGTTCTGAATTGAAGAATTGTGTTCTGCAGAAAAGGACACCTTCAGAGATAAATCCCAGAACGCTCACTTTTGTTCAGTGCAAACAGCCCTTCAGAGGAAGAGAATAGCAGTCAGAAGAGAAGAAATTGTAGGTAAATGTAACCATATGGACTATCTTGTCAGCTTTTGTTATATCATAAGTATTTTTTATAAGATGCCAAGGACTGACAGTCATCTGTAGCCTGGTCTGTGAGATTGCCTTAAAGCTCATGCTTGTAAATAGACCAGTGTTCTACAGGGTTGCTGTATGAAGTATGTTAAGCACCAAGACACTTCCAAAATATCCTTTTCAATCCTAGCTGTTCTTCCTTGATGAGGGAATTCCTGAGAGCCCAGTGGGGTCTCTTGTTTTAAACTTCAGCCAGCAAAGGAAGAGGAAGCACCATTTCACCTGCATGCACCTGCTCATCCTCCTGGCTGTCATTTCTCCTGCTCTTTGATTTCCTTAGTGCTATGAAAGCTACATGTAGGACTGGAATGCAGTTTAAGGGGGTTCTCAGATTCTTGCTTCTGTGTTCATCTATGACTTTTCCTAGGCCTTTGCTGAAGATGCCCTTCGGTTCTAGGTCTTGGAGATAACGTTGTAGGTCAGATGAATCACAATTGTCCCCTCCTTTTCTTTGTGTCATCACTTATGTCAGTTTGAAGTGTTTGCAAGTTTGAAATGGTAATGCTTTACTACCCAGAATTCACAGGCACAAATGGCCATGGCACCACATGGTCCCATGGGACACTTGGATGACTTGCACTCTTCTAGATGAGCTCTGACATTCTGCCTTGCGTGGATGACCTCTTACTAAGCACTAGGTATAAGGTATCTTCTGCATGTTCTGTTTCACACAGTACAGAGGGTCATGAGACTGCAGTCTCTGGCTCTGTGGTGAGACTGTGATTGTCTAGTTCTGGTCATGCAAAGTTTAAGCACTGTGACACATTGAATGCCTGTCACTGTGAGAGGCAGGGATGTAAGTTCTGAATGAATGTCACTTTTTGCCATGTCTGATATCCTGATGGAACAGACATTAGTGCCACAGTCAGAGCTTCAGGACAAATCTCTCCATTAATTAATTTCTGACAGGTGTTTTTGTCCTGTACTTAAATGACCAAAATTCAAAGATTTTCTTGTCTTCTACAGGTGTAGAAAAAAGCATCTTTAATGCTTAATCCTCTCTGCACTGCAGCTGCTTCGTGTATGATATAATCCTCATGTATTGTCAGTGGACCAGTTACGTTCAGTCTTGCACAAAGTCGTGAGCCCAGGTTTTGTTCTGTGTTGAGTTGGAGATGCTTTCCTGTTGGGAAGGAATTGACAAGTTTGAGTAAAACCAAAACAAAAACCTCGTGCAGCACCTGTGAGCTTTAGATATAGTTAATACCATTCATGTTTCCCCATGGAAACAGAAATGTGAACAGATAATCCTTGCAGTAGATTTCTGTCCTTGCTACCTACACACAGCAAAGCAGCCATCTCCATGCTACAGGGCTTCAGTTCCACCACAAAAAATACATGGGTCCAGCAGCCCAAGAAATCTGTAGTTGCAAGTCTGTTGTTTTTAAATCCTAGGATATAGTTTTGTGAATTTCTTCCTCCTTTTGTTTTTTTGGTTCAAAATGACTATGCATAACTGAGAAGGAAAAAATAAATTCTATCATAAAATAGACTGAGTGGTAACCTAAACTGTTTATTTGATGTAATGTGGAGTGATTCTTTCAAATAGATACATAATAATTTGTGCAGTGAGCCATTCAGCCCCTGCTTTGAAGTGCCCTGTGAGAACAGAATGAAATTTCTATTGTCATTGTAATTTGGCAAGATAGTACTTCCTCTAGGGGTTAGCTCAGTTATTTGCCTGATGCTAAAAACAGTGCACAGGAAAATGCACAGCATGTTTGCATGGATCTGCTATGGCTTTTTTTGCTAAGTGACATCTTACTTGTGTTTTTCCCCACTTCTAGGCATTGCTGGATGTGGGGCTCCTTCTCCACAGACAGTTTTCAGGCTGTGGCAGATGTGCTACATTGCTCTTGAAAATTATCATAAACATGATTCCTTCCCCTTTCCATTTTGTAACTCTTGGCTACTTATATGCTGTGGAAACAAAACAGAAAAGATTAGATGTGCTCTGTACTGCTCTTCTGTTTTCTGTTTGTGGGATAGACACTGATATCAAAGTACAAACTAGAAATTAGACTTTCCCAAGTGAAATTTAATTGCAAAGGAGATGTGTGCAGCTTTATTGCTGCATTTTGCAGTACTGCACATGCCTAAGCTCCTACTAGGCATATTGTATTCTCAGTTTGATTTTCTGACTCTCTTCAGAAGGTGGTTATGGATTGTAATTGGATATTCTGACAGTTGGCCTTAAGGCCGTGACCCAGTTTGAGGTCCCGGCTGTATTACACAAGATACAAATGTAGCCAGAGAGAAGGTCCTATAGCAAAACAGAGCTTCTGCTGGGAAAAAAAAATAGTTCACATAACATATTAGTTTAGAGATGTCCACATAGTGCAGTCTCCATGCATTTGCTGTGATGAATTGTTTCAGGACATTGAAAGTCATTCTTTCCAGGTGCCAGGATGAACCACAGATACATGACCTAAAGTCAGCTCACGTTTTGCTTGTGTAAAACCACTGCTGAGGGGACTGAGTAGTTTAGGTCCACTGCCTGACGAGAGCTACTAATGAGGTAAAGGTGGAGTGAGGGCAGGACTGGAGGCTAACTTTGAAATCAGCATGTCTTTAGCACCATGGCTTTGTACTTAATATCAAAAACATGTGGTGTTTCTTGCCTGTATATTGTGTTAGCACTGCAATGTGTCTGATTTTTATCCAGCTTACTACCTTGAAAGCCAGACACGCATTTTTGAGGGTTGAACAGCAATTGGATGGGCTGCCTGGAGCACATGACGACTTGCTCCTTGAACATGTGGCTCCATAATAAAAACTGAATGTGATTCTCATGGTTCTTTCCTAGTTTTGGAGGTACAGCTGTGTATTGAGATGATGCCATCATACATTCCACTTACCACGCTTTGCCTTTAATGATAGTTTGCACAATGCCTAGACTTCCTTTTAATTACCAATACAGTTCCATGTTTTTCTGCAGAAAGCAATTGATATCAGTCCTGTTTCTTACAATTTAGAATTGCAGATATTTTTCACTAATGGCAGAATTGTGGCTATTAAAAATGCAAAAGTTTAAAGGGATGCTTATTGCCTTTTATTTTATGTGACACCCTGAACCACCAGATGGCCTAAAAAAACAGCAAAACACAGTAATTTGTGTTTTGTGACTCCCTGAGAGAAGTACAGTCTAAATCTCCTTCTGTGTAGTGTTACATTGATGCTTGTGATGTTTTGAAGGCTTTCAAATAATCAAGGGATGGTGGTTGAGACAATTGAATTTTGTTTGTGGTCCAGCCCTGATGCTGTTTAAAGAGCTGTGACTTGTTCTGAGTTGATCTCCTGCCTACTGTAACTTTGTCTATAACAAAACAGTAGAGTAGCATTAATTTAAGGTAAAAAAGATATAATAATTTGAAGTATTGTGGACTACTGCTAAGAGCACAGAGCCAATATAATAAAGCTGTACTAAAACATATAAACATTTCCCTAAAAACGTGAAACTCTCTCTTGAATAACTTGACTTCAAGATACTTGGCTTGTATTTAAGGCAAACTTTTGCTTGTTTGCTGGTGGAAAGAATGAGAAAGGAGATACAGAAAAGAGGAGCTTTTAAAGATTTTAGTGATAAGCCTCCAGGGCACAGGCTGGTGTAGAAGCAGACTGTTTGTACCCTGAAGCTAGGCTGCAGTCATATTTGCAGCTTCCTTGTTTCCAGTTTTCCTTGCTTTGCCTTCAGACCAGTTGTGAAGATGTGATTTAATATAACCTGTCTTCAGCTGCATAAAACTGATATGTCAAGGCTAAAACAGGGGATCCTTGTCTCCCTTTATCATCACCAAAATGAGACAGACTTGATTTTCACACCAGTGCAAACACTGATGAATCTCTCACTCTGCTGGATATCTCCATTTGCTTTTGAGAAATACAGAGGACAATGATCTGTAGCTAAGTTGCTTGATTTTTTAGGTGGCAGAAGTTAAGTGCAGTGAATCTCACCCAGGACACCTTATTTGGTAGCATTGATTCTTCCATCTGAAGATTCCACTCAGTAATAAGGAGTGACTCTAAATTCTCTTATTTCTCCAGAATTCTCTCCAATCTGATGCAGCTTTATTTTACTAGGAATACTTTTCTCCAGTTTAATGAACCTCTAGATTGCTGTTGTCACTTCAGTTACCTTGAGAAAAGCCTGGATAATTATTGCAGACTGAAGGAGAGCAGTAGCTTCTTCTTGTGTTGTTCAACCAAAACAGATTTGTTAAGACTTTTATTGTCCCTCTGTATTGTATATTTAATGTTTTGGGAAAAATCCTGCAGCATTACTCTAAACTTTGATTAGTGTGACTGTGAATGCAACTGAAATTCCCTTGGGATTCTGCTGTGCTGCCCTGTGAGTTCTGTGGGTTTGATTTGTACTTTGAGTACTTATGTTTTAAAAGAGCAAAGTAAATGCAACATTATGGGTGCAGATATTCCTTTCATGTCATTTTTGAAATAGATGCTTCATTACCTTCGATCTTCACTGGCTTTGGCATCTGTGCCAGTGATTCACATAGCTGTTTGTTCCCTCCTGGCCACTTTCACCAGGCTCATTTTGCCCAGCCCTCCTCCAAGTTTTGTTAATATGTTACTGTCCAAAAAATGGTCTTCGTGTATTTTCTGCAAATTCTGCTTTCTCTGACACAAGTCAAGCATTTGGCTATTTCTATTACAAACCTTTCACTGAATCTTCTACAGGCAGATGTGGTACAGTTGCACCTTCCATTTGCACAGCAAAAATTCTCTGCCTTTTGGCTTTCCTGGTTCTGACTTCATGGTGATGAGAAACATTTTTGTGGCTTGTCATTCCATACCTGTCAGCTGCCCTTTCATCTCTTCACATTTCTGCCAGCTCTCCGTGGATGTACAAGGCATTTTTGTGTAAGACCATTCATAAATCCTACTTACTTTCTATATATTTTTTTTGCCAATTTTCACTCTTGTCCCATTTCAGTAACCTTAGAGATCACTGGAATCATGTAGAAAAATCTATTTTGGTGGCCTTTCAACATGCTTGGAGCAGTAAAGGCTGGAAAGGACTCCACAATCATTATTTTAGGGAAGATGTTCTTGTCTGGGGTGTTCCTAGCTTGTAAATTTTTCTATGATGTTTTTTCAAAAGATGTTTCACTGTGTTTATCAATTTGAAAAGTTAATGTCCTAATGGACTATTTCTTTGACTATTTATTATACCAATAATATTCCACTGAGCAGTTTGTAATACAAAATGATCAGAAAATTTCTGGTTTCCTTTCTCTTGTCCTGATGGGACAGGATGAAAAAGAAACAGGAAACCCTTTAAACAGATGTAGTGGGTCTTCACAGAAGCATGTAAATTGTTGTAGTAATTGCTGGTGTCTAGTTACAAAAAGTTACCACAGTGATCTTATTAAAATTAGGACATGTTGCATTCTCTTTCCATTACATTCGTAAGCTTGGCTCATTCTGCAGGGTTCACATATTAACTGTGCCAAAAGACATCTTTTCTTAGGTGCAATTTCCTTGAATGATTAGTCTGAGATGTGTCTCCAGTATGGGCTTGATGTGTCTTTTTTTCTTCTTTTTTATATTTACAGAAACATTTTTTCCTGGAACCTTACCAAAAAGCAAAATCCCATTAACCTGTAGGACACGCTGTTGATATTTAAATGGGATATGTTGCCCACTCAGATTTTGGCACTTTTTGGCAGCACATGTGAGTACATTTGGGATGTAGGTTGGGCTGTCAATATTGCACATTCACAATCATGAGAACATCTGGTGCCTCCTGAGATAAGAGGGACAGAACTTGTGTATCAGCTGAGATGTGCCTTGGCTACTGGGATGTTCTGGTGGTGCTTTGTTGTGTTCCATTGCCTTAAAGATTGTCAGGGAAATGAAATGTCATTGCTTAGTTACATCTGGCCTCAGTAATGTTTACACTTCATTGCACAAGAGGAGAACATCAATATACTGATAATGTAAAGAGAGCAGAGGACATTGAAATGTTACAGGATTTGCAGGGAAGATGGCCCTGCTAGCTTTGCAATAATTTGTTTCTGAATTTTGAAAAGTAAAATTGTGATTGGGATTAGACTTTGTGAATTTTAGCACTTTTCTTCTCATTATTTGGAATCCAGAATGCTACTTCCTGCTGTTATTACCTGCTGCTTTTCAAAAATAACAATGGCATCACAAACATGATTATATGGCAGGATGGCTTTCTTTTTTAGTACAGAAAGTCACAGACATAGTCTCTGGCAGCCAAATAAAGAATAGAAAATAGGGAAGAAATAGCACTTGTAGTTCAGAATAAGGAGGTTTTGGTGGATTTTTTATTATGCCAGCCATTTATAGAACAAAATTTGCATGTTGTGCTTCAATAAAGAGCACTGGGGTAATAATAATACATGAATTGTTATTTGGGATATGAAAGAGTAGATACTACAAAAATAAACAATAATGAGGGAAAATAAGAATAACAGAAGCAGTGAAATGATGTCAAAGCAAGCAGAAGAGGTAGGATGATTACGAGTAGGGCAGTCTGTTGAAGACTTGTATTTAAAGGAAAAAGGTGACATGAATTTGAAGCTAGGAATGAAATGCAATGTGGCTAAACTGTGGCTCTGTGTTCCCCAATCCTGCAGATCATGCTCTGAATGAATAAAGTCACTGCTCTTGATTTATCATACTTCTGCTTACTAGGGGAACTTGAAAGACAGAAATTTTACATCATTTCAGGGAGGGCTCTTAAAATGCAGAGAGATTTCTGTGGGCTCTGCATAAATACTGAACTATGTATTTACTGAGTGATTTTCAAGTGTCTTTGTTATTTTGATCTCTCTTCTGTTGCTAACAATATGGAACAGGACGGAGAATCAGTCATTTGGGTTTATTTACATTTTAAAGAAAACCAGAATATTTTTCCCACCTTAGCAAAATTTCTTAGAACCTAAGCAGAAAATTATTTGACAAATCCTCAAAACTAACCAAAGCTGGTTTGTTTCTGTAGTGTTTATTCCGTATTTTCTGTCCTCTCTTTCAGGTGGCCAGTGCTTCTCTTGGGGATGGAATGAATATGGGATGTGTGGTGATGGCACCGAAGCAAACGTTTGTGTCCCAAAGCCAGTCAAAGCTCTTGGCTGTGCAAAACAGATCTTAATTGGATGTGGGGCAGGACACTCCATGGCCCTCTGTCAAACTCCTCACTAGACCCAGCATACCTGGAATCATAACATCATGGATGTGGATGGACACCTTTGGATTATGTAGCTCAAAGGCACTACAGGGGAACTGCCCATGATTAGCACAGTAGTTGGAAACTGCAGATATTTTTCCTAAATCCCAAAGGAACAACTGTGCATAAAAAGCTGTAATATTTTAAAAATTGTTTCCTGGGTTCTTGCCACGGGAATTGACTTTCTTACCCATGGATAGAATTACAGACATTCTGCCTTGATGCAATGCAACTGAAGACAGATTAACATTTTCTTGTTCTTCTGAGAAGTCTTTGAGGAAGAAACTGACTGCTTAATGCCTTACTGGTATATAAATTCAGTCTGAAGAAATGGTCTGAGAAAGGTGATTTTTGTTATTGTATCTTTACATCATGAAATGTTGTGCCTGCCAACTTCTACTGTGGTTGTGAGCTCCCAGCAGCTCAGAAAATTGTGTCACAAAGAAATGCCAGTGAACATAACTAGATGCATACACACTTTTTAAGCAGAAGATTAGGATTAAAAGAAAAGAAGCAATATAATTTAGAAGGCTGGTAAAAGGGGAAAATGAGGCCCTTTTGAACTAGCTTTGTCTTGATTAAACTGTGAAAGGAGCAGTATTTTTCATTGATTATGTTCTCTGCCAGACATCAGTTCATTATAGATTTACAGGTATGCAGACCTGCATAAGTTATCATTAACTTGCAAACCAAACCTGAAGTTTCTGAAGCTACTGCTTAGGGAAGGAAAACTTCTAAGAGCTCTTAGAAACAATCAAAAGGTTCCTTTCAAAGGGCATAAGTCAGTTGTAGCTGTTGAGGACAGCTTGATCCAAAGTAGCTCCTGTGTTTCTATCTTGGAAACCACGCCTTGGAATAGGAAGACATCAAGATCTAACCAGAAAGATTTTACAAGTTCTCCAGCCTAAAAGGCAGACCAGAATGTTCCTGATAATTTCAGGTTAGTTCTCACTTCTGTTTTGCATCCCAACTGAGTTGCTGTTCACAGCATGCCCACAGCACTTGTTCCAGGTGGGGGTTTGACAGAGAACATAGGCCTATCACTTGTGGGAGAAAGGAAAAAGTGTAAAATGAGATATGTTTGCCTATTAGTAGCAAAATTTTGGAAGAAATTTATAAAACTGGTTTTTTTCCACACAAATACAGCGGATGCCATTAAACTGGATGTTTACCACTCACAATACTTACATTTGCTGTGGTATTTAATGTATTTCAAGTCCTAAATATAGAGAATTCTACTGTGTAGTAAATGCACCTTTTAATGAGACCTACTGTTGCTAAACAGTGGTTTAAATTTTAAAGCAGGCTTGCTAAGGAAGAAGCCTTACAGAATTACAAAATGCTCAGAGAAAGGCTATTAGGAAATAGGACAGGAAGAGCTTCTAATGATGTATCAGCTTACACATGAAGGGGAAGGAATTAAGGTGATAATATGGGCTGCATGGGTTTTTTCAGCCTGGGTTTTACAGCAGTTGTAGTTCTTGGCTTCACTTTCAAGAGTATTTTATTTTTCTATTCAACAGATGAGAAACTTGAGCAGACTAGGAAGCTGATTTTAACTATTAAAGATACCAAAAGAATAATCAAATGAGTCCTGTGCAAAATATGTAGAATTAAGATTTCTACTGTAAAATGTTTTTTTTAATCCATGTGTTAGTTGTGGTTCTTCATGGCAATATACTGTTCCAGGCTGTGACCTCTTGCACTTTTAATTATCTAAGTTGATATTTATTGACTGTTCTCAATGCCACTTTCTGGATACCAAAGCTTCTCTATTATATGCACTGAACAGTTTCTTGTGCTTTTTTTGACAGTTCTGAGGTTTCTATTTGTGATTTCTGCAAAATCTATGTAGCAAATAAACATGTTCTCTTGCTTCAGTAATTATCTCCTCTAAATAAGTCTGTTCCTTGATTAATCACAGCCTTACATGAGGTTTACTGGACTGGACATGTTGTGACTGTGTGTGCTATAGCTGCAGTTCATTGCAGAGGAGTCCAACAAATTATGTAACAAATAAGTGTGAATCAGGTATTTGAAATTTTTGATTTTTCATGCCTGTAATGTGAACACACTTTTGGAACACAAAGAATGATTTGGGGTGATGAAGTGAAGAAGAAAGGAGTATGTCAGTTTGTTCCTGGTCCTGATCTGGTGTTTCATATCTAATCTTCATCTTTGAAAGGCAAGAACTGCGTTTTTCTCTCCTTTGTTGTGCCTACATAGCTTGAAGACTTTGGGAAATAATGACTTTTCTTGACATAGTGAGTGCTTTGTCATCGGTCAGGTGCTGTAGTACAGAGAGTGAATAGAATTCATTGTAGAAGGTACATGGCTGACAAAACCGAGTTGCTGCTCATTCTTTCAGAAGTGAATGCCCTGTTTTGTATGTCAGTGGCTTTGTTTGCAGAATAAAGCACTGTATAAAATCAGCTACGTCTTTCTCTGTGAGGAAGGGAACACACAGTGAAAAGTTCCTAATCAAGTAGAAGAAGACAACTTTCCATGCTGATGTTAAGAGTTTATGACTGTTGCCTGTTGATAATCCTCATGGAGAAGGTCAGTCTCTGCAAGGCAAAATGCAGACCCAGTGTGCTGTGGTTTATAGAGTTCTTTAACAGGTCTTCTGTGATAAACAAAGCAAGAAGCCTGTTACATAAGCATTCTGCATTCAGGTTCAATTGGAAATAAACTGACAAAGTTTGTAATGTATATATATTTACAAAAAGACCCTGGAACAAGTTAAGCAAGTGTCTGTGCAGCTGCTCTCCCCTTCCTTTTCCTGAAGGTAAGTAAACCTGCCAGTGAGTTGACATTCATTAGGGAGAACAAGTTGTGAACTATTGACCTTCAGTCCAGAGAACTTTCAGGCCTTTGGGTGGAGGGGAAGAAGGAGAAGAAAGCTGTTGTGTGCCTTTCTGTTATTTGAAGTCCTAAGAGATCTGCAGATGTTACTCATGCAACCTCTGTGTGCACCTGTGCAAAGAAGTTCCTGTTCCATTTCAAAGAATGTTGGTGGGATGATGTGTGTGTTGTGTCAGAGGTTTCTGCCTCTTGGGGGATTTGTTTGGGCCACTTGGTGGTCACCGATGTTATTTGACTTGGTGTGGCATCCTGACTTACTTGAAGCTTTTGTGCTCAGCGTGCCAGGCTCTGTATTTAAAGTGTGCTCATTTGAAAGGTGGAGGATGGTTTTCCCAGTCATCGCTCCTTATATGACACTGACTTCTCTGTCTGCATGTGGGCAGTCCTTTTGGTGTCTGACTAGTATTGCCATCTGCGATCACCACAAATGTCACTTCTAAATGAGTGGCAGGAGCTTTTGCTCAGCTGCATGTTTTGAGCACAGAGAAAATGTGGGGAGGGTGGGAGAAAGTGATTTGATTGTGCTTTGTATGGCATGTGTTGAGTCGTGAGACTTAGAGATGAGGATGGAGAACTGATCAAGGAGATCACTTTGAATGTGCAAGAGAAAGGTGACCATGGAAAAACATTTAAATGAATGGCAATAGAGAGCCTGATACAGTCAGCTAAAACATAGGGAAAAGGAGGGGGAGGACAGAGCCAAGACACAGCTCCTGAGGACTGAATAATCTCACGGCATAACAGCATTCCAGCCTGCCGGATGGTGGGAGTGGGATGAGAGACAAACTATTATATTTTGTGGATGTTATTGTTCTCTCTCTTCCACTGTTTATTTATAATAATGTGAGTTGTTGACGTGCAGTGTTTGGGTTTTTTCTCATTCATAGCACATATGGAAATTTCCAGTTCTCCTCAGCCAAAACAGCAACATCTGTCTTCATCTTGCAGACTCAGAAGTATTTTGATCAGGCCTCTGATCTAGTCCAGCATTTAATCAAATACTTACTATTTTTCCATTTGATTCCATGAACTCTGAATCTGATTTAAACACGGTTTAAGTAATTTTGGGACTTCCAGTTCCTTTTTCCATGTTAGAGATCAAGACAATGACAGACCTTGGTCACTCTGAGCAATTTTGATATTTTTATGGTGCATGGTAAGTCATGGGCTTTTTATTTTAGCTAGGTATTTTCTTGAAAAGGACTCCAGATTTTTTTATCAGTATTTGAGTGCTGCTTATGCTATTTACTATAGCTGAAAATTCCAAAGGCTTGGAATGGGTACAGCCTGGGGTTGAGAATCATCTTGTGTGGTTTTGATTGTGGTTCAAAGTGTGCACAGTAGAAAAGTGGAGCTTACATGGAATTTGCTGACAGCTCCAGCTGACACAAAAATAATTGGCTACTTTAACTTTTTACATATCAATATTTTGATACATGTACAAAAAAGAGGTAGTACATGCTTTGTTCTTTTCCTTTAGCTTTTGTGCTATTCTCATTTCCCAGTAAATGCTGATCTTGCATGTTTTGCTCTATGTTAGAAAGAATAACAGACTTGAATTTAAATGCTTTGCTTTTATGGAAATAGCCTTCTACTGGGTGAATATACCTGAAGATATAGGTCCATATCATATGTACCTTTGAAGTTAATTTGGAGGAACTGCATGTGTAAAGCCCTTGTTGTTTTGTAACCCATTTAGATGTTAAAGGACTGAAGTCAGACACAGTCTTGAGCTATTTGTGCATTTCATTCAGGTTCATCAGTCAGTTGTCTCAGCATTCACCTGTTTTTAATGCAGCAGCAGTTTTTACTCATCAGTGCCTCTGTAAAACATCGAAATAGAGTATGTGACTGAAAATATTCAGCAGTAAAAATAGTCTCTGTATTTGAATCATGGCCTGGATGAACCACGTGTTTCCTTGTGGGAGAGTGAGGAAGCATAAATTTAGAGTATTGGGAGAACACATTCTTCAGCTTGATTGGAAACAAGAACAACAAAATAGTTATTCCTGAATAAAAGCTGGCTGAAAGATGAGAAAATTCAGGGGTGACATTTATTTTGCAAAATTTTCTCTGGCATTTTTGTTTTGTGACATGTTGGATTTCATCTCATTTCCAGATGTTCCTTTGCAGGTTGGTAGGGGTGGAGTGTAAGTCAAATTCTTGAGTTGGCTAGCCTCTCTCTCAGTTCATGTCCAACTTCCTCATCTGTTTTCTCCAGGCTGCTTTGCCTGTAGACCACCTGATTATCCAGATACTATGCAGTCTTGGGGGGGAGTTCTGTCTTCAAGTCTTGGGGTCAAGACTTTGGAAGTGGAGTTTCAGAATTTCAATTCAATATTGTTCCAATACTCCCTGGTCACCATAATTCTTTTAAGTATATGTGAATACTTTGTACTTTGCCAGCAGACTGTGTTTTTACTTCTTTTTTTTTTTTTTTTTTTTTTTTTTTTTCCCTTTATTTAGAAGCAAGAATTGGGAGATTTTTAATGTTCTGACATGACTTTAGTTTTTGGCTGCAAATGTCAAGTAAGTTTAGTTTTTGTTTTGTTTCTATTGATTAGAATGCATGAAGACATGTGGAACCTAAATTAGGGCAGCAGAGGAGTTGCCAATCAGTAATGAAAATACCCTGTCATTTTAACTGTGTGGGTGCTTAATCATTTTCCATAATAATCTTCTGCTCTAAAGTACAAAAGAAAAGGGATTCCTACAGGGGCATTGTGTTCTTCTGCAGACAGGGAAATACGGCATCTTTTAAATAATTAAGAGATGCTTCTCTCCTCTGGTGCCTTAATTCTGAGTAGATTATAATAACTATTCCTTCTCAAATATGGCTTTTCCTCTTTTGAGATTAGAACACGTTAAAAAGAGCACAATGTCACAGAAACAGAAGCTGAGGCACAAAAAGTTAAACTGGCCCAACCAAGGTAACCCAGCATGTCCACAAGTAAGTCAAGAATAAAATTCCCATTTCCTGAGTCCCAGACCCAGGCTCTGCTTTGTAGGCTAGTGGCTCTTGATTATTTTGAGTTAATCTCACTGCCATTCTTTCACTCTCTCCTTGCTCTTCTTTCCCACTCACTGTTGATTGCTGTTTCTGTTGCTCCTGCTTACATAACCCATTTTCCAAACTCATCCTGTGTCCTTCTCATTTCCCACCTCCTGAGTTACTGCCTTTCCTCCAGTCACCGACTTGCACTGACACCACCCCAGCAAAGCGTAGCCCCTGCTGAGCTGCTTTCCCTGGGTTTGAGCCATGTCTGCTGTTGTGCTGGTGTGACTCACAGTCCGCAGCCTCTGCACAGGCTATGTCATCCCTGCTAAGCCCTTTGAGTCCAGAGGCAGGTACCTCAGAGTGACAGCTGAGCTAACACAAATGCAACATTTTGCCTTTTGCTGCCCAAGGAATCTCTAGCTTGGGCAGCAGGAAAAACAAGGGAAGCCTTGGAGCATGCACTTTTAATATTTGGTACCTGGAGATGTTTGGACCCATGCACTTTCATGAAATTTTTTAAATGTTCAAGTGAATGCTGAGAGTTGAAATCCTGGCTTTGCCAGGCTGAGACAGTGAAGGTATCATGTTATAGCATTTGCTTTGTCAGATAAAGAAAGTCAAGAAATGCAGTTCTCGACCTGGTTTTGAACATTCAGTTCAATTTGAATTCAAATAGTGTTATTGATTGCAAATGAACATTTGTATTTCCCTAGGAGAAAAACTGGGCACTTATAGTCCTACATGAATGCAGAGGTTTTGGGAGTCCTGAACACACAGGTATTTTATGCCCAAACTCAAGTAAGTGAGTGACTTAAAAATAATCGACATAATTTAAGCATGTTTTCCTGAAGTGAAGGTTGTGTGTGAGCTCAGAGACAAAGTTCCTTCCAGGATTTATATGGAAAGCAGAAAAGTAGGCTGCCTTGTTTTGAAACTATGAAAGGGATATGCAAACTGACAGGGTAATATCTTCAGTATATCTTTTTTGTGAGCAGCTCTGTGCTCAGTTCTTTTTTGAATGCTCTTGCCTTAGCCCTGCTTGCTCTCTTCTGTATTTCAGTCAGCTCATTTGTCCTAGCAGACATTTGTTTCAGTGATGTATTTTCTTTTTGGCCCTGAAACTTTAAGGAGAGAGGAGGCAATTTACTTGAAAAATCACTTTATCCAGATTAATGACTGCTGCACTTAGCTGTTATCACAGTGGTTTTTAGCTAGGTTTTTTTTTCTTTTTTTCTTTCTTTTTTTTTTTTTTTTTTTTTTTTTTTTTTTTTTTTTTTTTTTTTTTTTGTTGGAGTGAGAAAGCAGAAACCTCTTCTCAGAAATTTCTTATGTCTGAAATTGCAATTGTGGAGACACATCAGGTTGGTCCAGAAAAAACTAGTACCTTCATGCAGTCAGAGGAATAGCTGTATATGTAGAAGGTGTGGTTGAGCTTTAAATGTTAGCAAGTAATAAGCCACTAATTAATTGCCAGTGGGTTCAGATGAAGGGCCAGCACTGGGTCTTACAGCTGGGAACTCACTGCTGAAAGCTGAGTTTACAGAGGAGGAAACACAGATGTCCCTTTGTAGAAGGAAACAGGCAGAGTATAACTAAACTGCAAAACCAACTTCTGCTCTTATTTGCAATGGTATGAGCTCGGAAGTAGCTGGTGGCATTACTGAAGCCTGAAGTTAGAATCTACCCACATGGATACTTTTAATGCTTTAATAAAGACATGTAGGGAGAGGGGGCAGGCTTGCAGGAATTAATGTTTTAATCATAATACCTGAGCAAAAGCTCCTTAACTGCAAGGCAGTTGGGATGATGTGGTAAATTTCCCTTAGGATTCAATGTAACAGCTTCTGAGATTTTCCATTTCTCTTGTTTCCCTCTCACCCTGTGTTGTCAGAGCTGCCACTGTTGTGCAAGGGGAACTCTGGGAACTCTGGGGTCAAACAGATCTTAAGCTTTAGAGCATCTTCTGAAGGGCAGTGGATGGGAAGCATGGTTCTGTTTCTGAAGGGTCTATAGAAGTCACCCAGAAGACATGGTTACCTCAAATCAGAATGAGCAGAGAGGGGAACCTAAATGAAAACAAGAGTGGGGAATGTAAAAAAATAGCACAAAATGACAGTTGTTCTTTAAGGCTCAGATAGATGCAAAGTGCAGTGGAAGGTGAAGACCTACATGGGATTTATAGGGCTCAATTGTTGGTATTCCTTATGGTAATGGAGAATTAGCACTGGGCCCTTGAGTCAGCGTTAAATAAAAAATGGGGCAGATAAATCTATTTCTGGATTCTTAATACGTTATAAGAAGAAAAGTTGTTCATTAAGGAAATCCTGGATGAATCTGGATCTTACCTCTGGAGGTAAGAAGTTTATCTTCTGAGAATGATGGCATAGAAACAGTGTGAGAAAAACAGTTCTTGGGAGAAACTAAAGCAGAAATCAAGTACGTAATGCTGTATCAAGGACTACAAAGGAGTTCTCTAATTATGTACAGCCTTTCCTCCATTCCTAAAACACAGCTTGAGGTCTTCATTGTGTTTCTTTTGGAGTAGAGTTTTGTGACGACAAGGTCCAGCTGCAATTGGGATTTTTTTGTGTATAATTTAGCACTTACCAGAGCCATGAGTATTTCTGCTGGGGTTTTTTTGGGTTTAATCTCTACTTCCTTCAGATACTGTAGGGATACTATTCCTTTACATTTCCATTCCCATCAGTAGTGCAGATGCTGTAGCTTGCCTAGAAATTTGCCAGCTCTTTTGAAGTTCCTCATGTGAGGATAAAAGTGTGTATCTTTCCTTTAAAGAAGTATTTTACCAAAAATACTCAGGCAACTAGAATGCTGTTGGCACATAGTCCATAGTTGTCATTTGTAGCATCTAAAATGAAACTTAATCCCATTGTGTTTCTCAGTTCTTACTGGTGCATGTTTTGTGTGGTAAATCAAGTGCAACTCAGACACCTGGATTTCTTTCAGTTTCGTCTCAGGTGGACTGGTGTGGCTCAGTGATGAACAAGTGAAGGACGGGCCCGAAGAAGTAAGAAAAACTGAATTCATTTAATCAGCTAAAAAGACAAACATTTATTATTGTTGGGGATGGAAAAGGAAGATACCTAGATCATTATAGGGGTTTTTAATCTTCCCTTGTAAAATTACTAATGGTGTGAATTCTTTAGACATCGGTTGTATCAAGTGTTTTCAGGCTTCATTTATTATCTACTAACCAAAATTAGCATTGTAGAACCAAAGCAATACCAAGCTTTTCTCCTACATTTCTGTTGAGAACACTGTATTTATTCAAGATTTTAGAAGCAAGTCTCTGGAAACCCCTGATTGCTTCAGAAAAGGATTCCCTTTTACACTATACAGCAGGCACTGAAATCATGATACAAAATTTATTTCCATGCTAGAATTGTTTTGCATAACATTGTGCATGCATTTTACTCAGTACTAAATTGCATACAATGCTGTTATCTTGTTTCTTAAATTTTGAGACCATTTATACTTGAGTATTTTCCTGATTTTGTAATATAAGTCCCAGTTTTAAAATAACACCTCTTTTGTTTAAAATTCATACTGATTACTTAAGATGAACAATTTATGAAGGGTCTTTACGTTGGATCTATACATCAATAAAATACAACATAACCAGAGCCGGAAAATTAACCAGCTGTTATTGTCAGGTCCGAAGGAAGGTCCCATGTGTCACAAGCATGCCAACAAAAACAGACAGGAAAAAGTTTTTCTTATTTTTATACACTTCTAGTTGGATTAAAAGTTCTTGATTTCCATGTCAGTGTGATGAACTGTGAAGATGTGGTCAATATGACCGATGACTGCCTGATTGCACTTTTTAAAACCATTACTCTTTATCTTGTATACAAAAAGAAGCGATCCATAGCAAAGAAATGTACAGTTTTATAATGTTTTACATTTTCGCTACAACAATGTATGTAAAAGTAAAGAGCTTTGAAAGAAAATATATAACTTTGCTTTTTTTTTTCCTTTTTTCTCCTTAATCATACATTTGCAGTGTTTCTTGTGGGTTTTTTTTTGTTTGTTTGTTTGTTTTTGTTTTTTGTTTTTTGTTTTTTTTTCATTTTCATTTTTGTCTTCATGCAAGTCATGCTTTGGAACAAAAAAATAGATTAAAAAAAAAATCTTCTACAGTTTTGTTACATTTTGGCCGTAGAAAAAGCCTGCATCTCTAGTACAGCTCCAGAACAACGAAGAATCATCCATAAAACCTGCATGGAGTGAGTTAACTTTGTCCAAATGAGAAGGTCTTCTATGCCTGCACAGTTCCACAGAGATGTTTATTAGCCATCAATGTTCATCTCCATCTTGCCTTGTCAGGTCACTCTGACTGCCTCTGTTGGCATATATTTAGCAATGACTGGACTTTCTTTGCAAAGATCTGCATGTAAAGAATACAATCAGTACTTGAGCTTCTTCCCTGCGTTTTTCACATCAAGCTCGGCATCTTAGTGTTAAAGGAAGGAGGAAAAGGTGAAATAGCTACATGCAGAGGCAGCCATAATCTTCTTCAACAGGATTTTTTTTTTCCCATGCAGTCAGCCAGACTGAGACCTCTCTACAGTGTGTCTGAGTATTGCTTTCAGCTTAAAATAGGTGCCCATGCAAAGTTTCATCCTACTGTGCTTGTTTGCTCAAACTCCTGCAGGGTTCCTATGGCTCAAAAATATCCTGAGAAAAGCAAAATCTTCCATCGTTGGCATGTTTCAGCATCGACTAAATACCTAACCCATTCCATACAGAGCCAGTAGATCCACCATTAGCCACAAAAAGCATATGCTAGCAGGATGCACCAGGAAGAAAGCCATCTGGTGCATCTACCCTTCATCCTATGTAGTGATACCATGCAGCATGTATGGCCCACCAGTACTATGCCAATGCCTGCCTATTGTCATCTGAGTGCTATTTAGGAGTGTTGTCACCTAAGCATCAGAAGCAACACCGTTTGCAGTGGGTGCTACTGTGAGACATTGCATCTTCAGACTTAGTCACCTGGACTATATGCAACATCGCATAGGCTAATTGAAAGTAAAGCTTTTTAGACCATTCTCTGCTACTGATCCATGCTACAAAATAGATGGGATGGGAGACCAAGAACGTCTCACTGGGCTAGGAGAGCTGTAGGGCGCAGACACTGAGGATAATCCTATCGCTTTTCCACTTATGCCAGCTATGCTGTTAAGGCTCCGTGACATTTCGTAACCTTCATTTAAAAGAAAAATGCAAAGTACAGCATTGGATCAATGACAGAATGGACTAAGAATGAGGTCAACATTGTAGCCAGTTCAATAGCATCTGCATGCATGGACATGCCAAGAGTAGTATCGCTTGCAACATGACTCAGAAGGCCGTTGGAATACAGAAAAAAATTAAAATATATACATTTTTTAAAAAATCATAATTTCTCAAAACGGTCAGGCTATGTAATTGATCCTACAGGCAGCAACATGATTGTACCCTAAAAAAAAGAAGAGTCAGTGGGAGGGATTTTTTATGTCTCTGTCATACACTCACACATACCTCTCCCTTCCACTTCATGCATTGTGACCTCAGGCAAAATAATGGTTTGTGGTATCTTTGTGGGGCAGGAGGGGGGCAAGGCAGCAAAACCCATAGAATTGAATGTGTTGCTATAGAGATACTACTCCTTTGTTCTCAGCATTAAAAAAATTAAAAAAAGAAAAAGAAAGAAAACAAAATTGCATGCATTCAATTTCCCTCCCTCCCTCCCCCCCTTCTTTTCCAGGCATGCACGTAAACAGCTCAGCAAGTGTACAGAGAGTTGCACAAGCTATGGATGAAATTCTGTTGGAACAACAATTAAGATGCTCTCAACATGTTTCAAACAGGCCAACAATATGCTGACGTATATTACTCTTTAGCCAACCAGCCTCTGTTTCATTCAGGAACAAGAGGAGTTTGCAGTGCATCGTGAAAACCATACATTCCCCATCCCAAAGGATGTGCCATTTGGAGTGTTCCCCTGATCCACTGGAACCACCTGGACTAGCCCAGGCTGAATGAACACGGCCAATGCTTATCCAATACAGAATCAAGTAAAACACTTTGCTACAAAGGTAAATTTTAGAGGATATACTTTCATATGAAAGTCTTGTGGTCCTACTTTATCTTTGTTGATGATAAGCTTTAGACTTATAAATGCATACACTATCTATAACTGGCATTTACTATAACTATTGCCCATCATACAATGGCACGTGGGAATTCTATACTCCATACTCAGTGTATGATTATGTCATACAGTCTTTGCAGTTTTAAAATATTGACTCTATCTTATACTATATACAGTACACCAGTGGTAAACACTGATTTGAAGAGAGTGAGTTCTTTTCCAATTTTCCCATTCTTTATCAATTTTGATGCATATAGATGTAGCTCTAATTTTGGGTTTGTATGGTTGCCTCACATTAAATTATTTAAGCAAAACAGTCTCTTTTAAGAAGGGAAGGCTTTTTTAATGGGATTTTACTTCTGTTGCTAAATAGATTATTCTGACCATTAGCAAACTACTTCTGAGAGATTTGTACCTGTCAGAAGTCTGAGAAAGTAACTAATAATGATTTATTTATGAAAGGATTTTAGATGGATTATTTTCTGATTTTAAGACACCTGTGCCAATAGATGTTCATGCTTTTCTTTCTCTATTGAACTAACCAGCTATGAATATCCAAATATTATATTTTAGTGCTCTGTAAGGTCACTAAATAATAATTTCTTATTTTCTTGAGTATGTTTTGCTTTTGTGTTTTATATCTTCTGTCTGCTACCTCCAAGTCTGTGCTCCTCAGAGTCTGCTAAGCTCTGTGAGCTTTCCAAGTGGCAAACTTTCATTGCTATGATTCATTAATTGGTCTCTCCTTATGGGATGGGCTAATTTAAGGACATAGTAGAGCATCATCCACTAAAGCTTCCTGCACCAGCTGGGCTGGAAGACTCGACTGCCTAGCATAGCTGCACAGGGTAGTTACAGCTCCTCAGGCTTTTCTTTCTGAAAGAAATAGGTTAGAAACTCCAAATGCAGACATCAGGTGGTGGTTTCCAGCCCAAACGTGCATCTCTACAGCAAGCGCACTATCACGTGCTACAGCTAAGCTGACTTTCTCTTAGTTACTTAAACTGGTTGCTAGCTACGTGGTTACAGGGCCCCAGCTACATACCCTTTCTTATTCCTCCATCAGGTGGGCAGGGATATTCCCCGGTTG
This sequence comes from Vidua macroura, assembly GCF_024509145.1. Lineage (NCBI taxonomy): Eukaryota > Metazoa > Chordata > Aves > Passeriformes > Viduidae > Vidua > Vidua macroura. The sequence goes on from NC_071576.1 coordinate 49,570,825, forward strand.
ATAAGAGAAAGCAGGGTCCATATCTCTCCCGAGTGCCAGAGCGGGTAAAGGGCAGGCCCTCATCAGGCGTAATAGCCTGGTCTATGTGGGGACAGTCTTCATTTGCCAGCGCCGCCTTGGCCACCTCACCATTCAGTTTCGAATCTTCAAACATATAAGCAGAAGGCTATTGAAACACTATGCACTGATTATTAGAGTTCCAGCTGCAAATTAAGGGTTCACAGCTAAAGATTTCTATAGCGACACTCTAAAAGATAGCACATCTGTCCTAGACACTGCGTTCATGTGCACTGCACTAAAATAAAATAAAGTCTGTTAAGTGGGAGGAGAAACAAAAGATGATCCCGTTAGGTGTGACAGCAGCCACCTGTACGTCCGCACTGAAGGGCCCTTTCAGAAAGGGGCATGCAGTGGTTCCTAGTCCTGCGAGCAGAAGACCGTGGTTAGAAATCAGAGTATGTTTTCACATGATATCGGATGGTGCATGGATGACCTGTTTGTCATGGAGCCTACTGTCGCTCAGAGCTTTGGAGAGGCAGTGGACTGAGAGTTGTGTTTGAGTATTTGAGTATATTCTGTTTGTGCTGGTTTACACCCATGTGCGGTATTACTGAGGGGGAAATTCCTACTCTTCCCCTCCCCAAAATTTACCCAAATGGTTTTATAGCATTTCTGGTATCAGTCATGCAGAATGGCTGTACATGTTTTAGACACACAGAGTACGTTACGTATGGAAATACAACAGCAGAATGTGGATTTAAAGAAAACCCAATCCATTTTCTGATGTTCTCCTCTGAAACATATACAGTATTTGCAATGCCAGCACAGGACACTACATACACAAAACACTACAGCAGGCCATAAATTTGGAAACTAGATAGAGTAAAATTTACTCTTGGCTGTGAATAATGAAAATAGGTTGTCAGATTTACCCATTTTGCTTCACACATTCCCATGAAGATAGACTGAGAATCATATGTTTTCTCTGTGTGACTGGTTTTTACATTTATAAAACAATTTAAAATGCTATTTAGTGTAGGATTTTATTTTAGGGTTTGGAAGTGCAAATTAGTGTATTGAGAATATACTTGAAATATGGCACAGCTCGATATGAATATTTTGGTTGAAGGGAAGGAAAAACAGTCAAAATGTGCTTTCTGAAGCTCCACAAATGCCAAGATATGTTAACTGAGTGCTACTGGCAGCATTCTACACCTTGGTTGCAAAATGCTTATTACCTAGACACTATAAGGCAATGGGTGATCCTGCAAGTCTTTAAGGAAAGAAACTCAATGGATAGACTTAATTTCAGTTCCCCTTCTACATCCATGTACTAGCTTGTTCTAAATGCTATATAATATTGTCATTTAATTTGCAATTATTTTGAAGCCAACTAATAAAATGAGCCTCAAAGAAAAAAAAATACAGTTAGGTAGAGTTTGGAGGTATGATTTCAATCCTTTGATGGACAACAAATGAGTAGAAGGCAGAAGCATTTTCAAGTTATGTTTGTTACTTTACAAACACACACAAACACACACACACAGATGTACATGACACGCACTATGAACATATCATGCACCAGTAATTGTATTCTAGGCCTTTATTTTTCTTCTGTTTAGATGTCACTGGTTTGTCACAACATAAACAGTTGCTGCACATCTCACCTCTGCCTCCATTTTTCTCTGTGTAGAATCAGCCAATTATTTCCCCCGAGAGGGATGTAGCAATGTTTTGTTTTGTTTTATGAGCAATGAAATAATTAGGTCTCAACACATTTAAAAATGTGGCAAAAGCCATAGGGGCATTTTAATACTTGTAGACACTAATTTCAATAGGATTCTTAAGTTTTAAGATTTCACTGAGTTGCAATTCCTTTCTGTTCATAATAATCACTGCTATTTAATGCCACTCTGAACAAAAACCTGGCACAGCTGCCATCGAAACTGTGACACTGCAGGTCCTGAGCCATGTATTTAAAAATTGCTTAACTGTGTTTGGGGAGAGCTGCAGTCCTCCTGGGGAGGAGCAAAGAACTGGGCTACTTCATAAGCCTCTACTGCTACAAGCTGGTGGCTCTAATCCTGAAATGAGGGAGGCAGCTGAGTCAGCAGAGCTACACAGTGAAATCTCTGAGACACCCACTGCTGCTCCTGAGCCCAGGTTTGCAAATGAAATTCTTGGTGATCGAGGGCAAATTGATCCTTTTCAGGAGCTCAAAACAATTCTGAGCAGAGTGGTTGTGGGTCAGGCGTCTCACATGTAACAGCCATTGATTCTCTTGGAAGCAGCTTGCAGGCTCTGTTGTGCTTGAATGGCAACAAAATTGACTTTCTTCAAATTAATTTCTTAAATTGCATTATAAATCTGTAGTAGCTTGAGCCGGAACTTCCTCTTACAGTCTCTTCAGGGTCCCTTAGTGCTGATGATTTTTCCTCTATGCTTGTTAAAATTCCACAACCTTGTTATTTTATTTCCATTCAAGAGGAAGAGAACAGAGTAGCTGGAGATGTGGGCAAATTACTGAACTATCCTATTAATATCCCTTGAACATTACAGTCATGGGCCATGCCTTAGGGATCACATTCTGGATAGCCATGCTAATCCACAATGATAACTTGGGCGAATATTTAGGAAGCAGAGAAATTGCCAGCACAGAACACTGCATCTATTGCTGGTGTCTATAAAAGTAAGTGCTAAGTAGAATAGTTGCGTTCCAAACCACTGGCTACAGCACCTAATTCTCTGGAGGTATGAAATTAGTCTGTTACAGGAGTAAAGAAAACGTAAACATCACTGATGCCATCAGTTCACAGTTAGAAGTTCCCATTGTTTAAACTAGCAGATTGACATATTGAACAATTTTAGGAATAACGTCTAAAGATGGAATGAAATTACATTATTTCAGGTTGATTTCTTAAGTTTCCATTTGCATGTTTGCTTTTTCCAAGACTGACCCTGTGTCTGAGAGAACTCCAGATAAAGAAAAACTACGTAAGCATTGAGTCTGAGTCTAGTTATACTATTGGTGCTTAAAACTTCTAAGGGTTGATTCTGGCCTACCAAACTCATGAGTCCTTCCATCCCTGCTGGCAGAATCTGAATTTGGCTCATACAGCAATTTTTGTTCTTTAGGTTCTGTTCTATGAAGAGAAGTCAATATTATCATCTCTGTTTTACAGATGGGTAAAACTACCATGCAGTGAGGTGACTTGCCTACTGCTATGTAAGAGGTTATTTGCAACAAAATCTTCTGACTCTCAGCTTGGCACCTTATCTCCCTAATTGTCCTATCTGTGAATACCTAGCTAACTGCACAAAACATTCTCCTCCAGAGATTTGGCTGAGAGGGTGAATAAAGTATTCAGCATACTTCCCAGGTGAGTAGTTTGTGTCACAACTACCTCATTTGTGTGGTTTCCACTTGCTTTTTTCTGCCTCTCTCATCCCTCTTCATTTGTAGAAAAGTACATTAAAATTCCTTGTGTATTTCCAAGCAAATGCTGGATTTCAAAATGGGGGGAAGGAATTCTGAAAAATATCCCTACTTAGGAGAACTGCTGGGTTTTGCATTAATGTACTCTGCTTATTGTGGAGAAGCACAGTAGAGCTGCCCATGTACCTGCTGCTGCTCCATTACTCATCTCTTTTGCCACAGCCAATGGCTGCAAATTGTTACAGTGGTTTTACCAGTGCTGCTGGTTTTGATTATAAGTAAGAGTCTGACACTGACTCTCCAACTATTTGAACTGTACCTTGTGTTCAGAGTATCAGTGGACATGATTGTATGATACTTTTATTGACCTCAATCTATGCTTAGAAATGTGGCACTTATTCTGAAATGGTTCCTGCACAGGGAAAATTACCCCAGTCCTCTTCCCTGGAGCAAACACTGCCATTCTCCAACAGCTGCCAAGAAACAAGTTCTTGGCCTACCCTCCTTACTGCAGGTATTGTCAGAAGTCATATTGGGGTCAGGGGTGGTGGCAATTCTCACTGCTTCATCTCAGAATTGTAGCTGTGCCCCCAAACCCCCACGTCTTTCTCTCCCATGTGTCTGCAGACCTGTGCAGTGGTCACTTAGTCCAAAGACTGGATGAGTTGGAAGGTACTCTCAGAGGGGATCATTTTCAGTGTTTACAGGATCACTTTGACTGAAACAGGGCTGAGAGAAACCCCACAATCCACAGCAAGGTATCCAAGCATAGTCACCCATGAGTCAATATCTGAAAACATGCACTGTGACAGATTTGTCCACATTCTGCTGAAGAAGATGGGGTTTTCTCAGCTCTAGATCAGAAACACAGCAAATAAGAGACATAGTTTTGGTTTTTTTTTTGGTCAAATGAGGTGACTGACAATTTCCTCCAGAAGAACAGAGACAGTCTTGCTCCCACCCTTGTTTAAAGATTGAAAGAGATAAGGACAGAGCTTGAGTATCCACAACTTTCCTAAACAGACATTGGGTGACTTCAGAGCTTTGCAGTTTCAAGGGAAGGGTTTGACAGGCAGGAAGCAGGTAGGAGCAGCGGAGAACAGGGTCAGGAAAGTAAGTGGTTTGAAAGATTAAGATCTTGCTGCTAGGGAAATCTTCTCTGAGTAAAGTTACATTTCACATCCCCACCCCACGTACACCTAAAAATTAACCTACCATTTGTCTAGATCTCAACTGTGCTCTTAGAGTCCTGATAAAAACCTGGGACTGCCATTATTACTGTCTGTGGATAGTCCCACTCCTGATCAATTGAGTGTCCTTTGGTTCTTCTTCAGAACATGAGGGTCATTTTCATTTTAAATGTGTCACTAATATTTACAGTAGCTGCCTGAAGTGTTTTATGAAGAAGGATCTCCATGAGGTTCCCTAACAGCAGAGACGTTTAATCCAGCTGGCTCCCTGAAGAAAGTATTGGTATGTATTCCATGAGTTAATTACTCTTCTGTATTTCAGTCCTGTCACACTCTCTTGGTGATGTAAAAGGGTTGTTACTGTGGCAAACATTATCTGTGTCATACTCTGCTGGCAACGGGAAATTCTTCTTGGGATGATGGGTTTCCCTGGCTTTTGGGATCGTGACAGAAAGCTACAGGAGCAGGGGTGGCACAGCTGAGGTGAGGGAGGAGAATAGCTGTGCTTAGCTTCTCTTAGCTACAAGGCTCTTATCTGGAAGTGGGAAGTAGAGCAGCCATGAGGCTGCTGGAGGACAGATTTTCCCAACTGTCTTTTTCTTAAAGAAAAAAAAAAAGGATTTTACATTCCTTTTTGCATCCTGGTTTTGCAGCATCACTTTTGATTGATAATTCTTGTGCTAAGCAAATGATTATGATGAAATCAGGAGCAGGAATTCAAGTATTCCAAGATATTTACTTTGATTTGTGGAGGAGTTAAGAGCTGCTTGCTATCTGAAAATATCCATTGAGTTTACTTCTCTAGTCAGCCAGCTAGGGAATATCCCTCACTAGACCTGTTGTTTGTGAACAGAGAAGGACTTGTGGGTGACGTAATGGTTGGAGGTGTCTTGGGCACAGGAATCATGAAATGATACAGTTTTTGATTCCTAGAGAGTAAGGAAGGGAGGTTGGCAGAACTGCTACCTTGAATTTCTTGAGGCAGACATTAGGAGCATGGTTGACAGAGTCCCTTGGGAGGCAATACTGAAAGGCAGGAAAATCAGGAAGGCTGGACATTTTTCAATAAGGAAATCCTAAAGGCACAGGAACAGGCTGTCCCTGTGCGCCAAAGAATGAGCCGGTGAAAGGAGACCAGCCTGGCTCAACAGGGAGCTTTGGCTGGAGCTCAGGAAAAAAAAAGGGTGACTTTCACCTTTGGAAGAAGGGGTAGGCAGCTTGGGACAACTATAGGAATGTTATGAGGTCATGCAGGGATAAACTCTGAAGGGCCAAAGGGCAACTAGAACTCAATCTGGCTATTGCCATAAAAGACATAAAAAATCTTTCTATAAATATATTAGCAACAAAAGGAGAACTAAGGAGAATCTCCATCCTTTTTTTGGATGTGGGGGGGATATAGGGTGACAGAGGATGAGGAAAAGGCTGAGCTGTGTAATGCCTTCTTTGCCACAGTCTTTAATAGTCAGGCAAGTTTTATTCTGGGTACTCAGTCCCCTGAGCTGAAAGACAGGAATGGGGAGCAGAATGAATCTCCCATAATCCAAGGGGAAATGGTCACTGAGCACTAAGACACAAGTTTTCAGGCTGGAGGGGTCCACCTGAGGGTACAGAGTGAGCTAATGGAAATGCTCACTGAGCCACTTTCCATCCTTTATCAGCAGTACTGGTGCACTGGGGAGGTTGTTAAATGTAACACTGAGTTACAAGAGTGGCCAGAAGGAGGATCTGGGGAGCTACAGGCCTGTCAGCCTGACCTTGGTACCTGGGAACATCATGGAGCAGATTGTCCTGAGTGCCATCGCGTGGCACATACAGGACAGCTGGGGGATCAGGCCCAGCCAGCACAGGTTTAGGAAATACAGATCCTGCTTGGCCAACCTGATCTCTTTCTATAACAAGGTAACCTACTTAGTGGATAAGGGAAGGTTTTCCACAGCATTCTCCTAGACAATTTTTGTGCTCATAGCTTGGAAAAGTGCACTGTTCATTGGGTAAAAAACTGTCTGGATGGCTGAGCCCAGAGACTGGGGGTGAGTGGATTCCATCCAGCTGGCAGCTGGCAGTGGTGCTCCCCAGGGCTCAATGCTGGGCCCAGCCCTGTTCAGTCTCTTTCTCAGTGATCTGGATGAGGGGATCGAGGGCACCCTCAGTCAGCTGCAGACACACCAGGCTGGGTGGGAGTGTTGATCTGTGGGAGGGCAGGAAGGCTCTGCAGAGGGATCTGAACAGGCCAGACCGATGGTCTGAGGTCGATTGTGTGAGGGTCAGCCAGGCCGGGTGCCAGGGCCTGTCCTTGGGTCACAACAACCCCAGACAGGGCCACAGGCTGGGGCAGAGGGGCTGGGACCCTGCTGGGCAGAAAACTACCTGGGGGTGCTGCTGACAGCAGCTGAACATGAGCCAGCAGTGTCCAGGTGGCCAAGAAGGCCAAGGGCATCCTGGACTGGATCAGCAATAGTGTGGCCAGCAGGACCAGGGCAGGGATTGTCCCTCTGTACTGGTGAGGCCACACTTTGAGTGCTGTATCCAGTTTTGGGCCCCTCACTGCAAGAAAGGCATTGAGGGGCTGGAGTGAGTCCAGAGAAGGGAAATGGGAGCTGGTGGAGGGTCTGGAGCACAAGTCTTGAAGAGTGGCTGGGAGAGTTGAGGATATTTGACCTGGAGAAAAGGAGGCTCGAGGGGTCCTTATCACTCTCTACAAGTACCTGAAAGGAGGCTGTAGCCAGGTGGGGGTTGGCCTCTTCTCTCAAGTAACAAGCAATAGGACAGAAGGAAATAGCCTCAAGTTGTAGCCGGAGAGGTTTAGATTGTATATTAGGAAACATTTCTTCACCAAAAGGGTTGTCCAGCACTGGAACAGGCTATCCAGGGAAGTGGTCAGGTTGCCATCCCCAGGGTTATTTAGAAGTTGTGTAGATGTGTCACTTTGGGACATGATTTAGTGGTGGACTTGCAGTGCTGGGTTACAGGTTGGACTTGATGACCTTAAAGACCTTTTTCAACCGAAAGAATTGTGTTATCCAGTGATTTCTCTCTGAGATGTTGCATGAAAAGGAAGTACTTACAGTTAAATTCCCAACTCTCTTGAGTCTCTTGAAGTCAAATTCCACTCATGTTAGCAAGTTGTTTCTGTTTTAGTTGCCTGGGTAGTGTTTACTCTGCATTAATATTCATTGTCCACTCATCAGTTGCATCAGTATAAATTACTGTATTCTTTTGTGCTGGACTTCATGGAAACTCTGCTGTGCTTCTTCACTTATTAAGAGAGGGTCAGAGCATAACAGCAAATCAGGTAGTAAAGGAACTTCACACTGAGACAAATAAGCTTTTGTTGAGTTGGTACATGACTATAGTGATTTCCGAGTTCCTGACAATTAAGAATAAGCAATAAACTTCATGCTGTCCTTCTAGAAAATGATCAGAATGTCTATCAGCTACTTTTTACTATTCTTTAAAACTAGTTTATGGGAGTAATTGGGGAAGATTGTAAAACGAAATGCTTTGCTCAGGACATTATTCAGCAAAGTAACAATTATGCTTCTGTGCCAGACAATCTTTGGCTACAGAAATCAATTTCATAGGCTGCAGAACCTCACACAGGATTAAGAAATGTGAATCCCATGGGTGGGGACTCATTTTTGTTGTTGTTTAATCAGGTCCTCAGAGTGAAAGGGATATAACTATATTAAATTAGAAAAATAATTATGTAGAAGATATATTAAACCACAGACAAAGGATGACAAAATGATGAAATGATGACTTGGAAAGTATGAAAGGAAGTTCAGCATAGAGAAGAACAGCATAGAAAATGTGGGTTTAAGCCTTTGAAAATGAGCAATGATATGTTGACATAGGCACCATTGGTTTTCAAATGAGAGTGACAAGAATCCTAGATTGGTAGGTTTGGGAGTGTTTTCTTCTGGAGAGTAATGAAAATTAATTTTTCCCATGCAGACTATCTGAAAAAAAAAGAAAGTAATTTGGCTAAATAGCTCTATTTTTATACCAAGTACTTACTCTTTGCATTAATACCTCCCATCAGGTTTTGTGTCACAACCTCAGTGAAGTTACCTATAGTCTGTGACATTCCTGGTTCTTTTGCAATAAAGAACTGTATTGTAATCTCCTCGGCTGCCCAACATGGAGCTCAGGTTGATAGGAATTGGAGAAAAACTTCACAGAATAAAATGTGACAGTCTGTAACATACACAAGTTGCAAGCAACGTAGAGCAATAACAAGTAAATGTTAACAAACAGAGTGAAAGAGAGAAAGAGAAAAAAGAGAGAAATGTGAACATGTAAAAGAATTAAGATTCCTATATAACAACTTCATTTTAGTTATCCCAATATTCTAAGGCCATTAAAATCAATATCTTTATCTAGGTATCTTTATTAGTTTCCTGGTTTTTATATTACTGCATATTTTGAAAGTTGTTATGAAGCTCTTCTGAGTACTGAAGGATTTTACACTGGTACGAGAGCAGAATTTAGTATGCCACATGAATTATGCAGAATCCTTCCAACCCAACCTACCTCTTCAACATTTACTCACCACCGTGTCGACCTGGGTCCCTCCAGGAAGCCGTGTCCCCCAGGAAAGGCACTCCAGTGACGGTGGTGACCGTCTCTCTCAGTACTAACTTGGCCAACATAGTAACGTCACTCCCAGAGAATATCACCCTTGACAGGTACTACTTCTTGAAGTGAGGTGACAGTATGTTGGCTGCCTACATACTGGTACTGCTAGTGAAGTACAGGAGCTCTAGGAAAGTCAATCCAGTGCATCTTGCTATTTATAGGCATTTTTGGATATGTGCTTATTGCAGTGCTGAGAACGGTTGCTTCTGGAAATCCTGCATTGCAAAGAGCTCTGGAAGATCCTTCCTAGTTTCATCCTGATCCTCCTAGGGGTTTATTATACCAACCCTGAACATCTGAGAGTCTCACTAACACCAGGGGGGTCATTGACAGGTCAGAGGTTACAGGAGAATGCAGTCAGGTGAGTCATGTTACCATCTTATATTACTGCTCTGACTGAGGAATACAGTATGATGATCTATACAGTATGGAAGGTGTCTGAGACATGGAACGTGGATGAATGAATACAAAGAACAATGACAGCAGGAATGGTAGAGTGCTCATTATTTCGGCTTTGTGCTTATAAACAGACAAACAAGTCAACAAAAGGCTCGGAGAAAATATCCAGCAAGTATAGTCCAAGAGGCACACAAGCAACTGGGACCTCATACTCTACACCTCTTTGCCCCTGGCCTTTTGTAATAACAAGTAAGGGATCTGGTGTGTTTAATCATACTGCAGCAGAAATGCACTTGTTGCACAGAGGTACCTTTTCCTGTATCTGTCCTGCAAACACCAACCATACTCAGTATAGCAGAAGGAAGAGATGCCAAGAGCATCTCTTTCATATTCCAGGAATGCATTCTGCACTGGATGACATGGGAACCATGTGCTTGAGAAATAGGATTTACCATATTTATATCTGCTTTGTGCTGGAGGATTGGCACAGGTTGGCCTTATTTGGCTGAAGTGTTTGTATCTGTGTTTTCCCATGACTCAAAGTGCCTTGTGCTCATTAGGTTATTAAGGCATGAAAACTCTTAAAATTTATTATTTAGTTCTGCATTTGTGTTTTAGCTTAGTGCAGTCCTGTCCCTAAACACACACAGCCCTGGCTCTGGCCCATAGGGTTTGTGTGGGGAGATTTTCTAATTTTAGATTTTTTTTTCATGTCTCACCCAGTGCCAGAAAAAAGCAGGAAACATAAAGCGCTGTGCTTGGATACATAGCTCCTCCTCTTTGTTTTCAAATTACTTGACATAGAGGATGTTATTTTTTCCTCACATTCTAAAGTCAACAGTAGTACAAGTGACACCCACTGGTTTTATCTCTACAGGAAGTGACAGATGAATAATTGTACAAGGTATTACATTATATTAGTCATAGATTCTGCTTTACATGTGACCCTCAGCTGTGAGATTGCAGGAATGCCATATGGGGCAGGGGGCAAGGAATAGATCCAAAGTGCTTCCACAGAACTGTAGGCACTTAACTGACAATATTGAATTAGAGCTGCAGTCACCTGTGATCTTTTATGGAGAAAGGCACCCCCAGAGGACAACTCAAGTCATAAATGAGTGGATTACTCTCAGAGGCTGCCTGATTCTTCTTCCAATATAAGGAGAACCTCAGACAAGTGAAACTTAAGTTAGATGAGAATAACTGAAGGTTATTCCTTTTGTTTTGAGCTGTTAGCAATTTCTCCATTAGATCCCAAAGACTCCATTGTCAGTGGTATCAAGATATGATCATTACCTCATTTGCTATTTTGTGGTGAGGAGTTTTGGATTTTAAAGACTAGGAAGACTAAGTATAGTGAGGAAAAAAACCCCACCTCCCTATTACCTTTTCCATTGCTTTTTAGTACTTTTTATGTCCAATACATTTAAACACCTGAGCTTTTTGAACTGAAACAGACCTAAGCTTTTAGCAGTTACTTTGCCAATTACCATCCATCTTACAGAGAGGGGCAAAGGTTTTATGACACTAAAATTAGACTTTTTTTTATAATGTTCAGAGACACTTGATCAGAGAATTTGCTTCCCAGAGATTTGAAGGACCACCACAGTGACTACATAACTCTGGCTTTAACAATGCTTTGTTCTTCATAAAAGCCACTGAGGTTCACAAGCTGCAGTGAAATGTTAGGCAGCAGAATGGGCCTCTGACAAGAGCTGCCTAGTGTTCCCAGCTCCCACTGAGCCCTGGCACTAGAATTACAGTGCTCAGCACACTTCTGACGTTAGAGCCGGCATGTAGCACAAAGAATACAGGTTATTTAGGTTATGATGACAGAAGAGATGAAAAATGAGGCCCTGAGAAAAGAGCAGCTCCTTCAGAAAGCATGAGTGATAAAGCTGGAATGGGTAATTCCACACAATTTCTTTAAAAGGAGATCAGCTCTCTCTCAGGAAATTGCATTGAAATAATGGGTTCCTAACATCACAGTTTGTTCCAGTTCATCTGACCATGGAGTACACTGGAGTCACTGCAACTTTGTAGCTCCCTTCTGTCAGTGATAGACTTGGATTACTTTAACTATTCAGACATCAGGATAGTCTAGGAGTGGGTTATTGAAAATTGGCTTTGGGACAGAGAAGTAAAAGAACCACAGAATGTTTTTCTGAAGCTGAAGTCTGTGTTAGTAATGACAGACATTTCCCTTCTCCTCTTAGGTGCCTCACTTCTAGTAATTTTTTTCTGTATTTTACAGCCATGCAATGAACAGAGAATTTTGACACCAGTACAGAAAGAGCCTGCACAATACATTTGTATGAATATAGGATATCCTTGAAGTATACCTTAAGTGAAGCTGCATGCAGAGTGGATCGGAGAGGTAAGAAATTCTTAATTTGGCCATGTTAAAGTCAATATAAACCTTTTGTGTGCTGGTGTTGTAAGTATATATATGAAAAGAATAGAAGTGTGGGGTAGATCTCTGAACAAACCCCAAATAACCCATCTCCTTGGCTTATGTATTATGAATGCATTCTTTAGACCATTGCAGTGTGGCACCAGACAGTACTCTAGGCATCAAATGAAGTTATGAATTCCACTCATGTTCTAAAATTTTTAAAGTGTTGGGACGTTACATTCACTGCTTCATCCAGTGACAACTCTGAGATGTAACCATGCAGTCAACTGGTCCAGCAGGTGAGCACACAGATCTCATAAGAGAGGGGCTGAGGAACTGGGCAACACCTTAAAAACAAAACTGAGAGCTTTTAATATTTCTTTTACTTGTTTTGAGGTCTTCTTACAAACTTGCACCTTAAAATGTTTCACTGTGTACTGAATTAAATTATTATACATGTAGAGCAGTGTGAGATTTGGGACAAAAATCATAATCATGTTTAAGTAGTTGGAACTGTCTTTTTCTGGGTTTGTTTTTGTTTGTTTTGTTTTTGTGGTTTTTTTTTTTTTGTGTTGTTTTTTTTTTTGGTTTTTTTTTTTTTTTTTTTACATCTGTTATGATACTGACTGTTTAGAATACTCAAGCCTTGAGATAAAAGACACTCCAGCACAGCAGACTGTGATTGACTGATGCTTTTTTAGGTATATTCAACTAGTGGCTTTGCCACAGACCTTTCAAGTAATCTTCCTCAATTAAATTAAGCCCTGTGTCAACTGAAAATATTGGGGATTATTTCCATTTTCTATCTGCTGTCCACTTAGCCTTTTGGGTATTTGATTGCAGTATAGTGGTTGTCCTGCATAAAATGATGCCAAAATGAAGCTCTGATCTTAAACAGGGCCTGTAAACAACACTGCAAAGTAACAACATCAATCCTTCAATATGCAGATGCTAGAATTTGGTGGGTGTATGTTAAGTAAGGGGACACACAGTTCTCTATAGTTTGAGATATCCCCAGGTCAAGTTTTGGTCAAATTGGTCAGGTGAAATCTGCTGCTCTGTATCAGGCCCAGTTTCACCAGGCACTCTTTAAGCAGTATCTTGAGAATTTATGGGCAGCAGAAACGGCTTTGCAGACAATGTTTTGTATAGAGGAAATTTCTGCTTTCTTGATGCTGCTGGTGAAGGTCTGCCTGCAGCTCTAGCTCTGCCATCCTCTACTCTGAAATGCCTTTCCTTCCTTCTGCTGCTTTCCCAGCCACCCACTGATGGGATCAGATGGATGGAAAACAGGAAGAGTTGCTGCAGGAAGGGGAGGTAAGGTAGAATGAAACTGACAGTCTTAAACTCTGACAGATTAAAATCAAGTGCTGTTAATTAAAGATACCCTCCTGCCAGGTGTAGATTAGCCCAGGACTGAGCTGCTGAGAATGTTGGGGGCAATAAAAAGATCTAATTCAAACCTGCCAGTCTTTAAATTCAAAGCATCTTTGCTTTGGCTGCAAATGACCACAGCAGCTGTGCAGCCCGTGGGCAAAGCTCTGCTGTTTGCATGCCTGTGCCAGGAAAGTGCTCCTTATCCTGGGAGGAGGCACTGGGCAGAGCTGTGCTGTGCTCTCTGTAGAGCTCCCTTGGCCCTGAGGGCATGGATCAGGAGCAGATGTGAAGTGCTGACTTGGAGAATGAGAGAGGGAGTTCATGTGTAGAACTATTCCATGCTCAGCCCTGTTTGGTGATGTGTTTAATCACCCCACCACAAATAATATATAGAATTAATAACTTCATGTGATGTCCTTTACACCTGAGCAACTAAGCAGGCCTTTTGTTTTTTAGTAACATATTGGATACAAATCACATGATCTTATGTGACCTAGACACTGTCACACAGAAGCTTTATACTTAAAAATTACAAGAAATATGCTGGACAACTTGGACACTATTTTAGAAAAGTTAGGCACCCATTCTGTGTTCCTAATGCAATATTAACTATAATATTAACTATAACTAGTTGTTTACAGTTAGATGATGTTAACCAGTCTAAAGATTTTCACTGCTTGCAAGTCCCTGTTTTCATATAATGTGCTGGTAATGGTTTCAAAAACAAGTCAGTTCCTCTGAATGCTTCATGTTACAGAAATGAAACTTAACATCCAAGGCAATGCAGATCTTGTCTTAACAGTTTGGTTCTGATCTTAGTATTTTTTTGCTTTTCTCCTGCACACATATAGATAGTTCCCTATTTGGAAGCTAAAAGATGCAGGCAATATTTTTTGCTGCTAGTGGTGCATAATAATTATCAGAAACAGAACTCCAGTTACAGTGTTACAATTTTGTTAGCTGAAGCGTGTGCTTTGTTACTTCTTCAAATATATATGCTTGTAGATGTATATAAAATAGTCTCTCTTAATTATTGCAGAAATAGATAAGTTGCTGCTACTATCAATACTTCGTGGATATTGTGGTAACAGCTGTGTTTAGAGCACTGACGGTGGCAAAACAGTTCCACATTGAACCAAAATTACATGTATTCTCAGGATACCAGTATGGAATTGTACTTGTAGAGTTCCTGGTGCTCCAGTTCCCAGGGTAGGTAATGGAAGGAACTTTATAAAGTCAGGGATTTCTGAGCTGATTTCACTCTGTAGCTGACTGCTAAAGTACCCGAGAGTCTGGCATCTCTTGCACCCTATCATGGGGTAGTTGGCACATTGCTCATGGCAGGAGACACACAATACTGCTATGCCCTCTTTCCCTCTTGATCCATGATGCCACAAAAGCATCTGCTTTATGAGGAAGTTGGCTGCTTGAACATGAGCAGTGATAAGCATTTGCAACCTGAGGGCAAATGGATGATAAAACCATCGCTAATGTGTGCCAAGGATACAATTGGTACAGTCTATCAGTCACGTGAATTGTGATTGGCCTGTTGCAATGGAAATAGCCTTTAACAAAAACAAAATGAAAGCTATTTACCTTTTGAATGGATTTTACATACTTGCACAAAAGGGAAAAGAAATAAGAAAGGAAAAGAGAATAGGAAAGAAGAGAAAGATTCCCACCAGTCCTTCCCCTCCAAAATTAGCATTGGCATTGGTGAAGTCACACACAAAGGAAAGTCTCACTTTCTTTGTGCTTCTCACAATGACATCAACATGCATGACTATGAGATGATGAGAAAATATCTCATTCACAATGAATAACAAATCAGAATTTTCTTCAAAGCAAAAAATGATAACACAAGACCATCATAAGTATATGCTAGCTCTTCCAAAACACCTGTTTTGAACTCTGTGTCAGTTGAGATCACTTGGCTGGTGATCTGTCCTTTCTAATACATCGCAGGGGGATATTCTGAAAAGGCTGAAGAATGTCTACTATGCAACTTGGCTGGAACATCTGCCAAAAACGAAGTTGGCATTGTTTTCAATGTGGTTATCTACTTTCAAATTACTCCATAGAATAAATAGTGATATTCCATGGGTAGAGGTAGATTATGGGGTTTAAAAAATCAAATTGGAGCCCCATAATTTTGTGTGCTATAGGAGTCTCATAGAACTGAGATATTCCCATAATTAACCACTAGCCATGGGATATTATAATATATTCCATGGTGATTAGTATTCTTCCCATTTCCCTCCCCCCTCCCAGTAGAATTAGAATGGTTAATTTAGCTCTGTTTTCACCTGTTGCTAACATGAATCAGTACAATTAAAAATAAGAATGAGGCAATCACTGTTTAGGCCAAACCAGCTGGTAATGACCAGTCAGACCTTTTCCAGTTGGCCTTTGCTGCTAGAAGGTTGAAAGAGCTGTAACTCACCAACCCATACTTGCAAAAGGAGCATGTTTTAGAAAATGTGGTTCAAAACTCTTTGTAGTTCTAAATGCTAAACTCTAGTGGAATATTATAGAATAGATTGATTTGCATGCCATGGAATAAACATCCTTACATCTAGTCTTGTCTCAGAGTGAGTCATTTTGCATTAGTGTCAAGAATTTGAGTTGTTGCTCTACTTTGCAGTTAATCATCAGAAAGAGACTGGATTGTCTCATGAATATGCATGATGGTATAGTTGTCCCTTCAACTTACTAGGCACCTAGTTTCTGTAATGAGATGTACAGTATCTGCCATTTAAAACAGCTGAAAGGTCCCAAATGGGAACAAATGAGAAAGCATCTGGCTGTTTCAAATTCCAGCCCTGTTTTGTCAGAAAGCTCTGTAATTGCTGAGTACTTGGCTCCTACTCTGCTCTATGAAGCATTCAGCTCTCAGGAGCTTCTGAGACGCATTACACAGTCCAGCAACACAGCTGTAGAACTCTCAAAATTCTTCCACTAGATGTAACAGCTTTCCAAAATATCTTGAGACTTGTATGCCCTAAACCAGGACCAAAGTTTGGGCTCCTAGAGTGTGCTCTCATCCTTAGTTTTGCTGATCAGCCTCCACTGTACCATTTGTCCCTGCAACCTAGACTTCACACATATTATTCACTGTGTGATGGTGGGACTAGAATGGATAAATGTGCTACCCATTGCTCTAAGAAAGCAGTCTGGCTGAATCTTAAATCACTACGCGGGATGGAGGTTAACGGTCAGATGGACATTCCTCTAAGAGGTTTCCTACCTGCTCTGTTAATTTCTAAAATTTCTTCTTGGGCCAATGGGCAAGTGTCGCTCTGAGTACTGTGGTGTGGAGAGTTTACGACAGATTTACAATAATTGGGGGATCCCAGCTGGGGTGGCCTCGGGATATGCTTCTTTTTTTTCTTTGGTAGCTTCTGCTTAGCCATAGCTAAGGAGTAATACATTCCGAAATTGTTCACAATGACAGGGACAGGCATGGCAATGGTCAGCACACCAGCGAGAGCGCAGAGGGCCCCCACCAGCATGCCTGACCAAGTCTGAGGATACATGTCTCCGTAGCCCAGGGTCGTCATGGTGACAACAGCCCACCAAAAGCCGATGGGGATATTTTTAAAATGTGTGTGTTCACTGGCACTAGGGTCATTTGGTTTAGCACCTATTCTCTCGGCATAATAGATCATCGTGGCAAAGATTAAGACGCCCAATGCCAAAAATATGATGAGCAGCAAGAATTCGTTTGTGCTGGCACGGAGGGTGTGTCCCAAGACCCGCAACCCAACGAAGTGGCGGGTCAGCTTGAAAATTCGCAGGATTCGCACGAAACGGACTACGCGGAGGAAGCCCAGGACATCCTTAGCAGCTTTGGAAGACAGGCCACTGAGTCCAACCTCTAGATAGAAAGGCAGTATGGCCACAAAGTCAATGATGTTCAAAGAGTTTTTGATAAATTCCACCTTGTTTGGGCAGAAAGTGACTCTCATCAAGAACTCAAATGTAAACCAGACCACACAGACACCTTCGATGTAGGTGAGAAAGGCTTCAGTCTCTGCTTCCCTGTAGTGCCGCACCTGGGTGTCATTCCCGATGAATTCAGTTTCTGTCTTGTTCACAATGGGGTTGAATCTCTCGTGGGTCTCGAGGCAGAAGGTGGTAATGGAGACCAGAATGAAGAACAGGGAGGCAAATGCCACATACTGTGGAAAGAAAGATATGAGAGAAATGTTAAACAGTAGGTCAAGTACAGGGGCTTTGATTCTGAAGCATCAGGGAGAGGCAAGAGCTGTATTAAATGTAAATATAATGCCAAGCCTTCTTCCTGTGGGCTTAAGATGCCAAGTCTCACCTGCAAAGATAGCCTAACATTCAGCCTGGGAGGGAAAGCAGTATATAAGTACATGCTAAAATCCATTCTTATACAGATAGCACCTTAGTGTGAGTGTAAATTTAAGCAAGCACTTAAATCTCAGGACTGTCTGTGGGATTTAAGGTTAAAGACATATTGAAATGGTACTTTCCTGAACTTGGCTTTCTGTTACTTCCTTGCCTTAAAGAGAGAGCACACCTTCCAGGACAACTGCCAGGCAGTACTTTTCTCAGCATTCTCCCAGCAGTATCGTGGCTGTTCTCAGGTTGGAAGGGCCCTCTGGAGGCTGTTTGGTACAACTTCAAAGCTGGACCAGGTTGTTCTTGCCTAGTACAGGTCTGAGTATCTCCAAGGCTGGAGATCCCACAGCCTCTCTGGGCAGCCTATGTCAGTGTTAGGCCAGTAAGAGCAAATAAGCTTGGAAGGATACAGAAGCAAACAGACTTCTGCTTTTCAAATTCAGCTTTGTTGCCAAAGAGATCAGAACCATTGTTGCAGATTTAAACAATAAATCAATATTTTCTCCTAAAAACTTCAGGTTCTCACAGCACTGTTATGTGAGGATCTGCTATACATGCTGATATGTGTTAAAATCAATGCCTAATATATCTGGGACATAAACAATATGAAGATTAGGGAAATTGAGAAGCAGGATTTTGGGTATATTTTTTGTCAGATTCTCCTGTTAAAGAGGGAAATTTCTCCATGCACTCTTTCTCCGTCTGTAAAATAGGTGATGTTGATCATGTGCTTTGTGATCCTATATAAATGTGTGCAGGTTCTATATGCTTTTATCTAAATATTAATGGCTTTAGTATTTCAACAGTCTTCCTGAAAAATCACTTTTGTGTACGATACCAATAGCACTCAGATTAATTGTCTGCATGTGAGTAAAATGAGAAACCAAAAGCATCTTGCACTAAGCAGTCAGGAAGATGTTCCTAGCAGCCTGAGCATGTCTGCTGTGTTCCAGCCTGGGGCAGATTGTTGCACAGAGTCATAGAGTCGTGAGAATTCAAGCTGCAGAAGGAAGTGCTGACACTTCCTTAAGACAGGTCACACTCACAGATGAGAAGGACAGAGGGGAATAAAACTGTTTTGTATTTTAAAGGTTTATGAAGATGGCCCTTTCTTTAGCCTGACTCCAAATGCAATCCTCTTTTTGGTGTATAGAAATATATCTACTGAGTGAGCTTTTACTGCTTAGGACAACCTTCAGTTTGACCTTGCACAGCAAGTATCTTGAAACTGATGCTTTGCTGTATTAAAGAGAACAAATAACGAGTTCTGACCAGGCATTAAGTTTTCTGCAGTGGTACAGGTTGGCAGTGCTATCGGTAGAGAACATCACACCCATGATCTTTCTCGCTGTTAGCCCTTGTGTGCTCACACCTTGGCTTCAGAGGGTAATTGAGAGCTTTTAGTCCCCACTTCAGCAGAGCAGGAAGCACCTCCTAAACGAGTGTGAAGCATCTGCTTCCTCCTATCGGTTTTAACAGCATCCTTTCCCAGGGATGGGCATGTTATTGTAGGCTTTGTGGCTTTGAAAGCATGAGTCTGATTTCAAGATTTCATTAAACTATGTCTGAGTAATGGTATTGACAGGAAGAATCCCAGTACTTTTCTCCAATTTAACTTTTCTCCAATTTAACTTTTCTCCAATTTAAGTGCAGAAATGCCTGAAAGTCAGGCCTGACAATTTGTTCACTGGCATCCATCTCTGATAGATTTATCACCTGCAACTTCTTAAAACACAGGAATTTAGCAGCTTACCAGAAGTATCACTGGCATAGATTTATGTTTGTGATCCCCAGTTTATATTACTCTCATCCTTCTTTCTTCTGAGTATTTTTGTTAATTATCTGAGGATTAGCAAGCTAAGCATGATCTAATAGTACAAAAATCAGTGAGTAGGCTTTTCTAGGCAGACCAGCATTAATTTTTTGCCAAAGATGTAGGAAAAAAAAAAAAAAGAGTTCTCCCTGGCCCACCATCAGAGCCTAACATGATAACTTGTCAAATCCAGAGATGGGTGGTGCTGATAAAATCTGGTGAAAACTATGGGACTCACACGTGTTCTACTGTCTTTGGAAATAAGTCTGTCTCTTTTTATTTCACTAATAATCTAATAATTGAACTTAATAATTCACTAATAATTGAAAACTAATCAAACCAATGGATTGCTCTTGTATAATTTAGTGGTGCCTAATCTTCTTTTGTCTTTACATTTTACAGCACTTTCTCTTCTTCCTAGGATCTGAATGGGCTGAGGGAAAGGAGTGAGGATTTTAAGAAGTGATGTCACATGCTGTTGAGTTACATAATGGCATCTAAAATTTTCTATAATTAAAGAATATATCTAAGTGAAGTGTTTGAAGTGATCAAAACTCTTTTATTTGCTTTGACATGTGAATGATTTCTATTTCACTAGAAATGTTGATGCTATCACTTTTTTTTCTGGCTCTAATACCAACAAAGAAAAATCTCAGATTGTCCAAAACTACAAAAGCCACAAGCAAAGGCAGAGAGGAGATTTAACAGGGGGAGATTTGGATTAAAATGTAAGTTATATTAAAATGTTTTCATCCTCGAGACAGAAGAACTTACACTCCTGCATAATTTCTCTTAATACCAGCTATATTTTAATAAGTTTATTTTGAAAGAGTCTAAAAGGTGTCATGCCCCTAAGTGAAGAATTTTGTTACCTAATTTATCTTGCCTTAGATTAAATCTGTCTGTCTGTCTGTCTATCTATCTATCTGTCTACCTATCTACCTATCTACCTCTTCTCCCTGCCTTATGTCTAACCCAGCCATTTTTGCCAGGCAGTGGGAATGTGAAGTACCAATTAATTCATAACAGTAGTGTTTTACATCAACTTTGCATGGCTGTAAAAGGAGCAAGGTAATGGAATCAGACTTAGTCACTCATGAATAATTAGCCAGCATCTTTCCACTCAGCATGGAAAGAAAACAAAAGTTCAACAGCCTTAAAAACCTAAATAAACCTTCTAATACATGAGGATTTAGAGGCTGGGCTTAGATAAAAGGTCTGAGTATTGGACCAGACATTATTAAAAACACTGGTTTTGCTGTTTACTTCTGGGAGTAGTTTTCTAAAACAGCACTTTACCTTGCATGTCTTTGAATAGTCTTGGAGATAAGAAACCTTTTTTTATGCTTGGGTCCACACAAATATGCTGGGTAACCAAGAATTGGTTATTTGTTCTCTTTAATATGCAAATATGCTAGAATCCATTGATATGGTGCCTGGAATTCCCAGACTTCAGTGCAGACAGGCAGTGAAGGCTGGTGACGAAAGTACCAGATCAGAAATCAGGTGAGTGAGGCTCTTTTCAAACCTCCACCATTGACACATTCAAGCATGTGGGCCTGCATTTTTGCACCATCCTTTTTTCTATTTTTTAAAAATTTAATTGACATAATAAACTCTTTGAGGCTCTGAACTGCCTGCCAACTTACATCTGCTCCCTGTCCATACCTATGTATGTCTGGAGTGGGGACTTGGGAAGGGAGGCCTTGGCTGAGTCTTGGTGGCACTCTCAGATCAGAGACAACAAGGAAAGTGTGTGGCGGCAGTGGAAGCAGCAGGGCTTTGCAAGTCAGGTTTCAGTAACTCCAGAGTTTGTTTTCTAGGAACACGGAACACAGAACACGACACGCTATTCATAATTCATTCCAGATCACACGTTCAGAGTGAATTAGTAGCAGCTGCACGCCACAGACACATGCTCTTCTCCTCTGATACTGCTCAGAATCATTTAACAATCCTACTCAAGCTAGATGGGAGAAAATAAACACAGAGCACTCAGAGAAGATTTGCCAGCCTTTTCCTTTCCATCTACTATCAGAAATATTTTTGAAAGTGATTCTTAATCCCTAGCCTTTTATAGGGAAATTCAGAAAATTGTACCCTACCCAGAGCCTCTGGATGAAAAGCAGAGGAAGGTGGCAGTTTGATTGAACTACATCTGTTAAAGCAACAGGAAATTCTCTCTGTAAGTGGCACCATCTCTTTCTACTCTTCTATTTAATTGAGCTTCAGTTTTGATGACAAAAAGTTTTAAATCACTACATGATAAAACTCCTGGTCCTCTTGAACCAGCAAAGAAGAGGAACTAAGCAGTTGCCATCTCAGTCTGCAAGCGGGGTGCTGAGCAGCAGAAGGTTTGCTGCTTCTCTCTTAGGAGGACCCAGGGTTTGCCAAGACTGAAATGGGAAGTGAGAACATACAACTCACCATAGAACTTTGTCTCTGAAGGAAAAACGATGGTCGTCTTACTGCTATGGAGCTTCCAGAAAAGTATATTGTGACTCTAGTGAGATCTACTATGTTTGGGTTAGTTTGTTTTGGGGTTTTGTTGTTTGTTTTGGGGGAGTGGGAGAGGGCTGAGGCGTGTGGATAGGCAGAATAATATAAAAATCACAAGTCTAGTAATTTGTCACTTTGTCAATCACTGCTACACACTTGCAGGAAAAAGGCTCTGAAGAGTTTCAATAACATATGCTGGCAAAAGAAGAGTTGGTTTTCCACAAAATATCAGTAATTCAAATATACCCAGAGACCTGTGCTAGACCTGCATAAAGCACTAGGGTTTCTATTTACAAGGTCTCTCTTCAAGTACTTTACCAGCTTTCTTTTACAGTAGTTCATCTGATTGAGGTTTGTCTCTCAAAACTACTGCACTTCCATGAAAATGCCAGCATTTGCCCATCTGTGACTCAAATCTCAAAGCTTTGCCTAGTTTTTTTTTTAATCTGTAAACAGTACTTTGACCACTCTTAATTTAAAATTAATTTAGTTCAGCCCTTGTGTCACCAAATTATTTAACAAGACAAATCTTTTTGCTGCAGCTCAGCCAAAGTATGGGTTAAGTGAAAGCTGCCTTAAATACTTAGCTTTATAAACACTTTGTTATGTCAAGACCAATTTTCCAGGCTTTCTTAGAGATATGGACCCTGATTCAAACAAATGACTCATTTTTAATGTGCCAGTAATTCTGCTGAATTTTTGAAAGTAATATTGAATCTGTATGACTGATCAGATGACTAAATGTGGGCACATGATACTAACGACCAGATAATACTGTGGAAGTGAGCAAAAGCTAGGACTCTGTCAAAAAGCAACCTCTGCAATATTTCATTAAGAATCCTAGTGGAATGTGTTTCAAGATCCTGTGAACAATGATCATGAAAAGGAAATTATTCGCATGGGAAAAAAAATCCAGGTGTGGATTTTATGGGTGTGGTGTAGATATATGAGGGCACAATCAGATGTTAGTACCAAGCTGCTCTGAGTGAAGGCAGAGATGACCTTTTCAGCAGTCTGCTTTCAGTGAAATGATAATACAATTGATAGAGAAGATCACATCAGCAAACATGCTGGTTCACTCACAAGGTTATTCAAATTCATGTTTTGTAGCTGAGAAAAATGGAAGAAGGAGCCTTGCAGATAGACAAAGCTTGCTCTAGAGTTGGATAAAAAGTCCACTAGCAGCTCATGGATCAAATGATTGTGTAATGCCAAAAAATATATGACAGCTTGCAAAAAAATCTTGGAATGCTTTGTGGCACACAGACATGAAACAGTGTGTTAAAAAAAATGTGCAGTCATCTGTGGAAAATATGCTTAAGTTATTCGGTGTTGACATTGCAATAAATAAATTAGGAGCTTATCTCTCAAATGTTAGTCCTAGCAGGCAGTCATGTGCTTTGACAAAGTAGTTACTGGGATAAGCAAGGCTGCATCAGACCTGGAAGTAGGGTATGGACAGTGGTCCTTTGGGGCCACATGGCCAGGCAGGTGTCACCTGGCAAGGGCTGGAATGGTTCTTTATAGGTCACAGGCAAGCCTTCCAGTTTTATCTAGGACAGATTAAGTCTTGTGAATTAATAGGAATATTGACACAGAAGGGAAGTGAATTTATTTTGCAAAGCTTCCTTGCTGCTCCCCAGTCTGGTAGTGAGAACTAAATGGGAACAGTATGGTGGGACCAAGGAATGTTTCATATTGCACAGCAATGGCACAGTGGGAAATTCTTAACATATATGGATTCCTGATCCAAAAGGGCCCCAAGACTCCTGCAGCTGAGTGTATGAGATATATATACTCAGAAGGAGCTGTAAGTGTGAAAGCAAGCCTTCCATCTCTGAGGGACTGCAGAAATGTGTGCTTGATAGGGACCTTCAAAATTGTCATTTCCCTGTCCCAAAGCACAGTCTTTGATCATTCCTGGAAGGCAGCTACACTGACTGCTGTTAAGGATCTCTACTGGTGAATATCATAGAAATTCTGCAGGAAATTTATCCCAGTACTTCACCATTTTTTATCAATATTTTTTCTTCCTAATGCCTAACCTAAATCATCTTCATCTTAAGCTTTTTCATTTTTGTCCTATCCATCACAGACAACTAAGCTTTTAGAAATTTTCAGGCATTTTCCTTCTTTTGTAAGCTAACAACCACTAAACATTCAAACACCCAATGAGTCCTAGACATCTGTTTTCCTATGCTCGTGCTTTTGCTGCATAAATTCAATATAATTATTAATCTAATTTTCAGATTATGCCACATGCTTTTATGCTATCAGTTCTGTCAAAAGATTTAGGATTAAAGAAACTGAGAAAGTCATGTAATATCTCATACATGGAACATAAACTAACACATAGCAAAAGAAAACAGAGAACTTTAATTGCCCATTAATACTAGGAGTTTCAATTTTTTTTCTGTTAGGCAGTTGGTAACATTTTTTGGACTTTGCACAGTTTCTGTTCTAAACTGAAGCGGAGAGTTTTGTAGCAATGAATGGTGGTGGTGTCATGCATTAGGATTTTCAGGATCTCACCTCACCACCTTTGTTCTGGATTTATCTCCTGAGAAAATCACACTTCCTTCCTCTCTAACTTGCTGCTCGTCTATTTTTTCCCCTTTTTGTTACAGCTTCTGCACTGTGACTTGCCGAAAGGTGGCTTAATTCATATGCTTCTGCTTATATGGTGTACAGCCTTTCTTAAACCTACTTTTGAATTGCTGCTAGAAGCCTTTCATAGAGCTGGAGACATTTCTGCAGCCTTTCGGAACCCACCCTCAGTGAGGTTTGATTCACCAACCTCAGCTTCATAGCAGCCCCCAGGAATGAAATTGTTACAGGTATGAAGGAGGCAGAGGGTGCTTGGTGGTCTCCAGCTCCTTTAGAAAGATCATGCCCTGCTTGCTTACCTTTTTTTGCAAGAGGAAACCCTCCAGTGTGTGGGAGTATTGAGTGCAAAGGTCCATAAGGAAACACCTGAAACACAGGGAGGCTTTGCCCTGGTTGTAGAACACTAACTTTACATGCAAGGCCAACTTTCCTCCCTGTGGCTTTTAAGCCAAGGTATTTGGTGTGTATTCCAGCTCATGTTTGTGCACAGACAATAATGCTTCCGCTTCAAGACAAATGAAAATGAGTACCTGTCCAACCTTTTGTAGTTTCCCATGTGGGTGGGCTGGCTACATAACCAGCCTTGGACAGGGTATGAGGTCTGTCTGCACACCTTCCACACACATTCACACAGAGCTGCTGGGGTGTGGCAGGCTGTAGGATGATGCTGGCAGCTCCTACTTAGGATGAAGTGGAAAGTTCAGAATGCATCAAGCTCCAAAGGTGAGCCTTAACCCACTTTCTCTCCCAAAGCAATACTATAGCAAAAATAAATATTATAGAATTCATCTACAGACCAACTTACTTCATATTTGACCATGGATTTTGAAACCTCAGTTTCTGACTCAGTGGAATATGTTACAAAGAGATTTAAATTCTGGGAGCAGCTGAGTGTTTACCCTCTGATAGTTGAGTTTAGCACCTCAGAACAGAGGCACTCAAAATAACTCCTCACCCTGGAAAACTGGAAGCCCTGGGATCACTATAGTGCCAGTAAATGTTGAGGATTTCCTGTTTTCACTGCAGTTTATGTGGATGGATGTCATAGATGGTATTCCCTGAAAAACAGAGTTCTTAGCAAGGTGTCTAAAAATAAGGATGTTAAGCCTCAGTAATTTCAATGACTGCTTAATTTTGGATAATTTCACCATTTCTTCATATTTTTTCCAGATTATGACTAGCAGTGTGTTGTAGGCACTTTCCCTCCCATATTGTTTGCTTAACTTAATCCATAGCTAGCAGTTTGTGCTTTTAAAGCATCACGGCCATAGCTCTTTCCTACCTTTGGGCAGTGTGTAGCACAAAATTACTGTTAAACTCCTAGATGGTCTAAATATGTTACTAAATATTGAGACCTTTTTGTGCCTTTGCTCTACAAAACCTAAATATCAAATATCAAGATTATTATATAATTATATTAAAGTATATCCACATTATTTATAATTCCAACTATTACAAATCAAAAAGAAATCCCAAAAATTTTTAAAAAAATTAGGCAGTATTTTGGAAAGCAGAGGATGTTTTCATTCCCTAGTTAGGCAGAGGCTCTTGCACAGCTTAATTTGTGCAAGGATAATGCACAGGATGGGAACATACAAAATTTCCACTGACAGCAATCTTTGTCAGTACTGGGTATTGACTGGCTGTGAGCCATTTTAGATAGCCAAATTAGTGACAACATAACTTATAAAACTATGTTGGTAGATCTTTTAGGCAACTTCCAAAATAGCCTTTGTCATATAAGAAAGATGAGGACGCAGGGCCTGTTGCAATTGCATGAGAATTAATGGTTTTAAACTAAACAAGTGAACAAGGCTTAGATATAAGAAAGAAGTTTTTTCATTATGAGACTGGTGAAACACCAGAGCAGGTTGCCTAGAGAGGTTGTAGATGTCCCATCCCTGGAAACATCCAAGGTCAAGTTAGACAGGGCTCTGATGTGTTTGAAGATGTCCCTGCACACTGCAGGGTGTTGGACCAGATCACCTTTAAAAATCACTTCCAGCCTAAAGGATTCTGTATAGTCTGTCTTGACTGAGACCAGCAAGATTGAGGGTATTTTTTCAACATTAGTTCTCCTGTCTCTCTGAAGAAGAAAATGTTTATTCCTGTGTTTCTGTGGCTCTACTCTTCAATGTGTCAGCAGTAAGCAACTGGAATCATAATGTGGCCACTAGGTGCCAGTCTCCTGTTCAGACAGTCACACACTTTGCTTCCCCAGTAATTTTGTTATTCTTTATCTAACATCTCATGGAAAACAGCCCAGTTTGGTTTTGGTGAGATTCCACTGTTTTGTGGGCAGTAGATATGATATTTACAGAAAGCATAACATACAACCCCAGAGATTCATGAGGGCATCTGCCATGGCATGAGCTGCCACCATGGTAAGTGACACAGAGCAGTCAGAGCACATTGCCACCCCCCTTGCTGACAGCACCACCGTGATTTCAAGGAGAAAGCTGTAGCATATTTTCTTTCCATAGTACAGTATTTTATCCTACTGTACCCAATCTAGCCACAGTAGTGGCCTACAGACTTATAAAAACTCTGTCCTTGCATGGAGGAGAGCAATGAAAAAGCCTTGTCCTCGTTGTTATGTTTTTAAGGCTAAATTGGTGAGTCACATCTAGCGCCTGTGACACCAACCCTGCTATCAGCTACAGGTGGTGATCATCCCTCCTAGTTCAGGGTTGGCAGCTGTGGAGGCCTTGCAGAAGGAGGATGTCCAGGGGGATTGCTGTAGAGCTGATTGCTTGGCATTGTCAAAGGGGCTTCCTTGCAGGTGAGAGCCACCCGCTCATCTGGTACTACACCAAGTACATCTCTCTGTTAACCCCTTTCAGATGGGGCTACAAAAGGCTCAGGAGGAGCCCTTTGGGCCCCTCATGGGGGGTGTATTGCATGAGCCAAAAGCAAGCACTTCTAAAACCAACCCCTTGTGCAGTCAAGGTCAAAAGAAAGATGGAGATATTTGGAAAGGATCACAAGGTAAGTCATAGCCTAAACCTAGAGAAAATTTGCTTTCTCTACAAGGTAAAAGGAATGTTCAATATTCTAAAAGGTTTGCTAGCAGTATTGTGCAACCTTGTTTAGCTTGTGTTTTGCAGTACATTCAACATCTTGTTGAATATTAAGATCCTCTCATATATTATTGTTTACTGTCTTCTGGCTGTAACATCTATGGTGTATTTTTATTTCTTAAGTTTATTCAAGTGCATATGCTACATGTGGCTGGAGAACCAACTCAGTTTCTGAATTCTAACCTCAGACATAAAGGAAATATTTTTCATTTGAAACAGCTCTGTTTGAATATTATGTATCTACCTGTAGTACAAAGAATCCAAAACACTCTATAGCATCTAACAGTGTGGAACTCTACACCTGGGAAGTGCTGTTGAAATGTTAATGTAGGTATCAATCTCTGCAACTGTTTTGTAAGGCAAAACAAGTAGCTACTACTTCTGCCCCACAGACAAGGTGATTGTGTATAGAGCCTATGTTTCTCAAGTATGGTGTTTTAACTTTAACTATGTAACAAAGTTTTGAGACCTTGAATTGAGGTAAAATTAGGGGACAATGTTCAAAATCTGTATCTTAACATCTAAACTTCCCCGGGGTGGATAATCTGTGAAATTTGGAGTGGTGGGCTGTTGTTAAGGTCCTGTGTCTGTTGGCCAAGAAATGGTCCCCCAGATCTTGTGTTTGCAGAGTTCAAAGTCATCTGTTTGTGAAATTCCAGCTTGGTCCTTGGCCTATGTTCTTCCCATTAACCTTGCAGTTCAGCAAGTCCAACACATAGCAAATGTATGGGGGGGGGGGGGCAGTTCTCAGATCTGTGTAGGCTCCTAGAGTTTTGCTCTCTGTGCCACCCTGTGACATCAGTGACTGTGGAAATGGCCCCTCTGGGTTAAGAAAAGGGTGAACACATTTTCACTGCCCTTTCTAGTGTCCTCAGTACTTTGTAATGAGACTTTGAAGTCCTCAACACTAGGAAATCTTACCAGATATTTTACTATGATTGGACTGATGGCTTATTAAAATTTAGCCCTTCAGGAGATTTTGGTTTGGAGACTCAATAACAGTGAATCACCAGAAATCACTAATCACTTCTGGAAATCTTCCCTAGCAAGTATCCATGTAATAGGCACAAAAATGCTTAAAAATTTAAGGGAAAATGAGAGGGAATTGGGGGTGAAGTTGGAGAAGAGAGAAGAAAGGCAGGACTTGTGTTCAAGCCAAGTATCATGTTAGCAAATAAGGATGAAAAATAGCATTCACCCCAGAGGGCTTATTTTCACTCGCTCAATTTCTAATTCTTAAGTGATTTGTGGCAATTGTGTGCTGCCATAAGCCTGTTTATAACACCAGCTATGTGCAATTGAATGTTGTGGGAGAGTACAAAAAACTGTTTCCTAGGGAGGGAAAGTTAAAGGTGATTTTAGAACATAGAGCTAGCTGAGAATCAGAAGATGCCCAAATCAAGATTTGTGATTATTTTTAAAAAATTATTTATTTCTCAATCAGAGCTTGAAGTATTTTTATATATAACTTGCAGTAAAACCTCAGTGAGGTGAAAGAGGCATTGTGACCTCTTCCTTGAATGCCCTGTGCCTCAGATTAAGGTGCACAATTTTCTGGAAAGATGGAAAAGCCTTTTCTTGTCTTGGTGCATTAGGTGCAAGCAACTTCCCTAAACAGATTACTTACAATTTAGCAATATAAATGCCACTCTAACCTCAGGATAATTCAGAGGACACTGCTTTGATGCAGTAAATGGTTTCCTCCAAGAAGCCATCCTTTCCAGACAGGAAGTATGTCTCAGGTGCTGACTGGAGCCTGTGGAGGTGAATGCACTCCCTGTTGTCATTTCATCTGCCTCAGAAACAAGAATCCAGGATTTCTGACCCTTTTTCCCATCTTTCATTAAGCAATCCAGGCAGCTGCCTGTTTGTGGGGAGCCTTGATATGCAGAGAATTTACAATGTGGTAGGAGTCCATTTCTGCACCTCTTCTTCCAGTGAGCAGCAGAGGTGGGTTTTGATGTGAAATGTTGAGCTGCATATGTCATCATCAAGCTCTTCATAATCCAAGACTGTGGATTCCCAGATCTAAGCTCTTCATAACACAGTGTCTCGCTGAGGTGAAGATTTGCAGCTGAAAAATTAGCTTATCTTTAATCTGGCATTGTGGGTTGACAAAATTTGCATTTTGCAGACCTTTTGTCTCAGTGCAAGTGTTGACAGAGTACTAGGATTTTTTTTTTTTTTAATTCCTTTTCAAAATAGTCACAAAAGGGAGGAATTGCCAACCGTATTTTAAAGGAGCTGTAGCCATGGTAACTGAGGTACCTTCAGTTACCATGGTAACAAATGCAGCTCGACTGCCTCGCTGTAAAGCCAGACAAATCTACTCATGATCTGTTGATTTTAAGATGATTTATAAATTGTTGAGCTATTTTAGGCACTTAAATCCATAAATCAAAATGTCTGTTATAACGACCAATGCACTGTACTATTTATGAATTATTCACCCCATTCTTATTTCACCAACTGAATTTTTCCCCCCTATTAATGTATCTAGGGTTTTTCCAGTCCCAGTTTTTCTTTAGTGTTTAGAAAACGATATTTCATCAGAAACAGATGATTCATATTGCTTCTTGTAAATCTCATTTATTTGAGAAATTCTAGCCCCCTCCCCTACCTCTCCTGCTCAGTCCTGTAGTCTCTAAGTGGAGCTTTATGTACTTCTGCCCTGAAACAACAAAATATGCTTTGCTAAAAATTTGCTAATGAATTAAATCAATACAATTTGGAATGAGTTCCATCTCAAACAATCAATACGGGCCCAGTGATGTACAACAGGCAGGCAGGTAAATTGGTCTAAATAAATTTACAATTGATTTTACTTTTAAAACCAAATTAGGACACTTAGTCTTACCAAATAAGATAAACTGCAACTTTTGCAAACAAGAGTATTCCTGGTTTTGTCTTTTTTAATACTAGTAGTGAACCTATTACTTTTTAAAGCCCAGTAACTTTTATTCCTGGGGTAATATGCACAATTTCTTGGCCCAAAAGCATGGGTTGGCTATTATTAAAACAAGTAATGTTTATTTCTTTCTCAGATTGTTTTTGCTAGTAACTTGTGGTAGCCTCTGCTTGTTAATGAGCACTAACGGATTGCATAATTCAGTGTAAGTTATGTAATAGGTTTGCACTTAAATAGGTTTGTATACTGGTATGGATGTGCACAAGGGCCGGGACCTGCTTCTGAAGGCATTGCTGGGTTGGGTGTGCCTTTTTTCCCTCTTCCCCATTTGAATTCCCCACTTTGCCACTGGCTCGTGTGCCCAAAGAAGAGTAGAGTCTTGAGGGAGGATGCTTTTTGTCCAGGTGGGGCATTGTGCCGAGCCTACGCTGTTTGATGCTGGCAGGAGCATGTCCAGAGCCATGCAGTCTGAGGTCATCAGAGCTGCATGGGCATAGAGGGCTTGGATCTGGAAGGATCATAGCTGTGACAGTGTGCCCAAGTCTGCAGGATCTGCTGTTGCTAATCTGCTAATTTGGAGGTATTTCCCCTGCACTGATGACTCATTCAGAGACATGCAGCAGGCACATCACTGGGAGGGGGGTGAAATGTAGCTCTTCAGAAATATGCAGTGCCTGATGCAGTCATTTCTTGTGTCTCCAGCCATGATTTTTCAATATTACACAAAGCTCACAGTCTGAAACCACGTAAAAAGTCTGAAAAGCTGAGTTGTAGAAGTTCTCTCAGGTCTGCTAGTTTTAATTAGTGGTGTCAGCAATGCTGTAAGTCTGACAAGGTTAAGAAGCTGCCTTTAAAACCCCATAGATACTTAGGCAGATGTCATGTGATTTAACACAGCCATTGGGTTTTAAAGTGCTTATTTTCCCTGAACAACATATGCTTGCTCAAAAGTGTGATGTTACAGTCCTCTGATCTAGTGTAATGGCCATTAGCAGTTGTTCTCCTTGCTCAGAAAATCCTATTAATTCTTCACATGCATACACAACTCATACTAGTATTAAAGATGAGCAAATCAGAGTTATTAGGTAGTGCTTTGCCCCTAGGATTTTAGCATATCAGATGCTAAATTCTTACAGATGCATATCAGATACATCATTCTTACAAATCTTGGAATTGAGAAATGCCAAAAGGTGTGTTTGAACATCCTTCTGCAACTGTGAGGATCTTCCAGGGTTATTCAGGGTATTATAAGGGGCTTATTTCACTTCCTTTAAGGGAGAATTCCAGAGCAAAAGAACTTAATTCAATTTTTTTAGCCTCATCAAGCTTTCTTTCCATTATTCCTATTTACATGTTCCTTAGTTTCACCTGACCTTTTCCTCCTTGGTCAAAGTGCCCTTCAGGTTGTTGCAAACTACTTTTTTGCCTCTCTGGTCTGTTGCTTAGCAGAGATGGGAATATTGAATTGGTTCAATCTGTCTCCTTAGTTTCAGCTATTCCAGCTTGCAGATGTGTGTTTTGATTTTAGTGATGATTGCCTAAAAAATAAGGATTGGGAATGCTGGGATCTCTTCAAAGCTCAGTTTAGAGTGTAATGTTTTTATTTTCAATATTAACCCTTAAATGTTGTTGTATTTATTGATGGAGACAGTGAGATATCTTGCACAGATCTGTTTAAATTAATAGAATGTTATAAGGGTTTTACTTCTCAATACCTCAGTTAAAAAAAAATCTAATAAGTCTGCTGCTTTGTCTGCCTTTCTAACCTACTCAACAAGAGCTCAAGTACAAGATATTCTTGTCTGCTGCAAGTGACAGATTCACTTCACACACCCAGCCCTCCCCACCCTGCCAGACAGAGAACTGTACCGAGATAGTCAAGCTGCCTGAACATGAAGAATATCTAGAGCAACTCTCTAGATGGCTCGTGGATGCAAGAAACACAATGCAATGCATTTATTAGAGTGTCATGCTTTTCTAAGTGGACTTGGATCTCTGACTGGTTCTCTGGGATTAAATATTTTCAACATTGACTGGAGTGTTTCCCTTCCCAGCTCTCACTTAGGTGTCATGGTAGCCACGTGGCTGAAGTTTCCTTAGGAGATGTTTGGAAAATGGCCTGGTTTCATTAATCTTATGGGCCAGGAACCCTGGATATGCCATGGCCTTTAATGCTAGAGCCAAAATAGAATGTAATTGGGTCAAAATGGGGAAGCACAGAGGTGTTATTTTGTAACACATGCCTTTGTGTTTTTCAAAAAAAACCCATGTAGTGGAAGGTGATATGTCAGGAGTTTCAAAAAAGAGAGACTAACTCCTGATCTCCTTCAGAAAGGCAACACTGGAATTTGCTTTCATGCCAGGCACAGTGAATTTCATAACTGTTGATTTTTCTAAGTTTTAATGGCTGACTTTAGGCCATGATCTTGCAAGCAGAAATTCTGGTAGAGCCTCTGGTTTATCATGAACATCTAGCGCTTAGCAAAAGTGCTGGGGGTGGAAGAAAAGGTGGAGAATGCAAGCGTTTTAGCTAACGGTGATGAATGGTGGCTGTGAGAGCCAGAAAACTCCCCTCCTTGTTTTGCTGTAAGTGGATGATCTCAGTCTCAGTGCAGTCAGACTCTGCCTGGCATTTCCTTATCTGCCTTATTTTGACCGTCTTACCCCCTTACCTGTATTAGATTTGTACGTGCAGTCAGTTTCTGCATTCTGAGATCCCTTTCTCATCTGTGCCCATGTGTGTAAGGGTTGCAGTAGTTGTTTTTAGGACTTTCTGCTATTTCAAATACAGAAATAGATTTGAGTCTTCTGAAAAGGGAATAAATTCTTCTCATGCTACTAGGGACACGTATTGCTGGGTTAAAAAAAAATGCTGATGCAAAGTGAGTCTGTAGCTTGGAAGAAGAAATCTTTTTGCTCTCCACACTCTGAAAAAGATTACTATTGTTTGGAAGCAAAGAAATACAAAATGGGCCGAAGATGATGTGCCTAAATGGATTATAGTGGATAGCTTTAGAATAAGGCATCTCTTTCACCCTAGCAAATGAATTGACAGAAGCTGTTGTGTTTTTCTGACAGCCTTTTTTTGCTATGTGCACTGCAGCACAAATGCTAAATTCCCTAAAGTTCCCTCAGCAGAGGCTTCACCAGCACTGCAGTGAGGGTATCTCCTGTGGGAATACCTGCTGTATTTCAGCTGGCTGATGACAATTTGCATTAATAAGAGCAAGTGCTCTAGAGGAGGGAGTGTTTCCATAGGCTAAGTGCAAAACTATGCTTTCAGTTCTCCTATTCCTTGCAGCCAATTTACCTTTATTTTGAGAATGTTGAGGAGTAGTGTGCATTTAAGTGGGTAGGAGCAAGAGATGAAAACAAGGAAACATGACATTGTGCTAATTAGCTTTCTGCTGCTTGGCAACAACTAAATACTACCTGTGAGCAACAGAAGGAAGACTGAAGGGAAAAGCAGGTAGCTGAACTTAGGCAGTTGACGCTTTTTTTTTTTTTAAGTCCTCTGCTCCTTACTCTTTCTTCAAATCATAAATGGAAGAATAAGGATCTGAGTGAGATTTTTCCCTGTCCTTGCATGTTTTCTTTGGGAACATATAACTGCCAAATGGTGTATGCTCACAGTATATCAAGTCTTGTGCATTGAACACAATGTGATTGTGTCATGAGACACAGTTTTCCCTTCCCCAACTGATGGAGATTTCTAGATACATTATTACTTCATTAGCATGATAATTTTGCTTGGTTTTGGATACCTTATTTGTTTGCTTGGTTTATTTTCATTTTTCCAGTAAAACAAATTGGCAAATCTATATTTTTATATATCTTGCTCAGAAAGAGCTCTTTGTAGAGCTTTCAGATAAGTCTAAAAGAGGAAGATCTGTCATATTTTTTCTCCCTGAAACCAGCAAGGTTAGGCCAGAAATGACCAGGTCCTCTGTGACACTTGGAAAGGAATGGGAAAATAATATAATTATTTTAGATAGAACTTGCTTGAAATGAGAGATTGTCAAAGCAGAAAGCACATTAAAATAAAATCTTCATTGCCATTTTACATAATCATCTAGAACATGCTGCTGAGACCTAGAGAGGATTACAGGGACTTCCTGCAGCCAGGTTTGTGCCTGATGGCATCTGCCTGGCTCCCTGGAATGCCTGGAGCTGAATCTCAGTCCACCTCCCCCGTGATGCCTCGGTGAGGGGTGTCTGGCTGTCCTTTCACACACCTGCCCTCGGCTGATCCAGCTGTTCCTTGCAGCATGGAATTAGATTAGTTAGTTTTATGCTTTTACCATTTGTAAGTGGCATGTTAATTTTCAGTCTGATCCCTGCTGCACAAGGCTTACTTCTGGCAGGCTTTTATATTAATGCTTGTAGAATGTCAGATGTGTGAGGCTGCCTACCAGATGTCAGGAACAAGTGGCTTTTTTCATCCATTATGATGGGCTTGGTTGTTTTAAAGAAAAAAAATATGTGGCCCGGTCAAGGGTACCTTTGTGTGAAAAGAACATCAAATGTAACCAACCTACAATGAAATTAAAGAAAACCTCTTAGGGGTTGGAAAACAATACATTAGTGAGGAAAGCAAAGCATTCCTGGAAAATTTGTTAGGTTTTGGTATTCAGTGCTTTTCGCTAGAAATCAGTGTTTCAGTTGTGAGGTGAAATTGGCAGCAGATGTAGCAGGAGCAACTCTGCTGGGTTTGATCATTCCAAAACCTTATCCTGATGGCACTGAAGGTCACATTCAGGCTGTTGGGTTTTGTGCCTGGGGCAAGGTGCAGTGAGGCGGTGGAATTCCTGAACAAAAGCCCAACTTAAGACACTGTGTCTGGAAGTTCCACAGTGCTGAGTAGTAAATCCTATAAATGGAGTTTTATTACTTTGTCTCTTGTGTCACACGCTGTTAGGGAGGTTCTAATCTGCTCACACAAACCCCAATCCAGTGGAACCTATTTCTACAGCATTGAGTCAAACTGCAGAACTGGCCTTTCAGTTTCAACTAATAAGTTTTTTCACTTAATTCCTTGTAGGTTTTTGACCTAATTGAAGTGGGGGAATAGGAGGTAGTTGGAGAGGGGAGAAGAAAAAGATGTTGTTCTCATTTTTCACTAGAAATCAGTGGCAAAGATTAGTAGTGTTGTATTAAACAGCTTTCCCCATGAGCATATCTCAAAATGATTTACAAAAGAGATAGGCTAGCATTAATTCCCCATTTGTGGTTGGGGAAGACCGAACTGCAAAGATGAAATTGTATTTGCTCACTAGTGAAGTATATGCACTTCTAGGAAACAAATAAACACAATCCAGAATGTAGTGTGGAATGTAGATATGGCAAAAACATCCCTTGAGAGCAGGTATTGCTTTTAAGCTACAATGTCAATGAGCATTCAGGCATGACTAAACATGATTCATTAAGTCTGTTTCTTTGAAAATTCTGTTCAGATAGAACTAGAAATGGGGCAGGAGCCAGGCAACTTCCAAATATCAGAGCACTGTGGCTTATGATGCCTCTATTCATTTTGCTGCATTAATGGTACAGCTTAATGGAACTGTGAAAGAAAGGGCAAATGTCAGTCTTTAGTAGCTTTAGCCTGTTAGACATGTATTGAGTCTAGGGTCATTCAGAAAACCAAGTTCCATTTCCTGCTGGTTTAAAATTGGAACAAGAGCTCTCTTCTGGACCTCCAAGGATGTCGTGACTCTGAAAAAGAACAGGGCCTGCTGCCTTATTTTTCCCTGACTCATTATTTAAAGAGCTGGTGAGAGATACAGACTTCACATCACAATTTCATGTGTAGACTTGTGGCTTATTTAAAAGGACCAATGAAGTGGGTCAAGACAGCTTTGGTTTTTATTCTCATTATGATTCTAATACTAACAGATTTCAGGAAAGGACTTAATGTTTAAGGCTTCATTCAGGGCACAGCTCTCAGCTGTGGCCTTAAAATCAGTATGTTCGCCTCAGACCAAACTAAAGGGGAAAAGGACATTGGCAAGATAACAGGAATATCACAACAGAAGGTAATGTAGCCCCCTAAGAAACCAATTCCCAAGCAGGTAATAATGAGCAGCAAGACTGGTGGGAGAGCAAGGACAAACTCTACGTGCTGTGTTTACAAATCTGCTCACTGGCTCTATTCTGGAAAAAAATCAAGTTTTGCTGGTGTGCAGAATAGAACTTTTGGAAATAGGCAGAGACTTAGCAAACTGGATGATACAATTTTCTTGTCAGGCTGCCCTTTTAGCTTGGGCATCAAGATACTCATAATAGACTTCTTTGTCATAGAGGGTTATATTTACAAAGCAGTGTGCACACTTTTTTTGTATTTTAACCTGGGGACAAAAGTAAGGTGCTCCTTTCAAAGTGGCTGAACAAAAACCTAATGTGGAGTTTGTCTGCTTATTGCACAGGAGTATGTGTTTTAGAAGCATTCAAACACAACTGAAGGACTGCTTTCTTTTGTGGTCAATTTTTTCCTATTCACATGGAATAATGAGAAACCCATGTATATAATGACTTTTGCAATTTTATATGTATTTTTTAGTCACATTCCAGGGGACATGAATTTACTCTGAAGTGATTTGCCTGACTAAAATGAGAAGCTCCTTGAAGTGTCAGGAGCTACATGGAAGTCCTTGGAGTTCAGTACTTTAGCTGCAAGACTATTATTCTTATCATATTTTCCTCCTTTCAGTGAAAATATCAGTGTAGGCCACAGTCATGCTGTTTTTGAAATTGGTGGCTAATTTGTGGCTTGTTTCAGTGGTTAGAAAATTTATTTCTGGTGTCCATGGAGCAGTGAATTGTGTGTTCTGTCCAAAGCTGTTTTCAGTCATTAGAATAGTTGTGAACCTTTCATTATTGAGGCGGACTCACTCATAAAAACTCAGTCCATAGCTTTTTCCTTTCTCAGTTTCTTGTTATGTGTTTGATGTGGAGTTTACAGTGCATGGAAAATCTATCCTTTCTACTTGTAAACAACTAACTACATTTTGAAGCAGCTGTTGAAGTGATCCCAAAAATGTGAGTTGCTGCAGAGATGGACACATCTTTGTGTCATGGGGGCATGTTGGTGATGGGTGAAAACACCAGGCAACTCATCTGGGATCAACCTGTACCCATAATAAAGGCAAAGCTCTTGCATCTGCAAATGCGGCAGGGACCTCTGGAGACCCCACATCTTTCTGTTGAAGTGGAAATCTCATATCCTATGAGAACAGAACTAGTGAAAGCCATTTGCTGCAATTTTGAGTAGGACAGCAAAAGGTTACAGAGGTATCTGTCTAAACCACTACACAGATTTAGCAGCTTGGTCAATTCACTTGCTTCTGAAGAGTAATTGTCAAATATTTTGTTTTAGCAGCCTGAGGACTAGGATATCAAGTAAATCCTGGTTTCATCCCCTTCCCACTGTCCTATTTTGCCAGGGAATATGCACTCAAATACACATAGCCAGAAATACTGTTCCTTCATGGTTGGGGAATACCTAATCTTTTAAAATAGATTCCTGACTCGCATGCTGTGGGTTTCTTGAGGGCAGAACATGATGTCCCATATGTACAAAGGACTGCTGAGAAATACCATCAGTGAGACAGGCAGTGAAATTCCTGGGCACAGTCAGGACTGGATAATGCCAGTAACGAAGAAAAGCAGCCAGCTCCTGGGGGGAAAGAGGTGGGGAGTTGGCAGTTGTTCATTTTTTTGCAAGGGGAAAGAGAGGCACAGCTAAAAAAAAAGATATATATATATATATATATATATAATTTTTGCTAGCCAATTCCCACTTCACAATTCATATAGAAAGTTGGCATTATTGACTTAATCTTCAAAATGTTGGCCTTCATATGTTTTTTAGGTCTGTGCAACAAAGATATCTGTATCTTCCTCTGTTGTCCTCCAGTTTATGCTGAACTGCAATACCCTTGAGAGAACAAATGCCACAACAGCAGGTTTATAATGTCATTTGGGTTTTGGTTATGCATGTAAAGTCCAAGGCCTTTTTCTTTATTAGGGTACAGCTGGCATTAGTCTTACACCAGCCAAACTAGGGCATTTGACAGCAGGTACCAGAAGGCAGAAACCTCACAGCTAATGCTTTTCTGTGTACTGATCATCTTGATAAACTGGGAGAGATATGTAAGCCTAATTGCTCTTCATGATCTCACATGAAGATCTTTAATGAAGAATCCTTAATGAAGAATCTTCTTTTCTTTAATGAAGCTCCAAAACCATCTGCACTGATCTTCCACTGAGTCTGAGGGAAATCATCTCTCCTAGCTGTTACCTGGAGAAGTCCTGTGTGTTACCTGGAGAAGTCCAGTGTGCTGTACCCTTGGTAATCCCTGTTAAATTGGAATTGGAGATGGTGTGGAGAAGAGGAGGGGGTCACTGAAACAGGGCCAAAACTGCTGAAATTGTATACACA
The DNA here is from genome assembly GCF_024509145.1 of Vidua macroura. Lineage (NCBI taxonomy): Eukaryota > Metazoa > Chordata > Aves > Passeriformes > Viduidae > Vidua > Vidua macroura. Next base: position 49,609,978 of record NC_071576.1, read on the forward strand.
AAAATTAATATTTGACAGTGGATGCAGCAACCCCTTGGAAGTCTTCAGACTTCCTGAACCCCATTTCTCAACAGAGAGGTTCAGCCAGCTATCCCTGATCCACAAGTTCTCATTTCAAATGCCTTCAGCCTGACACCATCTACCACCTCCCAGCATCCTGCATATTTGCAGATATTGACACAGAAAATTGATGTCACGCAATGATGTGAGAAATTCTGCATTTGATAAATTGTTGTGTGACTTCATTTAATAAAGATGTTCTCTCCTTAATGTTCCTTGAAGCCACAGCAGAATTACAAGCAATGTGGAGTTTGGCATGAGGGACAGTAAGAGCCAGAGGGGCTCGGTATGGAATTGAAGTGGTGATTTCTGTGTAATGTGTGGTGGGAGAGCAGCAGAGAAGGGTGGGCTATCTGTGAATGTGGGCTATCTGCAGCAGTGGGCGTACATGAGGGAACTGGAGTGTAAGTAAGTGGTGGGACACATTCCATTTACTTGTTTGTGTTCAGTGTGGCTAGAAAAGCTGCATTATCTTTTTATGCAAGCATCATGTTTGTTGTGCGTTCGGCTTCCTGACAGGAGAACAAGCCGTGGCTGGGTTGTGTTTTGCTCAGGGCTGTGTAACTCTGAGTGGTGACACACGTTCAGGCTCTGTGCTATGTACACCTGATGGCACATGGAGCACACTGCTCGGCGCTGCTGAGCTCAAGCATGTGCAGCAATACAAAAACACCAAGCCTCACCACATGTAGGAGAGCAGGGAACAGGCCAGTTAAACAGGGAAGTAAGCTCACCAAATAGTGGGGTAATAAAAGATAATCCAGCTTTCCAGAGAAATCTACATTCAGGACATTGCCACCTGGTAACTCTGGAGAGAGGTCTTCTCAGTATGTACCAATCTTCCCTTCCTCCTCACTTTCCTGTGTTTGATTATTATGGGGAACACCCACAGCAGACCATTTGTGCACTGTGGAGTGGCTAGTTATATTTCAAGATGTTTAGGGGTAGATATTTTATTTTCCCAAGAGATTTCATGTGTTAGGTAGCAACAATCCTTATGCAGCCCATTAAAAAAACCCAAACAAAACAATGGAGCTTCGATCTTGTCTGCATCTTTTGAAGCTGGCAAGACAATACAATGGTCCATTTGGACACCACAGCAGTGATGCTGTTCAGCATTTTATTGCTTCCTATGCTTAAAGCAATTTATGTGGATTTAAGTGAGTGTTGACAAGCTGATCCTTACAATTTACTTCTGAGATTGCTGGATAACTGCTGTTACCTCATGTGACAGACCAGGAAAAGGAAGCAGGTGAGGAGCAACATTGAAGCCTGGATTAAGGGAAAACCAGAAGATTCCAGCTCATCTTCTGCTGCTTCAGACAGCGTTTCATTTCAGTTCCTGGTTTTAAACATCACAGAGCTGCACTTAGAGTCTAAGTACACAGTGAGATAACTTAATAACAAAGCTATTTGGACTGACTGAAATCACAGCAAAATTGCAAAATGATCTCTTAGAAAAAGTAAACATCCCACAAATCAGTAATCAGAAAAAAAAATCAAAGGAAATGCTGAATTTGCATCTTACAGGTTCTGCAATAAAAGCCACTGCGAGCTTTGTGTTAAAGTCACGCCCTGCAGAACCAGAAACTCTGAAGGACCCACAAGGGGCTGGCCTGCACAAGTTGCACTGTCTCTATTATTACAATGTATTTCACTCCAGACTAGGCACTTTGGGCATGTATTAAGTGTGCTGCCAAAGTACAAACTGTGATCTGTTTATAAGTTATTTTCTGGCATGCTAAAGGAGCCGTCTTAGCAGGAGCTTGTAAATGTGGCTTATCCTGTTAAGATTCCATTTCCTAGACCCTTACAGTCAGAATTGCTTTTACAAACCAGCCGTTTCCCTCAGCTGGCACTACTGCATTATTAATATGCTTGCTTTGCTCCAGGAAGATACTTTTCCAGTGTAAGATGAAGTTTAGGTGACAGGCTTTCATGACTGCCCTCCTATACCCCCTCATAAGCTGCTGCTACTAACTGGAAATTTAAGTTTTTATATTTAATCATTAAATTTTCATCATGTGCTATAACTTAAGCCTTGATAGATGGGTTACTGCAAGTACTGTATTGGCCATGGTGCTCAAGCATGTTATCATTTGCATACATATTACTGGGTGCTGCACTCCACATGTGTCTCCCTGGATTTTAATTAAACTTGCCTTCCAGTTGTTGTTATTCCAGAAAAAGCCAGGAAGACAAAGTATATTAAGACTGCTGTTATGATTAACATTAGATTTCCTTTGTTATTGACAAAATAATTACTACTACTTAGTAAATGCACCTGGTAATACACCCTGACAGGAAGAACATCTCTAGAGAGATGACTTGGAAGAGAAGCCCAGAAAAGTGAAAAGATTTGCTGAGCTCTCACAGCAGGAGGTTAATGGCAGGACCTGCTGGTGTCCTGACCTGGCAGGGCAAGAAACAAGTGTCTGGAATGGATTCAGTTAGCAGAAGTTGCACTATTTTTTTAACTTTGCTGTCATTAAAAAAGGGTTTAATGTGAATTAATGTGACTTTGTGCGCAGGAAGGAGGGAGAGTTATAAATAACCTTGCCTTGCATTGTACTGCACCTTTTCTCTGTGGATATTGAAGCACTTGACAGATTAATTAAGACGCATGACTCTCATAAATAAAGCATCACAAACTGTTGAGTTACCCAAACCCTAATGACTCTGGCATGTCATCTGAGCAGCTTTAGGTGACTGGGAGCACCCTTAAGCCATTGCCAATGTAAAGAAGGGTTTGTTGGTGTAAATCTACATGAGCATATTTAAATCATAAGGGTGGTTATTGATTCCTTGGAAGTGGTGACACACCAAACTGTGGGTACACAATGGTTTGGAGGCTCATTCAGGTAATCACACTGCAACAGATATCCTTTTCCACAACGACACTATGGATGCCACGTGATTAAAGGCCATGTTCTAAAATGAGCTTGTCTCTGGTTTCACTCTGGCCAGACTTTCAGGTTGCACCCAGAACACTAGGGGGTACTCTTAGCTTTTCTCCTGCAATGGGAGCTCAGTTTTTGTGGTTCCCTGTTGATAGGGATGAGCCATTCAGAAAATTCTGTGTCTGTTCAAATTTGCAGGTGATGACAATCCCTAGAAATAGATTAAAAGACTTGAGGGTGTTAGCTGGGATTTTTGTAAGTGAACCTAAGTGGATTAGGAACCCAGCACTCTTCACAGGTAAGTGGGATGGGGCATGTGATTTCTAAAGATTCCTTGTAAAATCTGACTCTGCCTAATTATGCAAAATGCAAAGAGATGCATTCAGGTGTTGTGAGATAATGGAAAACAGGAATCTAATATCAGAATCCAGTCATGAATTTTATTCCTCTATATCTACTCTTGCATTCTGTGGCAGACTATGAACAGCAACTTCTTGAATGTCATGTTCTAAAGGTTCTGTGAGAAAACTGGGCCAGGAATAGCACCAGCAGACAGAAACATCAGACATCCTCTCCAGCATGTAGTGAAAGACTGAGTGACTTAGCAACATGGGATTCCAATTTCTCAAGAAAGGACAAAAAAAAAAAAAAGGATGGTGTAGGGGAGGCTTGATTTGCCTGGGTAGCTGATGATCAGCATTACTGGGAGCTTGTGAATGCATTAGGGAAAGATCGTATCCTGAGGTCTCCAGAGCTGTCATGAAGGAAGCGTCAGGGTGCCCAGGCAAGCAGAATCCACAGAAGGGGATCTGCAGGGCTGCCACTCTGGCAGCACGGATGACTGGAGTTGTCAATTCGGGGTAATGTGATGTACGCGTTAAAAGGGGGAAAAATAGCCACAACAAAAAACCTCCCTAAAACCCCTGTCAGCTGCAAATGCTAGTCTTTAAGCCCTGTACACAATATGTGACACAATTATTTATTTTTAATGCTGGTGTGCTCACCCCACTTCCTCCCTGCTCTTGCCTCCTCTTTTCCTGTCTTCTTGATGTGTCCATGGAGAACAGCACTCCCAACAAGCTTGCATCTGTCAGATTCTCCTGTCCTGGACTGCCTCTTCCCTTTCTGCCATTTGTTTGAGTTTTGATCCAGGGTAGTTGGAAGCCTTGCCCCTCACATGTTGTTTCAAAGTGCCAGGGACAGAAGATATGCTGCAGGCTTAGGGTATAATCCAAAGCCATTTGGCCTTTTGGATCAAATCTTTTTCTTTTTTAAAAAAGCTGGCAGCAAGGCTTGGGACTGTGCTGAGCAAATGTGGCTTCAGGTCACTGATTTATTTGTATTTATGAAGTGCTGGTCCATGTAACTGTGATGGCACTAATCTCTCAGGCCTGTTGGCTTTCTCAAGGAGAATGCAGGCAGAAGGCTTTTTAAAGAAAACATTTTCTCCCTTTTCTTCTTTCTTAACAAATTGGATGCTGAGAGAAAAAATTAGCATCCAAATTACAGCCAGGTCAATGTGGCTGCTTTAAAGAGATGAAGAAAATAAGGAGCAAGGGTGAGGAGCTTTGGGCTCTGAGACTTCTAAGATTTAACTCTAACCTTGCTTTTCCTGTGACTACTTAGGTCATTCCTTATCACAGTCCTCTCATCTCAACTCCTTATACTTTTTCTCATTAGAAAATGGTTCTTGTTTCTATTATTTCAAAATATGGCTGGTGAAGGCTTTGTCAGGCTTTTCTAGGTGCTTCCCAAAGAAGAAAGGTCTTGTTGCTGTGGTATGGGAAGCCAAATCCAGTTCCCAGGTTAGCAGCACCTGGGTTAGCCTGCATGTCCTTGTCACTGTGAAGTGGGACTGGGCACACCTGACTTATCTCTCCTCCTCAGCCCTGCTGGGATGGCCGGGCAGAGCTCACCAATATCCTTAGGGAATAGGGTTTGCATTAGCAGGGCTCCTGGGGATTTCAAGCATCCCTATATGCTTTAGCAGAGCTGTAGCAGTATGCTGTGGGTCAGCCTCAGCTTGAAATGTCTTTGAGAGCATCCTCCTGCTGTAAAGGAGCAGGAGCTGTCTGTGGTGCCATTCCCCTTCATGCCCCCACACCCAAGCCCTTTTTGTGTTGCATCTTCAGGACAGAAAGGAGAGCCTCTTTCTTCTTAATTACATTTAATCAGTGAAAGAAAAAACAAAGTAGGCAGGATATCCGCTGGATTGGCTCAGGAATTCTGCAGGCAAGCTCTCTGCTGCAGTTCTCCTGACAGTTTCTACAAATCTATCTCAATTATGAATGCAGCATTTTCCCCTTCCCCTCTGACTTTGTACAGACTGCCTATGGTAGCAGTTTTTTCAGTACTTCAGAAACACATCTTTCCTTCCTTTTCCTTCATTCCCATCCCTGTTCTTTTTTTTTTATTATTATTATTTCAAAAACTATGTTAAGAAAGACTTCCAAATCCAGGGTTCTTGAGGGAAGAAAGTTACATTTTTTCCTACCTAGTGAAGTTGTTTAGCTGTCTTTGTTTTTCCATTAGCTGAAGTCCCAAAATAGACCACATAATTTAAAGGAAATAAATCTGAGATCAAATCATAGAAGCATCAGGGATAGATATTTGGCATAGGCTCTCCACATCAAACCAAGATAACAAATCAGAACAAAGAGGAGAAAGTAATTGCTTTTGTTTGTCTGTGCTATTCATATGAATGTCACAGATTAATACATTTTACAGGATTTGGAAGGCTTTCAAAAGCCAGCATTGCAGTGGGATCATCCCTATAGCAATATTTCAGAACAGCTGTTACTAGAAGAATAATGTGAAGCATGATTTCTAATTAACTCCAAGTTTGTTCTACCTAATCTCCTCTGATATTCCATCTCAGTATTAATTGATTGCTTAGATTGATAAAGGGCAGAAGAACTGAGCAATTGCTCATCTACCAGACACACCTTGGACTTCCACTCTTCTTCTTTCCAATATTTATAGTAACTCTTCTCACAAAATTAGTAGATCTGTTTCAGTATAGAAGCAGATTTTCATATTCAGTTGCCTAAAACTCTTGCAGGGTAACATGAACACTCAGCTGCTTTTCCAAAACTGATGTCAGCTCAGGCAGTGCAAGCACTGAAAAGTTCAGCTATCATTTTCCATTCTCAGCTCCCAAGGAAGCACAGATACTATTTTTACATGGAAAAATGAGTCTGATGTATTAAAACAATAAAGACACACTAAGACTAAGGACCCAAACCTAATTTTTTTCCCTGTAAAAGACATTGTTGCCAACTATAGAAGTTTCATTGGAAATTGAGTAGTGCTGTGCACAGCCCTTTCCAATTTCAACAAAATTATCATTAAGTAGAAATCCATTTATAAAACTGCTGTGGTACCAAGACCTGTGGACTGGATTTTAGATGCAGCAAGATGAGGCACCCAACTGACAGGAGGAAAGCATACAGCACTTACAAAAAGTTTGGGTTCACCCTGCTTTGTATTGTCATGCTCTTTTATAACTTCAGAAAGCATTTTTTTCAATGCTTCTTAAAAATGGAAACATACATTGAAGGTTTTACTGAAAGGCACATTACTCACAGAGAAAATTAGAATATTCTTTTTGTTAGGAAACCAAATACATGAAAGTCAGCATTTACTCATGTAAATTTTCTTTTTCTGTTCAAAACCATTCTTAATACTATATTTTCCTAATTTTTAAGCTTTATTGAAAAGCAATTTTAGTATTGACAGAGCGCATGGGGCATCTCTAAGTGATACCAGTGCACCTTCATAATGAAATTGTTTGGAAAGCAAATATTTTGGAATGGATTTTAGCAGTTCATAATCTAAGCTGGGGCCAGGGTGTGAAGGGAGTGAATTATTTGTGGTGGTTTGGGGGTTGTGTAAGTGAAGCTCCATTGTGTTGACTTATACTGGCTGATGATCTGACTTTGTACAATGAAAACTTCTGGTAGAATCTCTTCCTTAGTTGAGCTCTCCTATTTTTGCAGTCTCCAGTGAGCAGGGTAGAAATGATTGTTCCCCCCTGCTGCCTCTTTTTATTCTAGAATTTTGGGCTTTTGATAAAGATACTGTCGTCAGCCTATCTTGCCCTGTATTTGTCATCCTCTTTCCATCCCTGCGCTTTCTTGGGTTCCCTCTGGTGCTGTGTGCCAGTCACTCACAGCGTTGCCTTCCCTCTCTGCTCCCAGTCAGATTTTCCTGCCTTCCACCTGCTTTGAGAAAGTGCTGCTGCTGCTTAATAAGAAGCTTCAGTGGTGCTGTGAATTCACCTGGCTTTCAGCACCTAGTTAACACTCCACTAAACATTTCAGAAAGTGTAATGCAAGGACTGGTGCTGGCCGTGCTGAAATGCCTTTCTAATTAGGAGCCAGATGCCACACCGGGCAGTCAAGGTGACAACAGAGAATGAGTTTGAAGGTAAACATGTAGATTTCATGTCTTGTGTTCTAGAGGAATATTAAGAATTCAAGCTAGGATTGATCTTCATCTTAGCTGGAAGGTTTAATTCTTATGGTTCAGAATGTCCTTGCATGCATGCTGATATACTTACAGGTAGATTGTGTTTTAACAAATTATTTATGTCATGCCATTTGGCCAGGCTGAGGACATAAGTTAATTACTTATTTTGTCTCCAGAAATGGCTTCAATGACCTTGGTCATCATAAGTTAATTACTTATTTTGTCTCCAGAAATGGCTTCAATGACCTTGGTCATGAAGTTTCCTAGAACGAGTTCTTTAAACAAGGAAACAAACTTGAAGTCATGCCTTGACTTCTTCCCATGAATGACTTGGGTCAAGGAAGAAACCGAGGCACAAGAAAAGTACAATTTCCAGCAGCTGTCTAAAGACAGCTGTAAGTAAATAAACTGAAATGAATTAAGTGGATCTAAAGATAGGTTTTTTGATTCTTGGCCTCATAATTTAACAAGAAGATGTTTCTTCTTTATAGTAGGTAGAGATGTACCTCTGCTTCTACAAACCTTGGAAAGAAAGATATGTTTGGATTTGAAAGCTATCTAGAATGTGATTCTGTGCTATTGCATTGACATTGGCCTGAGTCTGTAAAATGTCTGAGAGACCCACATCTCTGTGGCTTTAAAGAAATCTATATTTCCATCACTTTCTACACATGAAATATGTATTTTACAAAGAATACAATCCAGTCTGTTACTGTGCTGTCCTGTTCAGGGAACTCTTAGGGCTATGACTGCCTGCTATGTACCTTTGAGTCTCCTTGAGTACTATAATATCTTTTTGCTAGTTTTTGTGTCACTTAAAATAAATCCCAAACAAATTAAAGAAAAAATCCTGGAAACTCTGATTAGGTAATGCTGTTATAAATTACCTTAGCTCACAGCCCAAGAAGCAATGCATCATGTCCTCTTCCATACTACACTCCTCCTCACTTCAAGATCCTCCCACCCACAAAAGCCTTAATGAAGTAAGTACACAGTCACTCAAAGTGCTGGGCTAAGACTCAGATGATGGAAAGGCTTTTTCATAGCCCTGCAACAGACTTCCTTCTGGCAGTGTCTTGGTCTATTTTCAATACTTACTGGTAAAATGTGATTCGTACTACTTCTGTTTTTCTTACCTTTTGACAGGCCTATGCAGACTTTAAACTCTAGGTATAGTTCATCTCTCACTAGGTCTTGCTATGCTCATAACTGCATTGATCATCTGTCTGGGGAAGACACTGTCAGTAATAAATGCAGCAGCTAATTGCAATAAAATGTCTCATTCATGTTGGCACAGGCAAAGGCTCATGTCATAATCAGGGCTGATGGCAAAGGAGGAAGAAGCAGGCAAGGAGCTTGAGAAAGGACCTGTAGATGGAAGGGATTTGCATACTGAGAAGTGTTTTAGATCTGAAGCTTTTTGTTACACTTTCATGATGCATTATCAACACCCCTCAATATCACACTCCAGACCTTTCTAGCTTTGTAGTGTTTTGTGCTTTTAGCACAGATACTCTTGCAAATTAAAACCAGCTGACAGGAAAGCTTAGGCCTGTTCCAAGAATTCCAAGAATCCAACAGGATTTCATAAAAAAACAGTCTTTCTAACAAAAAGGGAACTATAGCCAATAATTATAACTGCTGTCATCAGTATTTATATCCAGACAGTTTCTATCATACTCTTTATTCCCATTTACCATAGGGCAGAATCAATAATAATCGATTAATGTTAGTATTTACAAGCATTTTAAGGTTTTTTTTTTTTTTTTTTTTTTTTTTGTTTTTTTTTTTTGTTTTTGTTTTGCATATTGAATGATTAGAAAAGAAGGTTATAATACAAATAATAACAAACAACCTTATGAAATTGCCCATGTTTCTTGCACTGCTTCTAGTAGCTCTGTGTTTCAAAAACAACCAAAGAACCATAGGACAATATGGGTCTGATAGTGACCTGTCACTTTTTCATAAGTCTAACAGTTTAATGAAATTATGTGTCCATGAGAAGTAGATCCAACAGATAAATCACAAACATGGTGGTGTTTCCTTGAAGAACTGCTACACTGATCTTCAGCATAGGCTTTGAACACTCCTGCCTCCTAGCCATCCTTTCCCTTTTCTACAGTGATGTGATCTCAATATGAAACCATGTCCTGCCATAGCTCTGTATCCCATGGTTTTGAATAGAATTGTTTTCTTCAAAAGGTGAGGCAAACATGTTTTATTGAATATTTGCAGACTACAGAAAAGACAGAAGACCAGCTTCCTGCAGGTTGCAAATCAACCTAATTCCACTTTCTTCAGCAATAATGATTATATAAACAAGAGCAAGTGGCTTTTTCTCCTTAAATTTCTGGTATGAAAGTACCCAGATACATTTTTCCCCTCCTTGGAACCATTAGATTTACTTTAAGAAGCAAATATAGAGCCTTGTCTTCAGGACAGGTTTGCATCCTGTGTATTGTAAAGTCTTGGTCTTTCATTTTTCAGCCATGATTACAAAAAGATGATTTTTTGCTCCTAATTAAATCAAGATTTTATAAGCTGTTCTAGGAAACTATTGATATAATACATTATCAATTTCATTAAAGAAAGTATGTAAGGACACATTTTTGGGAATAGTAGCAACTGTTGGGTCCCAGCACATTGTGAAACAAAGTTTAGAGTTCAGTTCTTTTGCTTAGAAAAACAGTCTGTTCATGGAAACTTATCTTGGGAAATGCCCTGTGAATGGGAGGCTGTAAGAAATTGTGCCTTCTTGGAATATTTAGCCTCTGAAAGCACTCAATATCAAAGCTGCAATTGTAGTATTAATGTTTTATTATAACAATAATATATTTTGCATCTTATGTAAAGATGACCTACTGCAGATGGGCTTAAGGTCTATCCAGTATTTAGATGCAGAGGATTCTCCCTGCTGGAGTGTGAAGCTTCTTTTGGAGATGTCTGAGCTCAGATTTCATTGGGAAGTAGCTCCTTCTGAAGAGAGTGTGAATTTAGCATTGCTAAATTCAACACACTCCAGCTTTATGTTGAAAATCTGAGAGAATTTTAAAGAATTTGAAGAAGAAAAAGGGAAGACCAAGGAAAGAGAAGGTGTTCTAGTTAAAAAGGAGAGGAGTAAGGCAGAGGTAGAAGAAAAGACTTATGAGATGTCAGAAGCAAAGACAAGGAGCTTAGGAGAAACTGAAGACGGGCAAAAAAAGTCTGAGCTACAGGCAGGGAAGGCAATAATCTGCAGAGTGTGAGCAGGCTCAAAATAAGAGTCTTGAGAAATAAAAGTAAATTTGAATTCAGTGTTGCTACTTCCCAGTGGAAAACAAAGGCCCCTTAAAGAGTAGAGTAGGAGTAAGGGGACCGAATAGAAGAGTGAGATGAAAATGACAGCAAGACAGAGGAGCAGAATTCATGGGAGACTGAGCAGGTGAAGGGTAGGAGAAGATTTTCATGTTGTGACAGATTCCAAGTAATAGCACTGGAGGAATGGAAATAGAATGGAAGTAGAGAAGTTGGCTAACACATGTCTTGGGCATGGTTGAAGATAAATGGGGAAAGCTGGTGTGCAGATTTGGGGGAAAATCCAAAATTATGCATTAGGAAGCAAACATGTGTCCCTTGCATTTCGTGAGGTTTATGATGCTTAAGATTGTTGGAGAATGTCCGTGTATTATTCTAATCACTTGCATAAAGGTATAGATATGCATAAAGAGGAGGAGAATGTAGAGAGTGAAGGAAAAGACCAAAAGTACATATCTCAAAAAGTTAAAAAAATAATGAGAGAGGGGTAGAATAATAAAACTGAAAACACATAACTTAACACTGTATTGAACCAGAGGTAGAAACCTTTGAAGTCACATATCTTTTCCAGGGGTAATCATCTTCATATGGATGTGAGCTGGCAAGGCAGAAAGTTATTGTCAATGATTCTAAAATGTTATTATCTTGTCAGACTGATTATATTTGATTGTGTTGATTATGGCTATTAAATAATTTTGCTCTGATGAAAAAATGTATCCTTGCAGCTTAATTGCAAGTATCCAAAACATAGATTTAATGAATTGTATATACCCTCTGCTTAAAAGTTCTTGTTTAAATATGGAGAGGCGAGTGGGAAAATCAAACATGCAAAATGTGATTATTTGTTTTGAAGTACTCTATTCTGGAGAACTTGTGCTCTTCCTTGCTCATCCCTGAATTAGTGTAGGCTATGTATCTATCATTCAGAGGAAATAATCTGCTGTGATTTTGAATTAAAGGCTGTGCTTATGTAGCTCAGGTGAGCATTTTTAGTAGTTTTATCAGAAAAAAAAAGAAAAAAACTGTTGTGTTGTGAAATGTCTGAGTTTGAAAAGTGGTTAGGGAAATAACTAATCTCTCAGGTGAGTAAAGGCAGAGAGAACTGGGACTGTTTAGCTTGGGGGAGGAGAGTACTCAGGGGGGATGCTGTTTATGACTACGGATACCTGAAGGGAGCATGCAAAGAGGATGAAGCCAGGCTCTTGTCTGTGGTGCACAGTGACAGGACAAGAGGCAAAGGGCACACAATGAACCATAGGAGGTCTTCCTTCCAAATATCAGGAAACACTGCCTGAGCAATGGATAAGGTTGCTGATAGATGTTGTGGAGTGTCCTACCTTGGAGATATTCAAAAGCTGCCTGGATATGTTCCCATGGATCTGGCTCCAGATGATCCTGCTTGAGCAGGGTTGTTAGACCAGATCAACATCCTGTAGGAGTGTAAAAACACTGCACTTATATATTTTTAATACAAAATCATATTGCACTCTATTTGGAGATAGCCAGGAAAAAATTCCTTAAATAAATTCTAACTATAGGGTACAGCAGTTATTTCTCCCAGAAAAAAATATGCATTAGAGCTTAGTTGTCATTCACAGAAGAAAATTTCACACAAATCACTCCAACTTGCCTGTGTGAATCAAGAACTTGATTTTTATGAAGGTAATTGTTGGTGGAAGCTACTACCTTCTGACTTTTTTTTCAGACTTAGTATTTTCTAACAGTGAATGTGCATTTTTTTTTTAACAGTGTCTCTTTTTTTTTTAACAGCTTTATGTGATTGTATCTAAGATTAAAGAAACATAAGGTTTGGCATGGGACTGGGATTCGTGTTGCATGTTATCTTGTGTTCTTTGACTGAAAGCAAATTAATTTTTTCAGAGAGTTTGAAAGCCAGTGCTATTTTGCAGTGGTATCCAATACATTTGTTCGAACTGAGCTGCAGACCTGTCATTTTGAAAGGCTGGGTGCCTTCCAAACTCCACTTCTGAAAAATAAAGATTCCTGCACTATACGCAGGTGTGCCTTTGTGCTGGAAATTGTGTTGGCATTTCATTTTGTGGCACTTTCTTCTAAAATTTTCTTCCTGTATATTGCCTCAGTGGCTTCCTCTGGAAGACTAGTTGGAAATCAAGATCTCACTCAATTTTCACAATGTTGGGACAAAGAAAGGAAAGAGAAAAGTGTCTAAAAATCAAGTGCCAGGCTTCATGAAGCTGGTAACAGTTCCAGCTGTGTTGTCCACTCTGACCAGATATTGCAGTTGGTATTTGTGCCTGGCAGCTGTGCAAATCACCCAAGTTATACATGGCCTGACTTGGTCCTTGGCCTTTGAAATAATTTTTCTTTTCATGAAAGAAAAATAGAAAAGAAAAAAAAATAGGAAAATAAAGGAAAGTGAGAAGGGAGAGGCAGAGAAAATGATGACCTAAAAGAAATGGAAGTTGGGACAAAAAGTAAATTACCTATGGACTAAAGAATGAAAATGCAGAGTATTTTTGTAGATCAGATACTATGTAACAAAGTTGGCAGGAGGTAGGAGAGAGCAGAGTATTTCCTGAGTATTTCTATAATTCTTCTTCATTTGTGAACGGTTTTGCCCTGTGATTTTGAAAGTCTACAGTATTTTGTGTGTGTGTTTACCTTGCTTAAAAATGTTAAATGTACCCAAATGACTCAGAAGTCAAAGAGCAATTTGAAGACTAGGCTATATTTCTCTGTGGAGAGAATGTCTGTGGAACTAGAGGTGTGTCACTTTAGAATACTTGGACTTTTTTGTTTTGTCTTTTGTTGTTTCAGTGCTTTTAGAAAATGTTCTAAATCTTTACAGAACTCTTTAAGTTAGTAAAATATTAGCTCATGTAGTGTCAGCTTACTGAGGACAAATTAATAGAGTAGACTTGGGTTTTTTTTTATAATTAAGGTGCTCTCACTGTGTGTTGCAGGCTATAAGGGATATTGAGCCTCTAAACAATTAGAATTTCCATGGGCAGCTAACTCTCTGCCATAAATTCAGCAGGCCTAGGGATGAATATTAATTAGGAGAAAGTATGTGCCAGACTCTCAGCTGGTGGAAGAGGAAATCATGCTCTTCCCTGCAGTGCTGCCAGGTTCACTTACATCACATGAGAGTCTGACCAAATATCCTGGAAGACAGTGCAAGGCATATGTAAGATCAGCCTAGGAAAGCCTAAATCTTGGCTTAAGTAAGTACTAAAAGTGGTAGGAAGCCTTCAGAATTTTATCAGGAATGACTTTACTACCACAACTCTATACCTGAACCATCCAGGACACAGCACCGTGTGTAATAAATAATGCAGTTGTAAGCAAGGGGAGAAATAATTAGTGGTGTTGAGTACATGGTATATAGCACTTTGTTTTCCCCTCTACCCATTGGTTCCAGTAAATACTGTATGTGCGTCTTCCAAGATCAAATTGCCTGAACAAATAGGTAACATCTTCCTGATGAGCATTCCAGAGCAGACTGTTGTTCTAAGGCAGACGGACCTGAGACTGACAAATGTTTGCTAATAAAAAAGTTAATTTTGGAATGAAGCGTAGGTGTTTGTAACATCTGTGCATTCCCCTGAGTAATGCCTTGCTGTCAGCTGTTCCTCCATAGACTTTGCCAACCCTGTTTGTGCCCTAAAGAACTTTCTGAGTACATACACCCCAGGAGAAAACAGAACCTGGCTGTCTATTTTGCAACTTCCGTTTCCTGGTATTGAAGTGTCTTTAGGAGGAAATCACTTTCTGTGTTCTCTTTGTTTTTACACTGAAATTTTGTGCCATCAAGAGGGAAGGAGCCTGTTGCTTCAGTCAGGCAGACCTCAGTCCTGTAGCAGTTTTCCCTGAGAGAAATTCCTTTTGACTCAAAGATTCAGTCTGAAACACTGCGACTTACTGAACCAATTTAAGTACCACAAAGTGCCACTTTGCAGTGTAGAGGAAGTTAAGCTCTATGGCTTTTTACCAGGCATGGGCAGCTTTGTCTCTGAAGATCACCCTGGTCCCTGTTCTGTGCTGGGATTTGTGGGCTTTGGTTCAAAAGTCCATTTGGAAATAGCTGACATACAATATGAAGGACAATTGCAGGCAGCTGACACTTGAAGTCTAGATCATTATTGTTTCACTGGGTTTCTGGTAATAAAGTGATTATTTCTGTACCTTTCAGTAGATATTTTATGTGGGAGATGGAATGAGAAAGGGTCAGTCTGGGCATTGCTGTGTGGACTCTAATCCATTTGTTTCTCCCATTAGGCAGCATTGTCATTCAACTTTTGCACCTTTGAACACCAAAATCTACTTCCTTTCTAGTAGGTTGCTTTCTAGATGAGTAAATAATTTAATGGAAAGTTTTGCCTCATTTTAGAGGACAAATCAGGTGCATAATCTCTGTAAACACCAGTCCACTTATGATGCATTTCCTCTGGGCTTTGTGCATGTGATTTAGACATCCCCAAGGCCCCTTTTCTTCTGCAGCACCTCCTGCTAATCCTGGGGACAGAAGTGGTTTGGGCTGGCATTAGGAAATGCCTTTAAATCAAGGAGTTAAAGCTTCCTTCTTATTCCTTTCCATTTCAAGCCTCTCCTCTACCAGTCTCAGATACCTGGAGGTTCAGCAACCCCTGCTGTGGTCTGCTAAGGAGTGCTCACTTCTGCTCCAGTTTTAGGGGGGGATGAGGCATTCACCTCTCTGTGAGGCTGCAGGAGAGCTCTCCTCTGCTTTGAGGAACAGGAGGCAATAGTGGGGAGCTATTTACTGCCTGCCTGCCTGCAGAAACAGCAGCCACTGATGAATTATGAGGAGATTGGTTCCCAGGGAAGAGACTTTCAATCCCAGCTGGGACCTTAATTCTAATGGTGAAACTTGGCATCCGTCTTAAGACTATTAAGTTTTTTAATAGCCAGCTTTTGTATTAAATCACTGCTTTACACTGCCTGAAGGCTCCAGTACTGGAAATATCACAATCCTGAGCAGCTTTGTAATTGCAAGGTAATTGTGCTGTCTAGCCAGTGCATGTGTTTTGGTACATCACCTGCCCTAGAATCTGTGGTTTTGTCCCAGCTCTCCAGGATCACTGAATGATTTGTTTTATAAATAAACTGATTTGTAGAGATAATGATCATATATCTCTTCTAGTGCTGTTTTAAGGGATGACTCTGTTAACTAAGTAAAAAAAAAAAAAACAACTCCTAATTTTTTACAGGTCATCTGGGTTTTTTTCACATTTTTATGAACAGTGTATCTAGTACAAATTTGGGTTTGACAAGTTTACTCAAAGACTCTGCACAAGTAAGCATTGGCCAGGATTAGAAGGAAAGCCCCGTCTGAGCTCTTTGAGAGGTGTCATGCTTGAGTCACATGCTTTCCATGGGAAAAAAAACACAAAGTGATTATAATCCTTGTAGTGCTTTGAAAATCTAGCTGGAAATTTAGCCCCAGAGACAGAAAAGCTTTCAGACAGAAGAGAACCTGAACTATAGAACAGTCTGGAAAGTTGTTTGCCAGGGCAAGTGGCAATCCATGGTCAATAGAGAATTAGGTGGTAAGATGTGAAAAATGGGATTTGTTGCAGAAAAATCAGTTGTGTTCACTTGCTTGTGTTACAGTTGTTGAAAGCACTTCATACACACACACACTCTCAAAAAACCAGAGATGGGACACAAGCATATTTGGGGACTAAAACTACCTGTTAGAAGTTGCAGGAGTAGTGACCTTGAGGTCTATTTAATTCCTCACTCATCTCATCTGATGTGCCTCTGTTCTGTTCTATGTTTTGCCTTTTGTCTATCCATTATAAATGTAATAACTGTTGGTAATGACCACCTCTAACTGGTATTTGTGCAGAGCCTGCCATAAAGGGTTACCAATGCTACTTTTGGGCCCTGTAGACATTTCTGTGCTGGAAATAATGGTCTTTGTATGTTTCTTGTTCTGGGTAGTTACATTTCTACATTGAGAAAAGTAAGAATTCAATTTTCTTTTTATTTAATCAGCTTTGCTTCATGACTGCTGGGAATGGTACCCTGTGTGTATGAGTGTTTTGTATTAGGAAGAGTGCACTAACCTGTAAATCGTATGTCTGCAGAAAGGTGCCTAATTTAGTGTGTACTTTTAAGAAGTGACTTTAATGTACAACTCATTTATCAGGCAGATCTATGAGATTTGTAGACCCCAATGCTACTGTGAAGGGCATGCAACTGTATTTAAATATTTTTACTGGGATTGAATCAAAATCTTAAATTATGAATAACACTAGAACTTTGAAATGGTCACGGTGAAATAAAAACAAGAACTCAATGAAAGATATGTTTTTCTTTTCCCAATTTCCAGAACTTCCAAATGCAGTACCACTAAAAAAAAAAAGTGTTTTTTTTTTTTTAAACTGGGATTTTCATGCTATATTGCCATAAGAGGAAATAATACAGCAGTAATTAATGAATTATCCTTGTGTTTAGGTAAGGATTGGCTCGGCCACAGGTTTTTACAATGCCTTTTCCAAATAGGTTTATACCATCTTGTGGTCTTCAGAAGATAAAAAAGTTTCTGAATGAGATGGAGACTGATACCAGTGCCCTTTTAAGATACCAGCAATGTGACCCCAAAACTTTAGTATCTGCTGGGGAAAGGCCATTTTCAGGGAAATGCAGGCCCCCACAGTTTACTAAATTGTTAGAACTCTTCTTTTTCTCAACTGATATACCAGGAATTTTCCTTTTACATGTGAGCATTCCCAAATGTAGTTTACTCCTGACTTTCATATGGCTTTGCCACGGTTTTGTTTATATAGCTTTGCTTTTGCTCTAGGGATTATTTTATTCAGATTTCAAACTAGCATGGCAGCAAAGTGGATCTGTGTTAACTCTGTGTTAAATATCCCTATTTAAGTCATAGTCAAAGAGTCTGAAAGCTTTTTAAAATCCACACACTTAGTAGTTCTAGCAGTACACTAGTTAAAGCAAAATCAGATACTGCTGCAGAGTGATGAATTCTGAAAATGCAAGTCTTAGTTTTGTAAGCACAAAGTTAAGAAATAGAATGAAACTTTGATTTCTTTCTCCCCACCAAAAGCTCTTGAATCCAGCAGTTCCTGCAGAAGCCACTTAAAAATGTTTCCACTCATTCACTGGGTGCTGAACACTTCAGAAAATCAGGTCAGTTCCTTAGGTTTCCAAATACAGATTTAGGATCCTAAATATAAGCATGTTAGTCAAAGAAAAATTGGCTTCTCTTTATATAGATTGTGAAGCTACAATCAAATTCACTTGACTTATGCTATTTCCAGCTCTTATGGAGGTCAACAACAATTGTATTTCCTGCTTTAGCATGAAATTTTCCTTCCTTGCAGGTGAGTGGGTGTGAGTTTCTGAGTCTCTGATTACCTGCCTTATTAATATAACAGGTTATTTCTTTTCACTCCCAGCTATCCAGGAAGAGTACATTAATTTCTTCAGCTCTGCTTATGTGCAGAGTTGTACCTTTCTTCCGGATCAAACCCTATCCATGTCCTTTCTTGAGGTTTATTGTTTGTGGGATGCCCTAAGTAACTCTGGTTACTCTTGGGTGAAGTTCCCAGGGAGGGCTTTGTCCTAAATGAACAAAATGACTCTGAATAGCACAGTAGGTGCTGAAAGACCACACAGAGTTTGCAGTTCATAATATACTTAATCTCTAGCCCCTACTATTAAAGTAGTGTTTTCCTCTGAATTGCTTCCACATCACTTTCTTTTGCATGTGAGGGCTAAACCAGAGACTAATAAAAATGCCTATCTCTTCTATACCATGTTTTAGCCTAGAGCCTCTATCTCCTAGCATTCTTTTGCCATAAATTAGAGCACCTCTAAACTTACTCTAGTTGATTTCAACTGAGAATCCTACCCTAATAAATATAAAAACCACATACGACATCTGCCTGTATAAAATACGTGCATGAGTGAATTTTCTCACCTCTGGAATCAAATGTGGCATATGCTTAGCCACTTTAATTAAGGATTGAAAATTGTTAAGTTTGCTCCACTTGTGAACAAACCTGCTGGAAGAGCTGAAGTGAACATGGTATGGCTGCAGTTAAGCCACTGGGATCTGGCAGGCGTGCAGACTCTGCTCCCTGAGGCCTTTGAAAGCATGCAAGTCAAATAGCTGGGTGCTAATGGCCATGTGGGAATTCAGTTGGCAAAAAGGAGCCATGTGCTGGCACAGAGCTATTGGAGCTGTTTCCTGCACTTGCTGTCCCACTGCTTTTCCATGCAGAGGAGAGCGAGGGTGCAGGGGATGCTAAACCCTCTGTTGGGATAGGCTGCTGCACATCTCACCTTGTCCTGCAGGAGCTTCTCCCCAGAGCGACCAGCCCTCCAAGTCAGAGGCACACGAGCCACTCTCCCCTGTGGCTGCAGGAGGCCTGAGCCAGCTGCCCTGGGAAAGCTACCAGGAGGTCTCTATGGATGGGAAATGACTGCTCTCTCTCTCAGCAGTTCCAAAACAGAGCACCATGTAGAGAGGCAAGCTCCAAACTGCATGATCTGGAGCTAAAGGCTGTGTGTGAAGTTCAGGCTCTGTGAGACAGAGTGCACTGTCAAAGCAATGCAGTGAAATTTATCAAGGTGTCAAAGTTCCGATAATTAAAGTTTCATTGTGATGTACCACTGATTCCATCTCTTAATCTTCCAAATAGCAAGTGTCTAAAAAAAAAAAAACTCTCCTTGCTGTCTGTTATGTAAGTGGTTCTGTAAGATTTAAAACAAAATCATTTTCAAAATGTTGAACCCACTGAGTGCAAGTCAGCAGCTTCCCCTTAACTGTTTTATAGAGACATATGTCTCCTGGGATTACTTAGCAAGGAAGTACTTTTTTTTTTTTTATAAGTTTGCTCGAGGCCAATTTATCCCAAGCATTGAATTTATCCAGCTGTAACTGGAAGAAGAATTCATTTCCTGACTGCCAACTTGCAGCATTTCAGCCAATGCACATAGAGAAGGAGGGATTGTTATTTACCAGGAAACAATGGGTCCATTTCTTCAATTATGCTTGCATGCCTATCCTTGTTTTCAAAAGACAGCTTCTGCCTTTTCATTAGTAAGAAGAAAAGGCTAACTGGAATCAATGAGTCAGATCCTTAAGCATTATAAATTGCAATAGCTTTCTAGTTTTTCAATTCTCAGCTGGCTGTGCTCTATTGACCTCAGCTCTAGATACCTTAACTGTCTGGTGCTGAAGTGATTTGTGAATTTTCAAGCTTGTATCTCAATTCCTATTTGCTTCACTCCATCAGTGGCAAGGAAGGCTTGGTTTCCAAGGGTAATGTTGATGTTTCATCTTACTTAACTTAAAAGCAAAGCTGTTTTTGATGAAAGGGGGCAATCTGCAACATAAAGGTGAAATTACATTTGTCATGACTTTCTTAAAAAGAGAATGTGTTTGTCTGTTGACTCATGCTAGTCCCCCTAATGGAGGAGTAAAGTAGTATTTTTGGTAGGGAGAATATGGATTAGCTGTTTTAGGAGTAGGTATTTGCTGTTGCTTAGGACTGTCAGCTGAGAGTTAGCAGATTCTTTTCTCACTTCCTGCTCCACAGTCCTATCCTGAGGTGTGATATAGGGAAGGGGAAGAAAGGTTTGGCTGCCTACCTCTGAGCCCTGGAGGCAGCCCTGGGAAATGGAAGGCAGAATGCGACAAGGACCCTTGCTTCCTGCTTCCCTGTGCACAAAATGTCTTTGGCAGGAGCTTGATAGTGGCAGCAGTGGAGGGTTTGTGTCTATCCTTCCAGGCTAGGTGGCTACACCCAGGAATTTTCCATTGAAATAGATATCAGTTAATGAAATCTGCATATTCTGGGAAATCTGACTTTTATTCCCCCTTGTATTACTCCTGAAAATTTCAATTCAGTTGAAATACTTTAATCTCCTCTCAAAGAAACAATAATTGAAGTCTAGGGCTTCTGATCTGTTCAAAATTAATTAGGCCTTATATGGTAGTTCAGTTCTTGATGGGAATTCTACTGGTGCTTCTTTGATTCTTTGATTGTGCTGTCTACTTGGTTTTTTTGCCATGCAACACAGCAGCCTCTCTTTATTCAAGCTGTTCCATGAGTTCATGTCATCCATATTAATGCCCTCTCTCTCAGTTTGGGGCAGAGAAAAATTGCTGTTCCAGCTGTAAAGCTGCTCTTTGGACTCTGAGACAGTAGGGCATGCCTCAAGCTCTCCCCACATTTCTTGGAGTGTATCTTCATTTAGACCTGAAGCATCAGACTGATGAATCCATCTACTCACCTTCCTCTCTCAGGGCAAGAGCAGAAATGACCCAAGAATGCCTTTTTAGCAGTGGTTTCCCTTATGTTGCATTGTGTTAATTTCCCCCAACATTTGCCATAGCATCCCTGGAAAGCAGATGGAAAACTGAGCACTGACAAAAAGGAGGAAGCAAAGAGGAGCACTGAAAGCAGGAATGCTTTGCTGCCAGAGGTATTTCCTTCCTCTGGCTTTTGTTCAGTGCAGGATAATGATGCCCTTTGTGCTGGCACAGGTGGTGGTGGCAGATGGACTGGCCATGGCGTGCACAGCCCACAGCTGCTGGCACGTGGGGAACGGGTTTCCTGCCATGCCTCGTGCCACAGCCAACAACCAGCCTCAATGAGGTACAGGGGGAGATTCTGCACAGCTGCTCTGAAGAAAAGATACCACTGAAAACTTCAGAGAAGTGGGGAATTAGTGAGCAAGTTTTATTAAGAAGACCTGTACAATTATTTCTATAGCATTTAAATGTTGCTTTCTATTTGCAGTTATCCATTATTTTTACACTATTTTCCCACTTTTCTCTTTGCTGTGTTTGGCTCTTTATGTTTCCAGGTTGAACCTCAAAGTGGAGATTGTACAAGTCATTGAGAACGAATTTGACTCACTCGGCTGGCATCAAGGAAATTCAGTTAAAACCCAGTGTTAAACTTAACAGTGCGAAATATATTCCAGAGCTTCCCAACAAAGGTGCCTCCTAAAATCCTCAGAAACAGCTGTGTTTTATTGGGTTAGAAGTTCCATTAATGTCACCCAAGTCTAGCAGTTTCAGCATTCTTATGGCGCTAACAACACAGGATCTGAGCTGTGAAAGTGTCGCTGTAAATTCAGGACTTAAGCCATTTTACAGGAATAGAGAATGTATCTCTCTCCCCTGTAAATGCCTGGGTTTTTCCCTTGGATAAGTTTATAACTGCTTCTCGCCTTACTGTTCTTTTTCACCTTGATGCTTTTGACCCTGTCCTTACTTTTCTGCACAGAGAAATTTTGCAATTGGTGTGAATCAAGATGGGCCCCCACCTGCTGACTGCTAAAGCTGCTTCTGCTGATTGTAGCCGCAGGATTAGTCAAAGGCAAATCTTGGCAGCATGTAGAGTATTTGGGAGGTGGTGGTATCAAGATGTTGCAAACATGGTAAAAGTTTCATTCCAGAATGAAAACAGTGCTTTTGAACTTTTAGGTCAACTATTTGTAATTCCTATAAGAGATCTCTCATTACTGGAGAAAATGAGAATTGGGGATATTTTTCCCCAGACCTTAAAGGCAAAATTTGCAGCATGACTTAGAAATTACCTGATCTGGAGAGCAGAATGAGAATAGCTCTTGGACATTTCTCCTATCCCTAAGGAAGATTAAAGCCAAATGTTGTTGGCAAACCAGTGATTTTTACCAGCTCCCCAGTTTCAAAAAGAGGTTGTTCCTCTAATCTCAACTCTGCCATTGCATTTCAACCAAATTGTACGTTCTCTTTAATAAAATTAGTCCCATGTCTCTTATTAGTCTCACAGGCTCAAACCACTTATTTGTTTGAAAACAATTTTGGATTTTCAGCTGAATAATTTTACATATACTTGAGTTTAATCAAAGATTGTGTTCATACAAGCAATACCTCCCATTCCCTCTCTTTTTACAGCAATA
Source organism: Vidua macroura (assembly GCF_024509145.1). Taxonomy (NCBI): domain Eukaryota; kingdom Metazoa; phylum Chordata; class Aves; order Passeriformes; family Viduidae; genus Vidua; species Vidua macroura. The sequence continues at coordinate 49,632,633 of NC_071576.1, forward strand.
GCATGAAAAGAATCACTTAAAGATGGCCCAGGTAAAGAAATGAATATATAAACCCCATGAGTTGTGTGGCCTGATCTTTCTTCCCCTCAGTTTGTGTTTCTAACCCAAGTTAACCTTACCTCTGTCAAATCCATCTACATCTGTTTGAAAGCTACATTATGTTCTTCTCCTTTGTAGTGTTTGATCTATGGATTCCTTTTGCATGTTAAAATTGTTTCTAATTTCAGCTGAAAGTTCAATATGATATTAATGGCAAGTGCTCTGTGCAAGGTACATCTGTAAGGATTGTCTTTCAAAGGATCTTTTCACTTGTATCAGAAACTGTCTTTGACATCTTATTTTTTTAAAAAGTATTGTTTCCACTTGGAGGATGGCTCTGAATGTTAGATGAAAGGAGAACGACTAAGCAAACCAGTTTTTCCTTCACATTAGTTAAAGGTCAATTATTCAAAGCTCTTCTGCATTACAAATCCATGTCATAAGGAAGTGAATTAGGATGGTAAGAGTAATTGTATTAGATTATTTGAAGTGATGATATTCCATAGCAGCTTCACAACCAGACAAGTTGCAGTAGCATTGATCTCTCAGAAATCACTCTCTCTAATTCAATGAGACTGGAACTCAGCCCAGACTTAGTCAGTGCAGTGAATTCAGATGATTGTCCTTTCCTGCGCATGTTCTATTTTCTCTAACTCAGGAAAGTAGTCTAGATTGCATCCAGTCATGTGACAGAATAATTTTATTAATCTGAAAACTTTTCCAGTTAAAGATGGGTGTGGAGTGCCAAGTCTGATTTGTCATTCTTTCCATTTAGGCCCTTAAGAAAGGAGATTTGGATATTGTGACCCATGCCTGCCTTTCATATGGGTCCTAAGTTAAACTTTTGTAGCTGAACACCAGTGAATTTCAGCAGTTAGAAATGCAGCTCTTCTTTGGCAACTCTCTCCTGAAGAATTGGAGCAGCTCCTCAGCTACTGCTAAGAGCAAGGTATTGTTTTAGCATAAACCAAAATGGTTTCCATAAGTTTTAGGATCTTAAAGAACAAGTGGTGCAGAATGCTTTTTCCCCTTTAAGTATTGATGCAAACTTCCACCCTTATATCTCAGGCTCCTGCTGTTTTCCATTTAGGTTGCATCCCATGAGCAGTATTAGAACACATGGCAAAACCAAGTAAAGACCTGATAGCAAATAGAAATACCAGGGCATAAACCAGGAGCTTTGGATTAGCCTGTGCCATGTTGAATCTCAGTGAGTTAATCCAGTGGAGGACAGTGAGGAGGGAATGCCATTTTTTCTAATTAAAAAGAAATATATTGCAAACACTGAAAGCATAAGGCTAGATCAAGACACTACAAAATAATTATTGAATAATGTTTTTGTTTGATTACATTAGCAGGATTCTGAAATAAATTTTAGTCACTTTTTTTCCTCTGGCTTTATCAAGGTATTCTTATCTGTACTGGAGTTTGTAGTGAGCAGTTTTTATATAATCCTGGGCTCCTGCTGAGGCCTTTCTCCCTGACTGATGACCAACTATTTCTCATCTTGAAATGTGAAAAATAGAGGTTGAAGATTCTGGCTGGGGGTGGAGGGGGTTAGTGGCTTGATTTTCTTTGGGGAGCATCTCTTTAATTGGAAAGTTTTTGTGGATTTTTTTTTTTTGTTGTTGTTTGCTGGAGTCTGGGGGTTTTTGAGCATTTGCTATGTATGTTTTCTTCCAAGAGATTGTTTTCAGATACCTTCAGCTAACTAAGGCGCACAGTTCTTCCAGAAAATACCAGTCATGAATGCACATGCCCACATGCCTGGCAGAGCTGTCACAATGCTTGGTTTAAGGACTGCCCCTGATTTCAGTAAGCTTCATGTCAATTCCTGAAGGGAGACCAGCTATTCTGTGAAATCACACACTTGCTTCTGCTTTCCTTTTTTTTTTTTTTTTTTTTTTTTCCTTAAAACCACACAGGGTTTTCACTGTCTTTTGTGGGGCAGGGGAGGAAGAGGCAGAGTACATCACATGGCAGTGTTGCTTGTAGCACTGTCCCATACTTGGCTAGTGATGCCTCAGAACTGCAATGGTAAAATCCCAAGGTTCAGGTTAGTTTCAGCCCTATTTCAATGGATCTTACCAATACTTAAATGTATAGAAATTGTCTAATACTTGAAGTGCTTAAAAGCCTTACCTTCTCTATTAATGCTGAAGTTACAGCAATTAGTTTTCTTTGTTTTGTAGCACAGAAATCAAAGGGCAAAAATGAAAATGTCCCATATTTCTGACTTGGATCACTTCTAAGCAATCTCCTGATGAGAGCAGAAGGCAGTCACAGTCAGGATTACAGCTGCTACTTGCCTGCCAACAGTTTATGCAACACTACATTGGCTAGAAATTGTGGGGTTTCTATTGTGGTTGGTTTGTTTATTTATGTATTTATAGCTAGCATTGTAAAAGCATATAAGAGTACTTAAGCTTTGGACTTGGAATGCAATCCCTGAATTTTTGGCTGAGCAGGACATCATATGCTTGTCCTGCTCATTCTGTTCAAATTAGAAGGAAGACTGTATATGCTCTTTTTTTGACAAGTAGCTGCCAGTAAGATTAAAGAATGCTTCAATTTCATTCAGCTGATGGCTGTAAAATTACTTTACATTTTAATTTGTCCAAGCCTTTTTCAAATCTCATATCTTTAGCAATACTTATTGGTGTTGGTCTGGTCTGTTGTTATCCTATTTTCCACCAGCTAACTTATTTTACTCATGGTAGCAATGCAAATGATGGTAATTTGCTGATGTCGTGTTGTACACTATAATGAATTGAGACATGAGAAATCTGAATTATTGCCTACTTTATTAAGTTTTTCAGTTAGATATTTTAACTTTTTTTCTTATTTTTTCATTTTTATTCTGCTGGGTTCTAAGCATTCAGGTTGTGGCCATCTCTTCTGCCTAACTTCTTAGGACAATCAATAGAACCTTTTAGTCTGGAAGGATGTTTTAGGCAATTAAGTTAAGCATGTGTTTAAAAGCATTTTTGGTTTAAGATGAAAATGGTCAGCAGCTGTTGGAAACAAATCCTTAAGCCTTTATTAGAATGCATAATTAATCTCCTGACTTGATGAGAAGGGAAATAATAATTGGGTAATTTTCTGCCAGGTCTTAAGTGGCTTCATTTTGTCTAAATCAAAGTAATTAAAAGAGACTAAAAACGTAAAGTTTATGCAGTAGAGAACTGTATCTAGGCAATTCTGGTCTGCCAAGTGAATGGATTTCAGACAGGAAGAGTGTTCTCTTTGAAAACCAAGAAAACATTACTGACAAGATATTCCTCCTAATCTTTTTGAAATAGTCTGAGGTTTTTCTTACCTTTTGAATGGCAGGGGTTTCAAGTTTCCTACCAGATGCTGTTGTTGATTTTTGTAGTCCTGATTGGGTTCAAAGTAGGTCTTGGTACTGATGCTAAATCAGGCTGGAAGGACTCTTTGTGATTTGAATTTGATAGAAATTAAAATCCTGCCAGCTGTGTTTTATGTGTTTGGGCTCTGCATAAGTAAGCATAAATCTCTTGGATTCCTTGATAAAAGTAGGTGTGCTTCCTTGCAGTTTTAAATGTGGAACCTGGAAGCAAAATTATATTTTAAGCCAAATGTCAAGCTTTAAAAGTTAAATGATTTGGACTTGAGGTTCTCCTCCTTTTCTTTCTTTTTGTCATTAAAGTGATGTAGTAAAAATACCTCATAAGAACAAAACAATTGTGTGGGCCAATCCAGTTAATGCACAGTAATTTAACATTAGAATTAATATAATGCTGTGGATTTCAAGTGGTTTAATTGACTTGCAGACCCCACTGCTTACCTCATCCTTCCTCTGGGACTATCTAGAAAATCTTGGGCCATTCTTAAGGCAGATCCTCTTCCTTTATAACAGCCTTGCCTCCAAGTCCTTAATGCTAAGCAAAAAGGATTACTTTGGTTGTGCTTGGGAAGTAATTGACTAAAGATACAAAGTAATGATAGCGTATTAAAACATATATCATGTTTAAATAGCACTTGTATGACTCCAAAGGGAACGAATGGAGATGTGGAGTCATTCAAAGCCCATCTAGGCTTTATGATATCCTGTACACTATTTAAAAAAGGTTTACATCTAATGGTTTGGCAAGGTAGGAGCATTTTGCAAATAACACTTTGTGGAGTGAGGATCAGCTTTCTCCCAAAACCCTTGGAGGGAAGCGAAGCTTACATTTTATAGAGTTGGTTAGAAGCAATAAATGTGCAACAATGTTATTGCATTTCAGTGATTTTTACAGTGGTGTAATATATTGAAATCTTCTCCTACAAACACCAATATTTCTGTGCTTAAGAATAAGCAGATAAATGGTGTTGGCCATATTTCCATGCTAGAGAGAACAAAGTGTGCAGTCTGTATGAAGTATTTACTAGGGTACACCCAGAGTTTCAGGCCTATCACTAGCCTTGAATTTTCACATTCTTATAGAGGAGCTACACCATCATGCAGTCCTTACACATTCCTTACAATAATCTAGAAATTAGCCCCAAGAAGAGGTAATTTGAAATGCTGACCTGGCCTCAAATCATTGAGTGCTGGCATTGATTGCAGTGAAACCTGCCTTTCACTGCAGGCCTTCTGAAAGGGGAAAAATAGTCAATAAAATGAATATAGTGGGAAAAATCCTGCCTTAATTGCCAAATGAGAAAGGGATACAGTGAACTATAGGATCCTGAATACCTTCCTTTAAAGTCAAAAGTGCAGAATAGGATGCCACTTCAGGGAATGTTTCTTTTATTTGGATTTTAGGCCTCTTAGGAATGCAAGCTGGAATCTGGCTAAAAATGGACTAGCTTTTCAGAACTGCTGAATAACTTTCCTTCTTATTGGGATCCAAAAATTTTTTAAAGTGCTATCACTGTCTCTTTAATGGGGCGAAGGGACCCATCCCAGACCTCTGCCCTTTAACTGATGTAATGGTGCCCAAGAACAGCCATATATTTCAGAAGCTCTAGAAAATGTTAGGATGTAATGATTACAGGAAAGGGGTTGGATTCCTGTGAGGATGGGCACAGCTGGGCAGACACAGCTGGGGGGTGCAGATGTCCCTTGCTAGGTGACATTGCAGTGGTGGCTTAGAAGACTTGAAAATTTTGTTTGACTGTCTGTGAGGGACAGATAGCATGCATCAGTCTCAGCTCTTGGGGGGGAGGAGGCAGATGCCAAGAGTCTGCAATGCCATACTCAGTACCTGAGCCAGATATGCCAGCAAGTACTAGGCACAATGTCTTGTGCTATGGGGCTAAAAATGGGAAAACTGAGAACTGCAGAAATGAAGGCGGTTTTCAAAGAGCTGAGGATTAAGCCTTACTTGGATCACCAACATATAATTAAAGCAATTTTTAAGATGAAAAAGAGAGATATGTTGTCTCCTATTTCTGAGCCTTAGTCCAGCTAAGCAAGAACTCCATGTTTAATTCTGAAGAGTGAATAACTTTGATGCCCAGTTCAAATGGGTTTAAGATATTTGAGCCCTTAGCTAGATTTGGGTCATATTTTTTTTGTTCCCCTCTCTCTAATTAGTGCAATTCCTTAGCAATGATATTTCCCAGGACTTAGTGGTAAGTCACCACTTTATAGTTTTCTTTTAACATTTCTGAACTGATTTCATTTAAAAGATCACTACCAATTAGCACTAATCTTCCTATGGACATTGGTGGACTTTCAATTATTTTTGAAGTTTATGGACTACATTGAACTGAAGTTAGTTTTAGAAATGCAATAAGGGACACAGGGTTGAGGTTGGGTTTTTCATAACATCACAATTATGTGTCTTTAATAATGATTTTCTGGTACTGAAAATATTTCACAGGGTCAGAGTATTTCCTTTATTTCATTAGAATTAAATAGAGACTACAGATAAATCATTAAGTGGCCTGGAAATCCCTACTTTTGCATGCAGACTTCTTTCCATAATGATTTATACTAAGCTTAGAATAATCTCTTTAGAACTTTAAATACACTAAACAAGACCAAATTTCACGTTGCACTAGAGCTTTCAGATAGAGCTAAGAATTATGGAAGGGCTAAATCTGACTAGCTCTCATGGATTCTTTGGCAGTAAGATATAAGAAGGGAAGGATAAGGGAGATCAGTGGTTTGGTTTTAATCTCTTGGGACTCACTGTAAATCAGTAAGGCAATAATCTAAAATTAATGCAGTGATCATGGCAATAGTGATGTGAGAACACACTTGGATCCATTAACTCCTAATTTCAGTTGTTACTGAAGGGCTGGGACCATAGTGTTTGCTCTGAGCACTGTGAAATGTGTTTTCATTTGTTGTTCATACCCAGCTGGTCCAGCCATCACCATTAATGTCTGCCTACCTGTCTAAGCTGCCTAGCTGCTCTAAGAATTCAGAGGATCCATGCAATACTAGAGAGGTTTTCATTCCCAAAACATCACTTCCTGATAGATTCAAAGAAAGAGAAATCTCACTCCTAATTGATTTCTTCTTTTGTATCAAAAAATTATTCCTAAAGTATTTTCAGCATCTTGTCCCTTCACAAAGCAGGTTCTGGGAAAAAAAAAAAATTCTATGATCTTTGTGGCAAAATAGTCAACCCTGAGCCAAGGTAGCACAGCTCTCAATTTAAAAGTTCTCTGCAATACATGCAGAGGGACTATGAAATGTTTTGTTGCTGCTGTGTTTTGTTAGATGATCCTGGTGAGAGTTAATCTGAGCTCTGCATCCTTTTTATTCTTGTGGCTAGAAAATACAGCATCATGTTATTTCCATCCTGTCCCAACAATATTGTTCTGGGAAGAGAGATATGTTAAGTTTTAAGGATGGTAAGAAAGATGGATTTAGGGGATGCAGAAGGGAAGACTTTCTTTTGTTACTGCTAATAATAATTGTATCCCCTTGCTGAGGCCACCTTGTGCCTGCTCCTGGAGCATGATAATCCATTTCTGGGCCATGGTTCTGGCTTTTGAACCTTTCTGTCCTACAGTCCCAGGTGGCTGGTAGACTCATCCTTTGTGTTTATATCCACCTGTCCTTCTGGATGGCTGCCAGACCCAGGATCCACAGCCCCACATTGACCTGAAAGAGGAGACTCTATGACTTTCTGTTATACTTCAGTTTCTGATCTTTTAGAGATGTTTTAGGAGAGGAAAAGCTCTATTCCTCTGTGTGTGGTATTTCCCTCCTTCCCTAGCCAGGAGGAATCAGGAGTGTGACTTCCATTTTGCAGCAATGTGCTTTTCACTTTGTGTCTTGTGGGAGTATCAGCAGAGTTTGGAGTATCTCCAGTTCTCTCTGATACAGCATTTGTGGAACATTTGCGTGTCCATCTTCATTTGGCACGTGCTGAATGCTCAGTGCCTCCATCCACATCAAGCAGTCCCTGAGCTGTCAGGGTCTCTTTACATCTGCAAGAACAGGTGTGATATCCCTCCATGCAGAAGGATTTCCCTCTCTCCTCCTCTCTCCGTCCCCACAGCGAGTTGTAGGGGCTGTCTGAAGTGAAGCTGGTACAAACACAATCTTCCTGGAGAGTCTTTGCCTCTGGAGGCATTAATGACTTTTGAGGCCTGAGGGCCAGGCCTGAGGCAGGAGGACTTTGTGGCTATGTTCCAGGTTAGCATCCCTCTGAAAGCACTTCATTCAGGAAGGAATATCCTGAGAGAGGAAAGACTACAAGACTCTACTTCTTATGTTATTCAAAGGAGATTTGTGTAAACTAATTGCTTCTTGGAAGCATCATGGTTGCACCCTCTCTCGTTTTTGTTTTTTTCTGAAGGACGTAGAATAATTGTTAAACAAAATAACCTTGTTAAATCAGAATGAGATTAAACCAGCCTAGTTCATTCTGACCACTTTATAATGTTGGCTGTTTTTCCATTTCAGTTGTGTGCAGTGTGCTTTTGCTAGCATTATTTTTGTTCAGCGAGAGGGCAAGCAGGAAGGAAAATGAACTCTCACTGCAAATATTTGGAAAGGAGGAGACCAGGCTGTGTGTGAGAGGGAAATATTTGAGCTATGTGATTTTAAATGTTGCTGTACTATCTGGCTGTGTATTACCTTACATACCACAATACAAGAGAGACCTGTTAGGACTCTCCTCACTAGTAAATAAAAGGTTTTCTGCTTCACTACAGGCTGCCTTATTTTCTCCCAGCAGTTCATAAAGCTGTGGCTTGTCAAAATACACCCCCTCTTGATGTATTGACTTGATTTTTCCATTAAAAATTAATTGCTTCCTATTTGGTGAATGGTGATAAATAATGACCTTTCAAATGTGCTACGGTTTCAAGTATACTTAAAGCCCTTAGTTAAGGGACTTTGCAGGTATCTGCAAGTCATAGCTTCACAGAGGGGATACAGGGAAGAAAGATTTTGGTGGTAAAGCACCACACAAATTAACAGTTGAGTTGTTAACTCTTACCCATAAGTGGGAATGACTTTAGTTAACAGGTGGTGTATACAAAAGCACCATTGTTGTCCTACTTGCCACATCGAGATCTTGCAGCTTTTTTATTTCCTTCCATTCTAGAAAATCTTAATTCAGTGTAGTTGAAAAGAAACAAACCCAACCCCAAAAAATTGTGCAAAAATCACATGCCTTGTCAGGATGTTATTCTGTGGGCAAATTAAGACCCTGACCAACTGATTTAATTCAGTTAATTGGAGGAGCACACATGAGGAACTTGAATACATAACTGAAAAAATTGCGTATAACGTTTGGACAGGCCTTCCTGTTCCCACCCTATTTAAAAGAACAAGCTTCTGTTTTCCTTCTACTGTCAACTGCAGCAAAATTTCAATCAGATTCAGTTATGGGTTTTTCTCCTATCTGGCAGGTTTCATGTTGTCTCATGTCTTATTCCAACCTCTCCAGCAAAGTCTATGTCCATGCCTGTTCTGGATGCCCTAAAATGGACTTAAGTCTCAGCTGTTCCGCACTATTCATTGCTATCAGCTCTGGCAGCTCCTGTCACTTGTATCTTCCTCTATGTACTTTTCTGATTTTTGATTTCAGATGGAATTTGAACTAATGTTTCAATCGAATTTATATCTCTTTATGTTCCTTCCCAATCTCCTTGGTTTTTAATATTGTTTTTCAAACACTGAAGAGCATTTAAGAAAACATTGAGTGCACACAAAACATGTTTTTTTTAAATTTTATTTATTGAGCAATATGCTCAAAAGGCAAAAAACTTCTTTGTTAAGTTTTCTGTTTCTCAGTTCTGTTCCCCTGGTCTGGCTCTTTTTCTAGTGTCTCTGAGAGCTCTGCATGCAGATGAAGCAGAGAATGTGAATGGGGAGTGCAGAGTATCCCTAAGGAGTATTTAAGAATCATAGTGGTAATGTATTTCTTTTTCCCTGTTAATTTCTTGTGCCTCTGAATGACATTCAAAAAAGCCAAACCTTTTCTGTCTGAAAGCAAAGCAACATGTTTCATGTAGAGAAACTGCACAGTGGATCCCTATGTGATTTGCAGTGAGACTGCTGGGTTGTGTGTGAGGGTGGAGGGTAGACAGGAAAATCTGCATGTAGCCCATCAAATTATTATTAAACAGTTCTGGCAGAATCTGTCAAGGAAAGTAAGATAAATCAGGGTGAAGGCAAAAACAATTGTGTAAGGTAGTTTATACAAAGCAGTTGCCATTATAAATAATAAAGCAAAAAGGCATTCTTTGGAAACTTTCCAATTAATTTTTACCGGTTCTGCCTTAAATAACTGACAGTTTTTGTAGTACTTTGTATTCTCACTCATTCCTCTTCCTTTGCTATGGGAATCTCCACAAGTACACTTGGCGTCTTGGTTTGGATCATAAATCTGCATCTTTGTTTCTTGCTTTTGTTTGTTTGTTTGTGTTTTGTATGCCACATCCTAGGACCTAATCACTAAGGCCATGTTCTTTATATAGATCTCTTGGCATCCAAGGCTTGTTTCTAGCCAGAACCCTCCCAGATAAACAGAAACATGAAACCTTGGCCGTTAATGTGCTGCTCCACTGAATCCTTTGTTCTCAGAAAGAAATCCCAAAAACCTGTGAAGAACATCTATGTTTTAAGGAAAAGAGACTGCTAGGGGATTCTGACAAGACCATAATTAAATATTGGCACCGATTTATCTCTCAGTTTACAAGCAAGCAAATTATTAATACAGGTTTTTAAATCTGGGGAAAATTGATAAAACAATTAATTCTTCCTGTCAGGAGTAGTTACAGAAACACTGTCTCTGATGGCCTAAATTCACTTGGCCAGAGACAAGACTGCCAATTGCTGTATTTAGCATCAGTGCAGCATAAAAGTCCTGCTGTCTCAGACATCTGTCAATACCAGCTGAATTGTTTAGTTCAGTATGGAGGACAGAATACAGGTGAGGTTCTCTTCCTGTTGCAGTCAATAGTGAAATGCTTGCTGATGTCCAAGGGCAGTGTAATAAATATGGGAAATGTTAATTAGTATCATGAAATATCTGATTTGCACATACCTTGCTCCTCCCTTTTGCTTGCCTTGGGCTAGTGGTCTTGTTATTTAAGTCTGAGAAATAGAATAGATATTATCACTGTTTTAATTCTAGTTTAAATATTAGCCAATCATAATTAAAAAAAATTTTTCTCCTAAAGCAAGTGATAGGTGATGGTTTATCTACTCAAGCAATGAGGTATATTTCCCTTATAACTGGATAAAAACAGGTATTGATGTTTCTCTTGGTATAGTGAAATGTTGGCTAAATAATTAGAAAACTTGTAGTTAAACTGCAAATTAAATTAATTTCTTTAAAAGCTGTTAATTTCAGTAGAATCAGAGAGGTCCATTTGTAAAATAATGGATCTCTGTTTAGAAAGTATCAACTTAAGTTGCAATTAAAAAAATTGCAATTAAAAAGTGCAATTAAAAAATTCACTAGAGGATCCTTTCTCAAAATGACAAATCTGTCATAGGATTTGTTAACTTAGGTACCAATTTCTCTTGAGATAATTATTGCTTAAATTTAGGAATCAAAGAATATCCTTCAATATCCGTCAGGTGCCTTAAGCATTGCCTTTCAACATCTGCCATACAACATTTCATAGAAAGGGGTGTCTGAATTGAGCATGGAATTCTTCCTTAAGGACCAGGCCTCTGGATCTGCTGACTGTCCTTTTCCAAGGACATGGATTGGATCCTAGTTGCCTTCAAACACAGGGTTATCGAGAAATCCTGAGTAGGAATTTGCCCAAACTGAGAATGGATTGGGTCCAGATTTGACCATCTGAACCACTGAGAGAGGAAGGAGAGGCTACAGCAAGGAGAAATGAAAACTGTTGACATGTGGCAGATGTGTCACTTGGATTGATTAAAACAGAGCTAATCCATGGGGGACATCTTTAGTGTGGCCTTTGGGATTTTGCTTTTTTCCTCCTTGCCTACGCAATTGTGTTGGGCAGCCTTTGGAGCCTCTGGTGTGAGAGCAGCTGTGGGTGACCTGAGGTTGTTCCTGTTGGAGCAGCTGTTGAGCTGGGAGGGGAGGTTGCTCCTGCCTTTCCAGGGCCATCCCCCTCACTGTGAAGCTGTGCTGACTCAAAGTGCTTGCAGCTCTGTAGCTGTCCTGGTGTGACAGCTTGATATGATATTGGAGAGCAACGACAAATAGCCAGGAGGTGATGGGAACAGTTCTTGCCCGTTGTGAAAGGAAATGCTAAAAGCCAAAGAGCAGCCCTGCCCAGGAGAACTCCCCTGTGAAAAGCAACTTGAGGTCCCTCTCCACTCAGAAACTGAAGTAATGTAGTATTAAAGAATGTGCTGTAACACATGCAACGCTGGAAATGCAGCTGTAGCACTGATGAGTCTGAGTGCTCCAGGACGAGCTGGACACCTCCATTACCCTGACTTGGGTGCCACAGTCAAGTGAAGCCAGTTTTGCCACGGTCAGACCTAACACTACAACAACTGGGGCTTCCAGCCCAATATATGGTGCTGGGACTGTTTATTTTCAGCCATGTCACCAGGGCATCAAGCAACTTCCAGAAATAGTTCCACCTTGCTTCTGCCAGTATAAGTCTGTTGTTGACTGCAGCAGCATTTGGGCTGCCAAGTGATTGGTGTGTGTCAACATATTTCTATGGAATATTTGGTATCACTTTTACCCTTCAGGTAAGAAAGTAATTTAGCTGAGAATGCTGTGGTTATGGTAGCACAAAACTTCTCTGTTAAGAAGCATTCTTCAAAGCTGGATTGAGAGAAATGAATGACCGCCCCATTTTTTTTTTTAAGGAGCTAGTCCTGTATCTTAATCAACACACATTTCATAAAGCATATGTGGATGGTGAGAAGCTGGTGGAAAACTTCAGGAGTTTCCATTCTTGCAACTTGTTTGTCTTCCATTCTTCTGTTCCTTTCATGACTAAACAAATTTGTCTGGATGCCTTAGTTTCTACTCAATGAAACTTCAGTACTCTGTGGGAATTCAGTAAACCAGAAACACAACTTGGTGCTTGAGAAGCTGCTTCCATTTTGAGAATGTGTTTCTAGAGAAGTAGGGTGTGAGTAGCTGTGGGTAGTGAAAGAAATGGCACCAATCATTGCAGTCTTGATTTCTGAAGGCATTTCCTGAGTTATTTTTAAAAGGTTTTACGTATGGTTACTGAAACCTTAACTCTGAATATGAACTGTTTTTCTAAAATGAAAACTATTAAGCCTGGACTTCTTTGTTGCTTCATTGCAGTCACTTGAAATGCTTTACTCCCTGAGATTCACACACAACAATTTCTTCCATTGAAACAGTATGGAAAAAAGCTTTACCTGCTCTTATCTTTGACATCATGTCATCTTCTATTTGCTAATATATATGTGTATATATTTTATACTCTGTACTTTTATGTTTTCTGTTTTGTCATTTTCATTGAGAAAGTTCACATGTGATTTTCTAAAGAATTAATTTTTATATGTGGACAAAAATCAGATGGACTTTATCCTAATTTAGAAATTGTATTTCTGTTTTGGCAAAGTGTGGCATGTGAAGTATGTCACATAGGCCATTTGCTCAATTGCTTCCAAATGAAAATAATAAATACTGTAGGCATTAACAATTACCTTATAGAAAAGGATCATAAACCGAGTCAGGAAAGGTATATATGTAAACCAGACTCGAAGGTAGCTGTTGTTTACATGCCAGCAATTTACACTGACTTCTTTCTCTGTGCAATCAGTCGTTACTACAGAAACTGCAACAACACACAGCACCGGGAGAGACAAAGCTCCTTCATTAAGAAAGGCAATCACTAGCCAAAAAATTCTCTTCATCTTATCCCTGCTGTGTAAAATGCTGGTATGTCACAGTCTCATTGCAAACAATGTAAATTTAGCCTTTTGTAGGGAAATGTTCTTGGTTATGGCCATTGGAACGCTTTGGACAGTGCAGATTTTACTGAAAGCTCATCTTTGTGCTGCTGCTGGGTTAGAAACAGCCCCACGATGTAGACCTTGAATGAAACATGGAACAATCTGGCAAGAATTAGCCACTACCTCTAGTATTCTTTAATGAATTATGGGGAACGTGTTTTGATTTTTTTTTTTTCCCCTACAGGAGCCAGTTTAAAATGCATTCAGATGCTCTTGTGCAGGTCTGAACAGTGAGTTTGAGACTGTCTGGACTCAGATTCTATGAGTGCTGATAGAAGTGAGAAAACTCTTTCTTATATCTTTTTCCTTAAGGCAGAACAATAGGTTGGCTACAGACTTAAAACCCCCTTGAATTTGAGGGAATTTGTGGCTGCAGAAATTGTAGTCAGGTTGTGTCTCCATGGCAATACAAGGGTGGACAGGGACTCTTCTGCCATTGCTTTCCCTAGAAGCAGCTGTGCTTAAGGGCTGGAGAAAGGTAGGCAACCTGATGTGCTTAAGGCTGTTAAGAAAGGAAGGAAACAGACATTTCTTCTTCATAAACTCGGTACAGCCCCTTTTTCCTTTACATGAGCCTGCTTTTAGGCTTTGATTGCAGACTCATCAAGAGTGGACATTTTAGGGATTCCCTGTGGGATCCAGTCTGCTCTCTGGGCTCTCCAAGCAGGAGCTCCATGAAGAAATAGAGAGGCAAAGGCTTTAATAATGTGTCTTAATATGCAGGAATCACTTTCTATGTGCAGGAGCATCACTGTATTTTCATCTGTGCTCCTGGTGCTTGCTGGACACCTCATTCATTTGTAGCAAATGCTGGGCACCAAATTTGCTTCCAAAGGTCAGATTCCCACTGCAAGATGTGCAGGACAGAGTCGTAACCCCAAGCATGGGCAGCGCTGGTGCTTGTCAAACAGCATCATCTCTGCTGCTGGGACACTTGAGGTCACAGTTGAAGTACAGGTAGCTTCAAGGAGCCAGTATTCCTTCTGGTTACTGTAAGGCAGTGGAAAAGATTCAGACTGCCAGGAGGGAGAAATGATGAAGCTCACTGTAATCTCACTGCTGAGTATCCTGTGAGATGCTGACACTCTGCCTTAATGGGCTTTTCCTTTTTAGGAAAATGATTTAGTAGATGGTATAAGCCACACTCTGGCATGATAAACTTGCATGGATACCAACAAATTTAGGCAGAACTCCTGAGCTGCTCTAGACCTCTGTCTGGTGGTGCTATATAGCTTTGAATGAAGATATTGCCATCAATCAGCTTGTCACCTACCTCACTACCCACTTATATTAAATGATTTCACTATCAGCTAAGATGGAGCACGCCACTGAGTGTCAGATTATAAGTGTCTAGAGAGATTAGATACTGAAATTAGATGGATAACATCCAGGCTGCTGTGGTGGATCTCCCAGTATTGCTGTTGCCAACGTCTCCTGCTCCAGTCAGATAAAACCTTACTGTACTGTGCTCTCTCACTCACTTCCCTCAACAGGGGATGCAAGAATGAGGGCTGTACAGTCAGTCTCCTGAGAAAGTCACAGTATCTGCGGGCACTACGTGAGCAATGTGGCATCTAATTCTCCTCTACAAATGTCTGGTATGTTGCAGCATGTGCCTCAATTTATCAGATGCCTTAGCAAGTTCTAACTCTGTCTTGTTCAGTTTCTTAAATCAGTAGCTTCTCAATCTGTTTTTCCTTGGGCTGGACTTTGACCAAAGATGATTTTAAAAAGTAATAAATATATTATTGGGAAAAAAAAAGAAAAAGGTGAGCTAAGAGATCTGAAAATTAGTGAGACCCAAGATGACAGCCACCCTTGGGGAAACTATCCTTCTTCCTGGGAAAATTGATTTTAATGTGTTGGAGTAGCATGGGATTTAAAATTGGATGCATGGGTATTAACCTAATGCCTCCGTTTCTGTCTTCTTATGACAGGAAAATATTCTCCTGAGAAAAAGCTAAAGATATAAAGAGACAGCATTTAAATTCCTGTTTCCACTGGTGTTATCCTTTTTTAATGGAGGGGCACAACCTTAGGAATATGCAAAGGGACAACTGGGTTGATTGGTGGACTCTGATACAGGTCAAAGGCCTTGTCACAGATGTCCCTGGATTATGTTAGAAACTGTTTTATGAATGCTATGGAAATATTCACAAATGTGTAGGGATTATTTAATTATTCATAAATCACACCTGCAGAAACAAGCAGACCGCTTTCCGTTTGTATTTTGAGGGATCAAGAAGAGTACAGGAACTCATTAAACAATCACAGAGACTTTTCTAAATTAAAACCCATAATGACTTAGGGTCCCAGAGATTAGTACTGGGAAAGAATCTACTCTATTTTCTGTAGAAAGATTTTTTTTCCCTACTCTCCAACTAGACTCCACATTTGTAGAAAAGAAGGAAATAGTTCTCAGAGTTTAAATATGTATGTGGATGTATGTACCTGTAAAAATTAAGGTTATTTTGCTCATACTAATTATCATTGAAAATTATCTCAGTCTCCCTACTTAAGTGAGCTATCATGGCGTGGCTTTGTTCTGTAATGAGGCCCTCTGAGTGTTCCTCCAAGAAAATAATAAATTACACTCAGAAAAATAAAGTAATAGAGGCAGTAGTATGCTTTCAAAATAATTTTGGGGATTTTTGTGGGAATTTTGTGGGAATTTTTCATGGTAGAAATTCTTATTTTTTGAAATCTCGATATCTATTCCTGTGCTGCACCATTTGGCAGTCTTGAAACAGAATTTAGTTTTATGCCAATGGTGCCCTTAATTCATGTGTTATCTTAAAATCTTTCTCTGCAATTTGCGTTACAAAAAAACGGGAAAACATAATTTTTTTTTATATTCACTTTTTTTTTTTTTTAAGCGGAAAGTTAATATAGTTGCAAATTAAAAATTTCAACCCTGACAAGATCACAGATAAGAATTCCAGCTCAGCTATACCAGTAAGTACCAGGGTCAACTATCAAACAAAATACAAAACTACTCAAGAACTCCAAGAGAAGAGCTGAGCAGTGCTTTATTTAAGAGAGCTGCTTCAGGAGTTTAAGGTAGTCAGAAAGTTCAGGCTCCTTGCCCAGATTTCTGTTTAGCAAGGAGCCTGAACTTCAGTGCTCCCAGTATTATGGCTGAGCTCATATATATAAATTAACTATATAATTAACTGAAGTATTCCTATAAGCAAACATGGGACTGTGAAAGGATCCTGCATGTTTGGGACTTAAGATTGGACCATTGGGCAATCCCATGCACAGGCTGCTGAAGGAAGGTGAAGGAGTTCTGGAAGGTTTTAGTATTCTTTGTTATGGGGTATGAGAGGTCTGACTAGGATGGAAGTTCTGCCCAGTGCCTCTGCAGTGCAGAACAGAAATAAGAATTTCAGTCTACTGGCAATAGTTTTAAACAGAGCACCTTGCAAGTCAGTATGGTCAAGCCACTAAGGGGAGCATCTGCAGGGGATGGTGAGGAGGAAGGTGGGAAGGGCAGGTGCTATGTTGCTGTTGAGAAATGTTTCCACACTCCCCTTTCCTCTTGTGAGATTGCTCTTTCATTTGTGCCCTTGGACACAAACAGCTCTGTTGACTAACATGGCACAGCTTTTCTTTTCATTGCAAATCTCTCCCCTGTCTCCTCCTCAAGAGGTGGCTCTGGCTCACCTTGCCTGGTGACTTTCTCTTGGAGGATGCACTGGCCAGCAGCTCTTGGCCTCCTCCTTATGTGTGGTCAGGAGGGGACAGGGACAAGTCCATGTCCCTGCCTGCACCTCAGTGGCACTTGGTGAATCTAAGATATTTGCACATTTGCTAGAAAACAAAGATGAGTATGCATGGGAAAAGACCAAGATGACTTTACAGATTCCCATCTGCCCAGAAAATACTGAGCCTTTGTTACCCTTCTCAGGGAGAATCACAGGTTTTAGAGCAGCATCCATTGGTACTAAATACAGCAGAGATACCCCTGGATTTAATATTATTGCTTTTGACCTGTTTAGATCTACTGACAATGGTGAGTCTGGTGAATGGTGGTTTTTTTTTTTAAGCAGAGGGAGCCAGGACTATTTTCTCATTTTTGTTAATTATTTCTTTTGATTAATTGAAGAAATAAGTAGGATCTTTTTTGATGCAGATCACACATCTTGTGAGAAAATGGAAAGAATACTTGCATATCTCACTAAGGATACTGAAGGATGCAGATCACACATCTTGTGAGAAAATGGAAAGAATACTTGCATATCTCACTAAGGATACTGAAGGATGCAGATCACACATCTTGTGAGAAAATGGAAAGAATACTTGCATATCTCACTAAGGATACTGAAGGATTTTTGTAAAGTATTTTGAACTTCTGAAAATTGTTATGGATGAGGACAATATTATTCTCTTTGCATAAATATGAAATATTGAAGTAGAGCAGGGAAACCTATGATAATCTAAAACTCATACATTTATAAATCCTCCTCTTTTTTGGCTATTCTTATAAGTCCTATATCTGAAGATGCTAACTGTCAGCAGTTTGTAGGCAAATCACTGGAATTTAGGGATGATCAGCCCCAATGCTGATTATTTTTCTTCATCACAATTCACAATGCTTTCTTTAAGCTCACTGTTGAAGACCAGGTTCTTGACTGGAGTAAATGCAGGTGATTCTGGTCAGCTGAACATCTCAATGCCTTATTTGTGCTAGATAAAGGTCATGACTGTATCCTGACGTACAAATGTCTCAGTTTGCACCGTGAAAACTATTGCTTTTTGTTTTCCCAGTAGTAAAGATACTGCAGAAGAAATAGGTTTCAAAATCCTGCTGGTCATCTGTAAGGTGGTTTAGAGTTCATCCTGTTCTGCTAAGACATGGCATTTGTAGTGCATTTGTGGTGAGGGAGTAAACTAGAGCAACCTTATAGGTGCCAACATCAGCAGAGACAACTGGATGCTACTGCAGGGTTTAGCTGGTATTATTTCAGAATAAAATCCTTTCTTTAGGGCTTTAACTCTGCTGACTGTCTGAAATGCAGCTGCTGTGCTGCAGAACCTTCTGAAAAATTGTATCATATGGATAATTTCAGACTGTCAGCAGTACCAACAGTAGCAGGCAAGGAGATTACAAAGAATGGGTTAACTCACAGACTTCTTGCCTCTTCGGTATTCCTGGATAATAATCCACCTACAGTGACTCCACTCTGTGGGTAGAAAATGCCTACCTCTTTTTAAACATAATTTATGCACTCCTTTGCCTTTTGAAAAGGATAGACACCAGCCAGGTAGAAGACTGCTCTGCTGCATTAGTGTTCAGAATTAACCATCAAATGTGTGCCTGATGTGCGAGTCAATCTGCCAAGTCATAAATGTTACAAGCAGACATCTGACTACAGCATGTATTTTTAAAGTGTGCTTTTTGGCTATGTAGCCTTAGCAAACACTGCTCCTTCCAACCTGTGCTAAAAGGACAGGGATACATATGCTGTTAACCTGGCACAGTATGAAATCTGCCATAAACTGATTTCCCCAGAGGATTTCTCCCTGCAGGGGCTGTGTGCTACGAGGTGGTGTCTCCCGGCTGATTCCAAGCGTCCTTGACTGGATCTGCAGTAAGCAGGAAGGTGCGTGATAGTTTCTTCTGTGATGCAGTGGTGGCATCTGAGGGGGCTGAGGGTGTGAAGGAAGCTCATTCCTCCCCCCCACCCCACCCACCCCCATGACAAAAAAGTTTCTGCGCTTGGACCTGAAGGGGTTGGTTGGTGAGAAGTTTCTGCTTCTCAAGTAAAAGTCAGACCTAGAAAATTCTATGGTGGTTGCATAAGTACTGAAATTGCCACGCAGCTAAAGCCTCAAAAGCAAGCAATTGACTGGGGAACATATTTCTGATATAATTGCTTTTTGACCTTTTTTTTGCGTCTTGCTTTGAGTTTTGATTAACTTCACATTAATTATAATCAGTGAACACTGAGGAAGAAAGGGATGGTTTTGTTAGTTTGGGTTTTTGGTTTTGGTTGTTTTTTTGATTGAAATGCCAGCAGCTGTCTCTTGTTATTCTACCTGGAAAAGGAGTAATTCCTGGTACTTTCAGGAATTACTCAAGAAAAAAAAAATGAACAAAGAAGTCAAATTTAACACTCTTGATTCCTTGATTTAGGTAATGATATAAGTGATCTGGGCTATTCCTGTGTGCTGTAAGGAATAAATCCATGGTAAATATGAGGTAGAATTAATCCTTCAAAAGCAGTATATATTTTTGAGGAACACAATGGCCCCTAAGCAATGCCCAAGGCATCCAGCAATTTTCTGCTCACCTATAGCAAGAATTACCAGATTATTTAAGTGGAGCGTCTTGTGCTGCTCACATACCTGCAATACACCTTCTGCTCTGCATCTCAATCACAGGGCATTTTCAGAGACATTGGCATGTGCAACACAGATGGGCAACTGTTTTATCATCTGCCTTGCTCCCTGAGTCTCCAGGGCAATAACTGGGCTACTCCTTGTCTCAACACAGTGCCAGAAGAGGTCCCAGTGTCATTCTGCCATGTCTCTCCTGACTTTTCTGCCTCCCCCCTGATCTGTAACAGTACCTCTGTCACTCCTGGCTGAATGTTTCCCTGGGAAGTGAATAGCTAATCTTCAGTATCTGCCTGATGCCGTTGTGTCAGAGGTCTTGTAATATAATAATGATCCTGGAGACAGAGCCAGCCCAGCTGAGAAAAAGGTGAGTGCTCCCACTCTGCTTTGTGCCTTCCTGGGATTGTTCAAGGCGCCCCATCGTGTGCCAGGCTTCAGCACATACAGCATCTGCTCTGGCATCTTATTCCATAGGGTATTGGTCTCTTGGAAGAGACCCACTTTGCTAGACACAGCTCTCTGCTCATACAGTCTGCCTGCTCTGGGAAGGCAACGTGTTTTCTGACAATAGCCAAGATAAAAATCAAGGTTCATTCTTGTGCACTTCAGGGATGATAAATAACTTGCTCCTTTCATTCAGAACCTTTAGTCAGAATACACAGATTATGGAGACAAGGGGTTAATTCACTTAAAATATTTTCTGACTTTATGGGATTGCCACAAGCCAGGGCCAGTTAAAATGTGGGGTCTGGTAAAACATGTTAGTGTTTAACTTTATGTGTTTTTATTTTAAAATGACTATATGAGGAGATATATGTTTTTATCATTATGTAATTAAAAGTTATGTATTAGATCTGTCAATAGTCTGTTAGGCACAATCTGCTGGGTGTATCTTGCATTAATTTTTCATCTGAAACAGCAGAAATAATTTTGTGGATTTTAAACTGTTGTTTTGCAGATGCACTGTTAAATGTTACTAGATCTTAGCTCCCTCATCCACAAAAGCTTTGTTTTCTCTTTTCCTGTCAATCTTATTGAGGAATGCTGAATAATCAGAATGAAGTAAAGATAAAATTGCCTTCTGATGACTCGGATTTTGGTTCCTTCTGTGTCAAGGTGTCCTCACTTTACCTGCTTAGAGAAAACATGATAGTGGAAATTCATCTAGTGTCTCCAATTTATCTCCAAATCACTGTACAACTGTTGATCTCCACAATACCCAGAAGAGTTAGCTAAATAATGTTCTATTATCCTGATTATAGATGTAAATCATTACCAAGAAGTTGTGGCTTGCCAGAAGTCTCATTTGAAGTCATATCAAGAACTGGTGCATTTTTGGGCTTCCCAAATAAAATTGTAACACTTTTGTTTGCTACCTTATCTCCTTGCTGCTTCAGCTCCATCACTGTATCTGCCACTGAATCTTACACATATTTTCATGTTGGAGTCCTCAGTGAACAGAATACATTAAGAAGCCACAGCTTTTCATTAGACAGCAAATATTCTCAATTAAAGATGGCTCATTTATTCTGGACCCCTTTTTAAAAAACTATTAATGTGGTCAAACAAGGGCAAAGGGGTGCATGAGAATCACCCCCAGACTAATTCCTGTATGAGGATCACTGCTGGAACCAGCACAGCATCTTTCAGTCTGACAGAGCAAGTGCCTGTGTTGTGCTCTTACTTCCACAAGTGCCCTATATATTCAAGCCAGTTGTTTTCTCCTGAAATCCCATTTAGTCGTGGATCACAGCTGAAAAGAGTCTGTGTGTGTGAAGGACATAATGCTTGTGCGGGACTCCTGAGTGGAGAAGATAGTTTGGCTAGGTTGGAATGCTGAAAAATCCACTCTAGAGCTCTTAAGGAAATGAAGTTGGCCTCTTTCTCTTTTTATTGTCCTGACCAGTTCTTGTGCCAGCCATCAAGGTGTCTCACCTTCACAGAAGAAAATAAGTGCATCAGAACATGCTGTCCAAAATCCTCACGTGTCCTTACAGCAAAGGCTTCTCCAGAATTAGCACTGGTCACATGCAGCTTTTCATGTGGAGCTTAACCCTTTTTTTAAATCTTTGGCAAACTTGCAACAGCAAAATCTGCTCTTTTGACCACAAAATCACTTACTGCAAACCCCCTTCTTCCTGGGCTCTCGTGAGGGCTGTTTCTTTGCTTGCAGCACATGCAGAAGGTACTGCATGTTGCTAACTCACTTGAATTATTCTGACTAGGTTGTCAACTTGCTGAAAAACAAATTGCTCTAAGTGGCCACAGTCTGAGATTTCAAATTCTTGACTGTCTCTCTCTACTAGCGAGCTGCTGATTTGCCATCCTGTGTTCCCTTTCCAGGGTCCTAACTCTATTTGTCCCTCAATGTCCAGTGAACCTTGAGGGGTGAGACTTCTCTCTCCCTACAGTGATTTGTTTTTCTAGTTCTGATGAGTCCTTCCATCTCCTATTTCTAGGAGATATATCCTCCTCCAGGCATTTTCCTTCTCACTGCTTACATTGCAACCACTATTTTCTGCAGTTCCACTTCAGGAGTGTCCTTCTCACATCTGATGGTGACTGCAGTTCCTCCACTGCATAGCATCCCATGCTCTGTGAACAAGAGAGTAGCTATTCAGCAGTGATTAAAATGCTTTTTAAAACCCAGAATTGGTGCCACAGACTCTGGGTGAAACTATCAGAAGGATGAGAACATGCTTCTAAAAGGGAGAGTATTTTCATGTACAGAAAGGGCTAATAAAACACAGGGCCAGGTTTAAAAACATTTGAAGATTTTTTTTTCTGACCTACATGGAAAGCTGTTTATATTCCCAACTAATTTTGAACTAATCAAACAAAAAACCCTCACCTCAAGCAAGAGAAAGACTGCAGTAAGATGGATGTGTATTTGTAAATAACTCAATGGAAATGATAAAAAGAAATTTGGAAAAAAAGGCGATCCTTTTTTCCTTGAAAACATTCAACAAGGTTTGTCATATTTGTCCTTCAGATTTCAAACAAGAAAGGATTATTTCTTACCTACAGTTTTTAGCAAAATATTGTGCAGAAACTTATTTCCTTTTTATCTCCTGGTATTCCCTCTTAAATTTTGCTGCTTTGTTCTTTTTTTTTCTGGCTACCATTTTAATTTTCAGGTTTTTATTAAGTTGGTGTGAGGGGGGGAAAAAGAAATTAATACTGGGGAGAGAAGAGAAACTGGGATTTTTCTTATGGAGGAAAGGATAAAGCTTTGAAAAAATGTTATTTGAGAGGAAGGGGAGAAATTGGAGGAAAAAATATTTTGTTGCCAAAATGTATCTACAGTTATTTGTTCAACCCTAGATCTGAAACTGGAGTACATACAATTTACTTTCTTAGCCAAAATGTCTGTGTATTGTGAGAAGGCTTCCTAAACGACATTGGCAAAATTTCCAAAAATGTAAACCACCAAAAAGATCAAGTCATGAATGGTTTCCCTTCCTTGCAACTCTCACGAGCAGCTGAATTGGAAAGACAAATAACCTTGTGCAATAACTGTTAGAGGGGCTGGTGGCAAGCATGGTGACTTTACTTAAGCCTAATGTCTTTCTGTGTGTTTAGAAAAAAAAAGTCTCTGTTTCAGCATAATGAGAGATTGAAAATCATGAGTGACCACTAGGCATTTTGATGAAGGCAGATGTATTTAAAAAAGAATAGATTCTACCTTAAACTCCGAACTTGTGGTGAATTTTGTTAACTAGAATTTGTAATTTAGGCTACTGAGTTGGCTTAAAAGCATTTTTGTGGCCTGTGGGCACTTAAATAGCATGACTCCACTGAGTCTTATTGGGAATTATGCAGCTTGAGAGTTTCATGCCATCCTGAAATTTTTCTTGATTACAGCTAGTACCCTATGCAGTGTAAGTAGTAAATGGAAATTTTTTTTTTTTTTTCATTTGAATCCAGGTCCTTATTGATATTCCTGTCAAAATACAGTTTCTGGTCTCTCAATAAACACAGAGCAAGACTTGTGAATATAGTTTTCACACATAATTTCTGGATGTATTTGTGAGCCTTTTGCCATCTGTATTACAGATCTTTAGAATAAACTGCTGCACAAGTTGTACAAGCAGTTGGACAGTTGTACAAGCTCATAGCAGAAATCTCTTTTTATTTTCGATTTTCTGCAATTGTCAAAGTGAGGAGCAAGGGATGTCACATAAAAGTATTTCTACTATAAGTTTTGCAGTTACTAAAATTAATTATGTGCCCACAGTTATCATAAGTGGAAATTGCATCTGTTAGACTAATACTGCTAAATAAAACCTGGTTGACTACTGGGATGAACAATATCCTCAGATATCCTTGTGGCAATAAAAAAACCCCATTACTCCTAACGTTCGCATCTGAAACCTCTGCTTAAATTTACAGCAATTCTTGTGCCTGTAAACACATCCATCTCACTGCTAAAATAGATTTAGGACAATTAGAAAAAAAATATTAGATGCAATTTCTCACTGGTCTGAATTAGATCTTGCTATTGAAGTCATGAGCAGGAAAAGCTTGTATTTGCAAGAAATGCCTTCAAATCAAAGAGCAGCTCTGTGTGTTGCTCTCAGCAGACATACAGCTATGTTGAAATCCTACCTGGATGAAGAGAGTACAAAAACCACTTTACCTTGATGCTTAGAAGAATGATATCTGAATGGTCAAAGCAAAAGCCTATGGATACATATTCTCTCAGGGAAGAGAGCTGACTGCTTTACCCAGTTTTATTTCCTGTCAGATAGAAGTTGTGTAATGTATCTGTATAAAGGAAGAAATGGCTCCAATTGCTTCAAAGGAGAGTTTTCCACCTGCTTGCAGAAAGTATGACCTCCCCAGATTCCTACATGTGAAATGTAACATTCCCCTGTTTGCAAGAACTCAGCAGAAGCCTTGTGGATGTGCCCTGTTCCTCTGAATTTTCATACAAAGTGACTTGCATCCTAATTGTCTTGAGTATTTTGCCCTTCAATATTGAATACTTGCTTCAAATTCTAATAATATTTTCGTTATTGTTGTCCTTTTGTAGCAGCTCTTTAAAGTCTTTTCATAAATGGTTAAGACTCACAGAACTTTGTTGATGCAGGACACTATTAGTACCAGCAGTCTCCTTATCAGATGGTGATAAATAGATGTACAAAGCTACCACAACAACATTTTAAGTTTTTAATGCTTAGAACCTTTGGAGATCAACTTAGGGACCATCTGCAGTTGTCACTGACTTCTAAGAGAACTACAAAAACTGGGATCCAATGCTGAAATTTCTGTTGTGGCCATGGTGAGCTCAACGTTTATATCTAGAGGGGACTTTGATTAATGTAGGATGTCGAAGGCTTCACGAGACTATGGAGATAGGACTCACCCCAATGCCTGAAACAGGCTTGTGATTAGCTGGTTTTCAGATGTGGTAGCAAGTCTTATGGGTGCCTGAGAATCTTGAAAATACCATTCCTCCTATTTCAACAGTATAGTTAGTTTAAAAAGTGCATATTTAATTGCAAAATAGGCTGGAACTGTTTTCATACAGAAAACAAGGGGCTTAGGAGCACAGTTTTAAACTTCCTGGCTTTTGCTCATGTTCTTGCCACAGTTCCCAGTAAGATTTCTCTTTCATCTACGTTTGCCATAGTTCCTTCTTTCTTACTTTCTAATAATTTAAGAGACAAGATGACAGAAGAGATTAAAAAATATCTATAAATAATACCGTACGTAAAGAGGCATTTACCCACTGAGTCTTAAAACTCATTCCGTGATTTGGATCTATTTTTATAAGCTCCATCTCACTTGACACTGGCAGTGATTCACATAAATATTAAGTGTTCATTTTTAGTCCAGTGCACATAAGTGAAGCTAAACTGTAGTGCCCTTTGGAGTTTTTACCCCGAAGGTCCTTACTTAGGATGGAAAGAGGGTTAGGAGGATGCAGTTCTTAAGCACTCTACAGTCATCACATAGCATGGAGCATTTTTATATTTTTCAATGACATTCACATTTCAAATGTGTTTTTGTGCTGATTTTTTTTTTCCTGTAGGATACAAAAATAGGGTGTGTTATCCTGAATTAGAGCCTAAACCTGAAGGCTGTGGAATAATGTGGTTACTTATTTGTGCCTCTCTGTTGTGTTGTGGTTATGTTCAACTCCATCACTATTTTTTGCTGCATCTTGTTTTTTAATTAAAGCAGCCCTGACATGTTTTATTAATTATCCAAACATTTTGGTCTTTGGACTATGCAGCAAAGCTATTTAAACAATGAAAGAAATTTTTTTTCCAATGTTTGTCACTTCTAAATTCTAATACAATTGTGTTTCTGTTATAGCAGGAGTATATTTGATAACAGATGGTAAAACTGCAAAACTATCTCCGCTTCATTAGTGCCCCTGGCAAGTCTTCCTATGCGGGGTAAGTTACAGCAGAGAGGGATATTTAACAATACACCCTTTACAGTTTCCAGTAAGATTTTGGACTAGTTTTAAGTGTATCATGAAAGCAGTGAATGTAATAGCTAGAGTGCCCATTGATCACTTGTGTTTTGGTTGTTAAAAACAGAACTAGACATACATTCTGTAAAAGGCTCTGATCTAGCAAAGACTTGTTCTAGTGCTTTTCCAAGTCAGATTTATCCTGGCAATAATTTCATTGAGATCACTTTCCTTTAATGGTGATCATGAGTTTTTATTAAAAAGTAATAAAATATAAGTGATCAATTTCCATTTAAATTAAAATAATGTTTATGGTAAAATATTGATGAAAAGGCAGCCTTCAGAGATTTTAAGAATGCTTTTATTTTCATGGCACAACTTAAAGGTGACAGATTGATAGTCCTGGGAAACGTAGGTCTTTTCAAAACAAATTCTGTGATGTGTCCTCACACTGACTTTGGAGCTCACTTTGCAGCATGGCAGAACTGCTCAGGCTCTAGGGTCAAAAAGTCCTCTCTAATTCTGCATATTATCTAATCTGCATATAATCTCCTACTTTTCTGTGCATTTTGCACATTCCTTCTCCATAGGGCCTGCACAGAGATCCTGAAATCATTGAGCATGGCTCACCCTGGAGTCCAATGCATGAGGGCAGCATATGGTTATTTCCTACCAGGAACTGGCTTCCAACAAGTGAGTAAAAATAAAAGGACCAGTCTTGTCATATGCCAACATGAGACCATCTCTGATAATGCCACTATGTATATCTGTTTTCTGCTATTGACCTTGCCGAATTTAGTAGCCCAGAATTACCACAGAGGAACAGCCTCTTCTACATTATTGGGAAATGCTGCTTTGCTATCTTCCCAGTATAATGGTTTGTGAACTCCTCATGCTGTGCAAATTGGATTAACTTCACTACCTGCCTGGATTATGCAGGTTTGTGAAGTGGGCAGGGCTCCCAGGCAGAGACATGAAAATTTGAAATCATGCAGGGGAGGAAAATATTAAATTTGAAATTTCAGATTCTAAGCAAAAACCAGTAGCCACTAGATTATTGCATCCAGGGAACTGTTTTATACTACAAATATCTCATGGGTTTTTTTAATCATGTTTTTTAAAACTGCATATATTCACTATGTATTTGGCCAGTTCATTTAAAGGACTTCTCTTATTAGTGAAGGAAAGTTATGGGCATCAACTAGGCTTTGATATAAGGTAGTTCCCAACAGTGCTTAAGGCCGTTTTGGGCACGTGCAGAAACAAAACTTTAGGCACTGGGAAATTTTAATATGCATTTAAAGAAATTACAAATGCATGGTTAGTGTTTTGGGAATTCTAAGCTTGAGCTCATAAGGTGACACCCTTCCATGAGTCTGCCCTCAGAAGTGAAGATGTAGGAAGTGACTGCTAGATTTCCTGGATGCAGGAGTGATGGAGAAGGTGGTGATGGAGAAGCCCTGCTGTCTGTGCACTGGCCACCACAGCTCAGGCACATACTGCACCTTTGGAAGGATCACAGCCTCGGGGCATCTTCTGCTGCAGTCCAGGTTGGTTTGGAAAAGACTACATCTGAGTATAGTGTAAAGTCTTCCCTTAGATGCTGTCAACTTGCTGTTTTTATAGTACAAGCATTTAGAGGTGTCACAGAAATTATAACTCTATTGTGCTAGCTACTGAAATAAACATATAGTAAGGGAAAGAGAAAAAAGTGCCAAGCAAGTAACCTAAGAAATTTTGGCTTTCTATTTTGAAAGTGACATGCTAAGATTAAACATCTTGTATGATTACACACAGAGTAAAATTCATAGAAAATGAGAGGGGCTGAAGCATACTCAAATGATGTGCCATACTGAGCTAATAAAATGTGGTGTTTGAGTGCTTTGTGCCCATTGCAAATGTTCATTTGCTGAGTTAATGTGTGTGACCTGCCTTTGTACTATCGGCATGCTGCAGATGAATGTTAAAAATCACCTAGTAAGAACAAAGGCTTACCCTGCTGTCCCAACCAAGATATCCTTTGAGAACAGTAAATGCACAGTTTTAGGCATTCCTATAGCTGATGGTAATATGGACATGAAGATAAATTTGTGGTTTGGAGTTGAAGGTGCTATAGAATTTTTACTGAATTTCAAACTTGTATTTGCCTGTAGTCCATGCCACTGACACAGTGAAAACTGAGTTTCTTGCTTTGAAGAGCAGGTTCTCCAAAAGATGCTTTCTTTAGACCTGTGAATGCACTTTTGCACTATTGATTTCCTGCTGCTTAGACATAACTAACATTTTAAGTAATCTATACAGTTTTGAAATTTACATTAGGTCTTTTAATAAAATCCCTAGCATCTCAGGGACTTCTTGGTAGGACAGACAGTGAATGTCTACCAAGTGAACACTAAACAACAGAACACTAAATTTCAATAACACTTAAGCAAAATTCCAAACTAAGCTGATCTGCTACTGCCCCAAAACCAGAAAACCAACCACCACCCCACAGCAGTTGCCTCAGTCTGGGTATTGGATGAGCTATCACAGCACAGTCAGATTGTTCTTGGTTTGTCCTTACAAGTGCTTTACTGAAAAACCCTGACTTAAAATCAGTTCTGCATTATGCGGGACACATTCCCGAGAAGTGCTAAGACGTACTGTCACTAGATTTCTTGCAAAACTCCACACTAGAAGAGAAGGGGAGATCCATGCTAAAAAGGGAAACGGGAATAGCACAATGCGGCTGAGATCATGTTGTGGTGTTTATAGAGTAGAGATCAAAGGCTGCTGAGAAGGCAAGCCCTTTTGCATTGTGTGTTGTGGCAATTACACAATTGTCCTTGTCCTGAAAAATTTTACCTGAAATAGATCTGCGTGGATCTCTGGTTGGATCCCACTAAAATCAGTGGTGACTGTGGCCCTACATGGTGGGGTGGGATTTTAGTTATGGTCTCTTTGCTTCTTGCCTGTGTCCTTTCTGCTCTAGGACATGACCTCCCTTCTGCTGGAGGTTGTAGGTGGTCAGCATTTTAGAGATTTCTTCCTATTAATTTTGAAGTCTGTTATCAAGTCTGAAGCATTCTAACTGAACATTTTAATTTAATTTATACCTGGATAAATCACAGAACTGGCCTCCACCATCTATACCCGTAAATTGATCTGGTGTAATGAAGACTGCAAGAAGCCCAACCTGATAAATAGAACAGGGGTATTGGAATGAATTTTCAAGGGAAATCTGCAGCTAAATTTCTTGGGCATGTAAAATGATAAGCAACCCAAGCTGAACAGATCTTTCTGTATTTAAGAATATGTTTTTTGAGGGCAAATGTGGGAAGCAAGAGAAACTCTGCTGCAGTCAAAACATTAGGTAACTGTTGATGTATCTCTGTGTACCTTTAATTGTTTTGTGAATGGGTAGATGATCAAGAAAATTCAGACAAGAAGATCAATTTGGTTTGGTTGTGCAGATGAAAATGTATGTTTTAACTTGTATTTGCCTCCGAAAATTATAAGACTCGGTAGCAATAGGTTTTGCCTTTGCTATTTAATACCAAATAATCCATTTTATTGCTTCTCAAAAG
The DNA here is from genome assembly GCF_024509145.1 of Vidua macroura. Classification (NCBI taxonomy): domain Eukaryota; kingdom Metazoa; phylum Chordata; class Aves; order Passeriformes; family Viduidae; genus Vidua; species Vidua macroura. The sequence continues at coordinate 49,662,370 of NC_071576.1, forward strand.
GGACATTCTTTCCCAGGTTTTCAAGTAAAAAGCCAGTATGATATTTTAAGCTATTTCTTGTAGTCACAACACCTCAGTGATCCTGACCCACGATTTTTCAAAGTAAATCTAGCAGTGCTGAGATTTACTGCTGCTCCTGAAGTATCAACATAATTACGTAAGTGTGTGCCAGCAGCGTGTGCCTGTGTTGGTAGCTCATGTGCAGCACCCACATTGCTGGCTGTCTGCAGTGCACTGAAACCCAAGATTTATTGCATTTACAAAAGGCCATTACAATGCAATTTTAACTTACTGTCATTAAAGGGTCTTACATCATAAGCAATCACTGCAAAAAGCCTTGGCCCATGATTTATTCGTAATTTTTATTGCATGATTTATTAGCGCCTCTGTTACATTTTATAAATCTTATCAGAAAGAAATTAAAATCAGTTAGGGCCTGGTCCTTTTACCCTTACCTGTGTTGGGTGGTACCTGGTTCTCAGCCTGAGGGAAACAGGGATATTCCTGGAGTAAGCTATCACTCCAGGAGTAGGAGTGAAGATAGCAAAATCTGGTTACTTAGTGAGCACAGGAGAGAGATGTAAAAATCATTCCAGAAATGACAGCATTTGGTTTATATTCCAGGGGGAGGAGGTGGTTCTCCATGGATTCATAGATTTCTCTGATTTCATCCGATCCTACCGCTTCTGTGTACCATTTGGTGTGAATCACGTATTTATGTAATTCAGTATTCAGCAGGGAAAGCCAAGTCAGCCTTCTAAACTGTTCTTTCCTCAGATCAAATTCAGCATATAGTAACCGAGAAGCTAATTGTAAGACCATTGTAAAGATCTCAAAATGGCTTTTCTATCAGTCTTATACCCCAAGAATGCACAGAAATTTCATAAAATCAAGCTTATACAAAACGGAAACTCAGTTTTGCCATCTATCTTTGCATGAGAAATTACACACTTGATTATCAATTAGGGCCCAGTTTTTCAATCTGAATACCCCTGCTTGCCCCTTTTATTACGAAACACAGCACTTGGATATGATTTAGTTGAACATTAATTGAGGTCATGTGGTTTATTCTACAGTCCTTTGTAGTAAAAAAAGCCAATAAGATCGTGATGAGCTTTGTCAGTATTAGAGCTCTATGTTTTGATGCAGTGTGCTAAAGATGCTCATGTCTTTAAGAGATTATGAAGACATGTATTTGAATATGTATGCTCCTAATAAATTGCTAAGTTCTATTGCACTTTAGTGCTTTGGAATGGAAATAGGCAACATGTCTATTAAAAAAAGCAGTACACAGCAATTAATTTGTTATCCTGAACCATACTGCAGGAAAATTAATTTCTGTCCTTGAAGTTGGTGGTAATTTTGGCTGAGTTTCAATAACAGTAAGGCTGGGCCCTCTGTTGCTGATTTGCTAACATCTCTCCTTATGTTAAGAGAAAGTATGCAGTACATACAGACTTTAATAAAGTACTACCATAAATATACACACATTTTTACAAATAAGAAAGACAAATACTGTTAAATGCTAGATCGCACAGCAGAAGGGAAGAACAAGATGGAAAAATAGTTTTCCTAGTTTTTCCTATTCCTCTAATATACCACATTTCTGCAAACAGTTCTAAAATAGAAATATTATAATTGATCTACAGATCTTTTTCTCCTTTGTCTCGTGATAGACCAACAGAGAACTACCAGTGTTTTGCTGCCTTTTTTGCCCTAACCAAAACCAAAATAGCAAATGTCAGGAGAAGGGCAACGAAAATAACTGAAGGTACATAGGGATGGATTAAAGAGAGAAGGGGTCAAATATCTTTCTGAACCCAGCCACTAAATTCGTATTGATTTTAGTGGCACCACAGTTACTTCTGCAGAAATATTTTGGGGTGGTTTAATTTTGAAGTCCTTCCTCATATGGAAATCCCACTCAGCATCGTAGGAGGTGGCAGCAATAGGAAGGCATATATATGTGTATGCATATGATGGTATGATCCATACAATCACAGCCTTGGCTAAATGAAGTAAATTTTGTAACCTAGAAACATTAAAATTAAATGAGATTTTAAAAATTGAATTAAAATGGCAGCAGATGCTGTTCTTTTTTAAGGTTTTAGAATAATAGAAATAAAATTGGAAATAGGAAAATAGATTTTCAAAAAATGTCCTTGAATCCAAACTGCTAAGTCTGTACTAGGCAGCCATGGAATTGTCAGGTGGGTAACATCATCTCTCTCATCTCCCTGTGAGATCATGACTTCAAAGAGGTTATAAGATTTTCTGGGCAGACGTCATATCTTCCTGTGTGTTTCTGAACAGCTCAAACTGGTGAAGCCATGATTCTGCATGGCTGTTCTGATATTTAAAATTTTTTGTGTGTGTGTCTGCGAGGTAGTTTAAAAAGGTATTACTTCTGAGTTTGGATGGACAATTCCCAGGAGTTACTTGTGTACCTGCTCCCACCACCATGACCAATTTCATAGGGACTGGATGTGGGACTTGGAGCAGTGAACACTTTCAAACTGGCATTTCTTTGGTCAGGATGCAGAGAAGACTACCATGCTTACTAGTGGGTTATATAAGGATTAGCAGTAACATGTTCCTTGATGGGAGAAAATAGGTATAAAATGGAATTTTAGGAACTATATTAACAATGAATGATAGAATGGTAGTTAATAGATGTCTGTAATTCCATTATACTACAAGTGCAAGGGAAACCTCATTTGATGTGGAAAGATTCTCATTTTTCCAGAGCTGTAATGCAGCGTGCAGTTAAAATGAGGCTGTCTCATTAATTGTCACAGTATATGGTGAGAATTCCTGCAGCCAGCTTCAATGCAGGATTAGATATGGCTCTGCAGGAGACAACTTCCAGAAAGGCTTAAGGTGGGAGAGCAGCTCCACCAGGGCCCCTTGGAAGCTGTCCCTGAGAAGGGTAAAGGGAAGTGAGTGGGGCAGCTCTCAGCCCCTCTGTCCCTGTCTGCTTCTGCTTGGTGGGACGCTCCAGACCACTGTCTGTGGAGTGCTCCTGTGCCAAGCGTGTCCCGCATCACACATCTGTGGAATAAGCTCCCTTTGTGAAGGATGAGGTGTATGTGTTCCCACTCCCTGATATCTGGCTCAATTCCTGAGCTAAGCTGTGCTGGCCAGGGGTAAGGAACGAGCAGAATCACCCCAGCCTCTAATCCTCAAGACAGTGTGGTTATTCAGGAACTAAGAACCCATAAGCCTTTTTATACCTATAAGTTGTACTTTATAGAGAGAAAAATCAGTTTAAATGAACACAGCAAGGTTGAAATTGTCTTGAATGCACAAAAGAAAGCTGGAAGAAATCCCTGGGGAATACCTTTTTCTCATCTCTTTACCAGTATCCTTTTTCCTGTCTCCTTCTCAGTGTCAGAAACTCGTCCTTCAAAAGTCACCCACTGAGGAAAGCAGATTCTTCTGCAGGATGTGAAGGGGAAACATGAGGGAAGGGTGAGTGAGTTTTGCTTTTCCTCTTACAGATCAAAGTGGTACAGCATATGCTAGGATTGCAAGTCAAGCTGTTGAGAACTTTCCACAGGACCCTAAACACCTTTTATTTAAAAAACAGTAAAAAGGTTTATTTGGAAGGACTACAAAAGATTTCCTGAGAGTTCATTAAAAAACTTAACTGTCCAATTTGAATGTGAGCAGTAGCGCACAATCTCAGCTGAAAGCTCTTCGTTCTCAAACACTGAGTAACCCAAGGAATGTGAATTAACACAAACACAACCTTATCCTGCTGTGGAGGAGGAGGAGGAAGGGGAATAAATATGTTGAATACCTGCGGGCCAAACTCACCAGGAAGTCAGTGGGAGCTTTACTAGTGGAAGAACAGCATGACCAGATATAAATATGAAGGAGAGAGGATGCCAAGAAAATATTTTTCACACATTTGTGTACTGAGGGACCTATGAAGTCTAGTAAGTGCAGAAGGCAGCAACTCCACCACAGTGTAACTCTCTGCTGCTTTAGCATAGCTTTCTGGCTGACTCTATTTCCCTCTTTCTGCCTACTTAGAAAAAATAAATTTACGAAGTTGTCTGATGATGCAAAAAAGACAGTTCTAATGAGCTTCATAGAAACATCAGTTTAGGTATGTTCAGTGATATTTAGCTGTCTGGACAGATGATTTTGACAATCATTCCGTATCCCTGGATCTTTCCCATCACCTTTTGTTATTCTGTTCAAATCTCCAGGCACAAGATTTTGCCTCTGATATCCAAATGTGGATTCTTTAGGTTAAGGAGAAGTGTAATACCTATTTATCTTACTAAGATAGATGTCTAAGGCAGTCTATCATTTGAAACAAACTATCTTTTCTTGTTACAAATATAGAAGATGATGCAATTTTTGAAGTGTTTCCTCTTTTTAGAAAGAACTACATTACTAAGAAATTAGCGTGGAGAAAACTTGAAATTAATTAAAATCAGCCACTATTGTTTTAACAAGCAACTGTTGACTATGTTGCACCTAAAGACAAATGATTAGTGACTAGGAGCTTTGTTTAATCAAAGTAAGAAATAAACAAAACTTGCAGAGTTAGCTGATTTTGCCTGATGTACACAAATTCACTCCCAGTCTTCCCTGGCTGTCTACAACTAGATCAGAAGTAATTTAGTATGAGTCAGGTGGAGGTGAAGCAAAACAGTCAAATGTACTTGTATTTGCAATCAGTGTCCATCAAAATCCTCCAAGAATGGCTGGATTTGAGTAAATGCTGAGCTTTTCATAGACAGTTCCTAAACATTCACTGATCTAGCATACCTACAGTCCAGAGAATCTTGCTTTATACAGATATGCAGATTTTCATTTAATCTTAATATGCAGAGACTGTATTCCTTTTACTTGCCCAAGTGTAACACTATAATGGTTATATAAACTGATTCTTACATTGAGATGTTATTTTGACATGCATTTTGGTGCCATATGTAAACATCAAAGGTGTGACCTTAGTACAGGTCCCAGTTCCATGTAGGAAGAGAAAATTTTGTGATTTTTTTTTTGACAAAATGGCAATGTGAATTTAGATTTTGCACAACTGAATTGTACTTTGTAGCAGAAAATAGCAGACTCAAGAAGAAGTGGGGTAACAGTGGCTTTGTTGCCTGACTCTACCAATAATTGCCTTAATATACCATTCACTTGTTAATGATGTTATCAATTATTTTACTATAAATTAGCTATTGTGAGCTTCAGGTCTTTTTGCAATGTCTGTGTCACGTTACAGGAGCATAAATCAAACTCCCATCTCTTTTTACATCCATAACCATAATGTATGGCTTTTATTAGGAAATGTTAAGTGTCCTATAATGTCTTCTTAATGGACAGGGTGTGCATGTGTTGATGAGGAAAGCCATCTTCCTTCATGCAAAATATTAATGCATGTGGCCTACATCTCCATAGATACAAGTTAAAGAATCATATTTAACCCATGAAATATTGAGTACTCATATTTATCTAGTCTTAATAATCCTCTAAGGAAAGAACAAGTTAGAGGTAAATCAGGAGTTGAACTCTAACAGGTATGCACAAGAGATTGTGAATAAATGGTACATCATCCACTCAAAAAAAACCCCCAACAAAGCCAAATAATTTTATAAAACACCTATTGCTAAATGGAGATACCCTTAGAGAATTTATATCCTTCTAAAATTCCAGACTGTGCATCACAAAGACTCCTAATATTGGTTATAAATTTTTGTCTTTCTCCTAAAACATTATAATGCCTCCAAGCAAAAGGGTGTTTTTACTTCTGTATCCTTTTCATTGGGACAACATTATCCATTTGGCTTTCGAACCATTTCCCAAAACCTTGAGAAAGCACATTACTTTCACTTGAAATGTGTTTTACCAAGAGATTCCTGGGTACCAGAGAGATCTGCTATTCAGATCGCCTGCTATCATTGGGCTTGATTAATGGAAACCAAGCATTTTGAAGGATATCCCCCAACCTTGCCTTTCCATGTTCCCTTGGCAGAAATCAGGGATTTGAAAGCTGCAATACAACAGCATCATCTTTCCATCTTGTGGTAAATATTCTATTATTCCTTTATCCTCCATGCTGTTTAAAGGAATTAATTTAAAATATGAACTCCTTTGCTCACAGAGGAAGTCTCCAAAGGGTGTGCAAACAAGAATCTTTAGAAATGCAGCAAGATATAACTCCAGGCTCTGCTCCAGCTTTCCTCATTCATTCATTTTGCAGACCTGGTGTCTCCCTGCTGGAGATCTCTGCTTAGACCAAGTCTCCAGCAGCTGCTATTCCACCACCCATTCATACACAGCCAGCTCCCCCTCTCCCTGCTCCTTGCATTTCCACTTCTCTTTCCTACATCCATCCAGTTTTCTCCCTGATCTGATCTCCTTCTTTGATCCTTCTCAGGAACACTGATCACCCTCCCCCACCAAAGCACCTCTCATCCCTACCGAGGGCTGGCAGAAATTAAGCTGTAACAAAGGTACATTTAAGAGTAGAGCCTATGCCAACCAACTTCTTTATGAAGGCACTATCCTCTATCTGTTTCCCTAGTTATCAAATTGACTATCTTGGGAGTTAATCCTGCTGCTGTTCCTGAAGCAAATGTTTTCAGCACTTTTGATTTCAGTAGAATCAGGCCCTAATTAATGTAATTATTCTCATAGCATGAGGAGATGCCTACTTAAAGCAGTTGGATGACTGTTAGAGACCATTTTTATCCACATTTTTGCTGTGAACTGCACCAGTGTGCATTCCCTTTCCAAAACAACCGCAGGCACCAGGAGGGGAGGAGTTGTCCTTCAGTAGCAGGCAAGAAACCTGTCAAACACAGTGTCCCTTCTACATGAATGAAACCTTTCTTCTGATTAATACTTTGCATTTCCCACAGGGAAAAAGACACAGAGCGAGCAGCTAAATTACCCATTTTCAGAGAAGTATGTTCATAAATATTTAACTTCCTATGTATGAGAAAAGAGAAAGGCACTGATTCCCTTTCCAGTCCAGGCTGAAACTCTCCATATCCCCTGGTACCACTGGAAATGCCTGCTCCCATAATCCCTTCTCCATCTCATAAAGGGGAGAGAGCCATTAGCTTGTAAGAGGGCTGGACAAGGTGTCTCTCTTTACTGGGGGAGGTCTGACTGTAAAAATCTGTGCATAGAGGGAAATTACCTGGTGTAATGGAGATCTCTCAGGCCCATGACTGGGACCCTGCCTCAAGCTGTTCCACGAGTTTTAGGAGCCTATTAGAAAATAAGGGTCTCTGGAGGCCCACATCTGAGTACACAAGCTCAGGCCTTGGTGTCTACTAGTTACCCATGCATGGGGCCTGCTTGAGAGTGTGGGTTACATCCCCAGAACCCCACATGATTTTTGTATGGCCACACACATGGATGGCTGCTCTGCTTTGACAGTGGAGAGAACCCTGGTGATGCTGGGAGGAAGTGGGACCACAGGGATGTTTGAGTGTTTTGATGAAGATGCTGATTGCATAGCTTACCCTTGCATATCTGGAGGAGTAGGGATCCTCAAAGAGTGCCCAGATGCGGGGCTGCCACCGTCTCCAGAAGCCCCCAGACCTGCCATCTGGGGAGTCACTAAGTGCTAGGCGTTTTGTCATCTCCAGCTCATCTTCACCATCACCAGAGTCTCCAGTGCCATCTATGTCTCCGTCCTCAGCACTGCTATCCAGGGGAGCCCCACCAAAGCTGTCCAGAGCCTCTTCGGCGTCGCGGTGCTGCCGGTAGGTCATCCAACAGCAGGGCTCCACATCGGTCTCATCGATGCCCCAGAAGGCCAACTCCTCCTCATACAGGGGCCCGCACACGTCCGCGGGGCAGTGCAGCTTGCCAGTGCGGTAGTAATTTAGGATGTGGGCGAAGACGCCCGGATGCCGGTCAAAGAAAAACTCATCCGTGCGCGGGTCATAGTCAAAGTGGCTGTGGGCATCGGGCTCAGCGATCCAGGCCAGCCGCGTGCCGGGCAGGGTGCGCAGGGTGCTGCGGTAAGTCTGATGCCTAGTCCCTCCCACGTTGATCACAATGCGGTCGCTCTCGTCGCCCTGGCCCATCTCGTCTCTTATTAGGCATGTCGCAGACTCATCCAAGCAAGCACGGCAGGCAGCAAGCCCGTCAGGGGACGGCTGCTCGGCGGCAGGCGGTGCCTAAGCCGGGCCCCGCTCCAGGCCCGCGGGGGCGAGGGGCCCCGGCCAGCCCCGCTCCCCCGGGGCCGCTCCGAGGCGATGCCGGTGGCTCTCGGCGCTGCGCCGCCTCCGTCTGGAGTCAGACGCTCGGGGTCCGCGGCAGCTGCAGCCGCGGCGGAGGGGCAGGGGCAGGGGGGGCCATGCTCTGGGAGCGCGGGCGCTGCGGTGCCGGAGGGGGAGGGCCTTTCCCTGGTTGGACGTGGCCAAAAGCACAAGGAAAAAAAAAAAAAAAAGGAAAAAAGAAAAGGGTGGGGTGGAAAGAAAAATCACGGCACCCGCGCTGCCCACAGGTGCGCGGAGCTGCGGGGCGCCGGTGCTGGCTGCAGCCCCCGCAGGGCACGCGGGGCTGTGCCCGCGCCCCTCCCGGCAGCGCGGGGCGGGGGGCGCCGCCGGTGCTGAAGGGACAGCGCCGTGCTCCCGCCGCCTCCGCCCCTGCGCTCGGCCGGCCCGGGTCGAGCGCTTGCCGGTGCGGGCGGCGGGACCCGCGGCGCTGCCGCTGCTCCTCCCGCTGCTCCTTCCGCCGCCGCCGCTGCCGAGCCGCTCGGTGCAGCCCGCCCGCCGCCGGGCACCGCCGCGCAGGCGCCGCTCCCGCCCGGGTCCTAGCGCGGGCCGCGCCCGCTGCCGCGGCCAGGACAGGGGTGCCCGCTCCGGGACCCGGGGCTGCAGGGAGAGCGCCCCCCGCCCCGCTCACCTTCCCGCAGCCGCGCGGTGGTCACACCGAGGATCCGCTTCGGGAGCGGCGGGTGTCCCGGTGCTGCCCCTCGCTCGGCTCTGAGTGACCCTCTCGAGCACCAGTGACATGAGTCACGGCTGTGCTCGTCCTGCCTGGACCAGACTGGCTGAAGGGCAGAATTCAAGATCTCCCCAGGCGTAAATTCTTCGCCTCACGAGCAGGGGTACCCAGGGCTGTCCGTTCCTATCACATTGTGCTTTTACTTGGTTCCACACACCTACACCACTTCTCCATCTTTTCCTACTGTTCACTTGGGTTTTTTTCCTAACGCCTGTGTTGATAGGAAGCTGCAATTTGGGTTTGTGTTTTTTATTATTTTTTTAATTCTCATTAATTCACAAATAATGACAAGGGAAGTTTCAAATCACCCCCCTCCCCCAGTTCCTGTCTTGCAAGGAGCTTGAAGAACAGCCAGAAGATGGTTGTGTGGAAAGGAAGTAAGAGAGGTATGTATATGTGTTTTGTATTTTGTTTTATTTGCTGCCATCGTCTCAGGAGGAATGGGCTTAGGGGAAAGCCTGGAGAGCTGAGCTTTTGTGGACTGACCATGGGAGACCATGTCATGATGAACGGGATAGGCTGGTGAAACATACAATTGAAAGGTACATGGTTAGGGAATGCTGATGGAGTGTACAAGTAGTAGGGACAACACAATGCTCAATAGAAGAGGGCAGACCAGGGGAATGCAGTTGGGTTGAACTTACAAGTATGAGAAAAATTCAGATGTGTGGCAACAGCAGGTGAAGAACAAGTGGAAGGCTGTCAAGGAGCAATTGGTGTGCTCAGGTTTCTTTGGTCACCTGCAGCTTCTTTGCAAAGAGTGTTGCAAGGTTGGGATGCAGAGAAGAAAACTTTGCAGTAGCTGTGGTGAGACATTCCAAAGAGGTCTAACCAGCAGGTTTGTCTGTGAAAATGGTAACAGACTTTAAGCTGGTGGGGTAGAAGGAAGGCCTGGGACCTGGTGCTATTTGTGTGTGACTCTTGGGAAAAGGGAGGGAAGACAGCAGGAATGGGAGTATGTTACTCATATCAGCTATGAATGAGAAATGGGAAAGTGAGTCTAAATCAAGGCAACTCTGCACTTCAGCTAGCAAAAACGGATGAAAAAATCTCCAGGAAGAGATGCCAGACAGCAGCTTCAGCACTGGGACTGAACAGAGGCAGAAAGGTTGATGACAGAGGGAGAATCTGAGAATCACAAGTACAGAAACACTATCTAAAATCCTTGAGAACTGCCAGCCAGAGGACACAGAGGGAAAAGAGGGCTGTGAACCCAAGCCTGGCATTAAGAAAGGAAAAGAGGATGTTGACTCACTGACAGAAATAATACATGTGAAAATTCCTTTAAATCATAGTAGATGCCTGTTTTTGATAATAATAGATCTGGGGACCAATGGGAAAGAACTGTAGGGTAGGTTCCGAGAGTTAATGAAGGCTGTGGAGGGCAGGTGACCCAGGAAAGATGTTAAGGGCCTGTGAATCCTAGCCTTGTGGGTCCTTCTGGTCACAGCCACAACTGTAAAGACTTTCCCAGCTCATTAGCTCCTGCCTTCCATGTTACCTTTCCTGCAGTGAGTGATTCCTCTTTAGGAATTTCAGTGTTGGGATCTAAGGTGACTATAGGAATGAGAGGTATTGTACAGCTTCCCTTGCTTGGGTTTCCCCTCTTATCTGGGGAACTGAAGGAGGGTGGTGCAGGACCTTAGAAGTCATCTGGGAGTCCATGTTAAAAGCTAGAAAGCTTGTTTAAAGAGAGTGTTCATGGACTCAGGTGGGGAGGCCATGCTTAAGTGACATGCAAGGTTTCTTTGAAGTTACTAAAACTGTAATTGATGAAGCAGTATTGGTAGAAACAAAAGAGTTAGATGTTTCAAAAGACATGAAAGAGGGCCCCAAATCAGAGACTGATGGGCAAGCAGGAGCTTGTGAGATCTGGAGCAAGGCAGTTGATGAAATAGAAGGTTTTTTAGAAATATAAATTGGTACGTAAGTTTAGACATCATTTTCATGTGGAAAATGAAATACAACATCATATTTGAAGTTCATATTGAAGCTTAAGAGGGAAAGTGTTCATAAATAGTTATCTTTATTTAACAAGGATCATGGCACAAAATAACTGCATATTAAGGCACAAAGAGTTTGCTTTGCATGGTAGACTGCAGCATGATTTGCATTTGTTTAATTAGCCATAGTTGATAACACCACATAGATGGCTGTTGGTTTGCATGGAATGGAAGGTTTAAGACAGTCTAGCAGCTGCTGTGTCTGAGCAAAGTTTTGCTTAAAGCTTGCCATATAGCAATATAAAATTCTAGTTTAATTAAAAAAAATAATTTTTTGTAATTAGATATGTTTGGGTAAAATAATTAGAAATGTTTGGGTTATGATAGACAATTTTCCAAGTTCCAATTTGCAGACAAAATTTCCTATGGAACTATGATTAATCCCAAACTTGACAGTAGCACTTCTGTCCTCCTAGTCCCATAAAATATAAGAATATTATAACTGGATTTTATTCTAGGTTTATGTTTGACAACTTTAAATCCTTAAACATCTGGTTTATATTTGATATCTTTAAGGAGGACTTAATATGTGGGTGGATGTGAGTCCCTAAGTTGTCTAGCTTTTCTGTGATACAACTTGTCATTTTCAGTTAACTTATTAATTAATTTTACTAAGTTCTACACGTTAAAAAGAACTAAACCAGCTTTAATAATGCTGGGAAACCTCTGTAAGAAGTACAGAGTTGGTAGGTTATCCAAACAGTTCACAATCTGTTTGGGAAAGGATTATGGTATAGCTGCAGCAGCTGCAGATGGTGTTACCAGAAAATTTTTAAATGCATTAAAAACTATTCACCTTGGAAATACATTTTTTTCCTGAACTGATTCTAATAACTGGTGAGAGATTTTTGTGATCATCTACACTGAGCTGGGGTTGACCAAAATCTGGCATAAATGAGGAAAATAAGCTGTAGAATTTAGGAAGGTCTCTGTGAAGGTCTCCCTTGTGGCACACCTACAGTCAGGAGAGTATATGTGCACTTTGAGCAGTCCTGTTGGTCTATCTACAATTTTAACTGTTCTTCTAACTCAGAAGTTTTAGTGGTAATAGTGGAATAGTTTTTAGCCATAGATATATTTTAGTTTTGAAACTGCGGAGTATGAGAGTGAGTCTGTTTACTAATTTTGTCACTGGCCTTAGGTCACCTCACTGTTCTGATAACACAGGAAGAGCAAGTCCTTCTTTCCCCTCTGTATCTGCTGTATTGGGATCACCTTTGTTGTCCTATACTTCAGCATCCTCAGGTCAATCATATACAAGAAAAGGTAGGTTGTCTTTCAGACAGAAGTCTAAATTCTGTCTACAAACTAAAAAAAAAAAAAAAAACAACAACAACAAAGTAGTGGGTTCATATGCTATTCTTTTGTTAATCCCTGTGCTCTCTACTTCTTTAGCTGAGAACTGCAGTGATTTCTGTCTCACTCCAAAGGAGCTTTCTTCTCAATGTGAGTGATGACTGAGCATATATTCCCTAAGTCTCCTAAACGTAGTAACTCATTAATTTGAAGTGAAAGTTTAACCTTTTTCTAAAATTTTATTTAATTATATTCATTGTTGTATGAAGAAATTTTACCTCTTATGGAAGACGCTGTATTGAAAGATCCAAATCCCAGGGCTGTATAGGCAGAGAAATGCAATCAGGAGGCTTTGCTGTATGCTTTTGTGCTCTACTAGTGTATCAAGAGTACTTGATTCTGCACTCCTCTGTAGCCTCTTCCTTCACTGGGGTTTCTAGTGAGGACACCAACAATTGGTGACTGCTGAAGAAGCTCCCACTCCTGAAATGTAAGCCTAGCTCTGACTTCATCACTCAGTTTCTCTTCAAAGAAAAAGAATGACCCAATGTAACAATATGAAGAAGAAAAGGAGATGTTGAGAGAACCTGTGACTTTGTGCACAATTATGAATAAAACTGGAGAGTACTTTCAAAATGTTTTAAAGCTGGAGGAGGCTGAGAGAATTATTTGTCAGAGTTACAACCTCAAAAGAAAAGGCAGCCAGAGTTGGAAGACCAGTTTTGCAATGCTTGAATGCTATAATTCAGCCTGTGCTCTCTTGTATTAAATTCATGACAACTCAACAGTATTTCAGTGCAGTTCCTTATCAGTTTTAGATTACATCATGCTGTGAATTGCTCTATCTGTTAGCACTGACTCTTGTAAATCATTTGGTTTGAGGTCTTCAAATGGAAAGCTGTGATGGACTTCAGCATGCAATGTACTCATTTTGTCCTTGAAAATCATTTAAAAATAAAGCAGCTGCAATAGCATAGATGTTATTACTTTTCTGAAAGGCTAGATTTACCCCTCTGAATTGTCATTAATTGGATGAAAGCCTTTCATAGAAAGAATGAGAATGGAGAAAAAAATTGTGGGTTTGTGCTTGCTGTTGACTGAGGGAGACACAGAGATGCTGCATGTCTGAAAAGATGTGTAGCCCAAAGCCTGATACAAAGAAGTCATGATACTTTTAATGAGAATAACCAGAGCAGCAGAGGTTATGGCTAAATGCTTGTTCTTGCACTTTTATAGCTGTTTTTTTTTTTTTTTTTATTCTTAATTACTTCAGTTTTGCTTGAATATGTACTTCATTCCCATCCATGTTTTCCAACCATTTCATGGCTTTGTTTGAGCTGAGAATTTGCTGTACTCTGCCTGATGAGTTTCACTTGTTCATCCATTTCTACTTGGCTGACATTTCTGAGTGAAGGTTCTTCTTGTTTTGCAAATTCTTTTGGGATCCTTCAGAAAGTGTGCATCAAACTGTGAGATAAATGGAACCTGCTCTGGAAACAAATGGAAGTAATATTGTGACATGTTAGAGATCATCTTTGGTCTTTACCCACTCTGTTAACTAAGAGAAACTCCCACCTGAATCCATTTGGTTTTGCTGAAAATTGGTGGGAGATGGAACCAAGCAGATACAACTATGGGGATGGTGCCCACAAGTAAGGCGAGGTGGTAGAAGTGGTGTTCTGCTGCTTGCTGAAGGGCTTGGGAGATGTCCAAATTGTTTTACCTGTAGGGGAAGAGAAGACTGCACCATCCTGGCAAAAAGGGCAATAAGCACTGCAAAAAATTGCTGAGCTGTCTGTCTCACCCTCAGCTCCTTAAATCGGCATGCAGCTGGCCTGGGTGAAGCAATGAGCTTCTTTTTGAGCACATCCTCGAGTCAAGGCTGTAGTAAAAGTGTTGGGATTTGTCTTTGATGAGACATTCCCCAAAACAGAAATAGTTGCTCCTCAAGAAATCATGGAGCTATATCATAGCAAAATCTACTTTAAGTATCCAAAATTAGGCATACAGCTAATGCTCTACTTTGTTACAATGCCATGTTATGGAAGGATCTAGATTTGTCCCTTGTCTTCTTCATGCTGATCTAGGTGTGATCCAGCAAAAATCCAGCTGGTGATGAGGAAAATCGAGCTTACAATTGGAAGTTTCCTGTCAGCACATAACAAAAAAACCCTTATCTAAACTCATTACTATGAGCTGAGCTCAGTCATCCTGAGGGCTCTGAATCCGCATTGCCAAAAGAGGGCACATAGGTTGGACCCATTTAATTCATACCATGTACTACAGCTAAAGCTTCAGAAAGGGCCAGGGACTTGGCTTTATTTTACTAGCTGATTTGTTTTGGGGGTCCTAGGAGGTCCTTGACTTTCTCAGACTGGCCTAGTCAGCCTTTTCTGAAAACAAAACTCTACTAATGCTGTCATTATGTTTTTAAGATCTCAGCCAATTTGCAGGTGCATGAACATAGCAACAGACACAAACACATAGATACAGACATATGTATTTCACAACTACTATATACAGAATACAGAGCAGGCGGTGCTAGTCTTTTCTTGAAAAAGGCATGCAGCTGTCAGTGCTGCAAGTGTATCTTTTTCATTTAACCACCAAAAAAAAACCAGAAAAAAAGAGGGCCTGTTTCTGACCAAGGAGTATGAAATGTGTTCCATTTTATAAAATGTATATGCTTGCCCATCAGTTGACTATTTCTCTAATACAACAAAATAATTAGAACATTTCTTACCTTTTTTATTTTTACTGAAATGAGAACTTTATTTTTGTTGAATGATTCACTTTTCACAGCTGTTATTACTACTTCAGCCGACTCTGAGTTCACAATAGTAACTGAAATGTCCTCAGACAAACAAATGGGAAAATGGCCTGTAATTCTTTATTGTTATAAACAATTTGTAAAACTTTAGATGTTGAAAGGTAAGAGTAGTTTAAATAAATCCTAACAATGCTGACTCAAAGGTTTAAAGCATTGCTTAAATTCCTTGATTAATCCAGCTTCTCAGTATTTGACATGAATCAATAACTCTGAGATGTCTTTTCTGTTCTCTAGCTTTGTAAATATTTATGCAGCCAGTCCCATGAAATATGACATTTAATCCTGTTGAAGTAATTATTTGAATGCTACATATGAAGAGATATAAAGTATAATAGTTCCAGTGATGTTAGTTAAATAATAGGCACTAAGGATGAAATCTGCTGCATTTCTTTTGTCAAGAGCCAGGATTTATACAATATAAATGTGAGTAAATGGAAAGCAAAATCCACTTTCTGTCCCAAATCTTGGACCAGCTGCTGGGAATGCAGGTTTCTTTATCCTGTCTCATGCCTAGGCCTATGCCTTAGCATTAACAGCAGCCTTTTGTTCCAGTCAAATGAAGCGTTGAGAGCTAGAAGAAAGGCAATAGTGAAGGGATGGCACCTCTATTAGCTTGTTCTCTGCTTTCCCTTCTGGGACATGCTATAATGAATGGTCTCTGCACTCCAGGAAGCAGGAACATGCTCTACCCAGAGTTTCCAGGACCTTGGGAAAACTTATGTAGGAATCCCAGTGCAATAGGATTATACCAGCTCTTCAGACTGTGGCTAGAATTCCTGTTAAGATTTGCAGCAGGTTTGTATTTAAATTATTTAACTTTAGGCACAGTGATATGCTTGTTCGTATGACACTGCACTTTTAGTCATTGTTTACTGATTCAGTCTGATTCATCTGTGGGTTCTGTCAGGTTTTGGAGTTGTAGTCTTTGCCTCTAGGTAGCCCAGCAGTAGAAGGAATTGGGAAATAATGAGGAAGCAGAGAAGGATCACAGTGGGACAAGATATTCAGAGTTGGCCTGCAAGAAATCAGAGTTGGGTCTTCCTTAAGAAATGCTCCATTCTCATAGAAAGTTGGACCTTTCTGCTCTTCTGGGATGGATTCTCATCCTAAGAGGGCCTACAATAGCATGTTTATTGGCTTTCCTATGGAACAATGAGAAAACAGGCGGGTCCAGTTCTCAAATCTATAATAAAGACATTTTTTTCTTTGAAATTTTCCAACTGTAATAAAAAATACAATAGATTTCTACAGGTTCTTCTGGAATTGTTCTCCAACTTATCCTGCCTGTTAAAAAGTGGAGGAAATGGTTGATTTGTGGTAGTAATTCAGGATGTGGGCAAAGATGTTTCTTAATTGCTTTATCATGCCAAGCACCTTCAGAAGCCTTCATTATATAGAAAGGTCTCCATGCTGAAGTGCTGCTGTGCTTGTGAGGCCCCGTTTGACCACGGCATAATCCAAGCAGACAGATGCATGCTGCAAAGGACAGAGCACAGAAAAGGGATGGGGCAAGTCAGTGAAATTACTCTGTTTTCCTGAGTTTATGCTTGTAAAGCCCTTAGGAGGTATTTTAACCAATACATCCACAAATCTGTATAATTCTGTCCAGGTCAAAATCCATATGATTGCATTTGTGTTGCTAATGGAATCTTCTTCAGCTAGGTTTGCATATTCTGTTGTATTGCTTCTCTTACTGATTATTTCTCCCCTCTGAGCCCTAGGCTGAATAGGATCTGCAGAATGCTGCTTATATTTAGGGATGTACTTTCAGGTATTTTGGGATTGAAAAAACAAAAAAAAAAAGATGCTTATGAACAAAAGTTTGCATTTTCAGGTACACCTGAAAGTTTTGAATGCCCAAGAGATTTGAGGGGATTTGGTCCAGTTGGAAATCAGACTAGAGATAATATATCAAAGTATAAATTAAAACTTTCAAAGATGAAAATATAAAACTAATTATCTTGGTTAAGAAAAAAATAAAATCTTTTGCTTAGTCTGGCCAATTAATGTTAATGTGTAGATATCAAGTTAACAAGTACATTAAATAGCAATGGGACAAATTAAGAGAGGAACCTTAATGTGCATAGACATTTGCTCAGTCAACCAAAGTTCCTAAAGGCTCAACTGCAAGTCTGGAAACATAAACACTAAAATAGAAAATGTTATGTCTAAAAATGTCTAAAATAGAAAATGTTATTTTTTATTTTTTTCCTCTTTCTCCATTTTGTGTTTTACCACAGAACAAAACAAAAAAAGGCCGCAGGTAATGGTCATGGAGTACTTGAAGGCCATCTGCCTTCCCTCATCACAAAGTGAAGGTATGTCAGACACTTTTAGCTGCAAAACATACATGCAGGAATCACTGTGTGATTCATCTGTGAGGACTAAGTAATCTGATAAATCTTTTCTTTATCTCTTGCTCATAACAATTATTTGTACTTAAAAGAAGGAATAATGTTTTGGCACCCACATTTGAGGAATAGTTGGTTTGGGGTTTCTTTTCCCCCTTAGGTACAGAGCATAACTCAGAATTCTTATGGCAAAAAAAGGCCAGAGAGCAGATGAGGTGAGATGACAGATTGAGGTAAAACATGAGCAGCCAGCTCACAACAAGCGAATTCATTGCGTGACAATCTTCCTGCTCTTCCCTGGGAAGTGAGCAGAATGGTTCAAGAAGGAGCAGATGGAAACAGCTGCCAACAGATGTGTACTGGAATGGACTCAAGCCACACTACTTGCTGGAACTTGAGAGTTTGTGATGGCCTGAGCTTTCCCCACCACAGGTATCTAAGATTTGGAACCAGGCACCTCTATTAGCTTCAGTCAGTCAGTTTGTATTTATGAGGACCAGAAGAAAACCCCACTGTTGTCTATGGTGTGGGGAATCTTTTAAACTATTGTTGAAGATGCTACTAAAGATAAAAGAACCCTACTAAGATATTTTTCATGAATGTGTCTATCTCATAGTCCATTCACTCAAAATGGTTTTTCTCTTGACCTTGAGCTGAGATTTAACAGGTGGGTAAAAGATAAATTTAGGAAGGCCAGTGACGCAATGCTGACACTTTTATGTCTTCCTGCATAATTTCAAGCATACTGTGAAGAATAATAAATGGCAAAAGCTAAAGTGTCCTTGGCAAACAAGCAAACAGAATAGCACCCTGTGATATTTTTACCTTTGTTTCCCCTTACCACACACAGTTTTTACTCCCACAGAGCTTGAAATATTAACTGAGCATGCTAATTTATTTCTTCCAGAGTTGCCCTGGCCATTGCATTTAACAACTCTCTTGGAAGTACTTCAAACCAAGTGTCTAGCTCCATCTCTAGCTTTGTTATTTAGGCACATTGCTTCGTTGCTTTTTTTCTTATCGCTTAATGTAATTGGCATTTGCGAAGCTTTTGAAAGGCATGTTTGGGAGTACATTTTGTGCAGCTGGCTTTCAACTGCAAGCTGTTTTAAGTGTGTGGGTCTGCAGAGGACAGCCTTTGAGAGCATAGAGCATGAGTGCCTAGCACATACCACGATTACTTTCCAAAGGGAACAAAGGGATGTAAGTGAGACCAGTCCTATACAAAGGAACATGTGTGACACATGAACCCCCTTGCATCCATTTGTATTTCTATGGCATTAGATCTGTAATGAGAGCATTACGTGCCCTGGATGAAAAATGGGTCTCCCTTGACAAGCTGTTTTATAAATGCTTTGCTCTGTGATGCTCTTCATCCTGAACTTTAGTCCACATATCAGGATGCCTTGCCATATAGACACAAAAGCCTGTAGTTTTTTCCATAAAAATGCATCTTTAAGCATCCAAACTCAAACCATGAGCTTGTACTTGCTGTAATAATCCCAACAGCTAAGGGTACCAATATACTGTGTCAACTGCCAGCAAGACTGATGAATTTACACTGGGTAGGAACTCGGCTCATTGATTTCAGTTGTTATGGTGTGAAATTATGTTCTCTACCTGAGCTGAGAAAGAGTTAGATGTGAGAATTTGGGGGGGGAAAAAGGAATGTATGCTACATTAAAAAAAAAAAAAAAAAAAAAAAAAAAAAAAAAAAAAAAAAAAAAAAAATTGTCGAAGTCCTGTTTTTCATGGAAATGCTGCCCTCCGGTGGCCTGGAGAAAAGCCTACGCACTGCTTGTTGGTTCAGTAATGTACTTTCACACTGCAGCAAGCAGCAGCTCTCAAATGTGGATTGTCTAGGCTCCTGCCTCAGGAAACTCACAGGTGCCATAAAAACCAGTAAAAAAATTCAGAACAAAAAGATATTGCTTCATCTGGTTTAAGATTCAGAAGTAGAGCACTGATGTGAAAGAAAGGAATGTTGTGTTGCTAAAGTATAAAAGGAATCATAGAATGGTTGTGGTTGGAAAGGACCTTAAAGATCATCTCGTTCCAACCCCACTGCTTTGGAAAGGGACACCTCTCACTAGACCAGGTTGCTCAGAGCTCCATGAAGCCTGGCCTTGAGCACTGCCAGGGACGGAGCACCTACAATTTCCCTGGGCAACCTGTTCCAATGCCTCGCCACCCTCACAGTAAAGAATTTCTTCCTAATATCTAATCTAAACCTACTTTCTTTCAGTTTGAAGCCATTCCCCTTTGTCCTTTCACAACATGGTCTTTTAAATAGCCTCTCTTCATCTTTCTTGAATTTTCCCTTCATGTACTGGAAGGTCACCCAGAAGCCTTCTCTTTTCCAGGCTAAACAATCCAAACTCTCTCAACCTTTCCTCATAGGAGAGGTACTCCATCCTTCTGATCATCTTGGTGGCCTCCTCTGGACTCCCTCCAACAGGTCAATATCCCTTCTGTGCTGAGGAGGCCCAGAGCTGGAGGCACAGCTCCAGGTGGGATCTCACTAGAGCCAAAGTAGAGAGGAAAATCACCTCCCTTGGTCCAGTGGCCAAGATTTGCGCCCTACTGAGGCTACTGACAAAGTCACCAGAGAATGTCATTGTGATCCTGCTGTCATCTGCAGTTCCTCTGCATCTTCCCCACCTGCCTTCTTGGCATGCAGCCTATCTCCCTCAGGACCACTGCTCTCAGCACAGGCCATACAATGCATCCAAAGACCTTCCATTTTCTCCCTCCTTTTGTCTTTATTTTTCCCTTAAAACAAAGAAAAATGGAGTGATGCCTAAAAATTTATCTAGCAATAAAAAAGCCAAAACCCAACCAACCATACTAGTCTTACAATTTTTTGTCTCTTTTTCTATAGAAGTTTCTTGGTAGGGAAGAAATTGGTTTTTCCAGTATATTTTTCTTGACGTTCCTAGTGTATGGGCCTCCAGGTGCTGTCTGAAGACTGAATATTTTTGCTGTTTCTGCACCAACAAACCTTACATTATGGTAAGATGATAAAACAGAACATGGAGTTCACCAAGCAACTATTTCAGGAAGAACTGTAGTTAAAATTTTTCCCAGCAGATGTGGCTGTTGGACCAGAAAAAGTTCAAGGTCCGTTCAGGTGGGTTAGGGAGGACTGTGGAGATTGGGGGCCCCCTTTTACTGCCATGGATATGCAGCACTAGGTGGTAGCTGTGCTGAGACACAGACTTCTGAGTGACTCTGACTCCCAACAAAAAAGAAAAAAAAAAAAACAAGATTCCAATGAAAATTGCAACCTCCCTCAATCATGTGAATAAATGGTTATTGTCTGTTATAGTTTTTAGTAAATTTTAAATAAATAGGTACAGTATTTGCCCTGCTATTGATAAATGTGAGGTTATACATTGAGTATTACATAAAATAGCACACTTGTTGATGTTGCTAAGATGCCTGCAGATGATAAAAGTTATTGGTATTGTAGAAAGAAAATGTGAGTTCAGTGCCATGTTGACTGTATTATTGGGAAACCCCTGAGGTTTTCCATCACCCCATGGTTACAGGATAAATCAGTTTTCACCATTAGCTTACAATGTTAAGGTCTTTATTCAGAAGTGGCTGTGTATGCAAAATGTAGGTTTCTGGGTCCACAGGGAAATTTCTGGATTCCTTGTACTGACCCAAGTGGCTCTGTCAGACGTGTTCCTAATTCCTGCTGGGTCTTGGGAGGGAAAGGACTATCTGACAGCTCTTCTGTATTATGCTAGCAACCATCCCCTCCCTTTTTAGCCCTGAAATGTCAAATATGGAAAGGTCTCCACTTAATGACATTCACAGCTGTGCAACAAGCCTGTTGAGAAGGGAGCATGCTGCATCCATCAAGGAGAGGAGGTCATGGCTGTTCAACAGTTTTTACTAGAAAACCAGTGATTTGAAAGGCTGAGGGAGGGTGAGCTGATAGTAAATAGTGCCTAATGAGGTACTTGGATGTGCCTCCCAAGATGATCTCCAGGTCGTGCTGTCAGAGATTTGCACTCTGACTCTACACAGGCCTTTTTACCTACTGCCTGTGGAGCCAAGATTGCCACATGCAAGTTATGTGAAATGACCTTCATACCATCTCCTGCTATCACAGGCTCTGTGTCAGCCACTCATTTAGGAGCTGTTGTAGGCTTTCAGCACTATTATGGGAACAGTTTCTTGATGGTACTTTCAAGATCAGGTGAACAATAAAGCCTGGCAGCTTGTTCAGAGGGTTGTGCTCAGGGGGATCGGCACATCTGAAAGCATTGTGACAGAAATGGGTCAGTGACCAGAACACGAGCAAAGGGTCACAGCAGGAAGTTTGTCCTGGCTTTGCACTGCTACGTGAACACTATCCCAAACAGTATTATGTGCAGTCTGAAAATATTCTGAAAATATTCCTACTGAAGCTGGAAATATTCCTACTGATTTCAATGAAATTTCTAAACAAAAATGAAATATTAATTAATTCATTCATTAAAATTCATGTGGTATGAGGTACAAATATTTCCTTGTCCATTTTGGATGTAGTTCTTCTGAAGATGGCAGTTTTGAACCTTTGCACACTTTGAACCTTTCAAATATCTCTGCACAATATAAGATGTAAAATGAAAACTGCTTTTCTGTCCACTTTCAAGTTTTTTTTTTTAAGGTGTTAATCTTGAGTTGAAAATGACAAGTCATTTTAGAAGAGCAGTATCTGGTGTGAAGCAACTGCCAATGTAGTATTTCTTTAATATATTTGGATACAGATAATAAAATCTTTTTAAAGGGAAAACATATACCAGGAATAGTTCATATATCTTTTGCCTAAAATTGAATGTTCAGTATGTGAAATATTTCTGTAGCAGTATTGCTATGATAATGCAGGAAATGGTGTTTAACATTGTTATTTGCAATTTTATTGCACTTTGTTGTGGAACATTGAAAGTAGGAAAAGGATTCTCTTCATTCTCATACTGGCAAATGATCTGATTAAATGTAAATCAGAGCATTTATTGCATGTAAGTGAAGTATAAATGTATTCCTCTTCACCTTTTTCCATAGCAGTGGTTTGAGTGAGATAAACCAATAATCCTGGGTTTGTCATCCAGTGCTTTCTTAAGTTACCAAATCAAATCAAGCATTCCTAAAATGTGCCCTTATCATTATGTTCGAAGACAGCTACTTTCCTTTATTTGTTTGTATCTGTATGACTTTGCCTTTGGAGGCAGTGTTCCTTAGGAAACATCATATTGAACTGGAACCTGTGTGATATAAACGTTCAGACTATCAGTGTGTGTTCAAAGCTATGCTGGAGTGTTTCTGTAGACCAAGGTAGGCTGCACTTTGTCTTGTAGGATCAACCCTAAATGCCTAAATTCATCTTCAGGAACCCAATTTAAGAACCAAAGTTTGTAAATGCTGGATCAGTCTTGCATATGCTTCTGGGCTGTGTCAGAACTAAACTAAAGCTCTGAATCCAAATATTACTAGCCTCGAAATATTTACTTATAGACTGGGATATATTTCTATCAGTTACATGCTGTTCTCTTGATGCACAGGGCTTTGTTTTAAATATATTTATTACCTTAGAAATAAACAGGAAGGAATGGCACAGGGGAACAATTTTCCTTATCTAAGTAAAAAAATAAATATATTTGTCACCTAAACATGTATTTATCAGTGCTGATGCCCTTTGGCCTTACTCCAGTGAACTTTTCTCACTGACATCAGTGGGAGAAAGATGGGCTTTGCATAGGAAACTTATGAATATTTTTTTCTTCATCATCCATCCATCTATTTTGGGATGTGCTAAATGCCTGTTCTCTGTTGTAACATTAACATCAGTATGTGGAAACTCGGGTGGCTAAAATAAATCAGTGAAATGCAATATACATGACTTCACATGGAACTGCGTGAACATTGTTGAGCACAAGTGCCCTGTGCCCACTTTGCCATGGCAGCCCTACAGCCAGGTACCCCCCATTGTGTCCCTCAGAAGTGGGGTGCAAGCAAGGCAGGCATGAACTGTGTGCTGCCAGCATGTCCAGAGCCTCTGTTATTCCTGAGCTGCCAAAATACTTTTTGGTTGCCATTTAATGGCAGTAAAAGTGATACTTTTACCAGCCTCAAATTATGGGGATTAAAAGATCTTTAGTGTTTCACAAAAGCGTTTTTTGACTCTTTTGCATTGTGGGCCTGATTGTTTGCTGAAGGCAATGAAAATGATATTGATGATGTGTGAGGTCCTGATTTGTGAGGCAACTGTCTCTGCTTAGCTTTTATAAGGGATACAGGCTTCCAGCTAACCTGGGCCATTTTTCCAACCTTAGTAGAGACCCTCCTGATTCCTAATAGTATGAATTAGCACATTCTCACATTAGTTTGATTTTTATTTTTAATGGAAAAATGAAAGGAGTACGATCAATCTTGATGGGCTGGAGTGTTTTCTGCCCACAGGGAATCAATGGGAGACCTTTACAATGTTGGACTTTGAGAGTGGCCAGTCCTGCCTCAGAGTCTCCTCTGATCCATGGGAGCCTGGGCTGTTCCACAGAATGGTCCTGTGCCTTGACACTAATTTATCATCCACCATGACCCCAAGCTCGTGGATAAGGAAGGAATACCCATGGCTGCTACCATCCCGGCACCTCTGGCTTCAGATAAATCACCAAGCTTGGAGCATGACTGCCCCAGGAAGAAAGAAAAGCAACTGCATTGCTCTGCTCAACACATGGCAGCTTGCTCCTCTCCTCTCCACAGAACATTGATCTTCAAGGCCATACATGATTAAAGGAGTGGGAAACATTCCCTGGAATTAGCTGTTCCCTTTTTCTTCTTCCTGCTTAAGGTAAGAGCTGTATAAACTCCCTCTATAATAGTCACCTAACAGAGAATACAATGACTAGTCTGTCATCAAAGTATTTAGGGATGATGATGATACCTAGATTGGTTTTCAGCGTGTTTTTTGTTTTTATTTTACTGTGAGGTTTCTACAAAATCCATAAATCATAGGAATGTGATAAGAAACAGGTCGTAGTTGCTGGTTATTCTTGTCCAGATGCACAGAAATGCCCTGATTGTTTCTTTCCAATGACAACCAGCTCAGGGCTTAACATTTTTCAGTTGCACAGCCAGCTTTCAAGGTTACACATAGATACTGAATGAAACAGAGCCCACTGGTTATTTTTAGAGAGGCTCTAAACAAGAAGCAAATCCCTGGAGCAGTGCTGCCAGAGATGCATAAAGTTCAAATCCAAATTAAAACTGCCTATCTTTGGCTTACATTCCAACTTGAACTTGAGGAAAACTGTGATCTGTAACTTGAACTTTATGACAAAAACTCCTTTGCAATTAGTTTCTAATACCTGAGAACACATGAAATTGGTACAAACACTTGAAAAATAGAACTTGAATGAAAAATGTGAACACTTGTCCAAAAATGTAGTACCTGTTTTTGTGAGTTTTGTATGGTTTCAGTAGTTACACTGGAATTTGGAGAGACTAATTTTTTGTGATTCTTAGTTTCAACACATCTTTGTAAGATCAAGTCCTACAATGTAATTGTAAATTCTGGGGCCAGGAGGAGAAACATGCTTATTTTTTGATCCCTCTAATAATGACCTGTGATGCTCAGGTCTAGGTTTAACAGTGATCACAACAGAATATCAAGAAAGGAGACCCTTTAACAGCAGCATATTTATGCAAAGTAGTGCAACTGAAGCATGTTCTTGATTTCTTTGCTGAATCAGAGCCTGTATCTTCTTCCTGCCAAGGCAGAGATCTAATACCACTCCTGAATGCACTAGTAATTCTAGAAGCCCTAACGAAAGTCAAGATAACACCACAGATTTTATAAATAAGGGTCTTTATTTAGAATACTGTTGAAAACATTCTTGGCAAACACATCGTATAAATATATAAAGTTAAAGTTTGACACAACAAACCAAGCAATATTAAATATTTTTAAATTTCTCCCCTTTTTAAGTTTTTGTTTTGTTTTGTTTTTAATTTCTTTCTTTTGCTCTTTTTTTTTTTTTCTTTTTTTTTTTTTTTTGGAAAGCAACTCTTATTTACAATTATACAAAAGTTTTATAAAAAATGGTCCACAACCTTATTTTGGCCAGAACAGGAAGGATCTATTATGCCACTACTGCTGGAGATTTCTATTTTCCTCCACATTCAAGAGCCTGCTTCCTATTCCCCACAGCCCAGATTAAACACTGGCGATTTCATGGTATACAATTTTATCTCTAGATGTATTAAATAACTTTAGTTTAACAACCAATAAATAACTATGTGTACTTTGAAGTGATACAGGTTTGCAAAGTTAGATAGCTGAAGGAATTTTCAGTGATATTTTAGAATTGGAACAAGTCTTAAAAGTCTTTTCAACCTTAGAAGGCAGGTCTTGATTAAGGCCAAACGGAGCAAATTGGTGCAGTCCAGCTGGAGGGGTCCTTATAGCACTTGGTAGATGGGGTTGCTGCTGCTGTTATCCTGGGGGAGTGGGGTGCAGTTGGTGGGGGAAGGAATTTGGGCTCCACCATCACTCAGACTCACTCCTTCTGGAGGGGAACAGGGACTCCCTTCAGCAACAGTTTCCACTGGAGGCAGTATAGGGCATGTGGAATTATCTGTGGAAATCCTCTCTACAATGCTTGAGAGGCAATCAAGACTGGAAACAACAGAACTCTTCCCACGCTTTGGATCTAAAAAACAGACAAAAAGGTGCTCAGATTATCCAATGGGTAATTAACATCAGTGGGCACTACACATTTGTGGGCATGTGAAGACTCAGAGAAAATGAGTAGTGCTGAAGGACACCAATTACCAGAAAACAGATTGTAATTTCAAAATGGAAGAGAGATCCAACCACGGCATGCTGCTCTGGGGACGGGGAGGATCTAAGGCTTCACTGAGTCCATTGAAAGGGAAGAGCAGATTTGAAATCAGTCATAAATTACTCCAATTTGGATCAATTATAGAGTAAGAAGTCTTCATGTAGAAATGGTTAAATGCTGAAATTAGTTACAGAGAATAACATACTTCTATCCAACTGTTAGATTTGCAAAATGGGAAACACAGCTATAACATATCCCCCTATTTCCAAATACACCTAGAGGAAATGCAGTGCCTCTACCAGCAACAATGGCTTGCTGGTTGGAAAGGCAGGTTCCTCTCTCAGCCCAACTGGACACGGAGCAGGCACAAGAAAGCTGCTGCACTGCCTGTCTCTGTCGCAGTGTTTCACACTGCCCTTAGGGCATGTACTCACCATTTGGGGACTCTGTGTAGTAGCTGCTGTCATAGCTGTTCCTTCTGCGAGAGCTGCAAGGAGGCCCGCTGTACTCCATCTGGGAAGGAGAGAAATCCAAGTGAGGTCAGACTCTTACCCAAATTCCAGGGACCATCTAATTTCATATTTCAGGCTCTGGCCTGCACCATCATTCCAGTCCTGTCTGGAATGCCATCAAGTTGTAGATTCTTTGAGTAAGGAAAAACATGGCTAGAAGGGGGTCCACCCCATAATATTTTAAGTGGCACAGCTGTTCCACAGGAAAGTTACCACCCTTGCGTCGGATGCTGCAGCTTTACAGATGAGATGAGGCTTTCCAGCATTCTGATCAGATACAGCCCTTCATGTATCTTTAGTTTACAACAGGGAGATCTTAGTGTCCTGAGACCTGTGTGAAAGGGGAATTATGTCTTTTTAATTTAGTTTTTCAAGATTTTTCTAAACATGAATTCCTCTTTAAAAGCCTCAGTCTACCCTGTTCCTTTGTATTTCCTTCAGTTTCTCTTCCCATTTCCATTTAATATAGAAAGTGCTCTACAACATTGACTAATGTTTTTTTTTCCCCAATACTTTAATCCACAATCAAATTCCTCTATTAAAAGAGGCTGTATCTTGAAGAGGAATAATTTGTGTAAATCTCTCCAATCTAAGTCTCGTATAATCGCAGATACTCAACTCAGTAACAACTATCCCTACCAGAGCACAAAAAGCAATCTCTTGTCTGAAAGGGCAGTTCATGGCCTATCCAGAGAGCTGTCTTGGACTCTGGTCACCACATCCCACCAGCCCAGAGTCACACCAGAGGCTGAACCTACAGCCCCAGCCAAAAGATGTGGGGTTGAGGCACCCTCTCTGGCACCCACCCTTCTTCTCCCACGCCCATAATGTACAAACAGGACTAAAAGCCTGGATTCTCCTTCCTATTGCTTGTAAATATCTATGGAGGGGATGAAGTAAGTAAGAAGAGAAATGGAGAATCTTTTTCTTAAGGGTCAAGAAGAACAATTCTTGTTGCTTAGACACTCCTCCTGTTGTCATGATGAATGGCAGAAAACAAAACCCAGAGTCTTACCAATTCCTGTGTAACTACCATGTCCTAGGGGGCCCTTGCTCTCTGCTGTTCTTAGAGGATTCAAAGGTAATGATACAGCAGAAGATGGAAACAGAGATGCCTCAGGAGCTACGGGATCACAGGCAATGCCCCCAGGTGCCCATTCCAGGCAGCTTCCCAAAGTTCTCCCCCAGCAGCTTTGCCCTGGCTCCTCTAGGACATGGGGAACCTGCCTAACTTCTTATCCCAGGGAACAAAATGTGTATGAGATTCTTCTTCTTTCCCAAAGATCCTGCCATGTGGGGACCCCGCCTCCCTTCACTGCGAGTGCTCAAGGCATGAGAAAGGACTTTGTCTTCTGCCTGGGGAGGTACAGAAGGCAGCTGCTATAGGAAGGGCAGGAAGAGGTGACTTGACCTGCTCAGGTTTGGACCAACAGCGTCCAGGGCACCTTGGTGGCAGGGAGTCCTCCCTAGGGCACTCACCATGCCATCGGAGCAGTTGGAGCGGGGGCTGGAGGCGTCCGATTCCCCACTGTAGTGCTCCAGCACTGGGTAATAAGCGTCCTCCTGCTCCCGCAGCAGGGCCTGCAGACTCTCGATGTAGCGGATGGCGTTGCGCAGGATCTCCACCTTGGGCAGGCGCTGGTTGGGGTTGGTAGAGGTGCAGCGCTTGAGGGTCTCGAAGGCCTCATTGACCTTGCTGAGCCGCCGGCGCTCCCTCATAGTGGCAGCCTTACGGCGGTCAGCGTTGGTGGTCTTCCTCTTGCACGCCTTGCAGGCCCACAGCAGGCAGCGGCCAGCCTGGTGGTGCCCGCTGGGCGCCCGGATGTGCTCCTCCTCATGCCCATGGTGGTGCCCGTGGTGGTGCGGGTGCTCCTCGGGCTTCAGCAGACCCCCAACGTGCACCAGCCGGGGATCCAGGTCCTCGAAGAAATGCATGTCTGACGTGTTGAAGCACGGGTCATCGTAGAAGTCATCGGTGGCTGTGAAGGAGCAGAGGGAGCCCTCCGTCATCTCCATGGGGCCAAGTAAGTCCATGGGAGCGCCAGAGGGGACAGCGAGGGGCTCAGAGCAGAGGGGCCTTCGACTGGGCTGCTCTGCGGCCGGGCGGGTGCGCAAAGCCGGGACTGTCGCAGCCTCTCCCAGGTGAGGCCACCAGCGCTGGCTGCTGCCCCGACCCCCTCCGCAGCCGTGCCGGTCCGGGAGCGCCACTCGGGGCCGTATTTATGGCTGAGCCCCTCGGCGCGGCGGGTCGGGACGGGGCGGGTCGGGGGGCGCGGCCGGGCGGGTCGGGGGCCGGGGCGGCGGGGGGGGCGCGGTGTCCCTCAGGGGCAGCGGCAGCCCGGGCGCTCGGATGCGCGCAGGGCTGCATTTCCCCCGGCTTTTTTTTTACCTTTCTCAGCAGCCCGCCCTGCCGCCGCGCCAGGGAGAGCAGCCGCCCCGATGCCCGAAGGTGTCGGGTGCCGCCGGCCGCTTGCTCGGGGGGACACACCGAACATACCGGTGACAGCTCCGCTGGTTCCTCACAGGGAAAAAGCCCCCAGCCCCTGGGCAGGTCTGTCTGCGGCTCCACGGCCACAAGGGTAATTACTGCGGGGGCGTTCGTGGGGGCGGGCGGCTCCAGGGGACACCGCGGACAGCAGGGACCGTGCGGGACGGCGGGGAAGCGGGGACACCGCGGAGAGGCGGGAGGTGCTGGAGAGAAGGGAATCAGGAACATCGCGGAGAGGCGGGAGGTGCTGGACATAGGGGAAGCGGGGACATCGCGGAGAGGTGGGAGGTGCGGGGCAGAGGGGAAGAGGGGACACCGCGGAGCGGCGAAGATGGGAGCGGGAAGCGGCAAAACGGGCAGGTGGTGGCCACCCGGTGGCGCTGCGGGCCTGTCCCAGTGGGAAGCGCCGCAGTGCCCGCGGTGCGCCAGCCTTCCTTCCCTCGGGAACCCCTGCGAACTCCGGCATTCCGGGTTCCTCTTCCCGCTCTGTTCACCTTCACTCGGAAACCTTGGGAGAGATGGATCTCAGTCCGTACCGTGGCGTTGGACGGCTCGCGCGATAAGGATTTATTTCTAACAGCGGGATAGTTTGGAGCTTGGGGAAATGGGATGGGTTTTGGTAACGCCTCTCAACGGTGCCAGAGTTTTTACTCTGTTTTTTTGAGTATCATTTTAGATGAGAAATTAGGTTCCTCTCAGAGGAATTCAGTAATTCAACTATGTGATTTCACGGACTTAATCATTAAAATAGTAGTGCATATATTTAATGTCCCAAAACCGAAAAATAATTTCTGTTCTGCAGTTATAAATGTTGGCAAAATTTCAGCTCATTCAAAATCAGCAGCAAAGCTCTGTTTTCAGTGGGACAAGGGGCTGACTGACAGAATCACAAAAGGTAAAAAACATCCATCAATGATCAATTCCCAGTCCCTGTGCCTATGATTTCTCAGATGGGCTGTCATGACGGTGGCTTCTTTTGTTATTACACGATTTGTTTTTTGGCAAAAATTCCTAATCTGCACTTCTCATTTTCTACTTACCTAAATATCTTTGAATACAGACCAAGATAAGAACTGTAAGTTGCATTCTGTCAGTATCTCTAAAAGATAAAACTTTTATTTAAAGATAAAACTATATGTAGAAATTCATTTTTTCAGTGTACCCGATACTGAAAAGCAATATGTCCCAAGGAGGGAGATCAGCTACTGGCCACCCCTACACATTTAGAAATGTATCTCCCAGCTGTTTCTGAGAGGCAGAGTAGCAATTTTGTTGAGACACCTCAATGTTATTGCAGATGTTCTTTGATCCAGAAGGAATAAAGATAATTGGTTTTAAATCTTTATTGAACAGCTAACAAAGTAAAAATAATTTGTATTCAAAGTAGTGCAAGGTATACAATAATGTAGAATAAATTTAAATGAGAAAGAGGTTTATGCTGTAACAACTGAACATGTAAAATGGGATATCAAGGCTTTGTGCTGGCAGTGTGACCCACTCAAGACACTTAAACTCTCTCCAGACCATTGGCTTAATTTTTGTCAAAACGTAATTTTACCTAATATTTAGTCATTATTATAGCCTATTCTGCCTCTGTGTGTTTGTAGCTTATATGTGACTCCAGGAAAAGACACTCAGGGACTTGAGTGAGTAGGGATTACCTTGGGCAAAGTGGTAACAAACAGTGGGGCTTGGACAAGCACTACAGGGAGTTTGCCAACAATTGCCCATGAATGTGGGCTCAAGTGCATGAATTCCTCCTAGTGAAAAGGTCAGGAGAAGGCTGTGACCAAGTAAATTCCACACAGTAGTCTTTCAGTGAAAGTGCCCTTGAGGACACCTTCCTTTGGGTTTGGACATGCTGGTCTCCAGACATCCCATCCAATCCTAACAATTCTGATTTTGTGATTCCCTGCTAGTGCCACCACTAACATCCACTTTCCAGTGTAATTCCCCAAGACAGGTTTGTCCAGAAAGATGTTACCATGTACAGTGAGGCCTGAAAAAAAAGTTCTTGCAAAGAACAAACCCTGAGATGCTCTTCTCAGTTTTGTGTGGCCACAGTGGAGAGGATGAAGGACAGAACAATCTTCACTTGGAGACTTTCAAGGGCACTCCTAACTGTGAGAGCAGGCCACCATAGGTAGTGCTTATGGCAAGCATTTACAAGGATTCCATTTTTAAACATCTCTGAAAGCCTCTGGGGCTGTAACTCAGAATTTCACTAAAGATTAGGTCTCTCCTGATCTTCCGGTTTGGATGCTATGTTTAGGGTACTGGTGCTGCATTAGCTATTCAGTTTTCCCAGGTTGTGTGTTTGGATTGTTTGGGCACTGCTTTGGTAGTACAGATACAGAGAGTGTGGCTCAAAAAGCATTCAGCAGAGAAAGAGAATTTGCGAAGTTTCTGTAAGAGCTGTTGCCCTTAACCTATTCTACATTCAACCTTGATAGATTATTTTTCAGGATGTGATTGAAAAGGAAGCTGGGAAGGCAGAAGCAGATTGTACTTGCTACACTTAGAAACATGGATAGATTAATCCTGTACACAACTGACAGGTATTGTTAAATCTGAGACCATATTCACAAATGTGTATGCCCTCTCAGCAGAAGTAGCATGTGGACATGAAGAGCTTATTATCTACAGTAACTGATTGATTTCTCTTTTCTTTTTCAGAAGATAGAGGCTGATTTTGAGTTTATCTGGAATTAACAGAATTGTCTTTAGAGGCAGAGGGCCCAGAACATGTTCTGGCAAAGGAAAAGGGAGAGAAAAAGACTTATATCCTTAGAGTGTGTGGATGCATTTGGTTAGAAGATGAACATGAGAAGTCTGAGATACAGACATGCACTACTTCATAGAAAAAAAAGAGGCAAGTAAGTCTAGCTCTGAAAAATTTAGAAGTCGGGTTCTTTGTTATGTTGGACTTTGTTAAATGCTGTAAACCATGGGGGAAGCTGTAACTATGTTTCAGGTGATCAGCTTTTAAAAGGTGAAGGTTGTTGTACAAGTAGGTCAAACATTACTAGTAGTACATGAAGTAGTTTTACACAGCACTAGTTTAGAATTCAGTTAATAGCTTTGCTCTGTTCACACTTAGTGGGCTGTATTTTAATACTGAGAGAGACAGATTCCATTGCTCTTATTCATGTTGAGTTGGAACTAATTGTTGAATAAGGTATGCTCAGCATGAGGATGGGTGATGGAATCTAGCCCAGATGGAAATATCTTTTAGAGTCCTGCTGTATTAAGAGCAGCAATTTCAACACAGGCAAATCTAGCATGATTCTAAAAGTGCTTTGAGCCGTACCTGTGGCACTTGGCAGTATTTTTATGGATGAATACAGAAGTTGTTTTAAAGTGTTTGTGTTCCCCATCCCCACCCCAAAGCTGGACCACATTCACAGAAAAGATTGGGAAAACATCTGCATTGTAATTTTCTGACCCGTGTTACAACACCAACAGAAGGTGGGCTTTGCAGAAATTGCTACTTAATTGCTACTCTAGCTCTATCAGAGTTTGCTAAAAATGTTTCATTATGCAGTGCTTTTAGAGTAATGCAGTTTTCTGGCATTTATTTTCACTCTGTCATACTCTTCCATCATGCACAACTTTCTCATATGCAGAAAAATACCGGCACGGTTTTGTACACATATGCAAAATCTCTTGGAGAAGATTACCAGCATGCCTGGGTGGTGAACTGAGGAATACACTGGAGACGCAGACGTGGAACTGAATTTATTTTTAAGCAAAACAGGAGTATCAGCTAAAGTATTACACAAAAGTGTGAGGCAATCTTCCAATGAATCAAACCCCAACTGCAGAAAAGATGTATATAATGACAAAAAATCCCTAACTGCAGGCAGCTGATCTGGCCAGTTGCTCTTCTTAGGTGACCTTGGGAGCCAGGGTACAGAATGAGGCACTCTGGTAGGGGACTAATGAGAGGAATTTGGACACTTCTGCACTTGAACCAAGCTGGCTAACACTGCCCTAATTGAAAGGCAAAACTAATGAGTAGCAATTCTGTCTGATGCAATTCTAGTTAAGTGTACTCTTTTTTCACTAGGATCTCATGCTCCTCCTTGGGACCAAATAGGGAATATAAGAAGTAGCAGGAGTGCCACAGTAATACCTTTAGTGAGCTAGCTGAGATAGGGCTCTGTATCATAATTAAAGCAATCATCCTATGTTAAGTCTGGACAAAGTCCTAGAGTTACTCTCTTCGGTGACACTTGCAAAATATGCCCTAGAACCTCTAAAGTTCTCATCTAATGAGAACTCCTAATTTCTCTCTCATCTGCTTTCTCAGGATGAGAAAAGCCAATTAGGCAATAACTATAGAGAAATCAGCACATTTTCTTATTCCCACTGTTGAGGAAATGTTTGCATCCTTCATCCTGAAGTATACCACTAGAAATAGCTGACCAGTAATTCATTAGACTACTTATTTAAATTGCTACTATGATAGAAATAAGACAAAAAACCCATTGTTTTTGAACAAGTATTTTTAAAAAGTTCATTATTTTACTATACTTGTTAGTAATTAAAAATACCGAATAGTAAAATAAAATATTCAGTAATATAAAACTAGTATTTGGATTTTCTGCCATGTAAAAGTTTCCTTGCACTGAAGGTGCAGTGATTTATTTTTTATTTGTTTTAATAAAATTTATATATATTCTTAAAATAATTTGCACTAACTGATCCTATTAATCATTTAAGAGAGAGAAGAAGCTTAAGAACTTTTGGCTTCCAGGAAGAATTGCATAGATAAATGTGACAATCTAGCTGGCAACCTTGCTATCATTTAAAGCTAATAGTGGTATGGGCTAGATTTTGAGCTGTGATTCAGCAAAGGATGAGGGGATGGGGTTTAAGCAGGAGGAGGGATAGAGCATCATGTCTCCTGAGTTTTGGTCCCAGCTCCACCCTTGGGTCAGGTTTGCCTGAGGAGCTGCCCTGTAGCTGCAGCAGACTGAGCATTAAAGGCCCTCCCTGCCCTGCTTCACCTTTGCTCTTGTGCCATTGTTACACTGTGGCAGCATCGTGGTGCAGTGTATGGTTGCATATATTGGCCCTATGCCATTTCTGTGCTGGGAGCATTCTCTCTGGGGTCGCTTCAGACCTTCTGCAGCTCCTGTGCACTCCTGGAGAGGTGGGCAGGGGCTGCAGTGATCACTAGACTCTGACTCTATGCTGGTCCTGAACTCTTTCTGCAGCCGGTCCATAAAGTAATCCCCAAGACTATTTCTGCCATCTTGGGAACAGTCAAGCCTGCGAGCATTGGTCAGCAGATCTCCCATCAGCTTGATCTTCTGGATTTTGGGCCCAATAAATTGTTTCTTGATAGTGTTTGCACTGTGTGGATCTGCATTTTCAACACTCAGGGTGTAAAGCTCTTCAAAATATCGTAGCATAGTTTTCCATTGTACCATTGCTAGTTCCAGGGCTTTCATCAGACCGACTGCATAATCACAGTTTGGTTTCTGAAAACAAAGACAGAATCGTATTTACTCAAAAGAACAGCTCATGTATCTGTATTCATTAATGGATTCCTGCAACTTAACCTAGTGCTCTAAAAAAAGTTGTACTATGATTTTGCAACAACCACTTCCAGTTTGGAGCATCTATTGTTTTTTTTCAGGCTGTAAACACAAGTGGCAGAACCCAAGCATTTCTTCAAAGAACAGATTTACATAGCAGCAGCTATGCCTGAAGAGGGTTCTTACACCAGGAAACCAAATCATAGAATGGTTGGGGTTGGAAGGGACCTTAAAATCATCTTGTCCCCACCCTCTGCCATGTTCCACTAGACCAGGCTGTTCAAAGGCCCATTGAACCTGGCCTTGAACACTCCCAGTAATGGGGGATCCTCTACTGCTCTGGGCATTTTTTTCTACTGTCTCACCACCCTCACAGTAAAGAGAGACTTCCTGATATCTAGCCTAAATCTACCCTCTTTCAGTTAAAAATTGTTATCCCTCATCTTAACACTGCATTCCCTGACAAAGAGTCCCTTTCTCTATTTCCTGTATGTTCCCTTTAAGTACTGGAAGTCCTAAGCTCTTCCTTGATGCAAACTGAGTATTAAGAAAGGTTTTTGCAATAGCTTTTTTACTTTCTACAGCTTAACTGCTATGATGGACCAGAGAAGAGCATTCTGTATTAACTAATTTGGTAGAGGAGAATCAGCCTCTTGGTCTTAAATTAGGTGGGTTATTTTTTTCCTGAAAACTTTTGCGTTATTCCTTTGTACCTGTGCAAGCCCAGGTTAGATCTTGGTTCAAATTCTGTCATGAGCTGTACTTTAGGAAATCAACTACTGCCCCAAGATGGATGGTTTTTCCTTTTCTTAGGTGCTAGTCATCTCTAAGTTTCCACTTAGGTTCAGTGTGAAGGAGACAAGTGAACTGTTTCAGCACAATTTAATGAGTCATAATCCATTGCAGCATACTGGAAATAGCAGTATCCAGCTGAGTGAAAGAAAAGGGGAAAACTGTCCATATTCTTTTGGGCTGGAAAGCAACCCCATAGAGTCAGGACTGTATGTCTGACAGTTTCTAGGCATCACAATCAAGAACAAAACTGTCTACACAAGAATGCCAGATAAATTATATCTGGAAATCTAATAGTGGGTGAATGCAGAGATCTGAAGTACCAACAATATAATTCAGTAAGTTAAACAGATCACACCTGCTTGAAAATTTGTTGACTACTACCCACCTGGATGGTTTTAGAGCAGTAATGGCCTCCTCTTTCCTGCTGATACTTCATTAACGCCTCTGCGGCTTTTCTCTCTTCCAGAGCTTGATGCAGGAAAAACTTTGAAATATTTCGTAGAGCCACATGTGACTGATCAAAATATTCACCCTAAGCACACAAAACAAGAGTGTTAAGATTTGCCAGATATGGGACTCACCTGCAGCAGAATGTGGCTTTAACAGAACTTGGGAGACCCTTCCAATGGAAGGTGTTTTGTTCACGAAGCACGATCACTTTGGAGAACTTGATCCAATTTCTACAATAAATGAAGTGAGTAGTTGGAGTATAAAATGAAAAATCTATACTTCTACTAGAACTCGTTCTATCTTGTAATCGGTCAGGCAACTGTAGTACTGATGTTACTCTTGCAACAGCAGTTAAGAGTTCTTCAGAATATTTTATTTATGAGTGGTTTGCATGTGTGTGTTTTGTAATTGTGTTTTGTTTTTTAAACATATTCCCAGAACAGGGAACATAAAATTTATCCCTGCAGGCCTACATTCCAATCAAAAGTTAGCATTCAAAGTTATGAGAAAGATGAGGCAAATACCAGAAAGAGAATAAGCACAACTTTGCACCTGTTTATCAGCTTTATTATGGACATGGTATTCCAAAATAATGGATACTGCTACTGAACTATACACCTTCAATATTAGATGTAACTCATGCCTGGGAAGGCATCTCAGGAAGAACATAAATCTGTTGGAGCGAGTCCAGAGGAGGAACACAAAGTTATCAGAGAGATGGAGCACCTCTCCTGTGAGGAAAGGCTGAGAGGATTGGGTTTGTTCAACATGGAAAAGAGAAGGCTCTGGTGACCTAATTGTGTCCTTCCAGTGCCTGATAAGAAAGATGGAGAGGGACTTTTTACAAGAGCATGCAGTGACAGGACAAGGGGGAAAGGCTTAAAACTGAAAGAGCAGGTTTGCATTAGGTATTTGGAAAAAACTCTTCACTGTGAGGATGGTGAGACACCAGAACAGGTTGCCCAGAGAAGCTGTGGATGCCCCATCTGAAAGTGTTCAAAGCCAGGCTGGCTCTGAGCAGCCTGGTCTTGGGAAAGGTGTCCCTGCACATGGCAGGGGGTTTGGAACCCGATGATCTTTGAGGTCCTTTACAAACCAGGTCATTCAATACTTCAGAAGTATTACAACCCTAAATCCTCTGCTGGCCTTGTTCTATTCTGTATGGGAAAGTAACAACTTAAACCACTGCCATATTTAACCATGTTAACAGATCTAATAGCTCTTATATTTAGAATATTTTATCCATGGTATGGCTGTCTCATAAAGAGAAGTATTACAGGCAGGTAGCAAAGGAGAGCCATCAGGTTACACAGGTTGGAACACTGCACAGCTCTGATGGTGAGGAGAATGAGAGGCAGCAGATGGGACTATGCCAAGAACCAAACTGAGGGAGCCACAGCATCCTGAGCTCCTGGTGCCCTGACCATGAGTGTACAACACAGCACAGCTGGTGACCCTTGGACATGTGTGTGCAACACAGCACAGCTTCTGTCCCTTGGACATGCTCTGCACCAGAGTACACATAATTGCACATCGAGCTGTTGGCTTGTAGCCTCCCTAGGAGGGGCAAGCAACAAATATGTGCATTTCCTAAGTTCTTCTGCTTCTGATTGTCTTCTCTGCTTTCCTCTACTACCCTGCTTAAATAGGAAATACTTTCATTTCACCTATGTTCAGAAAGAAAACAATGACATGTTAAACACACAAGTGTATGTTTTTCTCTTATATTTTTAGGGCCTTCTTGGGACAACCTAAACCTGTGACACACATAGACGCATGCAACCATAAACCATTGAAGAGAAAGCACATACTGGAACCTTTTATTAAGAACATTCATTGCTTTATTTGCAGAATCCTTTTCCTCAAGTCACTCATTCCTGTTTCTGTTGACAGCACAGCCAAGATTGAGTGTTTTATAAGCAGTTCCTTAGTGCACGTGTGCAGCACAACTTCAAGTGGAATTCAAGTTAACACATCTGCTTAACTGTTAAGGTAAATCTTTTATGTCAATCATTCACTTTTTAGGATGTTCACATTTCTAGGTTTGATTTATCCACAGTCAATTTCTAACTGAGTTTTCTCCATCCTATCCAGCTGCCAATCACTACAACTTTTTTCTTCCACAGGCTTAACATGTTTTACTGCATACTTAAATTTTCATTGAACTTATACTTGATACCAAACTCAATTGAAAGATCTTGGGAATATACTGAATATATTTTTTGTTGCTTCCCTGTGGATGCTTGCCATCAGAAGGTATGGCATTGATAATTTTGATTTTTTAATTTTAATGTCTCTGTTAAGTTATATGTTTGCTTAACACTTGATAATGTAGCCAGATGCAATTCTGGCATGAATTTGACATGGTATCAATGATACCTTTTATGATTTCATGTCCAAAGTTCATGCCTGTGGAGCAAGAAACCCTAAGCCATCCGCAACGTTCACAGACTATAGTTAACACACGCAGCTATTCAACAAAGTTTGGGGGAAACCCACTCAAGCGTTATACTCCAAAGCTGTTAGCATCTCCTCTTCCTGACCTTTTTCTCCAGGCAAAAGGCCCTCTGTGAATTACCCATAATACACGAGCGCTCGTATCATAGCCAGCTCGTTACGGACTTTCCTCGTTGTTTTCGTGGCCGTGTGGGCGCAGCGGCCGCGGCGCGGCTTTAGCAGGAGCGCTGCCGCCGGCGGGTCGGGGAGCCCGGAGAGCCTCCGAACACCCTGGGTCAGGACACAGGCAGCGCTGTGCCGTCCCAGCCCGACTCTAAACCCTCCTCAACCGGGCTCCGGCACCTCCTCTCTCCTCCGCCGGTGGCTGCCGGCGCAGGGCGATGGGGGCACACGCAGCCCGCCATGCCCTCCCGTGGCCGTGCGCAGCCCGCCGCCTTACCAGCGCTTGCAGGCAGTAGTGCAGCTCCAGCTGTGCGCCGGTGACGCCGCAAAGCGCCTCCTCCACGGAGGGCGGGAAGCCGTGGCGGACGCGGCTGCCGGGCAGCGGGCGGTGCGCGGGGCAGGCGGGCAGCATCACCCGGGGCCGCTTGGAGCGCGGCTCGGCCATGACCGGCGCCGCCATGGGGCCGCCGCGCCGCCGCCGCGCCGTCTGATATAGCCGGGCACCTGGGACACACCTTGCGCGCTGCCGCCCGCCCTCCGAGGGAGGAGGAGTAGGATGATGTGGGTGTGCGGATGCGGGGGGGCCGGCGGGGACCGCCATGGCGCGTGGGGCCCCGGGCAGGCGCGACGGGAACGCGAACAGCTCCGAACATCCCGAGGAACCCGCGGGTGCTGGCAAACAGTGTGAATAGTGAATAACTGACATAAAAGATTTACCTTAACATTTAAGTAGATATGTTAACTTGGCCTCTACTTGTAGTTGTGCCGCACACTTGTGCTGAAGAAGTGGTTATAAAACATTGAATCTTGACTATGAGTGACTTGAGGAAAAGGATTCTCCTATGAGTCTTCTTAATAAAACATTCCAGCATATACTTTCTCTTCAGTGGTTCATGATTACACGTGTACATGTGTCACAGGTTTGGAGTATTCCAAGATGGTCCTACAAACATAAGAGAAAAACATAGATTTGTGTATTTGACATGTCTTCATTTTCTTTCCAAACAGAGCAACACAGCTGAAGTGAAAGTATTTCCTATTTAAGCAGGGTAGTAGAGGAAAGCAGAGAAGACAATCAGAAGCAGAAGAACTTAGGAAATGCACATATTTGTTGCTTGCCCCTCCTAGGGAGGCTACAAGCCAACAGCTCGATGTGCAATTATGTGTACTCTGGTGCAGAGCATGTCCAAGGGACAGAAGCTGTGCTGTGTTGCACACACATGTCCAAGGGTCACCAGCTGTGCTGTGTTGTACACTCATGGTCAGGGCACCAGGAGCTCAGGATGCTGTGGCTCCCTCAGTTTGGTTCTTGGCATAGTCCCATCTGCTGCCTCTCATTTTCTTTGACATCAGAGCTGTGCAGAGCCAGTGTAACCCGCTGGCTCTTCTTTGCTTCCTGTTTCTAATATATTGTCTTTATGAGACAGCAATACCGTGGATAAAACTCTTCTAATGTAAGAGCTGAGCCCTTTTCCGGGCAGTCACATTCAGTACCTCTTGTTCCAGCAGCAGCATCTGAAAGTGTGACCAGGCTGGGCTGAGGCTGGGTGGCTGGTGAGAACATCTAGGCAGAGGCAGTCCTGAGGAGGGAGTGAGCTCTGAAAAGTCCTGGGAATTTAGCAGTGTGTGTCTTGGCTACAGGGTAAATTCTTTAGGCTTTTTGGTTTAGTGCTAAAAATGTTGGTGCTGAATTGGTCCTACCTATGCTTGTTAAACTATCTTCAGTATTTTAGTAAGCAGTAACCCTCAGCTTGTACAGTAACTTCAAAATACATGTTCCTGATTTTTTTCAACTGTTTTACCATGTGGATGGAGCTCGGCATTTCTTGAGCATTTCTTTACATTTAATAGATTCACACCAGTGGAGAGGAAATATGAATAATCTCAACACCCTTCAAAATCAATAATTTTCTCTTCAGTGACTTTGTTTAGTAAGCTCAATGCTATGTGCTGTTTTGTGGAATATTTTCTAGCAGATCACTCCCCCACCAACCCAGGATGCTAAGGGCAGAATCATTTTCCGTTGCCTGTTTTAATTGTTATTGGATCTGACTGCCTAGAGCCCAGCATGCATCATCTGAGAGTAGTCATGTAGAGATATGAGAACATTGCTCATGAGAAACTTAAATAATTCTTGTTCAGTGCCTCCATCTCATATGCTATTCAGCCCTCTTTGTTTGCTGTAATTAGCCATTTTAGTTCTGATTCTTCATGTTTTAGTTAAATTATAAGCTTCACTTAAAAATATCAAACAGCATTTAAGCATTTGGGTAAAATTTCATGTGAGTAATATAACTGTAATGTTTGCAAGGCTAAAATAAGTACCCAAAGTCATTAAATGCCAATATATTGACAAGACACTTGAGCAATGTATGAACTTATTCTGAAGTTCTCAGTAGGCATCCTCTTCTTCACTGTAGCACTAGGGACTTTTGCTGGAAGGACGTACCTCTATCAGCTACCTTTTAGCTCCTTCCATTCCAATTATCCTTGTTTTGGCCTGTAAAGTAGTTGCTAGTGTTTTATTATTCCAGAATTATCCCTTGATTCCCTCAGAGGAGGAGGAAGAGGAGCAAGTGTGGTGCCTCTCTGTGTGTATGGATTGACATCCCAACCTAAATAAATACTTGATTGAATAACTTGAACTGTAGAATAGCAATAGCAAACAAGTTAGCCAGTGTCCCCATGGAAAAGTTTGTAGTTGTATTTAGTTAATTGGGCATTTATTATGGTAATTTCTGAGCATATAATCTCATAGAGGTTTGTCTCTGCATTAATGGGCTCTGGAGCCTTGGAAAACTATATTAAGTTATCCCATTTCAGTGATGGACAGCTAAGAGACAAGGGCAGTTCTTAAGGCCATCATGAAGCTGATCTGAAAACTGACTCTAAAATTCTTTATACTCCATATGTTCATTTTATAAGAACACCATTCAGTTTATTTTGCTTTGTGCTTCATAGAACTAAAGGAAATACACACCATTTGCATCAATTGTATTATGAAAAAGTTCCATGACAAAATAATATAGGGATTCTTGCTACATAGCATGAGGTGATATCACATGCTCTTTGTATCTGGACTGGGGAAGTATCATCTGCTCCAAAAGCTTGTGACTTCAAAAAATGCAGCATTCCAGGGAACTGGCACTTTGTTCAGTTTTTTAGGTACAGCTTTTCAGCACAGAATCACAGAATATTCTGAGTTGGAAGGGACCTACAAGGGTCATCAAAGGGTTGGTTACAGGCACATGCCTTGATGAAAGGTATCTTTTCATTTTTATCATTTAGCATGATTTCGGTACAGTATATTTTAAAGTGTGTTGAAAGTGTATGGCAGCGTGGGAAGCCAAAACACCACAGTGTGGTATACAGAACTACAATTAAAATTCCATCAAAATAAACTCTCTTAGACACAAACCCATACCTTCTCTACTCCTCCCCACTCCTTTTCCTATTTATTCTTTGGCAGAGTGCAGTAGAGAGGACTATTTGTGTCAGTGGGCTTTAGCAACCCTCTCAAAATATTCATTCTTCTCAGCCTACTGTGCAAACATTTTGTTGTATCTGGCCATTTTCTACCCTGATTCTGTCATTTAAAGCTAGATTCTTTTGGCTGCACTTTGTGATCTGGAGTTGGTATTGTTTATTCTTTCACTACAGGTAGTAAGGCTGTTGCTTTTCTCCAGCTGCCATCTGTTTGCTTCTTTCTAGCTGTGATGGGTTTTTCATGTGCTTTGCAAATAGTCTATCTAATGCTGCCAGACTTTTCTCTCATTCAGTGCCCATCAATAGCTATGATGAAAACAGAGGGCTGTGTGAGGAAAAAGTAAAAAACAAATAAATGTGCTATATGTATGCTTGTGAATTGGCCATCTTCATTCATCATTTTGTTTTGTAATTAAGTGAAACCAAAGCTCTCTGGCAGGAAATTAGGAATGATTCATATGAACACCCATTAATTCATGATTGCTTTTATTGGACTTGAAGTCCCTTAACCCATTTTTCTTATGCTTTTCTAGTCTCAACAGGTGCTTCATCTCATTATTTTTTCCCTTTTTTACTTCCTTTGTCCAAGGAGGAAGAGCCAGCAAGACTTCTGAGTTGGTTTTTTTTTTGCCTTTTTGCACTGTATGTCTCATAAAGTTAAAAAAGAAGCCTGAAATTTGGGATGTTACTATTTAAGTAAGCATAGTAAAATAACCTCTTTTAACTAACTTTCAGTAAAAGTTGTCATCAGCAAAACATGAGATGGCCCTGGAGAGGAAACAGTGTTGTGACCAGGCTGCAACACGGACATTCTGGAAAATAATTTTTGTCTGTCACTGAGCAAGTGGAAAGCACCAGTTTTCTATAGTGCTCTGAAATCAGCATGTTTTAGTGATACAAGAGAAGGATTGCTCAAAAATAAAGCCTAGTCTCTTTGAAACCAGTCTTGTTGCTGTCAAACAGAACAGACAGAAGCCTGTATTTTGGGTTTATAGATACTGAAAATTACTATACTGTGCCAGATCTGCATGTATTTTGCATATATTCAGTTTAATAAAATGAGGTACCATAATGAAATTGTTTGAGAAATACTTGGATTAACTTTTAATTTTGGAAGTAAATTTTTAAATGCCTTTTTTTGGCACTCACTTCAAATACTCCAAACCTTAGTTTTCATTTGCTTTCCTTTTCTAGAGTCCCAAAAATTTCTTCCTGTCATTGAGATTTTTGTGTTTGCCAAACATCCATTGCTGCAGTGTTTGAAATCAGATGAGATGTTTGAGGACGTTCTCGTCAGTGGAACCAGCCATGTCTGTTTTGCCTTGAGTTTTCCCACGTTGCTTCAGTATCTTGATAAAGTTGCGACACTTTTTGCCTCTGTTGTAACTTTTCTCTCAGACACTTTGTTTCCATAGGCTTCCTAGGCCCAAGTATGCATGGCACAGACACTGTGACAGTGGCTTATTGCCGCTCTTCCCTTGCAATTAAGTTCTTCCTTAAGGAACTCTCTGAATGCTGGATAACATAAACCATTGTGATATATATAGAATTCTTTAAACTTCACTGATTGAAATCTGTCCTTCAAACAGAATGTGCCCACAGCTGACAGGCATATCTCTGCTGTGTCTAAAGCTAACCCAGGAGATGAGCTTGTAAGAGTTTCTGAAATGCAAGCAAAGCTTATCTTTAACCCTGTGTCACAGAATACATATAGGAGGGTTTTCTAATCTGTGCTATTTTCTTCTGTGCAGTATTTAAATTAGATTATCTGTAGTTAGTGCTTGCTGCTACCATGGGACCCTTCCAGGAGCAGAGTTTGGAGACAGACAGCCTCTGCTGCTTCTCAGTTGGGATCTGCTCTGGGGCTTTGGTGTACACAAAGCAGGGCA
Source organism: Vidua macroura (assembly GCF_024509145.1). Lineage (NCBI taxonomy): Eukaryota > Metazoa > Chordata > Aves > Passeriformes > Viduidae > Vidua > Vidua macroura. The sequence goes on from NC_071576.1 coordinate 49,706,466, forward strand.
CATGTACAGATGTACAGGGCACATCCTACCTGTGTACCACTAGCTCTCACCCTCCTGCTGGTCTCCAGGTCCCCCTGCCTTCTTCTCTCTCTCCCTGAGGGCTCTTTCCCACTGCTGCACAACCACAGTGCTCAGGCAGACCCGTCCTCTCCCTTTCCTCCACTCTCCCTTCTCTGGACTCCAGGGAAAACTCTGTGCTAACAGGAGGTTTGGGATCTGTGTGTAGGTCTGCAGTCAAGCCTAGAAGATGTAAACGCATCTCAAGTGCATTTATAGACTCTTGCTGTGACTTGTGCCCAGCCTGTTAGCATTTGCCACCTTTATCTTTCCCATAGTGTCTCAAGTCCAGCTGCATGTGGCCGTGTTTGTGTGACTGCCTACATGTGTGGGGCTGCACGTCAAACTGGGCTGTGGCCACTGTTTAACTCATGTCTAGAAGCTGTATGTCACTATTTTCTCTTAAGCACTTACCACTTTCTGCAATTTTAAATGTTGACAGATCACCTACACTGATGTTGTTCACCATGGTTTTTTCTCCTTATATTTACAGAATCATTACATGTCCTGACTCAGCTTACCAGCTCACATGTGTCTGTAGGAGCCCAGGCTCTGGCAGCACTGAGGAAGGCCATGCCTGGGATTGGGAGAGGCAGCAGGGAGAGATGGAGCCCAGGGGCAGTCTATGCTCTCAGTCTGGTGGCTGCAGAGGACTGGCAGCCTGCCTAAGGAAGCTTCAGCCTGGCCAGCAGCATTGGCTCTTCCATCTCCATTTCTGCTCTTATAAATACACTTGAGTTTTAAGTGGACTATTCATTTCAAGTGCTACTGGCTGATAATACCCCTTTGGTTTTTCTAAAGAGGCTGTGCTTAGGAGAAAGTTTCTATAAATTGGCAGGGTTCATCTGCCTCTGAGATTTTGCAATTGTTATTTCAGGTCACATTTAAAAAAGCATAGGCCAACAAATGTAAGGCTCATCCATGTAATCTGTCTGTGGTATATCATATGTTCAGTCAGTAATTGCAGGTGGAAGGCACAGGGCCTCAGCATTGGAGCATATTTAAGGGGATTCTGGAATTTCTGAAATCATGAGGCTTGCCCCAGGCAATGTGTTGCATAAGGGAATTGTGCAATGCCAAACTGCCTAAAGTCTGTCATAATTTGTATACTTTGTGTACTTTCCTTTCTATTCTACCTTCCTTTCCACAGCTGTGGGTTAGAATCTGTACTTACTCTTGGGTAAATGAGAAAATACGACTTGACACATTGAAAAAGGCAGAGCCTTTCTTTGTGTGTGTGCGGCCTGTGCCATCTGAAATCAGTGACCAGGTAATGCCTTCCTGGCAGTGTAAACTTCAGGAAGTGCACTCAGTGCTCCAGGTGGCCCTTGAGGGGACATCAGGCCTCTTTGAGGTCTGCATGAGCAGGTGCACTTTGTACATACTCAGAATATCTGGGCTAAAAGTAAACTGTGGGCAAGGGATGAAGATCCAGAAACCATTTATTGTCTTGCTGCTGTATGCTACTGATAATCAGTGTTCATAGAGTCCCTGCTAGTACCAGGAGCACCTTATTCTGAAGTACAGGGACTCCTGGGAGTTAACTGGTTTGACTGATGCCATTTGCTACTTGGCTTTAGAGAGAAGAAATTAAAGCCACCGTTGTGGTAAGAGGAGTGTGAAATGTTTGCAGGTGAAGAGGAAATTATTCTAAACGTTTTGGCTTTTGTAATAACAAAAAATAACAAATCATAATTTTTGTAAGAGAATCCTTTTAAAGTTGTGGTGAAACTGCTTGAGAAAAAAGAGATCTGAAATTTTAATGTGAACATTCATCAAACTAAATGTTTATTTCAAATTTTATAATAAGATGGAACCTGTGATGGTGAATCAGACAAAGCAGAAGTGGATAATTTCACTCAAACATCATGGACCTTAAAGGCAATGCTAAACTCCAATGAAGTAATTCCTCTTCTAGTTCCAATTACAAATGACCTTTTATTGCTGCTTTTTAGTCAGAGCACCTCTTTTAGACTATCTTAATTGTCTAAGTGTTGTGATTCCCTAGGGTATCTCTTTTTCTATCATCTTCTGCCTAGTTCCATTTTAATGGCTTTAAATACATTTTTAAAACCTTACTACAATAGGTAGTATCATAGATTGTAGTAAGTTTGTGGCAGTATGTCCCAGACAAAGTCTTCTCTGCCAATCTGCAAGGATCAAACAATTTGTTTTATGAATTTCAGTGTCTTTTTGCAGAGCTTTTGTTGAATTGAGCATTCTTCTGATTTCACTGGAATTAAAAGGTAGAACTCCAAGTATGTTTGGCTCCTATCACTTGAAGCAGTCAGCACCATTAATTGGTAATCTTGGGAAGTTAATTATTCTGATCTTTAGGACACCCACATTACCCTGTGGCATTACCCCCAGAAATGCAGTGAAATGCTTCACTTTTTGACTTTTTGATTTTTAAACCACTCCCAGTTGCTATCACTTTTTTTTTTCCCTAGAATTTAGAATTTACTGGGTTGAATATTTAAAAATTCAACAGAACCTTTTGTTCTCTGATTTAAATCCTGCATACTCAGTGCCTGCCTGGGGCAAAGACAAAAAAAAAGTTAGCTTTGATGCTCTAAAACTTGTTAAATAAATCCTGTGCAGCTGGCCTGCGTGAAATGTGCCCAGTGACAGCAAGCAGCAGCGAGGATTCAGAGGGATAGGAAGAGCTCTGTGCTGTCAGATGTTACAGTGTTTTATTGCTTTGGCTGGGAATGGCAGGAATGTGTAGGTATCTCTACTGCTCAGTATCAGGGTGCAAAGTGGTTCCCTCAGGTATGTACGTGGACAAAAGTGCTGCACAAGTGTGCAATATTCCCTTCTGCGTATGTTTGTACATGCTCTGGTGTTTTCCAACTTTGGAACTGTGGTTAAAGCCTTAACGGGAATCTGTGAGTCTGCAGCAGCTGAGAATACATTTCCAGCACTAGAGGTTCTTGTGTGGTTCCTGAATGTCTGTCATATCCTTGGTGAGGAATTGTCGAACCTGCACTGTGGTGTTCGTCAAGGGAAATTCTTGGAGACTTGTTTAAATGTTCAAGCCAACACAGTACAGGTTACTCTTGTCTATACTTGTTGGTAGATGTCAGGGACTATTATGGATTTGAGACTCTTTTTTCAGCCTGTGCTGTTCTCACTACCAGCTCTGTTCATCCAACTGTCTCTTATCACTTTGCTTCTCTATAACCCAGCTGAGACATGGTCCCAAGGGAAAAGTGTCTTAAATATGAATCTTGGAAAGTTAGGAATTAAAAGATACATAGCTCAGGAAAATAAATTTTGGAATACAAAGTTATTAAGGCTGTGACTGGTTCACATGAGCAACTTGCAGCAAGGTCATGTTTTCCTCTGTTCCTCCATCAGCAGGAACTTGTAAATCCTGCTTTTACGCAGGTGGTGTGAGCAGAGTGCTTTTAGCCATGGTCTGCAGTGTCATCTCTGTGAATCCAGCTCTAGTCTCAGGCTCCTGAGGGCTTCCAGGTTCTCCAGAAAGAAGCACAAGTGTAACTGCAGTGATCGAGACCAGATTTACAGAACTGGCCTCTGGAGCACAGAATAGCAGGACTCAGAAAACAAGAAAATGTAGAGGCTTTCATTAGTTCAGGTGTTTATCAGAAATACACTAAGAGGGACTTTAGAAAGAGATTTGTATGTATTGGATGGTAAACAAATTTCCAGCAAAATGAGGTAAAAATAAAACTTTCCTTGGAGACAGTTTGGCCAATAGTTTCTGACAGGGTTTGTTTTTGGTGGTTTTTTTTTTTTTTTTGTTTTTTTTTTTTTGTTTTGTTTTTTTTTTTTTTTTTTTTTTTGTTTTTTGTTTTTTGTTTTTTTTTTGTTTTGTTTTGTTTTGTTTTGTTTTGTTTTTTTTCTTCCTGTGTAATTTGTAGGGATCCTATGTTGAAATTATGCTCTGTCCTTCAGGCACCACTCGTCTGAGCAAGTGCATGACAATTCTTAGGATGCCTGTGCTGAAAGACTTCTCTTAATGGCCCTTGAGGGGTTTGGTTTCGTTTGTTCCAGAATGGGATTGCCCTTGTTGCTGTTGCTGCAGGCTCATGATCTGGACCCCAGAACTCGAGCAGGACTGAAGGACACATGGTAAGATTGTGTTACCTGTGCACAGGAGGATGGTGAAATGTGGGATATGTGGCTTTTGACTTTCAGCTGTCTGGTCTGAAGCAAGGGACAGGTAAGTTTCTTTATTGGTGGAAGATAAATGCAGAGCAATGAGAGGAAGTGAAAAATCCTTAGGAAAACTAAAAACAGAAGAGAAGCAGCACTGAGAGTGGGCCAAAGCTTTTGGTTGTGTATGTGAGCATTATTCATATAACTTCAAGAGAGTACATGCTTTAACTGAGCATGTACCAGCTGAGAACTTGGCCCATAATGTCCTTTATAAAGCTCTGGTTCCTCCCCAAATAGTGTTTCCCTCCCTCTTCAAAGGGCACCTGTTGTTGGTGGAGTTGGTGATGATACTGGATTAGTGCACATGCGGTCAGCCTGCTTCGCCTCGGCCCTTTGGACCCAAAATGAACTCCAGCTGCTGCTGCCCAGAGCAGGTGTTTCATCCAGCCCGAGCAGCTGTTTGAATGCACACTGTCATGGCCAAGAGGAGGGGGGAGGTCCCCTGGAGGACCCAGAGGAACAACTGATCAGCAGCAAGGAAGGAACAGGGAAGTGTGCCATGGAGACCTGGTTTTTACACCCAGCAGACAGAAGTTGTTCTAGCATTTCCTTGTGGAAACAGGGAACAGTACCTGTCACTCTGCATCCACTGAGCCTGCCCAGTACCCTGATGGATTATGGTTCCCAAAAAGAGGCTGAGGAACCAATAAAGACCAACAGGGCTGGTTGTAGTCATTGGTTTAAAGCTCCAAGGAGTGACCCAGCAAAAGTGAGATTGGGCATAGAACAGTGCACAGGCTAATGGCCTGCTACCTGTGGTAGCTTGGGCTTCACACTCGCACTGCTAGAGGGAGGAAAAGAAAAGCAAAGATAATTTGGGGTATGAAGCAACTACAGGGAACAGTGCCAGGGAATGGAGGCAGAGGGGATGACCTGGGGGTATATGGAGATGTGATGGTTGGGAGTTTGAGGTCAGAGTTTGAGGAGGGGACACAGATAGTTCGTGTCAGAGATAAAGCAGCAGCAACCCATGATAAGAGTGACAGGGACAGGACAAGGATATAGGTTTTGTGGAGTAAGGGAATCACAGCCTTCAAAGGGATGAGGGCAGCTTGGAGTAAGGGCAACCCGGACCTACAGCAAGAGGTAGTGGGGAGTACCTTGCAGAGCAGGGAATCTCACAGGATAAGCTGTTCAAAGTCATTTCCATCACTGGCGTCACAAGCAGCGTTTTCCAAGTCCCTTCCAGCATTCCTTCAATTTATTCCCCTTCAACTCTTGTCACTGACCTAGCAGTGGTTCCCATGCAGTCCTGCACTCTGATTATTCCCATGCTGTTAGCAACAGTGTTCCTGGCCTCCCTTTCCAGGAGCATGCACTCTGGTTGTGCCTGCCTATGTCACTGATGGCATTAACACCAAGTTTAATGTGACTCCTTAGGGTCCCATCCTCTTACCTATATTCATTAAAGGTACCAGAGTCTTTCCATTTTCTCTGATAGGCTCACTTTGTGTCCCTGTGTGCATGGTTTTTGTCATATCCCATCAGCCAGACTTTTCATTCTATGTATCTTTGCTGATTGCTCAACCAGGTTTCCACTGAACCTCCGTAAGGAGGGGTAAACGCTAAGCAAGGATACTTCCTTGTACAGCTGTAAAAGGATTATTCAGGTCAGATTTCATTACTGCATAGCCTAAGAGTAGGAGAAAATGTGAATATCAGAGGCCTCTCTTTGTCAGGAAATGGGATTTCCGCAGGTGCTCAGTTGTAAATGCTTTGCATGCTTCTAAGGCTTGGCACATGACATTGCTGAATCCTGATTCAGGATGCAAGAATGTCTCATGACCCCTTGCCATGAAAACTGGTGCCTGGCCATGTTTGGAAATCAGCCGTCGATGATGACAGTAGATGAATATGGGTGAAATGAGCAGCTTGGCTTCAACACTAAGCAAGACTTGTTAAACATTGTAAATATAGATGTCCAATTCATATTTTGAATAATGAATATTATGAACAATTCTGTAGCAAGTGGTAAGAAGCTGGATCATCTTTTTTCATCTGCTCACTGCCTTCACAGAATTTGCAAGTGTGACAAACTATTTCAACCCTTTACAGGATTAGGTAAGATTGGTAGCCATAATTCATGTGCAGAGTTGCACAGAAATAGTCTAGATAGCCAAATATATTGATTTAAAGTTACCTATGTTGTGGCAGGGAAATTGTTTCCATTTTGGTTTATTTGTTTCTTGTGTTGGTCAGGTTCTGCAGCTGACTTCAGTTGTTTATTCTTTTGGATGAAAATCTACAGCTGTACAGGCCTGTACAATTTCTGTCCCAGTGTAGCTCTTCCATCAGGTATTCCTGCTATTTGGTTTGCTTCTATGTGAAAATTAAGAAACTGGAAAAATAGTACCAGAAACTCTACATGAATGAAATTCTCAAGGCTGTTAAGGAAAGAGATGTGTTAGGAGTAGGGTGTTTCTGTGTTCATTCTGTTCTTACATCCCTTGGACAAGTCACTGTTACATGTGGAAAGAAACACCACACACAGCTGTTACCAGTGTGCGATGTAGCTCTGTGCCAGGGGAGATGTCCTCTGAAGCTCCTGTGGATGTAGCAGCAATAGTTCTGTGGTGTTTCCTTATGTGCCTGATAGCATGGCTGGGTGATACCCACACCCACTGGTCACCTGGCAGCTGCTGCCCTGCCTCCTTTCTCTGCACTTCTCTTCCTCAGCTTCCTTGAACTCAAGATGAATGAAAGTGAAGCTTTTCAAATCTTAGTGGAGTTGTAAATTCTTTCTAAAAACCAAACCAAATGCTATTTTCAGAGTGGCCCTGTATTTAAGTCTGGCAGCACATTTAATTTGGAATTCCAGAGGTTTTTAACAACCTACATGTGGATAGGAATTTTTTGAAGCATCTGTCTTTTGCTGATTAAAATATAATTAGGTACCAAGGATTTAAACCATCCTAAAGGATGTGTGGCAATGCCCAGTGTCCTGTCTGGTGAGGAACAACGGAGCGAAACAGTTTGGGTGTGGTAGATTATAATTTACTAACTGCTGGATTAAGACTAAATAAAGAGCTTGTTAGCAACCCTCCACATTTAGGGGATCTGGAGGGCAAAGATGTTTACTTTATATGAGGTCCATGTTATGCTGTGCAGGAATTCCCATTTCAAGGTCAAAAATAGTGAGAATGCCCTTTCACTGGAGAGCTGACAATTAGCTTGCTGCCAGTAGGAAAAACAGCCTTTAAGTGGTGAGTGAACAGAGTGTCAGCAATGGACCTGGAGAGAGGGGCAGCACACAGTCAGAGCCAGTGACATTCTTCACACCTGCTGTGGGGCATAACAGTAGCTGGCTGCCTCAGCCCGTGGCACTACAAGCAGAGCATTGTGCTGTGACACAGCCTGGACAGCAATTGAATTACACACCGATTAGGTCTTTGGCTTCTCCCTGTCACTGTGAACAATGGAGAATCAGAGAAGTGGACATGAGAGTTTTAGCAGGCCTTGTGCTCTCCAGCAGAGGAGGATTAGTTTGTAAATGGTAAATTGTGTTGGGGCCAAGAGTCATAAAACTGAACTCTTGCCCTGCTGCTGCCTCAAAGGCACAGGCTCTGCAGAAAAGCCCTTCTCCCCCCTTCTGCTAAATGTTGTTATCAGGGGAGGGGTGGGCATATGGAATCTGCTCCTCCTTTCCTCTGCAAAGAAGGTAGAAGAAACTGGTTCATTTGTACAAATTTTGCTCCTTACCATCTCTTACTATCTTTTGTAGAGATAGTAGAAGGAAGGGCATGGGATTAAATTAATCAGTCTTCTGCCATTTCCACAGGGATGTGGATTTGCCTCTCCCTGAGGTGCTGCTGGCTGGTTCACTGCCTGCTGGAGGGTATCTCTAAGACCTGATTTAACCTGAAGCATGCACTTCCTCAGGAGGTCTGCAGCAGGGCTGGAGGACTGCAAACACTGCATCACTTCCCTCCTGTCACTTGCTGCCACATGACTGCAGTGCCTGTGCTGTGCTCTCAGCTCTCTCACCCTGAAATGTTCTTCATGATGGTTTGTATGGAGCTGCCATGGAGCAGGCTTTGCTTTTGGTGGCAGTATCCCTTGCCATGTTGTTCATAAAGAAGATGGCTTTATCCTTGCCTTTATTCCACTGGGACCAGCTGCTCTACCCACAGGCACCAAAAGTGGCAAATCTTCCGTAACCTTTTTTTTCAGTTGAAGCTCTACATCACATTAACTTCTTGGATCTTTTTGAGAGGTAAAGACTTTTTTTTTTTTTAAAAGAAGCAACACCAAATAAAAACCCAAACACCAAACACCACAGCCCAACAAACCCAAAACTGACAGAAAAAAAAAAAAATTGAAACCCACACATTGAACCCAAGCTGGAGAAACAACTGCATTGTGTGACTGATACAGTCCATGGGAGTACAGAGCATTCCAGTCTGATCTTGCACATCCACTCCCTATACCTAGTAGTAACTTTTAGACATGGACATAGACATGGAGATGGGCAAGAGTAGTTTGCCATGCAAACATTTATCTGGGAGCCATACTATTTTCTAGAACTAAAGATTTCAATGTGATAAAGTGGACATTTTAAAGCATTGGTGGAGATAGGGGGGATGTAGCTGCCCTTAAACTGAGGTTGGATTAGGCGTTCTCACATCTTGGAGTCTGCCAGTAAATAGCAAAGTATATGAGCAATGGAAATATGTCCTTCTTAATCTGTAAAAATAAAAGGACTGTTTTGAAAATCCATCAATCTTTCAAATCATCTTAGGGCATATTGATCCTGAATCATCATGGGGGAATTCAATAGGGGTGTTCTTGTTAGTGATCTAAAAATATGTGGTTGAATACAGGGAAAACTGTTATCTTATTCCAGTTGTCTTTATTACTCAATAAATGATACCAACTTTCTCTTCCTACAAACTTTATCTCATCTGTTTATAGTGCTGGCACTTGTTTTGCTTTGAGCTGAGAAACAATGCGTGCCTAGATACTGTAAGGTTGTAGAGGCTTTATGAACATGCCATTTAAAAGGACTTGTTTCTGCTCTGGTAACTAGTTTGAACTGAGAAAAGATACTCATATTTCATACTCCTGAAAGAAATAGTAGACTTGCTGTAATACAGCAGTTCTGATTAATCTGCTATAAACAATCCATTCCGGATCCAGAAAACTCCCAAATCTCTCCCACCTATTTTCTCTAATAGGTGGCAAATCCTTAGTAGCTCTCAAAAATGCTCACAAGTCTGCAGGGCACGAAGGCTTTGCTTTGGTTTATTTTTTGTAACGCTTGGTAAAAAAAATATGAATAAGAAATTCAGCTGTCATTCAACATGGTCAGTACTGATAACTGAGAGTTCATTTTCAAAACTGGAAAATAACAGCTATTCTAAGTAGTCACTGTTGGTTTTACTGCTATGGAATATTTCAGAGGTAAGTTTTAAAACAAGAAAAGGAAAACCAGTCATTCATGAGTGCTGATGCAGGAATGACAGAGGTTAATTCCATTGACATATGTTGGAACTGTATAGCATTTTGTTAATGGTTATTAATGCCCTGCTGCTGGGAGACAGACAGTGCCAGCTGCCATTAGTGTGGTGCCTCTGCGGGTGTGCCTGGGCCTCTGCTCAGGAAGGAGAGGGCCCTGAGGAAGGCTCAAATCTGCTCCTCTCACTGAAACAGGAGGAGAGGAGACGAGAGAAAGCTCTTGCAGTGCCTTGCTCAGAACAGGGCTTGGAGAGTGAAGCAGTAGCAGCAGACACCTATGGAGCCACGTCCAGAAGGTACTGAGGACTTCTGTTCAATTCAGATCTCCAGGATTAAACTCAAGGTGCACATCCTTTGGAAGAAAACAGCAATAGATTCAGATAAACATGCATGGAAATTATGCCAGTAAGCCTGGGGAAGAAGCCCAGGTTCATGTAAGAGAACTCAGAGCTTTGCACATCAGTGGAAAGGAGTCAGAAATGCTATAGACTGAAGGAGAAAAGCCCTTGAGAGGAAGGAAAGGAACTGTGTAATGGCAGAATGATGATGGATATGGAACAATTAATTAGCTTTGACTACATCATATTCATTGTACATCTAGATTTGTGGGTTTAGCTGCCTCACTTTGGGCTGGCTATTACTTTGTGTAATACCTTTGAATTTCACCCACCATAAGGGAATGAAACAGATACAGAAAAGTGGAATATGTCAGTGTAGCATATCAAATTGAGACAGACATTTTTAGCAGTCTGTACTGAACAGAGGTTTAAGCCTGCATTAGGTTATTTGGTAAATATATTGTTGTTATGACAAATCTGAAAGGAGCTAAATGCATTTCAGTAGATCAAAAAAGGAAACTTTGATTTCCTTTCCCACAGCCTGGACCCAAAATAGGATTGCTAGCCAGTCCTACATGGCCTGGATGTGTACTACACAATCATCCCCTGGTGAATGGGAGCAGAACACCTGGAGATGACTTGTGAGTCCTGTGGGAGTAACTGGCTCACTGGGTCTCTCCAAATTGTTCAGCTTCTAGATCTCTTTAAATGCTGGTGCAGTGTGACCTGAATAATGCACTGGGAATGTTTAGCCAAGAAATGCCTGATGACCCAAGGACATTTTGATGATGACTGCTATCTGATGTGCCACACAGACTATTGTACTCTCTTTCATGCTAATTAAAAACTTGTATATCACTGCTTATGTTTTCTAAAAGGGAAAATGCAAGTTTGATCCCATGAACCTCAGGTTTGGGTGCACAATTTAGTTTTAAACCCCATTAATTTTGCACACCCATTAATTATTACAAATAAGTGGAGACATCCATGCAATATTGTACATGTACTTCCCAGTTATGCAGCCTAATATTCAAACACAATGATTAGTACAGACTTTATTTTCTCTGGTCACTTTTACAAATAGAGTTGCCCATGCAACTCCAGAGTCAGTTTCCCTCAGTGCAAAGTGTGAGCAGCAGGAGCAGCAAGTCCTGGGAAGGGGAGCAGTTTTTCCACTCTGCACAGCATTGTGTCTTCATTTCTGCACATAAATTGCTCGTCTGATTTTAACGATTTTCTTTAATATTTTTTCTTTTTTTCTTTTCTTTAGCTACGTAAAATGATTCATGTTATTCTTTCCAGTAGCTCAGACTATAATTACTACAAAAAATTTGCAAGGAAAAAAAAAAAAGTGTAACCAAACACACTGACTATTTTGAAGAACTTCAAATTGAAAGTAACATTAGAATTCTGTATTTCTTCAAGAAAATAGACTCTTACTCATTAAATTCTAATCTTTGATTATTCTTTCACTTTGTTGTTAGATAATATTTAGAAGAATTTAGACTGGCTGGGACTCAAGCTTGACTTCTCATTTGCATTTCAAACTGGAGCAAATCAAACAAACCAGAGTGAAGCTTGAATAAGCTTCTACTCACTCCAATCAGTGCGGGATAGCCCCTGCAATCTAATGTATGTCTAGACTTTGCCTCTTGAAATTTTTCTTCTGGAGGTGAGGAAAGAGAAGAATTTGTCTATAATTAACAGTTAACAGAGTCTATAATTAATAATTAACAGAGCAGCAATGAGCCTCTAAAAGGTGTTTTTGTCTTAAAGTAATAAACAATCAATACAAGGTCATTTCTGAAGGATAAAATGGCAGTTTGGCTTGGGTGGGGTTTTTTTGGTGGGTTTGGGTTTCTTTGCATATAAGGAAATATGGTAACTGGTGCTTTTTATTATGCCTACAATGTAACTGACTCTGGAAGCTTGGTTTATTGTTTTGGATTTGTAGCTGTGTGTATAAAATAATTTCCAAAACCTGATCTCTGGCAGATGAAGATCTTGCAGAAAAACAGTCAGGTATGTTCCAATGCACTAAGATTTGAGTGTTTTTCTGGGTCTTGCATTATGAGTCTGTTTAAAATACTTCACCTCTTTAAGGTTTTGACTATGTTGGCAATTCTCTGTAGTTGTCAGTGGTGCCTGTCTGGAAGTTAACCACCCTGTATTTGTGTAAACATGAAGTGCTTTTCTGGAAACCTGGGTGGAATGGTTGAATGTGCCATGGGCTGGTTATTAGTGTGTGTGACTGCTATGTATACAACCATACATTGAGCTATTTCTGGCTGTGTTTTGGGGGGGTTTGAGCTGAATTCTGAGTCTGTTTATTGACCCTAATGTGTATGTGTGTGTTTTCTTCCTTTGTGGAAAGAGAATACGACTTTTGAATTGGTCAAGACAACATAAACAAAGACTTCCTTGTGATGTGTAATATCACTTGTATGCTCACTGTTGAGAAAAGTAACTCCCTAACTTGAAATCATGTGTACCAAGTTCCCTTCACTGGCATTGTGAGAGCAGCAGCAAAAGGCTCACATAATTATCAAATAGACTTTTATGGGTAAAGTGTAAAGTACATACCTTTCTTCTAGAAAGAAGTAGTATTCGCTGGCTTCACTCAAGCAACAGCAAGAGTTTTAGAATCACAGAATGGCCTGGGTTGGAGGGACCTTAAAGATCATCTCATTCTATCCCCTCTGCCATGAGCAGGGGGGACACCTTCCACTGGACCAAGGTTGCTCAGAGCCCCATCCCCAACCTGGCCTTGAACACTTCCATAGATGGGCCATCCATGTTTCTCTGGGCAACCTGTACCAGTGTCTCATCACTCATGGTAAAGAATTTCTTAATATCTAATCTAAATCTATTTTCTTTCATTTTAAAACCATTCCTCCCATGCCCTGATGCAAAGTCCCTTCCCAGGTCTTGTAAACCCCCTTTAGGTACTGAAAGACTCTATAAAGTCTCCTCAGTCTTCTCTTCTTCAGGCTGAACAGCCCCAACTCTCTCAGCCTGCCAAATTTCTTTAGTGTTTGAAAAATGCTGAAGAGCACTTGTTTTTCTCCCTTTCTTCCCCTCCTCCTTACAAAACGGAAGGACTTGGACTCCTGTTACTTCATGGGAGATATATTAATTCATCATAGGCTTTTCTATATGAACAGGTTTATAGAGTTGTGTTGCCAAATTGATAACACCAGATGAAGGTGTAAAAGCATAAGGGAAATATGAAATTGAATGTCTTAATTAAAAGTGCAAACTGCAGATGCGAGCAAACTGCGAAGCTATTTAAACTGTGAAGGAAATGAGGGGAACTGATTTCATTGGGAGCTGAAGATGTTAAATAAGCCCCTTGAGTAGAAAGGATGCTGGCAAACACTGGGGATGGGGTTTGGCTGCTGGGGAACCATGTGATGTTCCAAAGCTAGTTTTTTTTAGGGGGCACAGTGTAGAGTTGAATGGGCTTATATATATGAGCACTTCAGTCATGTGCCTCAAAATAACATCTCTTCAAACTGTATCTATTATAAATAAAGGAGATTAAAAAGGAGAAAGTTGAAGAACTTTGTTCGAGTGCTTAAGTATCTGGAAACAGCCAAGTGAATCAGACTTTTCTTGCAAAAAGAATGGTGTAATAAGTCAGTGTTGTAGGCTATCATAAGCATCTGTCTCTGAATCTGCATATATGCCATCATGAAATTGCAGAACAGGGTTTGTAAGAATTCTAAGATTTTGGTTAGTAAGGCTTAAGGTTGAAGGCAGCTCCTTGTCTTCAGAGAGTGTTTTCTTTTTAAAAACTGAGGGCTTTGTTTCCCTTGCCACAGCCTTGTGGTGATTGGCAACACCTCAGCCTGATCTATGAACTTAAAACACATTTGATCTATATGCTGGTGCTTATTGCCAGGTCCTGCCACTCCACCTGAATAACTATAACATGCTCATAAATCAGGGGAGAGCATTCCTCGCTGACACCATCCCAAATGCCCTACTGAGCTGAAGCCTGTGATAGCCATCAATGCCTCTTACATAAACATGTCATACTTTAAAGTAGGGTCTTGCAAAAAGCACAAACAATATGCTGGTATGGAGGGGCCACACAAAGTCAAGAGCTGTTAAGTGAGGGGAAGAGGAGAAGAATCTCTTGATGATAAATATATCTACCAGACACATGGAAAGAAAATAGCTAAGTCTAGCTTACATTTCTTTCAAAATTAAATAGATGTGGAAATGGTTGTCATATTCCCTGGGGAACTAGGAAGCTAGGAGCCACAGGAAAATAACGATGCATGATACTTTGGCTTTTGTTTTATTCCTTTCAGCCTGCTCTTCATACCACACCTCATGCATCCCAGTACCAGTAGTCTGTGTATCTGATTAGGTAGCAAAAAAACCTCAGTTGCATTTGGTTTGCTATAGAAAGCTGAGTAAGAACAATGGCTCAGTCTTGTGTGTGCATTCAAAACCACTTCCTAAGCCTTGTTTAAAGTCACCCACCAACATTGTGGCTGGTAGCTCCTGTCTCCCAGATCTTAATCCTCACACAAGCTGATGCCAATTTTGGGCATGGTAAGAGAAATGTTAAGGAGCATCCCAGGCACACCTTAGTTATAGTACACAGCTGAGTGACTTGTAAACCTCACGTGTTTGTGTTGGTACAGCCTTTGATGTGAATTGGTAAGGAGAGTGCTCTCTGCCACAGCAGCTGGAACACACACAGCCAGAAGTCACACCAGGCTGTAAAGAGCATCTGTGGCCACCCCTGTCAGAAGGTCAACAAATCACGGGGCTGACAGGTGCCTGTGCTGGATCCTGCGCCAGGGTGTGCCTTGGTGTGCAGCACCAGGTAGGAAACCTGCGTGGTGGGTGGCCAGATTGTACAAATTACTCAAATTCTCTGCTCAGGGGCAGCCTGTTGCACAGCTTGGTGCAGAATTAGGAACATTTAATTTTCCTTAAATTGTGATGAGTGCTGTTTATGCTCTGACTTCAGGTTTGGTTCAATTCCACACTCTTTAATAGTCATGATAACCTTAAGGTTAATTTGTAGTGTTAAGGCAAGAGAGTTTTGTGAAACACCGAACTGAACCTTCAGTTCCCCAATTGCTCCTACAGAAAGGGTTGGGCATTCAGCACCCATGTTACTTTCCCAAGGAGGGAGATCCAGCATGCAAAAGGGAGGTGTAAGTGCTCACATCCTGGAAGGGCTTCAGGGTGTTTGGGCATGAACTTTTCTTATGGAACAGCTAGTATCTAATCTATCCCTATGAGTAATTTCTAACTAATGAGGATGATTGATGAGTATTACTCTGCTATGGGAGCCTGATCCATAGTTAACATTTGTGATGGTGATGACCTTCCAAAAATGCATGTGGGAGACATGACACATTTTCCACCTCCTGCTTAGAATTGGTTTTTACTGCCTTACTCTCTACCCATATACATTAATTCCTGAGGTGCCTTTACCCCCTCACCACCTCCTTTTATATATAATTTAAGGTCTTTAGGGATTGATACAAAGCAACCAGCCTGTAGTAGGTTGCTGCTTTCATCCTAACACCTAGTTGGTGTTAACTGGCAGCAACTCTCACCTTATTTAGGCACTGTAGTGCCTTGTGGCAGGTCTGTGCTTTTACATCCCAGCCTTCAGGCAAGCTTTTGGTCAGGAGCAATAGCTTTTACATACCTTTTTTTAGAACCAGAAGGCAAAGGCTGAGGCAGCAACTCTGAACACACACTGGCCTTGGGAGAGGCTCCTCACTGCTGTGCAGCTGTTGTGAGAGCTGGGGAGGACATGGGGCTCCAAAACCAAGTGCCACATGTGCTTAGGCAGCCCCTGGCAATCCTGCCTGAAGTCGACTTCTGTTTAGTTGGTGTTTTTTTCCTTTTTCCAGGCAGTCACTTGATAGGGTATAATCCT
Source organism: Vidua macroura (assembly GCF_024509145.1). Taxonomy (NCBI): domain Eukaryota; kingdom Metazoa; phylum Chordata; class Aves; order Passeriformes; family Viduidae; genus Vidua; species Vidua macroura. The sequence goes on from NC_071576.1 coordinate 49,722,417, forward strand.
GTAAGATACTCAGTAAAGAAGCTGATACAGGAAAGTATTTTTGCAGATGCTTAATTTTCAGTGAATAAGTGGTCCTTTTATGTGGGTGGGAGCACTCATGTGCTTAAAGTTAAGTACATGCTTAAGTGCTTTCTTGGATTGGGGCCAAAATGCTAATGTGGTGGAGATTCCCTTTCTCAAGTAACTACAGTGTTCAGGACTTCATGTGGACTCCTGGGCCTGCAGGATTACTGAAGTACACCCAGGACTGGTGAATATTAGACACTTTTGTTCTTAAACTTTTCATTTTCAACAAAACCTTCATGCAGTGTTGCTATATTATTACTTTTATACTTTGCATACAAAGAATAGTTCTTGACTAGGCCTGTGACAGACTTGAAAAGAAACCCTATTGCTGACCTCAAATTGGATTTCTTATGACGATATTTTATTTTTTCTGTTTGAGGAAAAAACAAAGATTTCTTCAGCACCTTTTGCTCTGACTCCGCTGCTTTATTTTTAAACTGTTCCTACAACACTTCTGGAAGAAAATCAGCCTTTGACGGGCGCCACTAAGATGTTGAATTCCACTGCTGGAAGCTTCTTGTGTGATGTTGCACTTGCTGATGATAGTCTGCATTGATGACAGCAGTGGTAACAAGCCCAAAGCACACATGTATGGGATGTGACAAGGGTGTGCACCTGTCTTGGGCACGGGGCACCAGGTCTTCCCCATGGCAGCCTCCTCGGTGGCTGTGCTAATCACCGGGAGTGACAGGGGAGTGACATTCACTGTGCCCAGCAGACAGGAGCGAGCAGGGTGTTGGGGCTCTGATTACACACCTGCTTCTCAAATTATGATGCACAGGGTCAGAGGTTACTGCAGAAAAAGCAGATAAAATTATGCTTCCTACTGCCACCATGCCACATCAAAATGGTAAATTGTTTGTTTTATAGTGGGTCTGTCAAGCTGCTCTACTGTAGCAGACACATGAATTTCTCAGCTCGCTTGTAGCCCTTTAAAAAATAAAGGGGTTTGTTTTCTAAATATTCTGTTAGAGATTTCTTTCTGTTAACTGTTGTTTGATTGCTGCTATAAAATAGAAGTTTTTAGACATTTTTAGTGTTTCCCTGGTGGTGAGGCTTGGCAGCAGGGTGAGGGTGTGGGGCCATCAGTGCTGAAGGATTTGTCTGCTCTGGCCGTGCTGTGTGTGGGCATGGCAGCTTGTGGGCTCCCCTTGGATACCTGGGATATGGGATAAGCTGTGGGCAGATGGCTGTGCACACGATGAGCCATCTAGGTTAATGAACTGGGCAATGCTGTTTGCCTTTTGTTCACGGCTACTGCTTCTGTTCCTGTTTCAGAAATAGGGCAGATCTTTATCCTGTGTGGAGCATCCGCTCACTTTTCTCAGAGTTGACACCTCTCTGCTGTCCTTTCCACTTGAATTTGTATTGAACAAGGGATGGTGCTTACAAGAAACTTGTGGAACTCAGAGTGAGAACCAGGCTGGAAAAACCATAAGAGTTCAAATATATAGGGTATGTGATGCTTTCTCCAGCTTTGACCTTTTTTGAGTTCCTTTTTATTATGAAGGGCTTGTTAATTTTTTGTTAAATTCTTCGACCATAACTGTGACCAAAGAGAGGAATGCATTTGACAAGTGCAATAAAGCAACTGTTCTGTGTTTATGGCAAGTGCTATACTTTTATGCTATTAATTCAAATTGCCTGGATTTTTATAAAACTGCATCAGTATAGGATTACCTACCTTGCTAGAACAGTTCAAATGGATCACACTACAAAGTAGTCCACATCTCCCTATCAAATTTTAGAGGAAAAAATCTTGGAGTCATAGGGAGGCATATGTCTCTGGAGCACAGCTTTTAGATGCATTTTTGTAGCCAGCAAATATTGGGAGTCCCAAAGAGAAATAACAGGAAAATGCCATTAAATAAAATAGAAATTTCAGTGCAAAAAAGAAAATCAGTTGCACTGCATGTGAGGTAATGACACTTAGGAGGACACAGGTAACTCAGAAATGTGTTTTGCTACACTACTGTGACTAGGCAGAGAAGGCGACTGCAGTACTCAGTCCTCTTCCAAGAGGAAAAGTGGTGGTAAGTGTACATGGGCACAATTTCCTTGAGCAGACATCTGCTGAAAACCAGACGTGTGCAAATAATTGGTTATTTTTCTTCAGTTTGATGGTTGTACAGGCAAGGAAAAATAATTTGGGACCAGAGAAGTCTTTAGAGAATGAAGAAAGCATGAATGTGTTCCAAGACCAGTACACTGCTTCAATTCCAGGTATTTTTAATGTCTTTTTTTTTTTTCCCTAAGTAACAGCAAGAAATCTGGGGTCTTGTTTGTTTGTTTTTGTTTGTTTGTCTGGGGATTTTTGGCTTTTTAATTAACAGGGGAAAATTCAGAAGTCATGTGCAGCTCCAAGAGGGAGGGAATGTGGGCATCCCTACTTCTTTACATATAGGGTTAGCATTCATGTCACAAAGCTGTTGATGCTCTCTTGTGAGCCTGGCAGAGCAGAAAGAGGGTCTGAATTCAAGTTTCTGCATCCAAAAATAGTTCTGACCACCAAATGAAGGCTATGAAGTGGAAAACCTGATAAGAATGACCATAGTGACCTGTACATGAATTCCCATGCATGTGTAACTTGTTTTCTTACACTGAAAAGGAACAATGGGGCTGGGTAGAATGGACTCCCCCAAATTAAGCTGGGCAGACTCTCTGAGTCAAACCTGGCCCAACCATTGCTTGAGTTTAGGATAAGTGCAGATAATTAATTAAATGTTCTTAAGTATACTTAGGCTTTCTTTGAAGCCAAGATTTTTAGTACAGAGATAAGCTGCTCTGCTGCCAATGCTTGCTTCCAGGGAAGGACTGAATGTTTCTCCCTGCTGGATCTCATGTTCATGGTGTGCTCAGTCACATCTGGTCAGTGACTGCAACCCAATAGCCATTGCTAAATCTTCAATGTCTTCTTGAAGGGACTCTGTGGAAAAGGGATAGTCACCGTGGCAAGCACAACTTGTATTAGGGTCTGAATGGAACCAAGGCTTTTGGATTTTAGAGTTGGTTGCTCATGTGCTAACGAGGCTAACCCCTGTTTTTGTCGGCTCCCCATCTTTGTGGGATAGTCTAGCTCTCAGTGCCTACTATGCAGTTGGTGTGCAAATGGTGGCTTTTTGAACTGCAATATTTGTTTGAGCCTTGTGTCACCTGACTTTGAGGTCAGTGAAACGCACTATTCATCTTGGAAAAATTCTTCTTATATTGTCAGGCTTCTGTTTTGGAAATGAAGTTATGATCCTTGCTGTCACCTCATGAGTGACAAATAAAAGGCAACAAAAAAGGACTTACCACTAATCCTGCGAAATTAAATTCATAACAAAGTTGATCACTGAACAAGAAAATGGAGCTGGGCAGAGAGTCAAGATATCTCCATTTGGTTTGAGCCAACGTCTTTCTGATTAAAAACTGTAACATATTTTCTTTATAATACCATTCTTGAACTCTTACATTTTATACCACTATCTTAATCACTTCAGAGCTACAGTGTTTGCTCAGGTCCTTAAGGTGACTTCTAATAATAGTAGCAGAAAGAATGATCCACTGATGCTTTGTGAGGATAATCCTGAAGTCCATGGTATGTCATCAACCAGAGCGTGTCATTCTCTGTCCATTATGTTGATTTTTTTCTTGTACATGAGAAGCAGGCTTGTATTTGAGTTTTTCAGTTTAGACCTGTGTCCTCTGTTCTGAAAACAATGATTCCTAAGCAGTTCCTGAAGAAGCTTTTTCCTCAAATATTTGGGTGGGTAGAACTGGAAAAGTGAAACTGTCTGCTTCTAGGGCAGACTTTTCTTACGTATGTTTCTTTCTTGGAGTGCACTGTTAAATGCATTGTGGAGCCTGGAATGAACAGGTCATCCCATGCTATGTGTTACCCTATAGCTTATGTCAACTGTAATTTCAAGTGCTCCCTCCTAATCTCTCCCCCTCATGCATTATTTCCTTGTGCAGCATTAACACACCACATGCTGATCCACTGTTGCTTCATGGATTTAGAAAATAATCTACAGGCCTGCAGTGATGTAAAACATTAAATATTGTTTTAAATATTGGAGGCGCCATCCTGCCTACACGGTACTTAGGGTGGGCAGCATGCCAGCGCCTTTGCTGGCATGTGCCTGAGAACTGGAGCATGCCTGCTCCCAGGGAACAAAGCAAAGCCCAGGTCAATAAGGCAGGAATGATGACAGACAGGGAAGGGCTGGCTTATGGCTTGTGCTGTTTGACCATAATATCAGCTTTGGGACTATACTGTCTGGAGGGCTAAGAGTTTCTTTCTACACTCCTGCCTTACTGCCTGCACCTGCCCATCCGAGGGCAGACAAGAATGAAAGGACACTTCCAGGGGCTTGTCAGTCAGTTATTGCACAGTGGGATTTCAGTGGATGCTTCATACTTGTTCTCTCAGTCTGTATTGCCAGATAACACTGGGTTGAGTGCATTTCTTCTTAGTTTGCTTCCCTCTTTCTCTTTGACACAGCAAAAAGCTGGCTTGTGTCTGGAAGGGCTGGGGAAGCCTGTGTGCTGTGCTGTGTGTGTGTGGGGAGGGAGCAGAGGTAGTGCAGAGTGCCTGCTGCACTGTTTTGGGATAACTCTGAGCTGTGCCTTTCCTTTCTGCTCCAGAAAGGCTTCCCACTAGAGCCCTGCCTGCTGTTCTTCAGCCCCAGGTTTTCAGTGATGTATTCACACCCACGCTCACTATTTTTACAGGGACAACTAGAATAGAGCATGTGTTTTCTTTTCCTTGCAGTGACTTGGACATGAGAGACCATTGGGAGTTGTCCTGTTTCCTTACTGAAAAGCTGCAGTTGCATGATGTCAGCCAAAAAGCTGCAGAAGCTCAGAGTGGTGTGTGCAGCTGCTCAGCCCTCTGGGCACAGCCTGCATGGGGCAGACATAAACTGGGCCATGGTTTTAGGTCACTGCCTGGGGACTGCTGACCCTGTCCTTACCTGCAGTGTTCCTGATGTTGGGGAAAAAGTCAGTCCCCTTTAACTTTCTCATCACCACATCAGCTCCTGTCTTTGTGCCCATGGTCCCAAGTTCCTTGTAAGGGAGAGCACTTAGCACCACCACATGCAAGGTGGTCCTGTACTACTGAATTCAATGCACAGTGAATGATGTTTTGGAAGGCAAAGCCTCAAATACTGTTGGAAACATCTACCCATGAGGTGCTTAATATAGTTCATTATATTGGAGTGTCTGCATGAAAGAGGCAGGAGAAAAGGGTTGCTCACAAATATTATCAGTACAAATCAGCATGATATTAATGCAGTCAAAGGTATGGTCTGTTTATACACCCACCCTTTAATGCATGTGAATGTGCTTAATTCTGTGAGAACTTGCAAAGCCAGGAGCTATATGAACTTGGCTGTCACACACTTCTTAAAGCATTATTTCTCCTTTTGTCTGCAGATCCGTGTAATGCCAAATGGCCCAAGAACTTCAAAGACATACTGCAACTTAAATCTGTCCTTCATGATTTTGCTTCCTTCAGCATCTAGCTGTGGCAAGGCCAGCTTCTCACTGGCTCTGGGGGCTCTCTCTTCAGATTTTTAAATGTAAGTGAATTATAGCAGTTCATGTTACCTGGTCCAGCTGCACTAGAAATGGGCACCTTGACTCATCAGGAAAGCAAGCATCTCTCTTCCACTGGGTCCAAATTCCTCATTAGCTTTGAAATACTTCACTCTGCTCCCACCCCTAAAGTTACAGCTTCTTGGGCTAGTTCATTAGTTCTTATTTCGAGAAACTGCTATATCTCAGAGGGCTTCTGAACTGACTACAAGATGACTAATACAGGTAAGGTACCTCACCTAATTTTCATGTAATTGGCATAGCTTACTTTCTGAAGTTGCTTTTTCCTCAAGAGATGGAAGTGCAGAGCATTGATGTACCATCTTGGAGCATTTATAGGATGAGACTCCTGAATTTTTCTCTCTGCTTGCTTAAGTTTGTGTAAGCTTAGCCTCTTTCTTTTGAAGAGTTGCTGTAACTACCAACTTAGCTACTGTAGTAACATTGGAACACAAAATTAATGAAAAACAGAAATGCAATTTAGCTACAAACCCCTAAATGCAGTATTCTCATGTTTTAACCCAGCTGACTGGTTAAGAGAGCAAGTGTGGAAGCAACACTTCTCACTCCTGGCTATCCCAGTGAGCTGCTCCTTCCCTTGCTGGTCAGCAGCAGGCAATAGTGTCCTGTCATGTTCATGTTCAGGTGTTAGTGGGTCTCTAACCTGGACTGCTAATGTATGGGACGAGCTCTGAACATGTGCAATAAACTCAACATATGGAAAAGCAAAAGGAAGATATTAGTATAAGATCATGTATGTTGTTGAGATACGTATATATCTCTTCTTTCACTGAGCTGTGGTTAATCAAAAGATTCATTTTGGGTTACATCTGAAGAAGAGACTCCCCCATTTAATGTCCAGCATAGGTTGTTGTTTCAGCCTGAGCATTTATGCTTTGCTTCTGGTGTATTGGAAAAATGTGATAATGTCTAAAACAAGAATTATGTGGGAAAGACATGAAGATGCATAAAATGATGAAAATCGATACGTAGAAGGATCTTGTTAAATGGACTTAGGAGATTGTCATAAATATCATTTTAGTGTGATGTAGTTCACATGATAACAAGATACTTTGTTCCACCAGCAAAATGGAGCATTAGCTTAGAGGACTGGATTACTCATGGCACAAACATGGCTGTTATGTGCAAACTTTCGGTGTTCTGCCAAGGTCAGTTTGTGGGGGTTAAGATGAAACTGTTTCCTAAACTGTGAAAGTGATCCTGGGTACCCAGCCTGCTGGAATGCCTGGAGGTTTTATGGATTCCTTCCCCTTTAGCCCACTAGCAGGGTATCTGCTAGTGCAGGCTCCCCTTTCCTCCCTGCATCGTTATAGTGGGGTTGGCCTTAGGAAAAGCATTGCTTTGACTCATTTTGTTTTCTGACTTCTTGTTTGCCTGCAGAAGGAGCATTTACAGCAGCCTCTTCTGTAGATAACCAAGGCAAAATGTTGACCTCAGGCACTGGAAAAGATGAATGTAACACTCATGTTTGAATGCGACACCAGACCCAGGATAGGAGTGGGAAGGTGTAAAGTTATAGTCAGATCTACACTCAGAGCACCTCAGCAGAGAACATTTGTTTGGGAAGGGCTGGTGAAAGGTTTCATGTCATGCAGGTGAAGGAAAACAGATTTTGGCCTGGGCCTGAGGATCTGCAGTGGACTTGCTCCTCCTGCCCACTTAGAGGGGGTGTGCACTTGCAGGTCCTGTGACAAGGCAAGTCTTGGCCATGCCTGAGGCTTGCTGGAAAGGCCATTCCTGAGGGTGCCTAGCAGAGCTCCAGATATGTTGCCCTTGTGTCAGGCTGGCTTTGTGCCCTCCCCTTGCAGTTCACAGGCTATTGCTGGTCTGGCTGTGCTTGCCCAGTGCTCCAGAGCCTCAGCCACAGCATCCCATTTCTGATGGCTCGGAGCAGAGCTTCTCTGCTAAAGCTTGATGTTAGAAGCATGCACTGAAATGGAGGTGTCAGAGTGGTCTCTAACTGCTTGAAGTGGTGCAGCTGCAAATTCTGTCTGTTTAGGAGCATGTTTTGTTATGGAAGGGTGTGGAAGACTCATGGAGTGAAGCTGATAAGCAGCAAATGAAGTTGCAAATACATGTTCAGAGTGAAGTCAGGGGATCAAATACAGATTATATTCCTTTGCCTAACTGCCTTCAGATTTTATAATTCATTGATTTTTTTGCTCTGTGGTATACAGGATGCCAATTCAGGAGTTAAAAATCTAAGGGACATTTGGGGGGATTACCAGGCTTCCACAATGTCACTGTCAGACTTGGATTCTGGGAAGCTCTGTCTTAGGGCAGGATTTGAGGATGAAGGTACTGTGTGAGTACAGAAGTAGGATTAAATTTCAATCAAACCCAGAAAGAAACAGTAGAGGGCTGAAAGATATCTTCCCTCAGCTGAAGTAGTTACTCTCTTCATACCTGTAAAGAGAACCTTGCCCAAATTCCCTTAATTTGCTTTAAAGTACATCTGAGGCCTCAAGTAGATCTCAGCTCCAGTGTATTAACTGTCCAACAGAAACAATGCACTACAACCTCACCCTAATTTTACTGGACTCAGCTGCCACTACTCTGGAGCAGAAGCAAGAAAAAACAAAATTAATATCTGGATAAACAACCTATTAATTTCAGGGTCCAGAGAGCAGCCTGGGCAGTGAGCTAATGAGAACACCAGAGCCATGCAGCCTTGGGGGAGGTGGGGGCAGAGAAGAAAACAGAACAAACACTCCTTTTGTAGCTTGGAGCTAAGGGGATTCAGCCAAAGGTTAATTGCTTTCTACCCTAAAATGCTGTGAAGTGTTGCTGCTGCGTGGTGTCATACAGCTGCTTCATCCCAGCCTAAGGGTGTCTGTTTCAGTGGTGGGTGGCATGAGCCAAGATCCTTTTTTTAACTGCACGGGGGTGTTGCAAGGTCTCTTGAGTTAAGGCTTCCAAAAATCTGGTGGAGCTTGGTTGGTATCATTTAGGATTTCACCACATCATGGGAGCAGTTAGCAAAAACACCAAATGAGCACTGAAAGAACAGTTTGCTCTTCACTAGGAATTTTTTTTAAGGGATGCAAGCTCATTGTTTCCTCTGATTCTTTGTTAGACAATCAAATGAAAGATGCTACAGGAATCAAGAGATAAGGACAGAAATGTGTGTAGTAGTAAACATCACCTTACTGTCATCTTTGCCTCTTAGCCAATGTTTGTTGTATGAACTTTAATTTTAATGCTCAAATCTGTTATTCCTAAGAATAAAAAAAAAAATCTGGTTTTTTTTTTTTTTCCGTTAAAGATTTTGCTCCTGCAACTTCTGCACTGTGTAGAACTTAAAGCGATAAAATAACTTTCTATTAGAATGGGTGTGTTGTAACAGCTTGGAAGTTTCCTTCTGGTTGGTGGGACATCAAAAATTTCAAAAAACCAGAAAGTTGTACATGGGGAAAATCATCCTGTGATGTTGTGCAGTCTTGTGACAGTGCCCAGGTTACCTTGTCTGAAGATCATCATAGTGGAAGAGAATTAGAGTAGAGTATTTAAGTTGGAAGGGACCTATAATGATCATCTACTCCAATTCCAATTGATATTTGTGACATTAAATGGAACTAAATAGAAATGTGATATCTGATCTTCCTGTAGAGTGGGTAAATTTCTGATTTTAGTGTTTGTATGTGAAGTCTCAATATTGCAAATAATTCTGCTGATGTCACTTCTCTGACCTGTTTGTCTCCGTTTCTCCTGTCTGGTCATTCTGCCCATTTCCTGGTGAACATTTTTATCTTCTACTTGTGCTTTCAACACTTACTTTAGTTCATGACTCCACAACTGAAGTTTATCATATATTTGGCTTAAACTCATGACCAGCAAGCTTGAGCAAGTGTGTGCTTGTTGAATGTCAGAGCCTGAGTATTTTTAATGCCCAGTTCAGGTAAGGAGGAACTGTTTCCTCTGTGATTCTTATACCAAATGACAGGATGGTCTGAAAAAACCCTGAACATTTCATTAGTGTCTCTTCCTATCTCAGTCATGTGTGCAAGGCTCACTCTGCACTGCTGTGAGCCAAGTCTGGTTCCACCCATCCCCCAAAAGACAAAGTGTGGGGTCACAGCACTGCTCCAAATAACCAAGCTCTCCCCAGAGTTAATTCCTCTCAAAGGAGACAAGGCAGGCAATAAGGGAACTTGAGATAGGAGTGCTTTGGGCTCTTGTTTGCCCTCCATGTAGGTCCCTCCCTGTCCCTTTCTGATAATGAAAGAACAGGTCCCAGTTCTTCTGCTTCCAGAGGATAGTGTTAAGACTTATGGTGCTCAGGCAGCTAATGGTCAAATTGGGAGCACAGACAACAGCCCTTAGAGCAGTTTTACCACATGGGAAATGTTTAAAGCATTTTTTCAACAAGGTTTTGGGGTGTTCTGCTTTTGAAGTCCCCTATTCCAACTAGGGTGATGTATGTACCTCTGCTTTTGTTGGAGCTGAGTATCACAAACAGGATGAGGCTCTCTTTCTGCATGACAGTACAATAGAAACCCATGAGTTTCTCTGGAGAATTTTGTCTGACTCAGCAGGATTGCCTAAACTTTCAGAGACAACTGCAACCCACACTACCAATGGTAGAGTTGCATGGTATCACTCCTATTTTCTGTTCCTTACTTGTCCTCTGGCCTAACTGAAGGTGCTGACTTGTTAGTTTGCAACATGAATGGTCACTGAGCCCAGTGGGACTGGGGAGAGGGTTTGTAATACTGATTGCATGACTCTATTAGCAACAATTTGTGTGAGTTATTTGGTAGTATAGTTATGAGCCATCTGCCTGCATCTGCAGTTGCTCAGCAGCCTGAAAGCGCACTTTGAAGTCAGCTTTACTGAAGCTGACCCTAGTAAGTTCTTGCTTTTCATTCCTAGAACTGTTGCACAAAGTTAATGTCAAGTGCTGCCTTAGAATCCTGGATCTTTCCAGTGAAGCAGATAGGAATTCTGGAAGGTTCTGCAGTGTCTGAGAGATCTCCAACATAGCTTTAAAGTTTTGTGAGTATTTCATGGGAAACAAATCTTTCCCTGTTTTCTTTCTTTTTTTTTTTTTTTTTTTTTTTTCCACTTCATAATAGCATTAAACTCATTTTCTGCAAACCTGCTTTCAACAGTCTAGCTAATTTATACTGGAAGTAATTGGACACGCCTAATGAAAAGCATAGTGGCATTTTGCTGTTGAACTGCAATGTTCTCTTCAAGTCACTGGTCTCTTCCATCTGATAATTGTCATAACAGTGCTTAAGTAACCTGACTTCTCCTCTTTCCTGCCAGTGATGAAAGCTTAAAATGAGTCTCCAAAACTGTCACTCTTCTCTAAAGTTTCCTTAACAAAATGGCATTTATTCCTCTCTTAATATCTTGCTATCTAACATTATCTTGCTGTTCAGCCTTCAGAGAGCTCTCACTGGAATAGTCAATCAGGCAAGGGCTTTAGATACTCCCAGGGTACTGCTTATCTTGAGAAATCCAAGGGGATCATGGTGATGCTGTTTGTGACCCCAGTCTCTTGTTGTGTAGGACCACGTTCATCTACTCTCAAATCCATAGTAAATTCATGTTACCTGCTTACTCACTCATTCCATAGTGGGATTCTGGTCCATCCCAGAGCTGTGGTGCTTCTGGGCAAGAGCAGCATTTGTGCTGCTGTTGTGGTTGCAGTTTTCCTGGTGTGCCCCTGGCATGGCAGGTGCCATATGGACAGAGTGTTGAGTTGTTCCCTCAGCTCTTGTGTAAGATTTGCCAGGCACTGCCTTCCTTGTGCTTTGTGGGGTTCTCAATCTCGTAGCCTTCTTCAGCCTTCAGAGAGGCTGGAGGTATGTAGCAGGCACCACAGAGCTGTTAGTGAGATGTAAATTGCTGCCATCTACCAGCTCATCTAGGGGGTTCCCACCTGGTGTGGTGGGTGCTGGGATCTATGCTCTAGCTCCAAACCCTGGCTCCTAGGATTTATCTTTGACCAGGCCTGTTCTCAAACACTTGAAGGAAGTGGATGCCTGGTCTGATCTCTTCATAGACAAACCAACCTTGTCTGTAGGGTTGACAGACCCTAAGACTCCCAAAGACCCAAACCCAAACAAAACCAACAATTAAATAACCCAACCCCAAGCCCACAAAAAAATAAACAAAAAAAACCCCAAAACCCAAACAAACAAACAAACAAAACAAAAACAAAACCAAAAAAACCCACCAAGCAATCAAACAAAAACCAAAAACCTGATGTGGATCTGAGGTTTCTTAGCAGTCACTATCTAGCCTAACTTCTACGGGACTTCTTTATGTTACAGATTCCTGTCCCAGAGGGTTTTTTAGCAGTCAAGAGGGTTGGAAGGTATTTGAGCTGCTACAGTATATCGTGTTCTCAGCAAGAGCTTCTGTTCTCTATTCAGTCCAGAGAGGGTCTTAGCCCATCTCTGTGAGCATAACTGTAATGCTTATGAATTATTCCTTGTGGAAACTTTAGCTATTGTGCTTAGTGGGTTTACAGGAGCTTTTTCAGTCTGCTTTTAATGTATTTGTGTTGGTGGGGATTCTGAGTGGAATTACATGCCCAGGCTTTCAGATAACTGCTGTAAATACACAGATCCACTCTAGTCCCTTACTTCACAGTAGCAGCTGCTGCGGTGTTGTAGAAACTTCATAGCTCTGACTGCATCTTATTAGTTCAGCACACTACTAATATCCCAGAAGCTTTTTGTATTAGTTTCCACACTTAATATTGGTTATCCTTCCTTCTTCCCTGCCCCTCCTTCATACTCAGTCATTAAACTAAATTAATCTTGGGGCTTTTTCATTTAAGATGCCCTTGCTGCTCACACCAAAGAGGGGAACCAGACTGGAAGCAAACCAGTTGTGCTAACAGTCACCTGGTATATTTAGTGGCAATGTCATCTAACATGCATTTATGCTCAGAAGTAGTGCCTTTCTGCTTCTATATGGAGCACTTGTACTGCTGGCAAAATCTTTCCAGAGAAACAGCTGCTGATTGGCTCTTCTTGTCTATTTGGGGAAGGATCTGTCCTTAAATACCTAGTTATTCTGCTTCCTAAAAATAGCATCAAGTACTTTACACTATCAGGATTGGACTCGAAACTTTTACTGAGATGAATTGGGTGCATTGCACCAAGACCTGGTGAATCCTTGTGTCCCCTAAAGGAAGGACTGCACAAGTACCAGCAAGTGGATGGAGGTGCATCTAGGGCAAGTCAGTGCATGGGGCTCTAAAATGTCAATTGCAGTCTTCCTCTGGAAGGCTTTAAAACCAATTGTCACATTATTATGGTTAAGTGGCTCTGGTGAAAAGGCTACAGGACTGAGGTGCATCTCAGCTAATATTTCTTCTGCATGTAAAGAAATCCTGTCCCAAATGGCAGCAATGCCTCTCCTTTCAGGTGTTGTGTCTCAGTAAGGTGGAGAATACAGGCTCTCTTCTGGGTAGGGATTGGGAGCCAACTTGTCTTTGCCAGTCTGCTGCTGACCAGAGACAGGGCAAGGAGGAAGGCTCCACCAGCACTTGGCGCGACTGCTCCAGCCTCCAAATGCATAAACCATCTAACTGACACATAACTCTGACTGAGGAGAAGGCTCTAGAGTGAGCAGCTCACCAAGAATAGAAGTGTTTTATCCCTTTGGTTGACTGTAGGTTCTTCCCACTGTTCCTCAGAGCTTTACAAGGTCAGGAAAACTTGACATCCAGAGAGCTGGTAGAGTACCAAGGGAAGGGTTTTACCCCAGAGCCCAGGGGCATTGCTCACTTCTGAGCTCTTGTTGTGACACTTCATCCAAGGGAAAGCAGTGAGTGAATCATGTAATACTCCATTGAAACAGAGGCTAGCTTAGGACAGCTTGAGAGTCTAGGACACTGAAATATCTTCCTGTCCAAAATAGTTTGAATTAGTTGATCTGCATGGCATGCTGCCAGGCTTCAAGGAGAACTGGGGAGACTTGGCTGCTGGTCAGCAGGCTGGACTGGGTGCTAGGAAGTTAATTATAGCTGCTCTTCCATGGAAAGAATGAGTTTGGCTTAGATGAGATGTAAAGCTGCTAGCTGGTACAGGAAGCAAATGCTGAAAGTCTTGTCTATTATCACTTGAATGAGCTTGTTATGCCTTATGGACAGCCTTGAGACTCATGGCCTCAGTTCTCCTGGTATTGGCCTCTGAATCTGAGCTGTGTGGTTGGGCAGCATAGGTGCAGGTCTGAAGAAATGAAGCTGTCACTCTTGGTCAGCCTCAGGGAGTGGTGGGTGTATTTTCTGTTCCTCAGCAAGTTTAGGTTCCCTCAAGTTCCCTTATACTCCAGTTCCCACCTGTAAGAGTCAGCTCTTTGTTTCTGAAGCAACTTAATTTAAGGACAGAGAAGTAAGAAAGATGCTTTTCCACACACTAAATGTTTTGGGAAGAAAGATTATCTCAAAAGCTCAGACAAGACCAGTTTGGAAAAAAGGGTGGAGGAGACTGGATAAAATAAACAAATAAAAATTCTCTTCTTGAATGGAATGGCAATGAGGAATTTCTTATGGGGGATTTAGCTGAATCAAAGGTTACAGTAAAGCACGAGTAATAGATTTGCTTTAAATGTACCAGCTGGTCCTCTCCTTCTAAAGGCTTGTGGCAGAGTGGCTTTAATGATGTTATTGTGGGTATCTGTTGGACTTGTTCTTGAGCATTTGATTAGAGTTTATAATTTTTAAGGTGAAGGCTAGGAAAATCAAGTGGTGTTGCATTCAGTGTGAAGCTTGTATTTCCTTATGTATTCTTCAATTCCCTTCAGGAACTTTTTAGTTTCCTTGCAGGAAACTAATACAAGGCTCTGGGTTAATACACAGAGGTCTCCAAGCCAAGCCCAGTTTCATTCCTTGTAACAACTGGTGCTTCTTAAGGGAGATTCTAGCTCCCAGAATAACTATGTGGATCAAGTTTTGCCATCTCCCTCATCCTAAATTTCACACTTCTGATTGTCCTGCTTAGAAAGAGAGAGAATGAACAAGAGTTGATGGAATATCCATCTCTCATTAAAAACAGTTCTTGTCCTGACTATTGTAGGGAAACTCTATTTCCTTGGTGGCTTGTTGCTGATTTCTGTTCTTGTCTGTTTGATTTCCACCCTGGAAAACAGGTGTAGAAATGCTGTAAATAGCAAGAAGTCTGATGCATGCAGTGAGTTCCTTGAAGACTCTAAATTACAGTTTTCCTTCCTGTGCTACAACCTCAGGTCCCTGACCTACAACTGCAGCATATTTTCTGTGACTAACAGCTGTAATTCCCTAATTATCATGCTCTGTTCTCCTGCTGTGCTGTAGATTTTGTTACCAAGGAAACAAACCAAGTTTCCTCGTTCGTACCCTTGCTCTGTACTTGCTCCCAACTGTTTTAAATCCACCATTTGATGCAGCCCATAAAGACAAATTACTATCTCTTGTTTCGAATATTCAAAGTTTCCAGAACGTATTACGTAGCTGCATGCTGGGGACAAAGAAGGAAAATTAAGTCTTTCTGGCCTTTTAGTGAAAGCAGCTGGTGCAAAGCTATTGCTAGGTTAGAAAAAGTACCTTTATTAGCTGTAACCATCCCATGTGGAGTGCTGGACTAGAGGTAGTCTCAAACAGTGGGCCCAAGCAAGTGGTACTGTTATAATGTGATTGACAAAACTACTGTAAACCCCTGCAAAATGAAGGTGTGCATTAAACCCTGATGGCAGGTTATGTGTGCCATAATTTCCATACAAGCCTCATCATTTGAGGATAACTAACAAAGGGTCAGTTCCTTTTTGCCTCCATTGCTTTTGAGGTTGGGGATATATGACTGCATGCCACATGGAAATGAGAATAAACCTGTGCTAATCGAGGTGGTTAGGTCAATACAGGCAGGCTGTATTGTGACAGGTAAGCAACTGGTTAAAATATCACAGAAACATGTTAAGAAGTAGAAAATATTTTGGTTTCCTAAAACCCCACAACCTAATGTTTACCCTTCTAATTATGGAAAGGTATAACTGAATATTGCATGTACCAGACTTTACTGGATGATGCCCATCATTCTCCTGCAGGATGCACAAAGGCAAGTTTAGCTCTTTAAGCAGTTGTCAGTCTAATGTGGCTGTGTCCACAACATTTGCATCAAGCCCCCAGTGCCCTGGGTGGAAGTCAGTGACAAACAGGAATGCTTTCCATGACTCCTCTGACCATTAAAGTAAGAGCGAGGAGGCTGCTCCTTCCTCTGGAACACTGGAATTAAATCCACAACTGGATCTAGAACATGTGACACCCAAGGTGGGGGGGCAATGAAGGAAATTATCTGCTTGGCCTCAGTTAGAGGAGAAGGAAAAATGAAATACAAATACCAAAGAAAAGGAGTAAGTTTAGACAATACAAAAGATATCCCTAGAAGTAAGATTGTCCAGCATTTCTTTATTTACATACTTCACAAGGGGCTTCACAGAGTGCATTATGTAGCTGACAAACATGGATCAGGTATGGAGGCACATAAATCTATGGGGACCATTGTAGATGTATTTTTCACTAAAGAATAATGGTGGGATAACGTAGATAACCTATGAAGACACTTTTGTTCAGTTTCTGGAACTTTGCTCTTGTGCCTGTGTGTGTTTAAATATTAAGTATTGTATACCTTAGCATACACATGTCAGAATATATTGGTGTAATGTGGAAACTTGCCTCTAAGATGCATTAAACTCAAGGTTAGAGATACAAACTTTAGTACTTCATAGAAACTCAAGTTGTGGTGGCAGCTCAGCAGATGTTTTGACTTCATGACACCCTGAGCTGGTGTTATGCTATGCTAGATTGTGCCTATAATAACCTGAATAATTTTTTTTTTTTTTTTTTTTTTTTTTTTTTTGGGACAACTGACTCTTTGATGGGATTGTACCTGATTTAGGTTTCTCTGCTTGCTTGCTGAGTGTACCTGTCCACACTTGTGAGGCTTCCTGTGCTGGCCAGCAGGCTGCAGTGGATTTGCCTGAATCTCAGGATGGGAGGAGTCACCAGCACACATTGTGTTACCTGCCACACATTGTGTGACCCTTCACCAGCAGGGCATGCAGGTCCCCTTCAACCTACCACCAACAGCATTCTTTCTCATTGGTGTCAAAATCCCTTCTGAAATAGGAGCTGGATGTGTAATTCAAAACCTTTATGCAGAAATAACAAAGGATCCCCAGTGTCTTTTCCCTTTGACAAGGCCTGGGAGAAACTACCTAGTGCCACTCTGTTGTTAATACTCATGAAATTGGTACCTCAGAAGGGTATTGGTGGAAGTAGTTTTCATACTTCAGTTTCACTGAAGATGTGCACTCCTTTTGTGAGAATTCTGAGCTGTTCAGTGCTTCCAAATTTCATAAACCCTGCAGGTAAAGTTGTTGTTTTTTCCCCAGTGAACTCCAAGGACATGTACTGCTGGTGGCCTCAAACTGGGAGGGACTTTTGGTGAGTGGTTCTTGGTGAGCAGAGTGACACGCAGATGCTGAAGGACTCCAGATGGGAGGAGAGTGCCCTCACCCGTTTCTGACTCAATACATAAACAAACAATTTTAAAAAATCCCCAAAGTAGATTAGGCCCTGCTCTCCTCAGCCCCAGCACAGGCCTGCACCCTGAGGTAGAACATGCAACAGCTTATTGTGCTTAATAGCTTTTTTTTTTTTTTTTTTTTTTTAAGGTGTGGGCTTCCACCACAGCAAACCTGGAGAGTCACTCTGTCCAGGATCAGTCAAAACACAGCTTTTGCTCCAGGCTTGGTTTATTAACAGCACCATGAGCAGTTAATTGAGAAAGGCAGGTCTCTGCCTGCTGGGCATGCAAGTCCCTCCAGTGAGAGAGAAGGAAGATGTGTGACCATCAAAGCTATACTTAGCAGGCAGGAACACTGTCCTGCAGCATTCCTGCTAAGGCTCACTCACAGCTGAAACACTCAGGCTGTGGCACGGGGGGAGTTGGGTTACATAGGGGAGCAGGCTGGCTCTTCCCTAGCTGAGCATCTGCTGTGCCACAGCACAGGCACAGAGAGAGCTGTTTCGGGGCTACCTCTGACTTGCTGCTGTGGCGGTAATGTTTGCTGAGAGTGCTGGAGTGTGCATCTGCTTCTCCTGAGAGGGGAGAGAGGGTGTGTTCTTAACCACCTTACTGAGATGGAATGTTTTATTTGGGAAAGAGCACATATACTTGGCAAATAAAATGGAGCTTTGACCAGACAGTTGTGAATTAAGTCAACCAACTTGAAGCCCACACTGCAGAGGGATGGTTGCTGTACCATAATGCTAAGGTATAAAAGCTTTCTTGTTGTTGTTGGTTTTGGTTACTTGGCTTCAAACAAGTGACTCAGGTAGGACATTGAAATTAACCACTGCTATTAAATATCTGGGGGAAATGACTGTCAGTCTCCAGCTTGTAACAGCCTTCTGCTCCTGAGCTACCAAGCTGTGTCTTTAGCACTGTGCATGGCGTAGTGTATGCCACCAGGCACAGCATTGCCTCAAGCAAGACTTGAATGCATCCTGATATTATTGAGGGTCAACAGCACAAGTGCTTTGGGGAGGCTGAGATGGTCTAAGACAAATATTATGGATGTTATTTGGTGTTTAGTTAAAGGTGATGGGCAGAGGAAAGAATGGAGATGATGTATTCTGCTTTCTCTGCTCTACAACCCAGGGGGGGTGTGCTGTGCTCTGCTTTTGCTTACTGTCAATCCCACCAGTTTAAGAAAGGAAGAGGCTGGGAAACCTGAACTGGCAAAGCAGGAGGTGGCTGATGTGGCTTGTACCCCATGTCTGCAGCACACCCCTCCTTTGCTTGCCATGTGTGGAAGTGCTGTGCAGGAGGGTGTTGTGTGTTTCAGGAGTGGAGGGGTGTGTGGTTTGTGTCTCCAGTGTGGCATGCACTTGGGGCATGCACGAGGGGTTTGTGTCTCACACGTACAGCATGTGTGGTTTGTGCAGTGCAAGAAGCAGCACCCCTGGGTGCCACTGCATTCCCCCCATAGTTGCCCTGCAGCCTGCTCCAGCCCTGCCCAGCATGGCTGTTGTCATGGCCAGCTGCAGCTGTCTGGGGATGAAGTGCCCTGTTGGGGTGCCAGCCAGTCTGGCTGCTGTGCAACTGGATTCTGCCTGCAGTCCCACTGGTTTTTCAAGGCTGGAAGGGTTTTCTGTGTCCCACTCCCCATCACAGCACAGCCCTGGCTCTGTATGAGCTGAAGCCCTGTCTAGAGTGGCCCAACACTCCCCCTGCACACAGGAGCAGGTTTCTGTGACTGCAGGAGCCACCCAGCAGACCCAGAGCTGCAGGTGAAGGTGCAGGCATGGCACACAGCTCTCCTGTAAACACCTCCACAGCAGCAGGAGATATGCTGAGGGTGCAGGAACATGTCCAGCTAGGTGGGACAGAACTGTAGCTCCTGGAGCCAAGTTGTCCCCTCTTGCTCCTCAGGGAAGCACATCTGCAAAAAACCCAAATCCAAAACAAGGTTATTAATAGTTAGAGACATTTCTCATTGCAGCCTGGGTTTATAACTCTGTCAGCCTGCTGTGGGAGAGGTCTTGCAAGCATCTCCACTAGTCAGTGAACCAAAAACTCAGTAAAGCTTGGGCTCTGGAGCTGTTTTTTTACTGTTTACCCTGTTTTCAGTTGCCCCAAACACAGAGGAACAGTGCAGGGAGGCATTAAGTGTTTGTTTTCAGCCCACTCACCTTAGTGTCCCAGCCCTTGATTTATATACCACCTGGACCACAGCTGTCTCTGGTTTTGCATTTTAACTTACCTGAAAGAAAACCATATATAGATCATATCATGCAGACAGTTAGAACTATTTATTTTTGACTTACAAAGCAGCTCCTTCAATCTGTTGTTAGCAATGTGTCTCTAAAATACACTTTAACAACAAATAGATGAAGCAGGGGCAAGGGGTGCTGTACATACCTCTACAGACAGACAAACCCCATGGTAGCAATTTCCTTCAAAGGTCTTCCACTGTTTCACCATCCACCAGAAAAGGCTGATTCAAGCTGCTGGCCACGTGCAGAGGGGATTTCTTCAGCAAAATTTCTTGCAGAAAGCTTGTGGGCTCAGCTGCTGCCTGAAACAAGAATCACACAATAGAAAAGCTGCAAAGATTTGACCCAACAGCTGCTTCATCTTTGGCACTGATTTAAAGCACCAGAGCCCTTTCTCAACCTGGCAATAAAGTCAGGCATTTATATATTTTTTAACATGTAAATAAGTGATGTATCTATAGATATGTGTGTGTACTTATATACACACACACCCAGCCACACATAAGTACATATATATATTTACATATGTGTACATATTTTTATATCTATGTAAGGGGGAAGATGGACATATACTTGACTAAAAAAAACACTTGGGGCAGCCAATTAACAATCAAGACTTTATTATCCAGTTCAGCACAGGGTGCAATCCTGTGCACCTCACAGGCTCAGCTAGTAAATTAAAATGCAACCTTTTCTGTTTTAGCCTCTGTGACAAATGGCACGAGTGCAGCCTAGGGCCCAGCAGCAGCCTGCCTGCCACTGAGGGCCAGTCAGAAACCCATTTCCATCTCAGGAGCTGAAACTGTGCCTAGTATCTTTTCAAAGCCCCCTGTCACAATTTTTAAACAGTCAACAAAGTGAGATTGAGGGGGAAGCGACAGCAGGAGTGGGGAAAACTGCATTTCCAGAGACAGGATGGTTCCTGAAGTCAGACAAGAGGTTATCAGCCCCTGCTCTGGGGTGAGGATTCCAGGTGCCTGTAGGGAGATGGCTTCTGTCACTCAGGTGAAGCCAATAATTTCTTCCTGTGCCATTCCAATGTCTTCCTTCCCCCGCCTCAGTCTTGGGAACTCAGCTCTTGGTTGAGACGTGAGGATTAAGTCAGCTGCTGTGTATTTGTAGCTGAAATGTATTCAGCACCTATTGAAACAGCTACAGCCCTTTATATATATGTATAAATATATACAATATTATATTTTTAGATAAATAATAATATGTCTATTGATATGTGTAGCTATACATAAAAGATATAAAAGGGCTTTTATAAAAAGACCTGTACAAAAACATCTGGCATATCTAGGTGGCCATCCAACACTGGCCCAACACCTCTGTCACCTACAAGAAACTTGTCACCAAATCTAAGGCAATTGAAAGCCCAGGCACAAATGGTGCACTGTGTGGTCACATACCAGGGCTGTGCTTGTTGGCCTGCTCCTTGGAAGCGAAAGCACAGGGTAAGTTACTCCACAACATATGTTTTTTCATGAGAGGAAAGCATTTACAAAGTGTACAAGATAATTCTATAGCTGTAACAGGAGCTTGTACAGTACGTGCTTCTGATGGTGCCTCGTTACCAGGCTCATGCTATAGAGCCCTCTGTGTTATCTGCAGAAAACTTGGTCTCACTGGGCATTTTCTGCACACGCTTTGCATTCCTCCTCCTTTCTCCAATTGTCCTCTCCCAACAAAGGCTCTTTTTTTCCGGAGAATTAAGGCACAAATCATCGTATCTGTTCCAAGGGCAGAGTGCATTGGTTTTATTCACTGTGAGGAGTACTGGCATTCATGGGACTCCAACAGATGGATCTGAGCATTTCCTTTAATTGAACAGGTTTGCAGTCTCTCTGTGCTGAAGCAATTCTCCACATCACACACGCCTGCATACCAGAATAAAATGAAAATTTAAGAGTGCTGGCTAACGAGACCGAGAAGCTCATTGTTGAAACAAAAGGCTGATTGTCTGGGTGCTCGATTGCGCCATTCCTCCAACATTAAACCCACACAAGGGACAGCAGCCTAATCCACAGCTTGCTGCCAGGTGGTATAGAAATTAATCTTCCACTTACCGGGGCTATTCGTTGCGGTGTTCATAAAGGTCTGCAACCCAATGAGGCAAGCGACTAAAATTTTCTCCTTGTCATAGATGGGCACGGCAAGATGGTGATATGAAATATCAGCTTCCAGGAGCGTTCCCCATGGTGAGGAAAGTGTGGATTATGTGTACCAGGGAGGGGAATGGCATCCCATTAAAATCTTCTGTTTTAACACAGAGCCCCAGGCTGTCTAACTGCACAGAAAATGTGTTGGATGGTGAGGGATGGACTGGGCAAGCCCAGGCTCACCAAGGACCTAAGCATAGGCCACCATGATGTGCAGGGCTGAGCAAGTTTGGTGTTTATCAAGACAGGAAATGAAAATTTATTTCTTCTCACGTTTTAACAACACCAAAACTCTCATTTCTAGTCTGACAGCCTGTTGTGTGTACTGGACACACAACACAGACACCCTCATTAGGTCTCCCAAAAACTTGGGGAACTGCTTCAGATCTGCTTGCAGGATATTCCACTCATCTTCCAAACAGGGTGTGAGAACAGAGGAGGAAGAGAAATCCTGCCCTTTATTAGTCTGCTGCTCCCTTAAAATCCAAGTAGGAAGGGAAAAACACTCATCTGCAAGCAGATCATCAAAACAGGAACCACATAAACATAAACATTCGGAAGGGTAAAGCCGCAGGAGTGTTTAGCATGATTGCTTCCATTTTCATCTGCTCACATTTCACTGCAGACGTAATTCCCTGCAAAGCACTGCCAAAGCTTTTCACAACACCAAGGCACGTTGAACTCGATGCAGATAATAATATTTACAAATACTGCAGCTTTCCCCCATCCTTCCCTAATGTTTTCCCGGCAGCTTGTAATCCCATCTGGCTTTGGCTGTTCTTACTGCCCTCTCAAAGACTGTCCTTGCCTCGGAAGCTCGTGGCTGTGTCACAGGGAGGTGGCAGCCTCGTGCTTTGCCTGCCTGGTTGACCAACCTGTCTTGCTGTGCAAATGGAAAAGCAAATGGCCAGGGCCAAGTGCAAGTCAGTCCTTTACCATGTGTTTGTGCATGACTCTGACTTGGTGCCCAGGTATGTCTCTAAGGCATCCTAGGTTATTCCCTAATCCAGAGAAATGTTTTGCAAAACAACAGCTTTCCCCAAACAGTAACACCACAGTCTCATTTTGCTCCATATATTCCTCGTGTTTGTGTCCTCACATGGCAACAATTAACAGTTTATGTACCAGCTTCTTCCATGTCTGCTTAGCAAGTTTTAAGCTACACAAAGTTCTTGCTTTCTCAGAGTTTAATTAGGCTGAAGTTCCAAATTTTTTCAATATAAAAGAAGAACTGAACAAATCCAACAGGCCATAATGCAGATTTTTAGTGGATCCCATGAATAGCAGCACAGCTAATGCACAGCTTGGACTTAAAAAATTTGAATCCAAATTATTTTTGTTCCTCATCTGGCTTGCTTTTTAAGACATACAGCCAATAATTCCACAGCTTCTGTCAAACTCCTTTCTTTAAATAACTATTTACCATTGAAAAGAAATGTAAAGGGTCAGAACTATGCACAGAGATTTACTCATCACCCACAAAAGGAGCTTCTGAGTGAGTTGGATACAGGCAGAAAAATCAGTTTACCAAAATTGTGAAGAACTGAACAAATAAGGTATTTTATTCACTCTGGCCCCATCCCATACTTTTATTTAATCTGGTATTAATCCCACCTGCAAGCACTGCCCATGAGGCAGAGCCCAGGATGAGCACTGCCCCTAGGCAGCACAATCCCAGATAAGAGCAGAAGGAAATCTGCAGTCCCAGGGCTAACCTTCATCCTTAGCTGTAACTTAGATCCAGACTGGTAACTCCTTCTGGAATCAAAGCTAGCAAACCAGTTACAGGGTCCAGCTGGGGTCCTGGTAGTGGGAGCTGCAAGGCTGGCTCTGTTCAGTGAGATGGCTTCATCCCTGACCAACACTGGATGGGATAAAGCATTCTCCTTTTCCTCATCCAACTTTGTCTGAAGTGCAAGGATCCAAGAACCAAACCAACAGCCTCAGTTTTCCTGAGCTGGAGCCTCCATCTTTATGCCTTGAGAAGGCTGACCTAGAACAGAGGCTAGATGGAGCTAAAGAATAAAGCAGGTATGTATTAGAGGGCCTTAATGGATCCACCTTGGACAGCACAAGAGCCCAGCCAGGGCTACACCCAAGATGAACCAAAATGGTCACAAAATTGATGACCGGTCATGGGGTCTCTCACTTTTATAAGTTTTGGCCCATTTGCATATTGGAGTTAATTGTCCACTTATAGCTTTAGGTTATGAAGTGCCATCCTTGTTTTTCTCTCTTCAGTCCACATTGTTTATGCTTTTGGGCCTGAAATTTGGATTATTTGTCCTTGGTCCCCAGCTAGAGAAGGAGTTATTTTGTCCACCTACTCTGTGAAGAGAGCTCACCATCCCCTTATATGAAGCTCAGAACTACACACTAAAGCAGTACAGAATCTGAAAAATATAAAAGCTAAAACCTGAGGCATCAATATCAGCACTAACCAATGCTTTAAACCTTACAGAACTGTTTAGTTCAGTTTAAGAAAATGGAAATTTAATCCTGCTCCAAAGAGGAGCAGGCTCCTGCAGGTGTCAGCTCTCACATGCAGGAGTATGTGTCCACAAGAAAAGTATGTTTGAACCCTTTGGTTGGCAGCCTTAAAGCTAGTCCCAATTCCACTCATAAACAAAGCCACAATCAGCAGAACCTAGTCACTATCAGCATGGGTCTTTCTGGCAAATGATGAGCAGAAATGTGTCTGCTAAAGCTGGTTTTTATCTTGTAGCTGCAGATATTTAAAGGTCCACCAGTTACACTGGCTGAGCCCTCTATTTTTCTGAAACACCTCTATTTCCCAGGTTTGGTACTAATCCTAAAATCAACAGCAGACAAGGGGAGCAGCCTGTGCATGGGACAGCAAATGTCTGCCCTGAAACTGACTGACCCAGACTGGCATAAGGCAGCAGACTTAGGACCAGCCTTCATCTGCAGCAGCCAGATAAAAACACCACCCTGGGTCCTCACCCAGTGAATAGAGATAGTCAGTTGTCCATGACCTTTTTTTTGAAGAATAAGGCAGCATTTAGCAATTCCTACACTAGCTTTTGCTTTGGGAGGATGTGTTTTACTGTGTCTCTGTTTTCTAACTGAAACAAGTGCTTCAATTCCAAACAGCAGCCACCAAAGTGCTGCTCTTTCAATTCCTCTTGGCTGAAGATAGGGAAATGATGCTTATCTCTGCTGTCCCATCTCCCTCTAATTAATGTGAGCTGTTAATAATGAGGCTTTCCTTGTTTCTCAAATCAGACTTAAGCGAAACTTGAACTCTAGACTTAACAAAAGCAATAATAAACATCAAAGATTATTCCTTCATAAAAGAAGGTATTATATTAAAACAATACCAGTGTTCACACTTATAACTAGACACCTCAAACTATCTCTTTGAATTATTAGTATTCCAACACTCAAATTGTAGTTACAAACATGAAAATATGTCCCAGAGCATTGCTCAAAGTCTTAATTTACAATAAGACCAGCACAGACTCCCACTTTGGAACAGCAATCATCTTAAAACTTTCTAATTGCACTCTCCAATGTTTTTCATCACTATTTTAATTCACATTTACTACCAAAAGTATGATAAGAGTGTCTTTGGAGTAGCAGACCTAAATATTGTTTCTGTTTGAGAGGGTACCAATATTTCCCGTATATAACCTACTGTAGGTTGGGGCTGTAACATCATTGCAATCTGTCTTCTCCTTAAAATGTACATTACTCAGCATAAGAAAACCATTCTATTTGATACTAAACTTTCAAGTAAAGTATATTTTATGCTTTATACAGACTGAGAAGTTAAATAAGTTGTCTTTCTATGTACAACAAATATAAAGAAATTCCACCACAGTGCTGGATGAGATGAAAATGCAACAGCATCTGCCAAGAAAGCTGTCCTCTACCAAGGACAAATCATAAAAGCATCTCAAATTGGCACCATTACCTTTTTATTCAAAAGGAACAAGGAACACTAAATGGCCCACAAACCAGCATCTATCCAAAGACATAAAGTCATCTGCCACTAATCCACTTAGAGACACTGCAAGACGTCATACAGGGACCAAGGGCATTAGGGGCCCATGAGGCAAAGCCTGGGAGCACTGATGAGCTGGTCCAATCACCTCCCTGCAGCTCAGCTCCTGGTCTGTAACTTGGAGCCCTGCCCTTGGGATGGGTATTCACATGTTGCAGTTTCAGGCTGCAAGATCATAAGAGAAAGAAATAAACAAAAATGCATTTTTTAAAAGACTGGGTATTTGTTCTTCCAGTCGCTTTCCATTTCAGAATATTCTTTATGTCCTTCATCAGTCTTGTACTTGGTTACAGATGGAAAATATTAGCTCTGGTTTACAAAACATGGCCCTGTTTCCTGTAACACAGCACAGGTTGGACAAATCTGTCATTTGACTAGTGTGTCTGTTCTGTGGCCAGTTCTGTAATCTACAAGCAATGTGATCCTAAACAAGGAATCTCATGTTAGCAGCCAAGATTGGAAAATCCCTGTTTAGTGTGATTGCTGCCAAAACCATCTCAATTGCTAAGGACAAGCTAATTTTCAATCTGCAGTTTGGAAGCTGTTGCTTTTCCTCTTTTTATTTTCTTTTTTTTTCCCTTTAAAATAAATAAATAAATAAATAAAACAGAGCTCATTTTTTAAGATGACAGAAATACACACTCTATTTTAAAAAGTGCAAAATGGATTTAGGAGAGAGTTTAGGGTATATGAAAAATACTCCACTGTCTACTAAAAAAATTCTATTTTTGAATATAATTTAAACACAACTTGAACAAGTGCTATTTTACAAATAGAAGAGTTGTAATTCAGAACAAAGAGCAACAAGACTGTTGTGTATACAAATAAGAGGAGAAGAGCAAGGAAGCAAAGAAAAAGAAGTTTTATATGATAGAGATAGTTCATAGATCAAGGATGATCCAGATACAGCTTTAAATAAGAACTTGGCCTCATTTTACAAGATGGATCAAGGCAATATAAATAATGGCAACAGGGATATGAGATTATCAGAACTAAGATGGAAGCAAAGCTCAAGAAATTTAATTTAATATATCCAGGTTGGGAGACACAGAGATGAAAGGCAGAAGAAGCTACATTAATTATTTTTATAAGCTTTCCAGTTCACAGATACTTCTAGCTGATAAAAAAGAAAAAGCCACTACACAAGTGTCAACAGTATCCTGAAGTCAACAGTATTTAGGAAAGGGAAATTTCATCTGGAATGCATGCAGGGAAGAGTCACAAAAACCCCATCTTGATGCAGAACTGGCCTCATTTGCTATCACATGCACTTTTTTCAGTGTTAGAATTCTTCCTTCTTTGCCATTTTAAATGCATTTTCTGTAGTTTCCTACATGAAGAGGTTCTTTCTAAGAACATTGGGATGGGAGATTGTGGGGTTTTCATTTTGTTTGAGTTTTCTAGAAGCTAAATATTACTAATGTTAATTTTTCTTGCCTTTTTACTCCTTATAAACATTTAAATTCATACACATTCTGGCATCTCACACTTTGCCAGCCCTCAAAGGGCTCAAAGGGGTTGATGGATTATCTTAGTACATGGGTGGCAAAATAGGAGAAGGAGGTTGCACAGTCAGAGCAATCAATGTCTGGAACAGTTTCTCATCTGTTCTCATTCTCTATTTCTCATGGAGAATCTCTCCATGAGAGACAACTTGGTATGAGCATCTTGCTTGTCTGAGCAAGATTCGAGGCTGTAAGGGTGAGCTAGGTAAGGTTAAGAGGGGCTGGCCCACATTTCCCATACAGAGAGCTCCAAAGGACAGGAACCACGGTTTTCCATGGGTTACTGATGTGGCAATCCATGTGCTATTGTCAGTGTCTGCCCTTTGCTATCTGCAAAGTGAGGGGTCACCTTGGTGCTTCCCAATTTGATAAAGCAACTTTCAGAAAAAGTTTCAGTTTTAATTCCCCAAGATGCATCAGCTCATGACTTTTTTGTCTCTTACCCAGCACACTCAATTAGAGTAATTGGCAAGAATACAGTGCCATTTTGGACTCAGTTATGTGATTGTCCAGCACCTCTCTGCATCTGTGGCCCCTCATTTCTGTGTGGCACAGTCTGGTCCAGACCAGCTCCCATTGGGAAACACCAGTCCTGAAAGTCTCAGGGAAATTTGTCTGGCATCCTAAAGAGCTTCTCTCATCCCAAACATCATCTCTAGCAGAGTGCAGGAGCTAATAATATCCCTCTGCTTCTCTAATATAGCATGTCCTCCTCTTTAGCTTTTACTGGTTGCATTACCAGCTGCTCCTTTGCCCCTACCACATGACTGAGTGTCAAAAGAAGCCATAAATCAGCTTATGGCATTCATAGAATGGTGAAATTGGTACTTTCTCCCCTTCTGAGGGACTGGAATTTCAAATGCAGCTTCTAAATATACTTTAAGATATTATTATTTTAGTTAGCATTTAAAGGATTTTTAAGAGACAAGACAAACCCAGCTTTTCTTGGAGAAAGTGTGTACTGAGATTTCCTCAAGAAAGTCACAGCCACAGGATGGCACAAGAGGGGCAAAGCCACAGTTCCAAACCAGGGATGTGCTGGCAACCACAGTCTTGGCCATGACAACCAAAACCCTTCCCTGGTTCTGTTGTGCTCATGCAAACATGTTTGTTGGAGAGCTGGAGCTTCCTGCAAATTCTTCCTTCAACTGCTATTATGAATAAAACACAAAATATCAGTATCAGTGTTTATGGCTTCCTAATAAAAATGCAGCAACTGCACATTAAAAATGAATGAAGTGCATGATCATGAATGTATATGTATATGTATGATTATGAATGTATATGTGATTTATTCTTATCAAACTAGCAAAAAGTTTCTCTCTTAATATTTACATTAAAATGCTCTGTGGAGATAGTTTCCTGAAATATTTTCTCAGCAAAAATGATTAGGTTTCAAGCACTAGATGGAAATAATGAACGATTGACCAAGGGGAAACAAAATAGAGCTAAATATTTTTTTAAATTCAGCAGCTAATTTAGAACAACTGAAATTTAAGCTGCTTGCATTCAGCTAGGAAATACTAACAGGAATAACTATTTGCTCTCTGCTAGCACCCTGTCTTTGGTTTCACATGGATGATAATCCAGGCTGCTTTTGCCTTAGGAGTCAGGAGTTATGTTTCCCACTGACCTTCTACAGAACCTTCCAAAAATAGGGAACTGGGAAAGGGATGGCACCAAGCACCCATGGAGTGCTGGTGGCTCTTCCTGCTTTGCACCAGGGATGCAGAAGACTTCAGCTTTCATTTTCTTAAATGCTTTTTCACCATTTCTCTACAAAGATGACCATGAAAACACTAACTAATGGAAGTAAAATTAATTTTAACCTCCTCTTTCTGTTAAACAAATTCTGTTGCATTTCTCTTCTAAAGAAATAATTTTAATATACTGCCACAAGCACTCAGGAATGACATTTTGGAGCCATCAGCCGCAGGTCTTCTTTTTAGGTATTTGCTTTCTCAGGGTACATATAAAATTTTTTCCATGTGATGACTTAAAGTCTGATGACAATCAAAGAACGCATAAAGTGTAAAAATGATGTGATTGATACACTGCAGTCTTCCTGCCCTTTGAAGAAATATAGAGTGAACACCTACAAGCAAAGCCAGGACACAATGAGCTAATATTTAATATAAAAACTTGTGTGGCATCCCCCCTTTTAAGCTCCTTTCAGATAGAAGATAAGTAGAAATACAGACAAGTTGTTCACATTTAAGATGACTTTTAACCCCTACTACTTGTTTTCTGTTCTTGACCAAAAGACCAAATGGCACCACACTTTTGTTTCTAGAAGAACAAAAAGTCCCAAACAGCACCCTGTCACAATTCTTGAAAAGCAAATGACTTTCACATGGAAAAACTGCAATAAATTCATCTTGGCAAGTGACACTAGCTCACAAAGTTATCCATATCAACTTTTGGGAATGAAAACATATGTCAAGGTCTTTGACAGCACATTTTCCATTTATCACACATTCTGTTTTACCACATTTGTTACAAGTACTACAACACGGTTTCTGCTGAAGCACAATGGACTTTTTTCAGGAGGAAACATTAATTGTTTTAATTGTTTAGAATTTCATACCCTGTGCAGGTGTGAAAGGCGCCAGTGACTATTCCTCCAAGTGGTATCCATTTCAGTGGTAAAACACCACTAATTATCCAGACATAAATTACACTTTTCCCTTATTCTTAAAAAGACCAAAACAAACCCCAAATATACACATCCCCCACACAGTCCTGCAGGGGTTTTATGTATCATTGCCACCATTTATATAGTGAATTTCATATAAATGAATTTTTCATATAAGTGAATTTTTCTTCACAAGAAAGATAGCTGCTCTGTTAAGACATTTTCAGATTACAGACCCATTCCACCCCCAAAAAGAATGGATTTAAATAGCATAAGCATTAAGAGCATGAAAATAAGATTCAGGCACTAAGAACTACTTAGAAGTCATAGTTCAGCTACAGCACAGCAGTCTGTGGGAAATCTTGGCTTTTAGATCCTCATTAAAGCATGCTTATCCTACAGATTCACACAATAAAGCCTTGAACAATGCTGAAATCATCCCCACTGCAGGTTGGCTTGGCACAACAGATGAGCTACCTTAAAGAAACCTTGCCTGGATATAGGGATGCTCATTCCCATCCCAGATGGTGGCGGGGGGGATATTTTCAGCCTGCTGTGCATTGCAGAATTCCTAGAGCTGAATTTACATTATTACAGTGATGGATTTCCCTGCAGAGGCACACACCAACCTACAACTGATAAAGTAATTGTTTAGTCCCCTGGGTAAAGAAAAATAATGTTCTAAATATGGTTCTAAATGCCACCCAATGATACAGGAGTTTAAATGGTAACTTGGTGTGTGAGCTTTACCAAGAGCCCCACAAGTGCCACAAAGTGAACAAGAGCAGGAGATGTCCACAAGCCACAAACAGAAGAGCTGACAATAAGATAATTCCCTGGAGCTCACTTGAGCACTGTCTCTGTTCACCCTTTGCAAATGGAGATATCAGAGCTCCCTTTTTTTAATATCATGGTGGCACTAGGTGACAGCAGGTATTTATTATTGCTATACCCGGCTTTCTTGTGCTCATAAACAAAAATATCAGATGATCATGATGTATAGCACTTTTTATCCCCACTACTCTCCCACCCCAAACTGTGAGCACAGAATATTGTATATCTAGAGGGTCAAGCTCATTTGATATATAATATGCTATATAACATAGCCAGTCTCCATCTTGTTCACCTCCTCCAAAGAAAATGCTTGAAACTTTTTATTTTATAGAGGAATTGAAATGACAGAATTTTCAATTTTCTTCCTCACATACTCAAATATTTTGGGCAACTGAAGCCGTAGTTTGGATGTGTAGGTACAAGATCAGAAAAGCTAAGGCAGAGATAGAATAGGACTTGCCAAGGGATGTGAAGAATAATAAGAAGAGATTCTGTAAGCACATAGGTCAGAAAGGAAAGGCCAAGGAGGGTGTACAGGATGTATATGAGAAAAGAGAACTGGTGACTACAGATATGGAGAAGGCTGAGGTACTGAGTGAGGTCTTCACTGCCAGGCTTCCCAGTCTCTCAAGGGATTCTGCCCTCATGCAACCCCACCTGGAGAAAGAGGTGGACCTGTTAGATAGGTCTAGAGGAGAGCCACCAAGCCATCAGAGTTTTGGAGCACTGCTGGTATGACACTGGGCTGTGAGCTGTTCAGCCTGGAGAAGAAGATCCAGGGAGACCTCATTGTGGCCTTCCAGTGCCTAAAGGGAGCCTATGAAAGAAAGGAGAGCAGCTTTTACATGGGGAAATAGTGACAAGGGGGAATGGTTTTAAATTGGAAGAGGGCAGATTTAGGTTGGATTTTAGGAAGAAGCTCTTTACTGTGAAGGTGGAGAGATACTGGATGATGTTGCCCAGAGAAGATATGGATGCCCCATTCCTGGAAATGTTCAGCCTGGACAGAACTTTGAGCAGCCTGGTCTAGTGCAAGGTATTCCTGACTATGAGGGTTGGAATGAGATGATTTCTAAGGTCCCTTCCAACCTAAACGGTTCTGTAATTTTCCTTCCAAATTCCCCTAAAACTATTGCTACTTTTGAGGGTACATGGAATAAAAGTTTTCCTATCATTTATGGAAATTATTTCTTAGCTGCCTCAATCAGCTTATGTGAGCTACCAATGTGCAAGGTTTTAATGCAAAAAATGTGCAATAAAATATATATATGCTAAATACCAGCTGTCTCTGAATTCTACCAAGAGGTGTTGATTAGACATAAGGCAAAAGGTACCAGACTGGGTGAGCAGCAGAGGTTGTCAGCAGGAAAAAAAATACAGTATTACAAAGATGACAAGAGAGGCCTGGTTCTTTGCTAATTTGTTTACAAGCACATGCATAAATTCCTATTATAGATAATTCTGAATTTAAATTGCTATTTAGGGATTTGCTTCCTTGCCTAGCATTTATCAAAATTTTACAGAAAACCTTCTTGTTGTTCTGAGGAAAAAAAACCAAATCAAACCAAAGCAAGCAACAAAACAAAAACCAAAAACACCAGAATAAAACCACAAAAAACAAACAAACAAACACAAAAAAACCCCAAAAAACAACCCAAAAAACCTAAAAAAACCAAAAAACAAACAAACAAACAAAAAAAAAACACCAAAAAAAATCCCAGAAATCCCCAAAGGCTATTTTAGTTCAAATTATTTTCATAACATTTTGGCAAAGCAATTTTCTGCATTTTCCCAAGACTTTTAGGAAAAGGATTGTACCAATTCCTGTTATCCAGATGTGGTACCAATAAGTAGCATATAAACATCAGGGCCCATTAAGGGATATTAAGGTGATAAAAAAGCATCACTTCAAAATTAAAACTCACAACAGATTTAATTTAATTAGCTGCCTAAAATAAACCTGAGCATACAATATTAGGACATGCAAGAATGCAGCTTCAGAAGAACCTTAATCTGAGCAGAGGATGAGACTCCCAGGGCATTTCTGCTTGAGGAGTCACTGGCAGCACGTGAGGGATAACTTCATGTGTGCCCTCAAGTCAGTGAAGTATTTGGCCTTGATGTCATGAAAATAACAGAGTTTTGTTCTACAAATAGTCTAACTGGCAGCATCTCATTAATGATGCAGTCTATATGTGTGCTCAATGTCAAGAAATTATGAATTTTGTTGTATTTTTATATATGCAATCATCTGTAACTGTTGAAAAACAAAGCACTCAGACCAGCCCATTTCCTAACAAAGGGACCTTCTGTCACACTCTGCACTGCTCCTGTGACAGTGTTGATGACAGGACAATCTTGAGTTTAAAAAGAGCAAGAAAAAATTTTCTGTCAATTCATTGGTGTTACTGGACCAACTAACAGGACTCAATGAAAGTCTTACCTGAAAAAAGTTGCATAGTTTTTATTAAGTATGTAGCGTTAACAGAAGTGTCCACTCACTAGGAAGGATTCCACCAACATAAGTCACCTTTTCAATTTTCCAAAGTCAGTGCAATAACCTGAGTTTCCATCACCATATTATGCTTTCACAGATTTTCACCAAGTTATTTCTCCCCATTACACTATTATAAAAACAGTTGCCAATACTGACATTATTAAAAAATAAATAAATTTTTTTGCATAAATAGGTGCAGCACTTAAGAAAACTCTGCAATGACAGAGTGGGTCCAGACCAGTTTTTTTTCTTTCAGATCTTCTCAAACCCTTCACCCAAGTACCACACTGGGCCAAACCCTGCCCTGCACCTCCAGCCATGGATTCAGCACATCCATGGTCCTGGAGCAGGGGGACCTCACAAGCTGCAAACCATCATGTGCTGTCAGCAACCTCCACAAATCTCACAGACATCTGTGGCTTATCAAGCCAGCAGCATTTTTCCTACATTAATCTCCACTAGGCCTGCCCCAGCTTTCATTTCAAAAGACTTGGCATGACATCTTAAAAAAAAAAAAAAAAAAAAAAAAAAAAAGAACAAAAAATTTAAGAAAACTACTCAGTTGCTTGAGATGCAGCTGGTTAGGAGCACTGCCTTTGAAATGTGAGCACATTGCAGAGATGTGGACATGCCCATTGCAGCACAAGGGACAGTACTAATGACTGCAAAAGGCTTTTAGAAGATGCTTTTGGGTGATCTCTCCCCTTCTTTTGGGAGAGTTTGGGGAGTGCTTTAAGTAGCTGCTGTGCTGGGGGGTTCATCTGGATACAGTGCCCTTGTGTTGAACACTCTCCACCAGCCAGGGGTTCTCTCAGCATCTCTCCAAAACCTGCTGGAAGGGCTGCAGCACCCTCCTGCTGGCCACGTTGGTGTTCTCCAGTGCTGGCTTTGCAGATGGTGGCCAGGTTAGGGCAAGAGCCTTCACTGCTGATGTGATGGAAGCCCAGGAAACTGCTCCACCACACTGCGCATGTCCACCTTGGACCCCTCACCACACTGGTCATTATCCTTCCCACAACCTGAAGGATCTCTTGTAACCTTTTCATAAAAATCTTAGGGCATAAGCAGTAATTAACACTCATTTTCTTTGCACAGCCAAGAAACCATAATACAACAAAAGCCCAGCCACCAGTGCCTCAGTTTACCTGAGCAAACCTTTCAATGCTCCTATAGAGTGCAGGTGGGGCAGGTAAATTGTCATTCTTATGGGTCCAAAAGCACAGGAGTAGGAGTGGCTGTGCTCCACACAGATGAAAAACAAAAGGACTAATGGTATTTATAGTTACAGCCCATTTTCAGCTCCAGCTGTCTCAAAGCAGAGTGATATAAAACACCTAAGTTCATTGTATTTCACAAGAGCATATCCATATCCTCTCATATCACATTAAAAATGTCAAAATATCTTTCTGTCCAGAGCAGGCATGCCAGGAAAAGGTCAGAGCAGCATTTTCACTGCTGAGCACGTGGTGCTTATCACTAGACCAACTCTTCCCTGCCATGAACATCTCAAACTGAGTTATCAATTCAGAATCCTTCATTCTACAGCAGAGTGATGCATTTAAAAGCAGAAAACTTAACACTTTTCAGGTCAAGAGAATGTTAAAAATTTAATTTCTATTTTCTCCAGAAATTTAACTGAGCAATTTCATTGTTAATGTTTTCAAGAAAAGAACTGGTAGCTCACTTACCTCTTTATAGTGGTCTATGCATGTACTAGGAAATATTTATTGCATTGTGAGTTTGAAATTACTCACTTGAAGCAGCTTGGGAGCAGCTTTCAGTATCACTGAATGTCCAATGGCTCCATTAAATGAATGGGGCACCAAGATGCTTGAGTCTTCACATAGGCAGGAAAAACTGTGACTAAAATATCTTTTCAAATTAAACTTCACAGCCAATTCATCCTAGTCCTGAAGAAGCTGAGAATTTATAGCTCACGTACTATCTTGAGGCAGGGCTGTATTTAGGAGATGTTGGAGTCCCATCAACTTTGACATAAGAATTTGTTACATTTAGAGACCAGGAATTTAATAAAAACAGGGTTTCATTAAGAGGACTGCCAGAAACACCCATCCAGTATCTCAGGGAAACTCTGGTCTTGCCTTACTAATCATTTGCAGTCACAAAATGTAACTCCACACCAATTATCTGATAAGCAATCTGAAAAAAATTCTTTCTTCCAGTCACATTTCTTTAAAAATTAGATTTTTTTAATGTAACCAATGTGATGGCAACTCAAAAAGACTTGAAATCTCATCCCTCTACCTCTATACTGAGTTTAGACTGTCCCATCAGTTCTGGGGGACTTCTACAAAGCAGAAGAAAACCTATGAGTGCGTCAGGGATCATAGAATCACAGAACCATTTGGGTTGGGAAAAACTCCTGAAATCAAGTCCAGCCTTTGACTCATCACCACCTTGTCAACTAGACCATGGCACTAAATACCACATCCAGTGGCACTGAACACCTCCAGGGATGGTGATTCCACTACCTACCTGGAGAGCTCATTCCAGTGCCAGACAACCCATGAAGAAATTCCTCCTGACTGTTCTTCTCCAAGTTCCATACTGCAAACCCAGGTTTACAAATCTGATGATAACTCTTATATTTCATTTTCTGTCACAAGAAAAAAAAGATATTGGGTAATTCCCCAATGATAAACCCCAACAGACATGCTTAAGAGAAAAATTTGAAAGAATGACACCAAAATCAGTGCAGTTGCATTAATATAAACCCTAAGCTCAACCTTCTCACTCCATTTTTAACACTTCCTTTCTCTGATCTACTGTAAATCTCTTTGGAGCTATGGACAGTCATTTCTCCATGTCCAGATTACCAGCCTGTAATGGAAATGTAATACCATTTTGTATCTATTGACAAAACACCACTGAGGCCACGTTTGCCATTCCAGGGGCAAACCCTTGAACCATCAGTCATTTCTCTGGCTTCATCTTTAAAGGATGTTTGGAACAACAAAGAGCATACAGTTTCCCACTTAATGTGAAGCAAAATGCAATTCCATAGGAAGACACTTGACTGCTCTTATCTGAGAGATATTTTTCTTTTCCTTTAAATGTTTCCCCCATGCTACCTCATCTTGACCTATTTCTTTATCTCAAGCACTGTTATTCCTAATGTTTTGGTCAACTAGAGATGAAACTGCCACTTTTTCTGATGCCCATCCATGTCCAACCATAGTGATCTATCAGCTATGTGCCATGAACTGGAGCTATTTCTATTTTTTATTTTAAATAGGCTTATCCATGCAAAAAGGGAATATTGCTTGTTCTTGTTGCAATCAGATTTATAGAAACATAGAAGATAAAGTTGGAAGGGACCCACCAGAATCATTGAGTCCAACTCTTGGCCCTGGTCAGGACACCCTTAGAATGCCACCACATGTCCCAGAGCATTGTCCAAATGCTTCTTGAACTCTGCCAGGCTTGGTGCTGTGACCACTGCCCTGGGGAACTGTTCCAGTCCCCAGCCACCCTCGGGGTGAAGAACCTTTTTCTGATATCCAGCCTGAACTTCCCCTGACCATATAATGCCATTTCCTCAAGTTCCCTTCCACATATTTTGTATACAGAATGTATGTATTTGGATGGTGTGTTAGTTAGATTTTATTTCATCAAGCTCTCATGAAATTTGAGCATTTCAAGCTGAAATAGTATTTAGAGTGCTCAGGGTTTAAAAGCCTTCCCACTTACCAGCAGCTTCTGTCTCCCAGGGCTCAGACCCCTGAGCCTTAGTGTGGCTTGTCAGCTTTCCTTGGCTCTGGGTTTGCCTGCCACCAGCTAAACCATAGAAAAACAGAACACATTTCATTTACATCTCATCTGTTCTCAGGCTTGGGTTTAAGTCATGTTTTTAGGAGCTCTGCTTCTTGTTCACAGTAGTTTTTGCATCTAAATCAGGAGGGTTGTTAAGCTGTTGGGCTTGTGCTTCCCCCAGGTTTCAATTGAATGGGCAGCAGTTTTGGGTGTAATACAAGTGTTTGCTTCCATAGGAATATTTTAGAGCGCTCCTCACTATGGCAAGTAATGCTCTCAGCCCTGCTGCCCTCTCATGACTCAGAGCACTTTGCTGACATCACTGCCATAAGCCTGATGTGACCAAAGTCCTCCTGTACAAACCCAAGGGTTACACATTTCCTTTAGTTGCCCCAGGCCCTCTAATGCCTCTTGGCTGTTCTTCTCAGTCATGGCCTGGTTTGGAAGGAACCTTAAAGATGATGTAGCTCCAAAGCCCTGTTTAGGGAAGAGATACCTTCCACTGGAGCAGGTTGTTCAGAGCCCCATCCAGCCTGACCTTGAGCACTTCCAGGGATGAGGCACCCACAGCTTCTCTGAGCAGCCTCTTCCAATGTCTCACCACTCTCACAGTAAGGAATTTCCTTCTGATATCTAATCTAAATCTGCTCTCTTTCAGTTGAAGTCATTAGCCTCGTCCTGTCACTACAGTCTCAAGTCTGTAATTTTTCTGCCTTTATTTTTTGTGTCTCCTATGTGTTGCATCATTTTTTTCACTAAAGCTTCTTCACCAAAACCAATGAAGAACACTTTCATTGCTAGCTGCTTCCCACCCAAACAGTTCTCTTTCCCCACATCCTATTGCAAGAGACATGGTATACCCAGCATCACCAAGAACAGTGTGGGTCAACTTCAAAGCAGGCTCCTATTGACATACTAATTACCGCCACCTCAGAGATTTCATGTGCCAATTTCTTCAATAAATAGGCTCTGCCAGCAAAGAGGTGAAATTATTGTTTTAATATTAGCCTTCCTTTTATCTTTGAAAAGGAGCATTTGTTTTGGCACTGTCAAGACAAACCTTAATAAACTGACTGGCAAACAGTGTGTTCAGCAATGAAAATGATACCCGGACAGGGATTATAATGTAAGCAATGAAAGGGAATAGAGAGATTTATGAAAGGATGTGATTTATAATGACTTTAAGGAGGATAAGCTTCTACATCTGTGATTGCTTGATTCTATAATATTTTAATTGATTATCAGAGCTAAAAGGTTTATTTTTTCATGTGAATAAAAGCTGTTTTACTTCAGCTTTCGTTTGCATTTATTTTACAGCCTATATTAACATGGATATTTTTTCATACATTTTGGCTCCATCATGTTGTAATCATTCCATAGGCTTAGAAACCTAAATTAGCTTGGGCTGGGGGAGGGACCTAGGAAAGCTTGTGGTTACACCTGTTACTCTGCATAGTAGTGGATGGGGTTTTTGGGATTTTAGATGAAAAACAGTATCGCTCCACATTGACTCATCATCCTTTTCTTTACTCTCTGCTGCCAGGTCCCCCAGCAATGACCACTCTCCCCATCAGGCTGGTTTTCATCCATGCTGACAAAGTCAACACAAACCCAAACAATTCAGGGAGGCACCAGAAGCCATCCAAATTTTTGCACCCCACTGAAGGCAAAAGGTACTAAGCTGGTAACTCCCTCTCCAAGCCTTTTCTGAAACAAGTTAGGCTTGGTTACTATTTATTTCTCTATAAACTAATCATTCTCTCACCAACTCAAAATTCAAGGAAGCCTTTAGGTGCTGGTGAACATTTTTTTAAACAGGTACAGAAACTCACAGTGCTGCTCATATAGGGTTACTCTCATACCATGGTTTTAACTTGCATTTACAAAAAAGGTGGGATTTGACTATATTTTAATAACATTTCTATTATTTATAGAATATATTATTGATAGATATTTGCTAACAGAGTGCAGGAGTGAGGAGGGAGCACACCCTGAGTTGTACCTGCTTGTGAATATCAGGCACTTGTTTCTGAGGCTTTTAAGGAAATTGTTAGTTTTTGTACAGTCCCCCAGCCTCATTCAGCATTTGGAGATGGAGGCAATACATCAGAACAATTATGGCTGGACTCTATGATCTTTAAGGTCTTTCCAATCTAAGTGACTCCATGACTCTACAAAGTTCTGGGGTCCCTGAAGGTACCAGTCAGGATGAGATAAAACAAATCCTGGGAAAGTCCCTGGGCAAGAGGCAGAAACAGCCTAAAGCTCAATGGCTTTCAGCAAAAATAGTAGAAGAAAGAATTTTCTGTCACTCAAACAAAACAAAACAAAAGAAGAAAAAAAAAATCCAACAAAATAACCCCAAAAGACCATCTCTATCAGAAAGCTTTTAAATCTAAACAGCAATGACATTTTTAAGAACTGACATTTGAAAGCTCTTACCTCTTTTTACAAAAAAATCAATTCTTCTTAGCATTGCATTTGCTTAAAAACCAGGTTATACTACATTAATCCCATTCATTTCCTAGCTGAATTTTTCAACTAAGATTTTAATAAATTTTTTATTCCCTTATGAAATGTCAGTGTAATTTCTCCACAAAAAGCCCTAGAAGCCAAAAACTTTAAGTAAAATTTACCTCACTTGATTTAAGTGGCTGTGTAAGAGTAGACTCATTTTGGGGAAAAATTGCATAAAAATCAAAGTCTACTTACCATGTAAATGGTAAACTTTCTCTAAGCAGTGAGCAATGCAGATATCCTAAATGAATAAGTAAAATAAAGGTATAGGTCAGAAGGGTTCAAATTTCCTCTCTGAAAGCAAGAAAGCCTGAATATCCAAGTCTAAATATTATTTCAGTGACATTTGCACAAGCAGACCAGCCTTCATATCTGTCAACATATAACAGAATAATTAAATACAGTCTTAAAATTAAAGATGAAACAAATGTTTAGTTTCCTCTCCCTACAAATCTTTCAACAATTATTGTTCCATTTCATAGGAAAGCCAGCAAAGCTTTACTTTTGAACCATGCATTTGATGTGCATATACGCAAAATGTTTGTTAGAACTGTTGGGGAAGAAAAAAAAGATGTGATTAACTGGCTACTGCAGTGGATATTTTTAAGAGAGTAAACATCAAATTAAAATGAAGACCACCATCCCATAGTACATTGTGCAGACCAAAGTGGAATCAGGCCCTATGAAGATCAGTAGGGATTTTGCACGTTTGATCTGTACTGGACATGTGCAGATCATCTTGCTTCAAGCCCAAGGCTGACATGTATTTTTAGAGTCCTGCAGTGCCAGTTTTACCTTTCAACACTTGATGGAGCAGTTTCCCTGGATTTCCAGTTGCCTGGGTCCTGCTCCAACCCACCTTCCTGCTACCTCAATCCACCACAAGCATTTCCTACCAGCTTGGTGCTGTGAAAGAACCAGCCCAAACTCAGAGACTTGTAGGAAAACATCCTACCAAGTGTAACCTTACACAAAAAAAAGAAAGTCAGGAGCTAAATATTCAATTTCTTACATTCATATTGTTAATTTTTTAAAAAATGTTGCAATTCTCTGTTGTTTAAGTGAAGCCATTACAATATATTCTGACACAAGGAGAATTAAAAATTGTTTGGACAATTCCCTCAGGCACACGGTACAATTCTTGGGACGTCCTGTGCAGGGCTAGGGCTTGGATTCAATCCTGATGGGTCCTTTCCAACTCAGCCTATTCTGTGATTAAGCAAGGATTTGGAGAATAGACCTTAGGGCTTTGTTCTGGAACATTTTCCAGAAAAGAAATTGGCTGGCTGGCAGACAGTATCAGGTATGGCCAGCATCCTCCAAAGGAGGTTTGCTCATCTCAGTATAAAAGCAGACCTCAGCATGGGTCTCCCTTCTTGTGTCAACATTGTCAAAAATCTGCTTCTCTTTCACAGAAAACTTCATAGGGAAAAACAAAACAAAACAAAACAAAACAAAACAAAACAAAAAAAAACCAAAAAAAAACCAAAAACAAAAACCCAAACTACACAGTCAGCCAAAGGAATGGACCAAACTGATTTGGCAAAGGGCCACCTCACACCTTATAAAATAAGCTCTCAACTTCATTAAAGATATACAGTTATAAGCTAACATAGAAATAAGGATACAGGACATTCTTCTGAAGGCTTTAAAAATCCTCTGTAATCAATATACTGGCAAAATACAACTTCAGCAGCAGCAGTTCAGTATCTGGCTTACATACTGATCCTTTAATCTTGTCTGCTACAATGAAGCTGAGAGTGCCAGTAAATGCCATGCCATAAAAGGTGGGTATTTTCACATACTTTCCTATGCTTTGCATGATTAGAGCTTAATTCTATTAATCACAAACTTCCTGAATGAAAATGGGGTTTTGGGCAAATTGTCAAGATTTCATGATGACACCTGGGAATTGTAGTCTTCGGCTGAGAAGCAACCTTTTAAGCATAACATGAGTCAAAGTTGCTTCCTCCCTTTTCTGTTTGCAAATTTCAGCAGTTTCCCTTTGTGAAAAGTGATTCTTACTCTGTATTTTTAATGTAAGATTTTGTACTGCCCTCATGGTAAAAAGTGATAGAGCTGATGCCATGGGTGACCCCCAGCTTGCAACCAAGCAGTCCAAGAACTGGGGAGGCACATGTACAAGATTGCAGACTGCTCAGTGAGATCTGTTTTAAAGAAAGCTGCTGCAGTTTTCTCATAGTCTTGTGCTGAAAGGTATTGATTACTATTTTGATTAAGAGAAAGACATCCTAAGAACAGACTGCTGTCAGTTTACACCTCAGTGGTGAAGCCAAACTTCTTATATTTCCACTGTGGTAGACACTCAAAAGGTAAAGAAAGTCAGGGACAATAAAAAAAAAAACAAACACCAAAACCCCAACAACAAATCCTGAACAAACAAACATCAAGAAAACCCACCAAACCAAACCAAACCCAACGAAAGCCAACCACAAAACCTCTGCTTTGATCCCATTTGATGCAATTGAATTGGCCAAACAAAAATGTACAAGACCAGCAGGACAGGAAGGGGGGGGGAAGATAAAGAAGCAACCCTAACATGAATGCAGAGCTGCTGAAATTTGAAAATAAAAGTCAGAGACACTTCCTTGTACCAGTGTTCTAGCCTGGCCCCTGGACCAAGTCCCTGACTGGCATAAATCACAGCAGCTTTGCTGAGGCTGCCTGTATTTATGGCAGGTGGGAGCTGGCACTGCAGCTGTGCAGAGCTTCAGGTCTCTACATGTGTAGTTCCTGACGAGTGCATGGCCAAGGAGGGTCAGCAGCAAACCTCACGTACTATCCTGGTGGCAAAAATTGCTCCTTACTTCTTCCCAAACCACTGTAGGAAACTGGTCAGGCTAATCTGGAGAAAATCTATCATTTCATCCTTTGCCTATTTCTTCTACAACTCTGGCTCTGCAGGCTTGCAGGGACACCTTCTGAGCATTAGAAATTACTCTTGCTCAGGAAGATTGAAGGGTCTCCTCCTTCAGGGTGTGACTAAGACATCAGCAACGTTTGATCCCCATCACTCCAGGGCTTGACTGAGCACAGTGTGATCCACCCTATTCCTGTTAAATTGGAAAATATCCCATAAACTTGCTCAGTCCATGTGCTTTATCATTTAGCATAAAAAAAGAAGAAACCCCAAACAAACCCCACCCTCTGGGAGGAAACAGATCAGTGAAGATTAAAGGAAGCAAAAGTGAGTCTCTTCCCCCCAAGGGCTCTCCAAACCCCATCAGGACAACAGCAGCGCAGACCTTTGAAACTACTTGGCTTAAATGGTTGTAGTGAAACTAAAGCCCAAGGCCACAGGCTGGGGGTACACCCTGTCCCAGCCTGTGGCAGGAGGGCACAATGCACAGGCTCCCCTCACACTCTACATCTTAAAATTCCTGCTGTCATAACCCAAACTGAGGTGCTCCCAGCTTCACATCCTGACTTTTTGTGATACTTTTGCAGTGCTGTTAGTAGGTATCTCCTTTCAGAGTAGAAGCAGCTTTCAAGCTCATTACTGAGCAGACTTTATCTGAAAGGAGCTGCTGTCCCTCAGGAATGTAGTGGAAAATATGAAACCACAATGAAAGTTATATCTGGAAACTTCCCATGTGATGAGCTTAAACTTTGTTATGGTAAATATGCTGCTTCTGTTCAGCAACAACCTTGGCAGAGCTACATTTTTTTTCCCAGAAATCAAGTCCTGTATTGCTATGTGACAAAAGTAAATAATGACTCATTAAATGATCCTAAGAAGAAAAACTGAAGGCTTGCTCCTCTCAAAGGTATTTGCACTGGGAAATTTGATAATGTCACCAACCACAGAGCAGATATTACTTGAAGGTTTTCTCCCTTCGTTGAGCCAGCCAGGAGCATGCTGAAACCACTGCTCTCTGTGGTTGTGCAGTCACCTTCACAACAAGGCTTTGTTTTTCCATCCTCAAATACAGAAAAAGTTATATATCAATAGAGCAGTGTGAAGAGTTAGAAGCAGTGTCACAGTTGGTGTTTTCAGTGCCAGGCACACTGTGTTTCAGAGAGCAACTCTGTCACTGGAATGCTTATTTCAATTCTACTTGAGTTTAGCTAAATACTCCAAACCCAACTCCTTTAAGATCCATTCACAGCCCTGTGCTAAGCTAAAAACTCATGCAAGACTCCCAAAGGCAAGAGGCAGGTTCATTGAACAAGCAGGAAACCACAATACAGCATGTGAAACACCTGATACTCCACCATGCAGCAGGGACTTGAAGCCAACTCCAAAGGCATATTTAGATTTAAAGAAATTATTCTTCCCCTCAATTTCACAGCAGCTAAGGTATCGGCACTGGCACAGGCAATTTGTTTATGTCTCTTAAGTTACCTATGCATAGAATATTGCCCCAGTCTTGACTGGGGTTTTGATGGGGGGAGGAAAGAATGAGTTGTCTTTCATTTGCAACCACCACATTGGCATTGTAAGGCCCCTGCAATAATACTCTTCTTAGCTATCTCTCTGGCACCTACAGAAATGGTGCCTTGATCTTTAATAGATAGACTAGAGATGCAAAAGTCATATCTATTAGATTGAAAACTAGGTAAGTTCCATTTAAGAATAAATGAAACCCTTTTATGAAATTTGTAGCAAATTCATACCTGGAACTTTAGTTTATTAGAAGTAGCTGTCTACAGTAATGGGGATATTCATTCGTATTTGCAGCTTGGCTCTCAATTATTGAGATTTACAATTTTTTTATACATTTTCATCCAAGTACATATAATTAAATTAGATGCACTCTTTCTACAATAATTACTTCACATTGTAGGTTTATAACTACATTCCTTTTTCTTTTAATGCACATATTTTTCCATGTGCACTCCTTGCGTACCTCTGTGATCCCTAGGTGCCCCCCAGCACTAGCTGACACTGCCAGGAGCTCCCTCTACACTCCTGGCCACGCTCAGTCACAAGCCTGGGTGCTATCCGAGCTCCAGCTTGTACTCCTGGAATACAACTGGAATGCATCAGCTTTAGGGTAGCACTCATCATCCTTTCCAGTCTGCATCTGACCCAGCTGTCGCTGGGTCAATTTTAGAGGAAAAACACCCTCTGAAGAGGAGAACCTATCTGCCCAGAGAGGGATGATGCTTCATGTGCAGCGCTGGGCAAGTGGGCAGCCTGAAATCAATAGAAACAGATGGATCCTCTTTAAGTGCTTGCCACACACTGCTCTGAGCCTGGATAACTTTCACCAGGTGCAAAACCTCTACCTTTATCCAACTTCCACAGAATATACTGGAAATGCTGTGCCATTATCAGTGGATTAAGGAATTAATTTCATGGCAGTTCCACAGCCTCAATGATTTTTTCTTTGATCTGCATTAAAAATCCTCAGATATTTTAGTCCTCTTTAATAAATCCAATACCTTCTTTTTCTCATCAGTTATTTGCTCAGGGTTTAAATACAATATTCTGGGTACTGTACAGCTCTGAAATGTCTCTAACTTCACTTTTATTTTCTCCCTTCTGCTCCCCACCTTCCCCACAGACCACATC
This sequence comes from Vidua macroura, assembly GCF_024509145.1. Classification (NCBI taxonomy): domain Eukaryota; kingdom Metazoa; phylum Chordata; class Aves; order Passeriformes; family Viduidae; genus Vidua; species Vidua macroura. The sequence continues at coordinate 49,767,354 of NC_071576.1, forward strand.
CTACTTTCTCACATCTGTTCTGACAACACACAAAATACTCTGGAACGGGAAAAGAAAGGAGTAAAATTTTGAGTCACACTAAAAGCCAGAGTGGCATTCTCTCAATGTCTCCAAAGTCAATACATTTTGTGAATTGCATATGCATGTCAAAACTACCAGGCTGTGCCCACATCCACATTCGTGTCTCATTTCTATCTCAGTTCATCCAGCCAGGTTAGCACAAGCTGGAGGATGCTGTGCTTTCATCCCTGCTCATGGAAAGTAATGCCACATATCTCCAGCTTGCTCTCTTCACCGTCGTCAGTTTGGACCCAGTGCTGAAATGATCCATATTATTTAGGTGACAGCCTGTCTAGAGGAATGGAGCAGCTCTTTCCTACAAAGACAGCAGGTACAGCCACCCCTGCTTAGCACTTACCATGTGCAGGACACCTTCCCCTAAAGCAATGCCCACAGCACTAAAGCAAAAACTCCCTCTGCAGAAATTACTCGAGCTCTGCTGAGGTGCATGAAATGTCCATCTGGCAGCCTGCTCTGGGGACATCCTGCTGTACCAAGTTTTGTCAGCACATGTGTTTGAACCTCTGGCAATGTATGCTCACAGCCCAGAAAGCCGAACGTGTCCCGGACTGCATCCAAAGCAGCGCAGCCAGCAGGGCAAGGGAGGAGATTCTGCCCCTCTACTCCTTCTGTCCCTCTGCTCCTGACACCCCACCTGCAGTGCTGCATCCCGCTCTGGGGTCCCCAGCTCAGGAAGGACAGGGACCTGCTGGAGCGTGTCCAGTGGAGGCCACCAAGGTGATCAGGGGGATGAAGCACCTCGCATGTGACAAAAGATTGGCAGTGTTCAAGGCCAAGTTGGATGGGGCACTGAGCAACCAGACCTGATGAAAGATGTCCCTGCCCATGGCAAGGGGTTGGAACAAGGTGACCTTTAAGGTCCTTTCCAACACAAGCCATTCTATGATGACTGTGAAGTATTTAAGGAAAAACCTGAAAGAACAACTCAAAATCTTATTAGAGACTGCTTTGGCTAGAAATACCTCGTCAGGAAAGGTTAGCCAAAAGCATGGGGCTTTCTCTGTCATAGACCCTGTCAGAGGTGCTATTAAATGTTATCAACTGGTCTTTCTGGTGAGTAATCCCTAAATTTCATCTGCAATCCCTAACTTTCATCTGCAATTCCTAACTTCCATCTGCAGATGGCTGTGTGAGTGGATTTTTCCCAAGCAGCTCAGGTGTGCTCCTGCACTGCCCTTCTCCCAGTGAGCTGCTGTCCACTGCGGCACAAGGGAAACCAGCTCGGCCCACAGTGGGGTGGAACTAGTTTAGGTAGTAATGTCTGATACTAGAGGAGCATGAAATTCAGTCCTATCATAGCTGAAATGCCTAAGCCCCCCCTCCCACCCCCAAAAAAAAAGAAAAAAAGCTACTATTGCAAAACCCTCCCAGAGGCTCCTAAACTGAGCTCTGGAAGTCACTGTCAAGTTGTAAGCCATTAAAAGTTGTGTATCTTACAACGTCCTATCACAAAAATGAAACAAAATACATCTACCCACTGCAACAGTCACACAGAATTTTATCTGCTGCTCGAAGCTGTAGAGATGAGTTTTCAGGCCTGCATTCTCAGACCTGTTGTTGTGCACACAAAAGCAGCCCACTCAACAACCACGTGCAATTGGCAGCGCTGCCAGAGGGTTTATACACAGCAGAGAAGACAATGAGGAGAAAATGCACTGTCACCAATTCCTATAAACATACAGCCCTTCCCTTCCAACACAAAAACTAGGGCCAGGAGTCTCATTGGTTTGCCTTTAGCCAAAGGCTGAAACATACAGGATTCCATCTAGAGAAGTCAAACTCAACTCAAAACACAGAGAATGGAAGAATAAGATCTGCAATTACTCTTCCTGTTACATTCATCACCCCACATAAGCAGTAAAAAAACTGAACTGTGGAATGCTTAAAGCTCTTGTCTGGGTTCCCCACTAACAATTTTCCCTTCACCAAGAAAGCCACAGATAATGCAATCCAGGGAAAGCTGGGTTAGGCACACCAGGACCAAGAAAGAAAAAGTGATTTGCTCAGTGGTGACAAACCCCCACTTAAGTGCCCCAAAACAATAGACTTTGAACCCCCTCATCAATGGCATTTCCACAGTGCCTAGAGAGTAGGATGTCTCCTGTCTGCCTGAAGGCAGTCAGCCAAAAAGGAGGTGACCAAGGCCTTGACACCCCAAAGGATTCCTTTTCCCTGGTGCAAAGCCAGAGAGGCACCTCTTCCCTAAGCTCCTCTGCACTCTGCTTATGTCCTAAGCTTCAGGAAGAGACCATCTCAAGCCCAAGGCAGGCGCAAGATCAGATTGGGTAAGTCTGTTGGGTTTTGATTGTTCAGTTGATATTGGGTTTTGTTTGTTTTTTGGTTTTTTAGTCCTTTTCTCCAGATTATTGGATCATTTTTCCTGATTTAATGCAAAATTTTAGCACTGTGTGTCATGAGTTATTAGCACACTCTACACTTGCATAACAGCATAAACAGTCTTTATACCAGCTGACTAATTTTCTTAATGGGTGTACAAAAATACCTGATTAACTGTATTTCTTTTTCACTGTAAATAAGAAATAAAAATATAACCAAAGCCTTTTTTCAGAGCTCTTATTCAGCTGATGTCACTAATCATAATTTGCTGTACCTTTCTGTTGCATGCAGAATGCTTTGTCAATGTAACTCGATAGCTGTGGAGGAAAGGACAAGGCCCTTCACTGGGGTGAGTTGTCAGAAATCCACTGGAAAATGAAAAACTACAGCAAGGCATGTCCCACCACCCTGTGTTTTTAAAATCTTTTTGTCTTGTTTGCCATTTCCTCCCATTTCTCTCTTGTAAGTGCTCAAAGCCTGAACCTGCAAGCAGCTCATTCCTCTAATGCCCAGCATTTACCCTCCTCACCACATCCAGGTGTCAAAGGCACAAATGCTCCAGCAGGAAAGCAGAGTGCACAGCTCCGAGGACAAATGCTCAGCACAACAGGAACTGCTCATTCTGCTGTCCAAGTGCTGTGTGTAGTATTTTTGGGACTTTCAAACATCCAATGCTTCATGAAGGAACAATATAAAAGTGTTCTTCAAAAAGGATAAAACAAAGTGTATCTAAGTACTGGTGGCACCCACCTATCCATCCAGTAAGAGGTCAGGGGAATACTTTGCCAGATGCTGTACAGACACACTCCCCTTACATTACTTATGAATGAAGAAACCCTGGTTTAAAAAAGCAAGAGCAGCTGTTAAGCTGAACACTGGGGTCTTTGAAAGTTATGTGACATCTTTAGAAGGGAAAAAACTAAAACTCTAATCACAAAAATGTGTTGCTTATATAAGTGATGAAATAGAGGAAAGAGTTGAAGGATCATTATTTTATTTTTTTTTAAATGTCCATGACTAATGCGAGTCCTCTTTGGTTACTTGCTACTGAAACATCAGAGTGTAAAAATATTACCCTCCTATTTGGTGCCTGTTGGAATAAGTCACTTTGTTTGTGCCACACTATAAATAATTGTATTAGTGGCAGGGAGTCAAACCATCTAATACAAGCAGATCCTGAGCACTTTACTTGTCTGGGCAAGCAAATGTTTCAACTCCACACATCTCTTAAAAGAGCAACTGTTGGCCACTAAATCTTACAGTCATACTTTTAGATTGTGCTTTGTCCAGAGATTTTTATTTTTTTTTTGGTATGACAGTTTCTGCTTTTCAAGAATGCACAGGGAAGCACAGTCTATTTTTAGAGTTTAGGGTTTCCTTAACCATTTCCTGCAGGCTACACCCTGGCTTTCTACTTGTGTTTTCTTTCATAATAATCTTGTAACTGGATCATAGGCAGAAATAATTAATATAGGTAGAAATAATTTACTATGCCAACTCCATAATAAGAAAGTCTCTAGGGGCTTGTCACTATAAGCACTATAAACCAGATCCAGATCTACAAACCCAGGAAATGTTGCAAACCCCACTTTAGAAACGTGGTCCCAGTTCTTTAGCAGTGGGAAGAAGATCAAGGTTTTAAAGGTGTCCTGCATAGCTTATAATTAACTTGGTGGCATGTTTAACTGAGAAAGTACCTCAACTGAAATTGATAACATTTTAACCATTTGCTATGACAAATTGACAATGTTTTTGCCAAGAGCCACAGTAAGATCCTTCTCTCCATCTGGGAAGATACATTCAGTGAGGGCTTTTTGGCCCTTTAGGGCACTGCTGTACTGCTCTGAAGCACAGAATACCTCCAGAAACTATAGAGCACTTGGTGACATTGACAGCACATGCAGTTGCATAGAACTCACTTTAATGGCACACTGCATCACTCCTTGGGTGAAGCTGGATTGCCACGGGCCAGAAGAGCACCCTACAGCCAGATGTGTTTTATGGACTTTCTCCTCTGGTCCTGCAAGGATTTTTTCTAACTGCACATGGAGTACAGGCCCAGTAAAAGCAGGACCTCTGATGATTTTTGAGTCTGTATTTTATCTTCCCTGCCTCTGTGCCAAGAAGCTGTATGACATAGGACACCATTTTAGTAAAAATCTTAACAAAACACAAACCCTAACATTTACACCATGTTGTCTGTTAACTGCTCCTTAGATTGCTTAATCTGATACAATGACCTTTGACTGAGATCTGTCCAGAAGGGCTAATGTAAGAGAGTTTTACCATCTGAAGTTTTAATTAAAGAAAAAAATAGCAACTTCTCATTCCTGTTTCACATCTTTCTTTCATGGGGTGAAGGTTGCCATGAATTGTTTCCAGCTCCATTCTTACATACCAGGTTCACTGTGAAACCTTGCTCCAGTGCAAAGACTTCACCCTCTCAGTCATCAGCTCCTCATGCAGCAGCACTGCCAGGTTTCTTTTTTGCTCAGGCCTTCAGAAATGCTTTGGTCCATAGCTCTGTCTGAAGTAGCACTGCATGGAGCATGTAATATCCAAGTACTGAGGGGGTTTTCAAGGATCTAACAAATATGGCTGCTGCAGGGAACTGTTTCTGGCTTCACACCATTGTTTGTTCTCTCATTAACACTTAGAAATAGAAGTGTTTGAAGATAGATGAAGCATGTGAAGGGAATTCTTCTCATCCATGTGCTGGACCTGCTATCTCATGGAGTCATATTGGGTGGAAGGGACTATTAAAGATCATCTAGCCCAATCCCACTGTAATAAGCAGGGACATTCTCAACTAGATCAGGTTGCTCAGAGCCCCATCCCACCTGACCTTCAATGTTTCCAGGGATGAGGCATCTACCACCTCTCTGGGAAACCTGTTCCAATGTTTCATCACTGTAAAAAATGTCTTCCTTATATCCAGTCTGAGTCTACTCTGTTTCAGTTTAAAACCATCACTCCTTGTCCTTTGCCTTAACTGTATCACTTCATCCCAGCACATCAAGCCAAGAGCATGCAAAGTGTCAGTTCATGCAAAAAACACCATGGCAACAAATGTTATAATTTCCCATAAGCCACATAGAAATTCCAGTATTATTAAAGGCAGGTAGTCTTCACAAGCAGTGTAGAATACAGTGCATAATCAGGATAGTCATAGAAACTCACAGGTTGCTCATGCTGCAGCCATATGGCACAAGGCAGAATATGTGTGAGAAAATGGGAGAAGTCACCAAATGTCAGGTATTCCTAACACAAAAAAATGCTGGCACAACACAAGGTCATGATGGCATTAGAATAGAAACCATAGCCAAATTGTATTTGATTAGGAATATTTATTAGGGATGTAGAGGTGAAGCCTTTTTGCCCTATTGAAAGGCAATGGTTCTAAGAGCCTTTTTATTTTACATAAATATTTATTTACTTTGAGTTAAGCTTTGATTTTAACTGAACCCTTTTGGATTAAAAGCCTTCAATTGCTCATTTTTCAACAGAGCAAAGGGCAACAGGCTTGATTAGTCTAATCTGCACTCTCCTCTCTGCTGTGGACAATGATGAGCTTGCATTTCAAAGTCTTGAGGTTGTCAACACTTATTGAATAAAGGATAACAGTTTCTCTTTCAGCTTCACTGTTAAGAGTTATTTTTATGTCAGCAAGGATTTACTTTTGTCTCTAATACAGCAACTTAACTATCTAAAAAGCTATAAAATGGGATGAATAACATGCTTGAATGACACGTGCATCAGCTCCATTGTTACACTCACCTACCCCACCAGACTCATATAAACAGGGCATCCAGAACAGACCCCACACTGCCTCCAATCACTCTCCTAAAGTCCCTGCATTTGGCTCTGAACTCCTTGCTGAAGAAACTGGCTTCTAATTCAATATAATTAACATTTCACCTCAACCATTGCTCACCATGACAACAAAAACCAACCCCAAACAAAAACATACCACAAAACAGAGAGAAACAAACTTCTAAACAAAAAAGTGACCTAAACTTAGCAGTGATTTACTCAAAGCCTCATAATTTCCAGGTCTTAAGTTTTATAGGTTCATCGTTTTAGTTAATATTAGTATCTAAAAAAAAAACAACAGACCAAACCAAACCAAAATGAAAACAGATGAAGAAACATCCACTTTGTTCCTCAAGTGGAAAGTCAGTTATGGGAGAAAATTAAAAAGAAATCTGAGTGAGATTCAGTTTGAAACCCAGTTTCAGTTTTCATATTGAATTCAAACTGCTGTGTCTGTTGTTTAAGCATAATTTATGAGAATTTGAGAATCCCTTTAAAAGACAAACTTAAGGTGAAGTTATCCCATTACACCATATCATTACCATTAATTTTCACAAGTGTACATTAATTTTTCCACTGCTGAGATTTTAGGCCTGTTGTTCTCTGATGTCCATAACAATGTAGTAATATTTATAAAGAAATTGAACATATGTTTTTAACTCAAAAAATATCTAAATGTCTAAAGGATCATGCAAAAGTGTTTCAAAAAATAAATGAGAAAATAAATGAGGTTTCTTTTGCCTACTACCAGAAACCACAATATGGATTTCCTCCATGTCCACAGGATAAATTGGAAATAAATCCATTGGTTTCAGCCTACAGCCATACATCTTCTGCAGTTTAGAAGTGACTCCCCTTAGTCAAGAGGCATTAAGCATTTGCAGGGGTGAGGGGGTGTCAGCTCAGCCCCATCTATCTAGCAAAGTGCAACATCAGTCCTTGTCATCCTCTGGAAAAGTAACCAGATGCCTTCACTAGGGCAAGGAGAGATCGTGTTTCATGGTCCATGGCTTGTGGAAGTGCTGCTCTTGCCTCACAGCTGAGGGAGGCTGGCCAATGTTCAATGCCTTATTAAACATGGATGTCTTCTCCTGCCCCACATGGCTGGACCTGCAGCAAGCCCACCTCAGTGTCTGCTGCAGATCCCTCACAAGGCTGATATTGAGGCAGGGAAGGACATAGTTCTCCCTGCCACCAGTGCTGCCCTATGCATCTTCCCAGGAAAAGCAATTTAAGAACATTATTTCAGCTCCTCCTTTTCCCCCTTCACCACCCACCTGAACTATGGCAGCGCAGACTGCGTTCAGAATCACAGCACCTTCCATGGTTTGAGTCCACTGCAAGAAAACTTACTCCTCTCTTGCTACAGGACCAGGGGGATTGAGGAGAACGGACAAATAATTAAAGAATGAGACCATGTGACGCTGCTGTTGATTTCCCCTGGATGCTGCAATCACTCACTCTGGGCAAAGTCACTGCAGGAGCAACAGCCCCATTTTCACAACCCCAAATTACATCCCATGAAGGAGAGTGCTGAGAATAGGGAACTTTCCAGTCACTGACAAATCATTTCCACCCCTGAACTCTCCAGTCACTCACAAATAATTTCCACCCTTCCACGCTACCGTGAGCCCCAGGCTGTGAGATGCTGCCACCCTGGAAGCAGTGTGGGTGTTAATTAGTTTTGGCAGTGTGGGCATTAATTAATTCTCCCCATACCCAGAGAGCACCAACAGCTCACTCTGGCCCTCCTGGACTGGGACCTCCAGCTGCATTTATTCAATGCCCATCAGCACTGTCAACTAAGTAAAGGCTCTTTCCACAGACTAGTTTTTAAAATTTTCTGCCTCTTTCAAGTGAAAGTTCCAGTAAAACACTGAAGGAGGGGACAATTTTTAATTTTATTACTATCAGGCAGACCATGAACCATCACACAGTCACATTCTTTCTTGCATCCATGAGTTTGATGTTTCCACTGTACAACAAAGGTCTGGAATGCAGCCCTCGCATAGCTAGAGACATAGAAAGACAGAAATGATAAAATAGGTGAATATAAAAAAATGTTTGAAGAGTTTAAATTTCAGCCTTGGGTACAATAGGAGCCTGAGACATGCCCTTGTGTAGATAGCATAACTTTCTGTGCTCAACTTTTCACGTCTTTTAATCATGCTGGAAGAAATTCTGACAGAGGCATATTCCAGGAGCTAAAGGGATATAGTGCCAATATCCCTCTGTCTGCTTTTTACTAAGTGAAGGGCACACTAGTATTTCTACATAAATAGTCAAGAAAAGAAGATACAAAGTTTTAAAATTTATAAACTGATTTCAACAGGTGGAAAATATTACCATTACATTATGACTTCTCTTGGCAGATTAACCTTGGGTCTCAAGAGACCTGAGAGTTCAACAACATCAGCTTTCATTCATGCATAAAGATGTAAAACCTACCTGAACAGCTCTATATAAATGTTGAGCAACTTCACATACCATTTGGGCAAAGGAACAATAATAATAATGCAATTCTATAGCATAAAAATAAACACATTATTTCAGCAATTACCTGGACTAGGATAGAAGCAAGAAAGGAAGTTGATGTGAAGGCCTAGGAACCTATTACATCCTTCAGTTTAAAATATTGCAGGCAGGTAAGTCTGAATATTTGCTAATAGTCAGTATTGCAATCATGATCTTATCGTTACTTAAATACAGAACAAGAAGGTAGTTCACGTCAAATTAATACTACTGACTTGCAACATCAACTTAAATTTGCTTCTAACGTACATCTTATTTGAGAATAACATACTAAGTAAAACTGTAGGCATTTACAGAGGAAAATAAACCCCTCAACCAAAACGTATTCCCTCCTACCTCCAAATCTAGATGATGTTAAGGGCATCAGTGCTGCATCAGTCCCTGATCCAAAAAGCATCAGCTGATCTGAAATAATGAAGAATACAAAAGGCATAACCATGTGATTTCCCCTGTCTACCATTTGTTACTTAAGTTTATCAGGAACAGAAAGAGGTAAAGAGTAGCTTTCCAAATACAGAGCACCTCTAGTTATTTCTCTAACTTGTGTGCTATAAATAATTAGATTTGCTTCTCTCTTGATGTTAATCCTTATAATACTGACTACCATGTATTAATTAAAAATTAAGAAAGTATATTAAATATTAGTTAAGTATTATTTTTCCAACATTAAATTCTGTATTACCCTTAATTTAATTTACCAAAAATAATAAATACCAGAGAGCCTTATTTTGGCAGTATACTGTACTTTGGAATAATTTAATTAATCTGGTCTTAATAAAATTTGGAATCAAAGTAGAGCAGTTGAGCTGTAAGGATTCTTGAATCCCTGATATCACGCTGAAAACGTTTCCTTTTTCACATTACTGCAGCATGGTCTGACATTTGGGAAGTTTAGAAAGAGAGCTTTGCAGTCAAAAGCCCTGTTTCTTCTAAAAGTACTGAGAATCAGGACTGAAATGTGCTGCCTTCCCTGGCCACATTGAAGCAGTCCCTGATGTCAGCGTGAGCCCAGATGGTGATTTCTATGGCAAAAGATGGTGATTTCTATGGCATTGAAGGAGTATTTTAATCAGTAGCCTGAGGTGGTTTCCCCTCCTATTCAACATGCCCAATATCCATGATTTGTCGCAGTTTGCTCGCGCTGGGGGACTTTGGCTGCACCACCACCACAGAGGAAGCAAAAGGCCACCCAAAACCACACTCCACCACTGTCCACCTTCGCTTCACGCTTCAGCTCTGTCTGCACAAACCCTGCATTACAGCTGCAGGCAGAAATGCATTTCCTTCCTCTGCAGCAGCTTTGGAAGTGCCTTCACAGTTTATCTTTGCGCTTAATTCTGCGCAGCTGTCGGGCTGGTGCCCTCCACAGAGCCGCAGAGGCATTCGGCCGACCCCGCCTTGCTGCCCCTAATCCCCCATGCTGGCTGCGGTCCCACCAGCGCCGCATGAAGAAACAGATGGCAGTAACCGATACGGCCCATAATTGTGGCCAGTTAATAGCAGAGGATAAGAGTGAGATAAGGACCAAGCGCTGGTGGCCAGCTGCTGCCGAGTTAACCCTTCCCAGCATCACCTCAGCAGTCTGAGCTGCTTGCATAAACCCAGGGTTGCATTATGGCTCTTCCCAGATCCCCTTCTATGCTTTTTTTGTTTCATTCATTTCAGGGCTTTTGTGCCTATCAGAATAATTAATTTGAAGCGGGATTCTTCCCTTCCACCTTCTAGTCAAGGATCTCAATAGCCACTGTCATGACGGAATTTGTTAGTGGAGCAGGTACCCTGGCTCCATTTTAATTAGAGGTCAAAGAAGAGAAGTCAAGTGACTTCTCCAAAAGTTCCAGATTTATGCTGGTATTCATCCAGCACAACCCAGTTTAAACAAAGGAGTTGCTCTGTGTTTCAATCAAATTCAGCCTTCAAAGAAAATATTAAGAGAAGTTCCTTATTCCAAGCTTACGAGCGCCAAATTGAAAAAAAACCCAGAAAAATAAACTTCAAAAGTAAGATACACGAAGCACAACCAATTAATGCGAAAGCAAGCTCTATCCTAAATCAAATGACTGAGATATTGCAGCTTTATCTTCAAGACTTGTATTCCCACACCATAAAACCCAAAATAACACATACATCACCCATGAGGTACTTGTCATGCACTGCTCATGTTGTCAGCTTCTCACTCCAGGAAAAAAATCAACTGCTGTTAAAATTTATTCATAATAAGTTCATCTTGTCTATCACTCATTTGAAGTCAGGGATATTTTAAAGTCAAGGCTTTTGGGAAAAAAACTAAATCTGACAACACAGATTTGGGTTACAATGCTGAAACTTAATTCACATCAAAAGATCTTGTTTTTACTTCCTAAGAAGGAGGAATACCTAATTTTACTTTGAAATTATATTGGAACTTTCATTGTTGCTGATCCTGACAGTATGAATAGAAAAAGGGAAACTCAAGGATAAACATTTTCAAGGTTTTTTCCAAGAATAAAATGATTTAATAACTTACTCAAAGTTTTCCTCAACGGAAAGCTTAATTAATTTTTTTTCCACTCTAAACTGAAAGAGTGACCTTCCCAACTCTTAAAATCCTATGGAAAACCCCAGTATTTTCACTCTTCACAAGATCTGTGACAGCCCTATCTTGCTTATGTAAAAGGCAAGGACTGGCCACATTCAAGCCATAAACACACACCAACCTGACAGGTTCGGTAATCTAGTTAAAAATAATCCTGTTTCATAAAAAAGGAAGAAGTAGATAAAAAGTAATTTCACTGTATATAAAATGTCACTATTTTAGTCTAAAGCCTGTGGTTTATCAAACTCCTCCATCTTTTTTACCAAAAGAAAAACAAAAAGAAAAAAAGATTGAATCACTGTTGTCAGACAGTCTCTGAGCAGCTGCAGGCTGTATTCCAGTAGCACATTTTCAATCCCACATTAGGTAGTACTCCAGTGTAGGTTCAGTCCTTAGGTAGTAAATGCCCTTTCCATAGGTATCTCAACTCTGAGCAAAGTGTAAAACAGAAAGGAATTAGAATTTCCCTTTCCCCTCTATTATGGACACTAATAGAGGAACAACTTCACATCCTCTCATGCAGTCTGTATCTCCCTACAAACAAAGAACACTTGCTGCTCTTGAGTATCAAGAGTAAGAAAAACCAAGACAACAACCAGTGTGGACTTTCCGTTATTGTTTTCTGGAAGGTATCAGGCAGATCTTCTCCCATCCCATAGAGACCCATAGAGTTCCACCCTCTTAATATCACCAGCATTCAGAAAGAAAACAGGCCACAGTTCAATTACAAAAGACACTGTGTTACAATATAAAGACATCATCAAAACAACATCAGTACATGCAGCAGCAAGAAGTCATCATCAGGTCAAACCCTGTATGACAACACAGACAGTGCATACTGCTGTGAGAAGCATCAACTTCTGTTATATCCATCATGTATCTACTCCAATATTTCACCATTTAAATTAATCTCAAAGAAAACCCCTCTGAAACTATTTTAGAGACTTAGTAGGAAATTCTTGGAGGGTTTCTCTCCACTGAGTCTGCTTGGGAGGAAGAAATGGGATTTGTGCTGATGTAGACTGCTGTATCCTGTGCACATCCTGTGCAAAGAGAGTCAATCAGACTCACAGTTCATCCAGCAAGGCAAGTGAAAAGGCAGCAATCTACACCCTTATTTTTAGGGCAACATATAATCCAAATACAGAAGTTCTGCATCTCTTAAGAAGTGTCAAAAAATGCAGCAAACTTGGGTATCTCCATTGTTTTTTCTGTCAATTAGCAAAGAATTGAAGGTGTGACTGCATATACCATTTACCCCTCAACCTTCTTCAGGCCACTCAAGATTCTGAAAAATGCAACTTTTTCCTTCAGCTCAGTTTGATCAGGAGCAAGTTTGGCCTCTAGCTATTAGTGACATTCTTATCTGTTTTTACTTTCACTTCTTTTTAGATAAAATTTAACTATTCCAGAGAACTGGATTCTTCTTCTCTTGATTAGATACATTTTTGTTAACATTCCAATTGGGAATGAGTTCCCAGATTGTAATTTTTAAACTTGCCACTTGCAGTGTGGGGGTGTCTGCAGCAGCACAACAGAGAAAGCATCTCCTTGGAAATACTGAGCTAAATTCTGCAGTGCCATAGAGGCATTTCTTGGCTAAAACACAAGAATCAAGGCTATGGCTTGAACCACATGGAGCATAAGAAGATTTCACCCAAGTAGACTTCACTGGGATAAAGACAAGTATGAGCCACACCAGCAACGGGAGAGCAACAATCACTTGATGCTGTATAGTGCAGGGATTTTAACTATTATACATCTTCTAATCCTGCTTCCTTCTGGCAAAACAATAGATTTACTATGACTTTATGGCCACTGTATGCCAATCAGTTGGGTTTCTATCACCAGCATTCCTCCCTCACCGCTGATGTGTTGCTCCCACTTGGCCATAAGCTGCACGCTAAACTCTTTCCTGCTGTGGAGTTTGATTCTGGCAGGAGGAACAGCCCAGCTCACGTGCCCCTCTTGGAAGTGCACAAGGCTGCGGTTGAACATCTTGTTTTTTCATTTGTTATAGACATTTGTTCTTGCAGCTGACCATATGCAGGAAAATTTGCTCATGTTCCAGGAAAGGACAGCTGCACCACAAATTACCTTAAACCTCCTTGCTCCAGGGATTATCTGGGTACAGTGAAGTGTGTGTATCCTAGGGCAGGGGTCTTTTCTTACTATAAACAGAGTTATTAACCTCTTATTTACCAAAAGTGTTTATAAACTCAGTAATGGAGACAGTTTGGATATCAGTAGTGACTTCTTCCTGGTAATAATATCTTAGAAAGTCCATCCATTTGCACTCACAGGCTGGTTTTCTTGACTACTTCTTTTTTTCCATTAATTACATCTGCCACTAGCTACCTGTGCTTAGGGGACAACATGCACCTGATGGGGATGACTGCATGCAGGACTGATGGCTCCAGCCCCTCTTTGCCACGTTCCCTTCTTGTTTCCTGCTGCAGTAAATTCCCAGAAGTCTTCCAGCACCCTTATTGAGCTAACTCTACAGTAACTATGCCAAGCATGTCTTGGCTGTCAGCATACTTATCTTGGCATTTACAGGAGACAAAGGAGCATCATTAAGGCCAAAGACAATCCAAAGAAATGTTTCCACCTCTAAATTTGTAAGCATCCCTCCAGCAACACTGCAGCTACAGAAATAAATCTGAGTGCAGGCAGCAGGCACTGTTACAAGCTGACTGCTGACTGTTCAGCCCCAGGTGAGGAACCAGCCAAGGGAAAGGCCAAGACAAAACTGTGTATACAGGTCCAACCAACTTTTCACAAATCTAAGTTATGATGAAGACATAGCTCTATGGACCTTCAAGACCTACATTCCAGCTATTTGAAATCAATTCCTTTAGTCTTCTGTGTTTCTCCTTTTATGTTTTCCCTTAACGCAGACATTTTCAATGCAAAGAAGCTTTGTACACTTAGTTCATGTAAAACTGTTTTACCTGCCCCTGGCTGAGATCCATGTACTATCTTTTCAGTCCTGCTCTAAACCCAGTTCCTGCACTTTGACACTGCAGCAAATTCTCTGCTACTACAACAGCCCTATCCATTCTCAAGATTAGGGGTCTTGGCTCACTCCCCTCCAAGTTCTCCTCTCTATTTAAAGCATCACAATAAATGAGAAGTTGACACATCTAACTCAGGCACAAACATACTCACATGAATCTATGAGTAATAAAGCTGAACCAAGAATTAAAATAATAGAAAGGGAACTTAATGGGACCCCACCACAGAGAGTTCCCTGTTTTAACACCAAAAATGCATTTGTGCAACTAAAATATGTATCTTCAGTCTAACATCAAATAGGACTTGAGGGGAAATTTCATGCATTCTCCAGCTCTTCATTTGTAAATGGATGCCAATAAAAAGGTCTGGAAACACATGCCAATTGAAAACCTGAACCATAAGAGATACCATGCAAATAAAAAAAGTACTAAATTGAATATACATTCCTATCTCTTCGTAGGCATCCCTCTTAGTGTGCCTATTAATCAGTCTCTTTTTTTTTTTAAAGACAGCTAAAATCTCATCTATAGATACAAACAGACAGCCAAACACAGGATAGATTTAGGAAGACATTTTTTAAATGCAGAAAGCACACTAGCTATATCCTCCTCAAAGTTAGAAATTAGATTCCAGCTGTCAAGACAAAAATTAATGACATCTTATTTTTAAAGAAACAAACAAGCAAAGTGACAAAAAAAACCCTATAAAACAAACTATAAAACAAACCCCAAAACAATCCTACTCAGCTTCTTACCAATGGAAAAAGCTGTCTAAAGTGGTTTTCAACATTTTTATTCATAAGCTGCCCTGATAAAAGTACTTGTGACCCTCTGTGTTCAGTGCCACAATGTGATCTGGCAACACGTTGACTGTCCTGTGTGCAGCCAAACACTTCCTACACTCAGATAATCCTGTATTTAATTTTTAGGCCACTCTTCCATTCATAATACTCATTAGCCATAACTTTGAGCTATTTGCATACATTTCACAGTTTCAAGATCTTACCTAATAAAAGTAAGGATATCACTACACATTAATTCATCAAAGCTTTTGCGAGTACAAGCTGTAACATCTTTCTAGGAAGCATTTCCACTTGTTCCATAACTTTCACTCTGATTCCAGGTTGCATTATCACTGTGATGTTTTTATCTAGGATGTATATTGTATTACACTCCTAGGAGTCAAAGGTTAGATATTGCTGGGAAAACTATGCAACACAAATTCCTGAAGTGTACTGACAACCCACAGCCACATCAAAACCAGTCTAAAAATAAGTCAATTTGCTTTGGTCCAGAAAGCAAAGTATCAACACCAGCTCATTGAAACAATCTTACTTCCATGATACCAAACAAGCCAGAATCACTATCTGCCAAAGAAGAAAGCACAAATCCTTGCTGTCTGGTATAGTAGTAACTTATGAACTTGAAAGCAAATTTGAAAATAAAGTGTCAGCTGTGCCTCTGATGTTAGAGTGTTAGTTTGTTTTTATGTCATCACAGAGTCCTGCCTCCCAGTGTCTGAGGCTGTCTGTAGTGTCTGCATACAAATTTCTCTCTCAAGAGATCACAAAACCAATCTGGTAACCAGTAGATCAGAGCATTTCTTGGTCTCTTAAAAAAATCCCAAGCAAAACCAAAACCAAACCAGACCTCCAAAAAAGCAAACAACAACAAAACAAACCACATTTGTTTTAAAGAATACTAGTATTCTTTTATACCACATGAGCTAGAGAAAATTCTTCAATTTTTCTCATCACTGCTTTCCACTACAGCATGTAGAGAAGTCCAAGACACTGGGACACTGGGGGGCACCACCCCTGTTCGCATTGCTTTGGAACAGTTTCCTTTTCACTGGGAAGTATGGGACAGGGAATATCTTCTGACCTGGAGCAGATGTACCCACCACCCTTGCCAAAACTGCCAACTCCACTCTTCTACCACCAGAGCAGATCATCTGCAAGGAGACCAAGCTGTATCTATTGTGCCTTTTACCTTTTAAAGCCTTTTTCTCCTTAAGTAAGTTGCATTGGTCTAACAGGGATCAGCCAATGTTTTTCAAAAAAAAAAAAAACAACACATTATCCTTACTAATTTGATACACACCATCATCTGGGTATGGGGAGGAACTATCTTCAATCTGGCAGTCCTTTCATGGTGGATCAGATGATTCAGAAAATAAGTAGTATCTTATACTGTAATGGATACATTTTAATTGGAATCAGTCTTTGTACAATCTTTGTGTACTTTAACCACATATTCTCAGACTAAGTTTTTCTGGATACTGCACTTGTGAAAATACATATTTCCACTTGTGCTGGAAATATTCATTGATCAGTCCACTGTTTCCCACAAGCCTCCATGCTATAAAAAGCCTACGTCTCTCATTCTGTCAGTCTCAGTTTCCCTTTCCCTCTGTACAAGAGAGGGCCCCCGGAACAGCTAGCACAGACTCCCATTTCCAGATACTGTGTTTCCATACAAGGTCCCAAAAGCAGAGAGAGAACAGAATGTCCTTAAGCTCCTGCAGGAAGGGGAAAGGCTGTATTTCACCAAGGAACATATCATGTCCTCCACCCAAGGCAGAAAGAGACATGAGACTTCAGCAGCTGGGGGGAAATCACTGTGCCTGAATGAGACTGGAAACCTAATGGAAAGGGTTACACTTCCTAAGAAAGTCTTCTGGAGTAAGGAAGAGGGAAGAGATGGAGATTAATTTTTTTTTCCTCTCCTAGAGACTTTGGAGTTAGAAAGAAAACATTTGTTCAACTGGGATGACAAAGAGCCTGAAGTCCATGCTGTAGGTGCATTTGTTCCATTAACAGGCAGTTTCATACTTAAGAAGCAGAAGCTATAGAATGTATAATGACTTTTATTCCCAGGAAGGAGCATCAAGTTGTTAATGACCCTCACAGACAGCTCTGGTGGAAAACAGTGGGAGAGGCTCCTCACATGGACATCCACAGGGGGCAGGGCCCTCAAGCTCCAACTGGGGCAGCCAAGAGCAGAATTCACCTTCCTTGATATCCCTGTGGTTATCTCATGCACGTGGTACAGCAAAACAGAAAAGGTGCCACTTACAACTTCCAGAAGAGCCATTTGAGGAGAGCCTGAAGCACATCTCAGAGCCCATTTTGAAATATTCACCTTTGGATTCACCAGCATCTGACAGGACCCTCTTAACCAGGGGAGCTCTGTGCAGAGCACATGAGATGCCACCAGGCTGTTGAATGACAACAGGGCAACCAGACCTTCCCAGCACATTTCAGCAAGACAGACTGACTGAGGCTGCTTCTCCACGTCTCTCAAACAGTTAAACAAATCAAAGCTCAACAATTCCATAGTGTTAATTATATGGTTTTCTGTTAAAATAATAAAATGTGCTCCACTTTCAGTCTTGCTTAACATGCATTAGTTAAGGAAAGAAGGGACTGTGCCACTACAAAGCATCTGAAACCACAGAAGAAATTCCTATCAAAATAGCATCTCTCAGCTTTTATCTCCTTGCCATCACTAGGTCTAAAACAAAGATCCATTTTCAAGTGTTTAGACTCTCTGAAGAGAAAAAAAATATAGGGCTGAAAGAGTTAAAGTGTTTATTGTGCTTTTACACATTTTAAGATATCATCTTTCTACAATGGCAGTAAAATCAGCATGTAGCCTTAATTTTCTATGGTTGAACCTTGAACGTGAATCATTATATTGCAATGTACTTATTGATTTCAACAGGAAGAGGATTAAGCCCAGAAAATCAGGTTAGGAACCTGAAACTGGACTGAGGAAAATGGAATTTTTCTGGTACTAAAAACTTCTTATGTTATGAAAAATACATTAGAATTTTAAATATGAGATTTGGCCATTTGGAAAATATTCTTAACATCTTGAACTCAGCAGAGATGCAACAAGGTCAGTGAGCTGAAAATCCAATTAGTAACCAGTGCTTTGAGTAAATAACCTATTACTACACTTCTTAGATAACAAGATCTGATTTTACCTATTTGCACAAACATTCATATATAAAATGAATGGTGCTTAAATGTAATATTGAATAGGTATGAAGAGAAAACATTTGTGAACACTGAGTGCTGTTTTTTGGCCACTAGTATCACATATACCACTGGATGCATATATATACATTATATATATGTATATAATGTATATGCACAGGGAATACACATAGTGAGATAAACTTCAAGTACAACCAGGGCATCAAATTCAAATTTTTTTTCATTTTCCCTGTTTTCATGAGCCTTTTCAGTTACTTGTTTATTGGAAGTACCAGGCTAACGTAGCCATAGGTGCTTAATTTATTGGAGGGCAAGTAACACAAATTTCAGCTGCTCATCCATTAACCGTCCATATATATTACTATTTGCTAGAGCTGGTGACAGAAGCCCACCTCCCACACAATTTACCCAGAAGCCTTCCTTGTAAAAATTCTTATTTTGAAAGTTTACAGTTTAGACAACCAAATAATTTGGACAGAAATTTTTTGTAATGGACATTGTCCTCCCTCAGTTTGCAGTGTGTGCTACCAAAGATTCCACCTTCAAAAAAACATTTCTCAATTACTCTGGCTAAGGCTTTTCTTGCACAGAGAACAGCAGTATCTCAAAAACTGCTGCAAAGATCTTCAACTGCTTTGAACTTCAAATGACATGGTAACAAAAACAAGTTCTGTAAGCACTGAGCAAGTCACATATTTTGGTGAGTAAGCACAAAAGTCACTGAAATTTCCAGCTTATAACAAGTACTTAAATCAGAATAAGCTATGCCTGAGAAGAGGGAAAAAAAAAATCGTTAAACAGGAAGACAGGGATGCTGGTAGCACAGTGATGGAAATCACTCCTGTGGTACGTTCTCACTCTTATTTGAAGCAGTTTGGGGCAAACCTGATAAAATATTTTGAGCTACACAAGGAGATTTGAACTAGAATATGAAAGTACTGGAAGTGGTAAACTTTTCATCAGGCAAGAGAAGAAAATGCAGCAAGGATAGGAAATTAATCCAAATTCACCGTCACAAGGCATCTCTCTCTGTGCTCCCCTTCTCAGACAGCCTCCAGCTACCTGAACGCTGGTGCATTAGTGAATCACAGAATCACAGAATGGTTTGGGTTGGAAGGGATAATCTCATTCCAACCTCCCTGCCATGGGACACCTTCCACTAGACCAGGCTGCTCAGAGCTCTATCCCACCTGGCCTTGAACACTTCCAGGGATGGGGCATCCACAACTGCTCTGGGCAACCTGTGCCAGTACCTCACCACCCTCACAGTAAAGAATTTTTGTCCTAATATCTAATCTAAACCTACTTTCTTTCAGTTTGAAGCCATTACCCCTTGTCTTGTCACTACATTCTCTTATCCCTCTCCATCTGTTTTGTAGGCTCCCTTCAGGTACTGAAAGAGCACAGGGTCACAGGAGCACAGGATCACAATTAGGTCACCTCAGATCTGTCTCTTTTTCAGGCTGAACAAACACAAATTTATCAGCCTTTCCCTGTAGGTGCTCCATCCCTCTGATCATCTTTGTGGCCTCCTCTGGACTCATCCCAAGAGGTCCCTGTCCTTCCTGTGCTGGGAGCCCAGAGCTGATGCAGCTCTGCAGGTGGGCTCTCACCAGAGCGAGCAGAGGGGCAGAACCCCCTCCCTGCCCTGCTGCCCACAGGGCTCTGGATGCAGCCTGGGACACGTTTGGCTCTCTGGGCTGAGAGTGCCATGGCTGGGTCATTCCCAGCCTCTCACCAACAGCATCCCAAGTCCTTCTGGGCAGGGCTGCTCTGGATCTGTTCATCCCCAGCCTATGTTGGTACTGGGGGCTGTCCTGACCCAGCTGCAGCCCCAGCACTTGGTCTTGTTAAACCTCATGAGGTTCCCATGGACCAGTTTCTCAAGCTTGTCTGGGTCCCTCTGGGTGGTCTCCTGTCCTTCACGTGTGCTGACCACACCACTCAGCTTGGTGTCATCTGCAAATTTGTTGAGGGTGCTTTGATCTACTCGTGTCCAGCTACCTGGCTCTCTACCAACCCTCACGGAGAGGTAGAAACAATTCTCTTTATTTCCAGCCTAGCAGTGCTTTGAGAGATCAAGGGAAATAGAGCTATGGGGTTCACACTGCTTTAAAAAATACACAATGAGGGGTGGTGCGAGCCCAGGCAAAGTGATACTACCAGAGTACTCCAAGCCACAAGACAGAAGGAAGATTTATTGTTAAGCTGCAAAAGTTGTCTTGTGAAAGAGCAGATGGCACTAAAGTTGGCACAGATGGCATGAAATCATTTAGGGTAAATTGCAGTCTAAGGTAATTCTGCACAAATACTTTAATTCTGTTTCTAATAATTCCACTGTTAAATGGAGTTAATCATATGGTCACTTGGGAATAAGCCATTTGCACTAAATTCATAAGTTAAAAATTGCCATATGGAAATAAGCAAACACTTCCACTACCCACTTCCACCAAGTAATTTCCAAGCCTTTCCAAAGTCAAATTAACAATGTAACCAACAAACTCACAATTTTCCTTGCATTTTGGCTCTCTAAGGTAACGTGACATGTTTCCAAAGCTCTGAGGCACTGTATTTTACTTGGGAGCAGGCACAGGATAGTGCTGGAGGAACATCAGAGAAGACAAGAGCCATGAGCATCCCATCAGCTCTGTGTTAGCTCCAACCTAGCCAAAGAGGAGCAGAGTGTGGATCAGGAATGCTGATACCCAGCTTGGGGCACCTATTATCAAAATGAAGCGTGGTGCAGAGAGTAGAATATCCAAGCTCCACAAAGGTGACACCTAGGGCATCTCATTTTTGGGCACAACCACTATGCTCTCCCCACTAGCAGCAAGGCTTCCACTCAAGGTAAAAGGCAGCAATAACAGAGTTTGCCACCCATTACTCAGTCATGCATGAAGTGCAGCATCTGAAAAATGTTGCTGCATTCTGGAAACACACTGCTCTTACTTGATATTGCTGTATAAGCATCAAACTATTTTGTTTTAAAAGCCATGGTAAATTTATGAATGAAACTGTGCAAGAGGGATTTAATGAGAGATCCATAGCAAGTGTTCAGTGGTCTGGATGTTGCATGCCACCAGGGTAGCATGAAATCATTTGATCATTAGACCATGGCCATGCAGGATTAGCATACCTTAAAAATATAGGGCTGCATTATTGTTATTTATATAACGGATATTTTAAAAGGTCGTGCATTTTTTAATGAATGCAACATCACGCCAGTGTTGACAGAAGATTTGAAAGTGCTACAATATGGCCAAATAAAGCCTAAAAATGATACCTTCCCTTCCCCCCATGTTCCAGACTTGGAGCTAGCAAAAAAATGTGCAAATGCTGCAAATTTCCTTCCAGAGATCAGCTTAAATACAGCATTTATATGGCACTAGGTTATATTAATTTTCATTTCATGTCAATTACAGGTAATTACAAGACTCATTATTAGAGCTACCTGAAGGCCCCACACTTCTCCTTTAGCCTTAAGACACATGAATAAGATAGGAGACAAACTCCTATTGCCTCCAGTAATCCCACACAAGGGCTGCACTCAAGCCCATTGCCATCAGTAACCACAGAACAACTCAGTTTTCCTTCATTATCAAGGGAGGAACTTTTTTTCCCACCTCTAATGCTGAAAATCCCAAGAGGCTCCCTTAGGTACTGACTCCCACTTTTCTCTGTTCAACTTCATGATAATTGGGCTGGCCAGTCCAATCTGAAGAGAAAAACTCCTAAATATTTTCATTAAAAACATGATCCCTCATCTCCTTTCTACTCCTTTTCCAGAGCAGAGATGAAAATGATGAGAGTCAGGACCTAAGATATTGGTATTTCAACTAAATATTTGAAAAAAAAGGAAGTTGCCAGAAAACCATTTTTAAAATTTTAGGTATTTTAACCAAACATGGTGGGGTGTTTTGTTTTGCTTTTCATTCAAAGTTGTCTCAAGCTGATACAATAAGCATTTATTTATATTTCCTGTAGGGGTTTCACTATTTTCTGAAGAATCACATTACCTTAAATATCTTGAAAGCCAAAAGCTAAGAAAGCGAGATCACAAACCACCTGCAGATCTCAAGCATTGGCAACAATGAAAGTCTATACAACAGAAATATGTTAAAATTCACTCACCTTGTAGATCTTTTCCAGCTGATAGAAGACATTGTCATGGAAATAAACACATGACATCTTTGCAAATTCAGCTGTGCTTTTCCATCTTGAAGGTTTGGCTCATGACGATGTCTGTCTTCAGCTCTACAGATACAGGGATAGTTTTATAGCTGTTATATAAAATAAATATACTTGGAAACATACAGGAAACACCAAAGAAGACAAATGACAATCAACTTAGCTTCATACAAATCAAATATTACCCTTAATCACCTCATATGAGGTGGTCAGATAAGATATCACTATGATAAATCAGCATAGCTGATTTTTGATTCTGTTGAGATATCTGTAACCATTAAAGGTGAGTTTAATTCCAACTAATTTTAATAGTCCAAAAGTGAATTACCTAACCATATTTTACCATCTGGGTTCTCTCCACAGTGAAGAGGAAAGATGGTACATCTGGAGAATAAATCACCATATCAATCTTGGACACTTATTTTAGGATGGGTTGAGTCACTCTCTGGATGCAGCTCTCTTTGGTGATGGATGAAGCCTGGACACCTGAGTTAATTCAGATATCTATGTTACAAACAGCTGATGTGAGGTGACATGATCAAAGCCTTGGTCAGAAGTCTGTGCAGAAAGCAGATCTGAGGGGGTGGCAGTCTGTCAGGTACTATTTCTAAAGAGGTTAGATGTCACACTAAGAGGGGATTTTTCCAAAAAATCACAATCTGCATAGCAGCTGTTACCTCGTTTTAATTATTCATAGCTAGTCACTTGTATGGGGGAGAGAGATGGTGGTGTGGGCAGAGATAATAAGAGTGAGGGCAAAATTTTTTCAATTATTTTGGTCTGACTTCATGGACTGCATACTTGAGAGCTGTCTGAGGGGGTGTAAGTTATTTAACTTGTGACTAATAGTTCACATTAAACTGCAGCCCAGCAGATGCCAATACCTCAGATTAATTTACCAAACCATCAGGCAGTCCTATCACTAATTAGAGGAAGCATTACTCAAGAGGCTATTATCCTGAGTCCAGATCACATACTAATAACCTCAGAGAGTGAGCATTGAGAAAACACAATTTATATCATTATATTTCTTCTTAAAGGTCTTTCTCAAGGGCCAATATCCATAATATTCAAGAGTCCAGCTGCCAAATCTCATCTTTTCCTGTGAATCAAGTCTGGGTAAGCTTGCTTGAGGTAACGCAAATAAAATGTTTTTTAAATGAGATGAAAATGGGCAATCAGCACTGTAACAACCAACCAATGTTTCCATACTCAAATACAAAACATTTTATTCAAAGATGGAAAACCACCTACCATTAGGAAGGTTTTAATTGCTAGATTGAATGGAACACAAGCCTGTAATGCTTCCCTTCCATTAGGAATCAGTTATGTGAAGAAACTCCATGCATGCAAACACATGTAAGGAGACCAGGGTTATTGGGATGGAATAAAGTTCTGAGACTTTCAAAGAAATGTTAAGAAGCCTCAGTTACAAGCAGGTCAGTTTGAAGCAAAGGACTTAATAAAAAGAAAATAAAATTGTTTTAGGACTCAGTCATAGTTACAGCCCAAGTACTTCCAGCATGGAAGGGCCAGATGAAACCCACATGGAGGTCTCTTTAGCTTCCAAAGATGTGGAAGTACAAAGAGGGCACATCTTTTTCCAGCTGAGCTGCTTTGTGCAAATGCAGTGTAAGGTAAATACAAGGTAAGGGCCTGGGTGGCTTTGAACAAACACAGGCTGAGGACATGTGAAGGAATTTAACACGGAGGCAGGATTAAAGTAGCTTCCCCTGCCCCATCAGAGGCAGTTTGGATCTTTCCCCTGTTTCTCCCAGCATAAGCCTAAAGTCTGCAAAAGCAGAAGCAGGCACTTAGCACCATGTTTATGATTTTACTGCTGAAGTAGCAGCAGGGTTTGATTATGGTTACCAGACACTACTGTCAGCTTTCTGCTCTCTGCCTGCACTAACTTTTCTCTTCAACCAAGAGCTGAAAGTTTGGATCTCAAATGTTTCTCAGAATTACTGCATTGAGCTGCTAGAAACAACGAGCTCTCTGCTCAAGTGGCAAGAGGAGGGACCACATTGCAGCAAAGGGAAAAATGTTGGTTAGCCTAATTCCTGCTCTAGTTCTGTCCCTCATGGTGGTGTTTGGAACTTCACACAACTATCATCTCAGTTGAGAGCAAAAGAAACATCTTTTATTAATTCCAGCCCTCTAGGATGGCATCTGCCAGCTGGTAAACTAAGAAAGGTTGAACTTCTTTGAAAATGCCAAAGCATAAATTTTAAGCATGTGGTGTCAAGGATTTTACTCTGCTCAATGCCTTATAAACAGCATTTTTTTTTTTTTCTGGATTGCCAAAGGATGGACTTCTCCCAAATTCCATCCCCTCTTGCTACTTAGAAGACAGCTTTGAAAAAGGAACATCATCTGCAAAGTGAGCAAGGACTGCACAAACAACAGGTTGTGCTTAAAGACACGTTTGGCCCTAGGTACTGAAGGATGATCATCACTACACAACAATTACTCAAAACACAGTCCACACACATTGCTGTCAATCTGAAGGTTAATTTAGAAAAAATATGGAAAGGGAATCTGCAGAAATTCACATTCTTTTTCCCCTGTTTTTCCAGGACAAACAGTCTGACAGTGTCAGAGTTGTGTTGTTACAGTTTGATGAACAAGTGTTTTCCAAGTTTTGTTTTGAACAAAATTACATAGATGAATTTTGCATTTTTGAGGCTAAAGGTGAACTGTGATGAAATCAGAAAAATATGTAGATTTTTAAATATCCATGAGCAAGTCTTCCTCCTTGATGTACTACTTGTGATATCAGTAAACCCTGAGGTTACCCATCTGCACCACTGAAGAAAAATATTAGTAAGTATAGTATGTTTCATCACATAGCAGTAAGCTGCTCTAGCAATGATAGCAAAATTAATTGTAACAAAATAAGACTTCCTGTTATTTATTAGATATTGTAAGAATGAAATTTACAGTATACAAAATTAATATTAAAAATATTCATGTGATTTATTTTAACAATGCATTTTTCTTTGGATTTACTGCAGACAAGCAGCTTCCAAAGAGGGGTGCTGAGATCTATTTACTGAGATCTCAAGTGTATCACTGCATGCTATCTATGATTATAATCTACAAAACAAAAGCTACTGAATTTTTGCTTGATATCAGTGGCATTTGTTAAAGAAGAACAGAATAGTAACATCAGGCTTAGAGAAGAAAAAAAATCAGTTCATTACAAAAAAATTTAATTTTTCAAGTTCATAAAAAATTGCTTTCAAAATTTCAAACCTTACAATTGTACATTTTGAACTTCAAGCACTTACCATAAGAAGTTGCATCTACTATACAGGTGACAAATATTTTAAATTTTGTTTTTCTTTGAGGCAGATACATATAACCCTCATTTTCTTTTTCCTAATGAACTTTCACATCTTTAAAATTAGTGTTAAACAATGTTCAATCTCCTAAAGAGACAATTTAAGCATGGTTCATTTCATAAGATGAAAGTTTTCATTTAAGTTATATCTATACAAAGGAATATAAAATACTTTTCATTTTAAAAATCTGTGTATTTTCAGTTTATGTCATATTTTTCAGCAGAAAGATAAAGTGACTAATGGCTAATCTAGATAGCCTAAAGACAGCAGATTTGTTCCATAAGCACATGCTTGCCATAATGCTTTTCACTACAATATAAAATACAGTAGAAAAACTGAAATGGTTCACAGGGATCGTTACATATAGTTATCAGTATGAATAATGTTTCCCTGACTAAAAAAAAAAAATAAATCCTATGTTAAATTTCTTATACATGCTCTACAGGAACAGGAATATGATTTAAACTGAAAATTGTTCTCATGTTGTCCAAAGAATTTTTCTTAATAGACAGTAAATATACTTGCACAATTACAATGCTTTCAAAACAGTGACCTGCTGCCAGGTAAGTTGGGCAATGATGTAAAACTGGAATGGGGGCTTGACAAAGAGTGGATCAGCCTTCCAGAACAAAACAGATGGTGCACTTTCTCTTTAGATGTCACTAATGTAAATCACCTTTTATGTTGGCACGTCTCACAAGAACCCTTAAAACAATTCCTGTGAATGAAAATGAAGACAAATCACAATATAAATAATGCAAAGCCACTTTGCAGAAATTTAGGAGAGTCCAAATGTATTTGTGGTCTTTTGTAGTAAACTGGTGAAATTCAGAGGATTGGCTATTATATTTTTAATAGATAAACTACTATAAAATTATGCTGTGAACAGCTGGGCTTGCTGTTTTCTTTCATTTTTTTTAAGACCATTGGCAAGAGCAATCTGTGGGCTCTTGGATGAAGTAGCTGACCCAGGTTGAGTTGCTGGTGCAGTACAGCTGCACAGTCCTCCTCTGCAGCCCCAGCTCCCTGCAGCACTTGCAGAACCTGGCGTAGGTGTTGATGTTGTAGTTGTAAATGCTGGCAGAGGGGCACTTCCCGTCACACGAAATGATGTTCACCTGGCAACACACACAGGCAGTAATCAACAAATGGGAGCAGGTAGAAGAGTTAGGGATTCTCAAGGAATTCTGAGGGCATCAGGCACCCAAATCCAATAGCAAAGCAGTGAGAAATGTGGATGTATTTCCTCTACCCCCTTTATGAAATCCCACTATGTCTGGAAATAACCTCTGAAGTGCACTGCCCAGACCGGTCTCAATGTCAGTATTACTGATGTTAATTATGACTTTTCTGTCAATTTCAGTAACAGATTTTCACTATTTTAACAGACACAAAGAAGCAATTTCAGTTTTGAATTTTAAAGTATTCATAACAACCTTGACTTGAACACAGCACCAAATGTTCTTTCCACAACTCCCTACAGTATTCATTCCAGTGATACACTGATGCAATGCTGCTATACTGGGTACCAGCAAGGAGGAATAAAAGAGCCAATCCTTTGGAAAGCTGAGGGGAATTACTACTAATGATATCAAATGTGTAATATAGACTGTAAGACAAATAGGCTTAAGAACCTGATAATTTTTTTCAAATGTAATAGTCAGGATTTGTCTTTCTGTTCAATGAAACACTCAGAATAAATTTCCTGGCTGCTCAACAGCTTACTCTACTAAATGTACTCTTGGAGTCATTTTAGAGTCTACAGCTGTTTCTCTACTCTCTTTTATTACAGCTTTTTCAGGCGCTCTTACACATCTCATATGAGACATTTGTCTGCACCCTTGCTGCTGCTCTCAGCCTCACTGCTTGGCAGAACGTTTGGTGTCCTCCAACAATAAATCCTTTGATAGACACACAGATAGTGCCTCATTCTTCCTTCACATTTCACAGTGTGCTCATGCTGCTGCCTAAAAACAGCTTTCAGGACCTAGGATTCCTTTCTTCATGAAGTTGGCATTTAAACACCGTCCCTGGGCAGATGAGAAATTACACACATCTGCAGCCGTTTTAGCTGTAGAATATCAGGGCAAGGTTCAGTTATAATAGTTAATTTGCATAGAATAATTGGAGTATAGGGTGAAATAAGACTAAATCGGCATGCACCTAAATGCACACTAAAAAAAGTAACAGCTCCTTTTTTATTATTGAGAAGATGACTCCTAAGAATGTAGCATTAAAACAGCTCTGTGAAACATAGGAACCTCTGCCTCTGTGACAGAGATGGAGACAATGGCCTTGTGGAATCCGAGTTCCCTTTCTTCCTTCTTTTTAATATCTCAAAATTTTTCTCCCCTACTGAGAGAAGTCACAATGGCTATCTACTTACTGGTGTGTTACTCCTGCAGTCATTCTTGCGGATGGTCATCCTAACAGTCACCTTCTTACAGAATTTACCATCTTCTTTACCTGCAATTGGGCATAGATTTAAAAATTTCTAACATCACAGCTACAAGAACATGCCTGACCATTTAATGGGTTCAAGAGACACAAAGAAGAAAATACCCAGTACAGCACTGCACATACACAACTTTGGTTAAGTAACATTAGATGCACATTGAATCACTTTAAAGATTATTTCATTCATTAAAGTATCTCTTTTTATCTTTAATAACAAGTATAAAAGGTTTATTCTTCACTCAGAAGCCTTTTATGAGTAAGTCTACTGTTTTCAAAAATTTTTGTAAAATTGATCAAGTTCTCTGTGAGAAGACTTGTCAATTATTCTAACTTGTTAATGATACCAAATGGTATCATTATCAAAAGGTAAATTTATTAATAAATTAAAGTGTATTTTCTATGAAATAAATACAAACTTCAATAGCAGCACTTGTGTTCCAGTGATATAAACAAAATTTAAAATAAATACATAACAGAACCTGATGAAGAACAGGGCTTTGTGGGAGCTTTACATTTCTATATGTTTTTATTAAATCAAAGAACACCAGTAAAAAAATGAAACTTTTATTTTCATTTTCATTAACATTATTTCCACAATTTTTCTCATACAAGGCACATGGATCAAATAAAAGAGATCACAAGAAATCATGAAATTAAATGAGAAGTTAAATTTAATTTAACAAGGGAATGCCTAACACTGGAAGCAAAACAAAGATGTTCAGTGTAAAGTTCAGTTGTAAGAGAACAGGAAGAACAGTATCTTCTGAGGTTGACCCTCTCTGTGCTGATAAACCTCATCAGTTGCAGATCTGTAAGAGAATGAACAGCCCATTCCATTAGAAGAGTTTCCACTGTTTCACACCAGATTTTACATGCCATGATGCAGCCCCCAATGACTCTCCCCTTACAGAGCTGCATTTTCTTTGAGCCAAGAAATCCAAAGATGCTGACAAAAGGGAAATACTGTTAGCTCCAGAAAAGCAAGGGTGATAAAGGACTTATGGCTTTGAACAATACCCAATATTGAACTGTGACACAACTTACATCTTGATGCACAATGTCCAGTTCCCTGCTCTAATCATTGTCAAACTAGTAATACTTCTTAGAGAAACAGATTTTAAATGTTGTTTCTTTGGGAGTTTTTATTGAGATTTTTTTGTTTGGGGGTTTTCTTGCCTTTTTAAAAAAAATTATATAAGCCTGGTACTCTTTCCGATCATAGCAGAATTTTCTACAACATGACAGAAAAGAGAGCAATAAATCTTCTTGGAAACAAATAAAAATCTACAGACAAATGTCTGGCTACTGCTTGACTGTCACTGAATTATGTTTGCTTAGGGAAAAAGTAAATTGAGAAAATAAGAAAAAATAAATTGTTTTTTAAAAACCCCAACTCACCATTATTTTGTGTTTTTCACAGTTCTTTTCATGGTTCTTTCTTCTTTTACATTATACATGGTGTGTAGGGTGGAGAATTCAGTGCAGCTGTGACTATGACTTCATCCAGGCTATGGTGAAAGTACATTGTATCTCATACAAACTAAATATAGAATGTATTTCCACGCATGTATTTTAATATCCAATGCTTTTTAAATGAGCTTTACAACAAATATACATTTACATGAACATGGAAGCAAAACATGGGAGCATTTTATATATGTCATAATATAATTAGATTCTTTTACACCATCTGTATGGTTGAAAATCCTTGCTTGGTTTTTGGGTTGACTCACAACACTGTGGTCACATAAAGTGACAGCAATATGAAAGAGAAATACAGATTTTGATTTAGTAGTCCTGGAGTCATAGGTGTAGTTTAATGTAGGATGTATCACTCAGTGGTGTACAAAATTACAGTCAACATAATTTCTCTTACATAAACTTGGAGGGCTGTTTTCACAAAATAAATGCCAAAACAAGCATGTTACAATTCAAAGAATTAACATGCTTTATGAAGAAGAACAAAGATAATCTCCAATTTTCATGGACTTAGCACAGGCTTGCTGTGTAAGCAAGTACATTGAGTACATTGCCCTAACTATGGATGGGAAAACAATTACTTGCTTCTACTGTACATGGAAATGGAAGCAAAACTGTATGGCACATCATCTGCAAAAATGTGGCTGACATAACAAGCTTTAACAAGCAAAGCAATTAGTCTCTATGTTTTAGTGCACTGTAAACATGATGGAATTAGTTTACCCTTTTAAACACAGCAATTTTACACATGCAGCAAGCTAAGACTATGCAAGTGCTTACTACCAACAGTACATTGTTGGCTGACAACAATGCACCGCCCACACAGTGCAAAGTGAAAAACAAACCAAAAT
Source organism: Vidua macroura (assembly GCF_024509145.1). Taxonomy (NCBI): domain Eukaryota; kingdom Metazoa; phylum Chordata; class Aves; order Passeriformes; family Viduidae; genus Vidua; species Vidua macroura. The sequence continues at coordinate 49,798,035 of NC_071576.1, forward strand.
GGGAGCCACTCTGAACAACCAGGAGCAGTTTGTGCTACACTGCAGCTTTGGCAATAATTGGGTAACAAGAGGTCTGGCGCTCCTATCAGGGAGTACATTGTTGGAAATCAACAATGATGCTGTTTGGGTTGGTCCTACTTATTTCAGGAAAAGGTACCTGTGTGACAGCCAACATAGGCTGTGGGAGTGACTGGGCTAACAAGGAATGGGAGGAGCACTGACACTGAAGAACCTGGTAAGAATATTACACATTGAACAGAGCACATGTTACAGAGGATTTCTGGTAGTATGAAAACATTTGGGAGTTACTAGATTTTGGCAAACAGAATTAAACTTTAAAATGTCTGTATATTACAGGATCACAGAATGTCTGAGGCTGGAAGAGACCTCTGGAGGTCATCTGGTCCTGCTTCTCTGCTCAGGCAGGGAAGTATCAGCAGCTGAGTACCACATTCTAGCATCACTTGCTTTGTTAACTTCACATGCAAACCAGGGAGGATCTGGTCTACCTTGGTATAACCAAGCCAATCTGGTATCCTGAGTCCAATATGTCCTTTGGGGCTACCACAGAGAAATAGTGTAATTTCCTCTCTAGGTTTTGATGGAGCTCCTGGCTCTTAATTTTCAAGACCAATTAAAACTGAAATTGAAAATCACAATTGTGTCTAATGGCAAAGTACTTCAAAAGAAAACAAAACACTGATAATCCTTGTCATAAAATGTCTCCCACAATTACAACTGACTGACAGCTCTCATGGCAGTTTGCTTGGAGTCAGAATGAACTACATGATTCACAGAGGTTTTGTGTTGTGCACAAACAGGTGTGAAATCAAAACTCTAGGAATGTATTTGTGAATGCAACTCAGACGTCACTTCAAGGGTTTAATTTTACTTTGTGAGGCATGCTCCAGGTTAATTTACTTTTGTCTTTAACAATTAAGGAGCATGGTTATAATCTTTCTCTAAGCATAGCAGCAAGATCTTGTGCCCTGTTGAAAAGCAGCTTAATGCATGTTTACCTGTCATACTAATTTGCTCAGAAGCTGGTTTATTTGGCTGCTGGGGCATTGAAGGGCAATGTCTGATAATCAAAAACTGATCTCAGAGTGCCTATGGAGAATTTTCCACAGAACGAGGTAGGACAAGTGCTTGAAACACAGGTCCATCAGAGGGAAGAAAATTGGATATTATCATGCCCCTATGGTGGGAGCAGAGGAAAAAAAAATACCCCAGATAAATCTTGCACAGTTTCCATAAAGTTTTTACCACAAAATGTAATACAAGCCAGTATACCAAAAGGAATCTCCCAGCTGGCAGCACATAACCCACTGCAGTAACTGTGCACATGGTACCTTGTCAGGCAGTCAGAGCTGTTCAAGTTCCAACCCACCCAGCAAGAAATACCTGCACTTTTTTCCAGTTCTCACCCACACTTTCAGGTCACTATTCCAGCCACTTATGTAAATTAAATCAGATATTTTTACATTTTAAAATATTATTATACTGCCCAGTGCAAAAATTTCAGTTGTTTCTAATAGTATGAAACTTCAGCCTAAGGCCTTCATGAGATCAACCAAAATGTTTCAGCTATGTACCAATGTGTTAAGAAAAAAAATATTTCTATTTTCTTGATGTCTATTAAGACAAAATATCTTTCAAACCTATTCTGTAGAGAATTTTTATTCTGTTTTTTTTCCCCCAGAGAATCTTTATTAGCTCTCACAGATAATCAAGAAAGGGGAATTTTTAAATTGTAGAATCTTTTAAAAGATACTGCCTGAAGGCTTTGTAACTGTTTATTAATTCCTATATTCATTAGTTACAAAATTAACTTACAAACAACATAGATCAATCTTCATTTCTACAAAATATGAAGATATTAATGTAGATGAAGCACTGTTTTAAGGCACCTTCTCAAATACAGTACCTTTTACTTTACTAAATGCAGTACCTAAAATTTTGAGGAGTTTAACACAAGAACTACAAAATACTCAAGGTAGGAATTTCAGTGAGCTGACAAGCTACAATCACTGCCAGTGGAGTAAATGTTTCCATGTTAAAGTGTTTTCTTTTGATTTAACTCCACTATTTTCAGTGTTATTTACATGAGTAAACCTGGGAAAAGCACCATCCTTGAGATGTGAATCAAGCTTTCATATGGAAAATAATCCACTTTATTCATAAGGCAACAGATCAGAGATTTGTGAGGCAGAAATTGTCAATAATCACTTACATGTTTTGCAGCATCCTTCTAAGAATGGCACAATATAGCCTCCAACCTGACCAAGAGATAAAATAAAGAGGAAAGACTTGATTATTTTTCAAGCATTCATTTCCATGTATCTGCACTATTAAAAATATCTTTCAGATAAAGCTCTGCATCATTGTTCAGACAAATGCAACACTCTGGTGAATGGATGAAGGTTTGGCTACACAACTGAGAGTTCTGAGGAAGAGCTACAGCCACTCAGTACTTGCAGGACTGCTCCCTGCTTGTGTAACATCATCCACCAAGGAGAGTATCTATCATTTACATGTAGAGAGATCTACATGTAAATGTAGAACTACAGAAAGCAGTAAGAGAATTCTCCTTGCCTCCATTCCCTGGCACTTAATATAATCTCATTTTGAAAATTCATACAGATTTTTTTGTTCTTGCTCCAAAACTAGTTCATAAAACTTTATATGTCACTGTAGAAAAGATGCTCCTGATTTTCAGACAATCTTGCCTTTTTTTCAATGGTTTTGATCATTATGCTGAATCACATTGCTATACACAGAAAATGTTAGTAAGGGGAGGTCCACCCCAGAAAAGCATCCAAATTCAGACAGCTGTATGAAGACTAGCTTGATATTACAAACCCCAATTAAAAAAAAAAAATTTCTAAGAATCAGAAGAGGTGTGTCCAGCTGTGTAACTCAGCAGCCTGGTGGCACAGTAGTCTGGTGTGTGGTTATACCTTTTACCTCTAAATGTCTGGGGAAAAAATACAGGCACTACAAAAATTAATAATTTATCCCTTCTTGAGGAAAACACATCTTTTGTCACGCAAATAAATCTTATCATGCAAACATAAATCACAGCTAGAATGCAAACAGTGTCTTGTACACCGACCTTCACACATTCAGTTTCATTAAAGGGTGGGCATCCAACTGTAGAGGACACCAGAACTGGTCCTATTGCTGTGTTGGTGCATTCATATCTGATGCAGTTTGAAATCCAAACAGCACCGGGCTGTCAAAAATTTTAAAACAGAAACTTTACTCAGCAAAAACAGTATTTGAAGCATTAATTTTAAAATTTCATTGAATGAGATCTCACTTGAATCAACAGTAATACAGCAAAATATAATTTGGATGCATATTCCGTTTAAGTACTGCATTTGAAAGTCCAATAAAAATATATAATGTTAAGCAGGTTCTAAAATAGTCGAGTTGATGGTAATTCTCTCATATATATCAGAATCCTTTAATTTTTGTTGACAGTTATATGGTTGTCTCCCCAAGAAATTAATATTGTATACATGCAAAACTATTCTGAGTATTAAAGGTCTTTTCTGCACATTTTTTATGGCAAGATGTATACAATATTTTGTGACTTTTTGCTTGCTCCTAAATATTTTAAGGAAATAAAATATTCTAACTCACCTTAAAACTGGTAACTGTGCCATTGCTGAAAGTGTGGAGACAAGACAAGTTCTTGCAGCTACCACAGCAAGTTGTTAAATCTTTTGGAGGCTGATAGACTTGGTTCTGCCAAAATTTAATAGATTACTCCTTGTATGAAATAATCTTGCAGATGAATGTTTTACTACTGTAACAGATTTTTTTCAGGTATTTGATTTTAGGGATATTTTTAAAATAACTTTCAAAACCACATAGCTTATATTGGCACTGCACACCCATGAGGCTTTTATAAAATACATTTGATCTTAATTGAAGTAAAAGGGGAGGAGTTCCATACCTGAGAGAATTAACTGGTCTTTCTAGCATTTTCAAATGTGACCACTTACTTCAAGAACTACTGAAACTAACTTTTTACACATTAGACATCAAGTAATTATAAAATTTAAAAAAAAATCTGTATAATATTCCCATGGTAATGTATATTCCCATGGTAATCATATCTTGTAAAAAGACAATGTAACATTTGCTTATTTTATAAAGCTGTTTTCACTGCATTTAGAATTCTTCTATTCATAATTATTCTCTTTCTGCTTCTTATTCTGCTAATGTCTGCCAGGAATTTTTACCAGTTTGCACATAATGCAGTTGAAACGCTGCAGGGATGCAAGGAGGCAGCATGCCATTAATCCAAGGATGCATTCACTATGTACTTTAATTTGTGTAAGATTTATGCCACAGAGAAAAGAGTGTAGGGAGGGAGACTTTTCAAACTTCCATCAGAACTGTGGTAGCACATCATTAGAGGGAGATATCCTAATTACTCTTTCCAACTTGCTCTATGACTAATCTGCCCAACAAAACCCATCACAAAGTAATTCAGGCCACCAGACACAGTATACAGGTTTACATTTCTGAATTCCTTACAGCTTTGCACTTGACAGCACAGTCTATGGAAGACATGTTTATTTTGTAGTATTTACTGGAGGGATCAACCACATTTGTACAATAGGAAATATGGCAAATGCCATCTGCACTGTGCTCCACGATCCTCTGCCCAGGAAGCAGCACACCTCTCTCATTACTCAGGCAAACTTTGTCTCTCACTGCAAGAAAAAACAAACAGCATTCTTAGGACAATCAGCTTGGCATCAAAACTCCACTAAAAACATTTCAAACAGTAAAACAGGAATGGAAAAAATTACCCTACCTGTTTTAGAATTATGGGCCACATTTTCAAACAAATAATTAATAGTAATCTAACGTTTCACTGCAGTCACTAAATCTTTTCAAATACAGCCATGCATGAAAACTAAATATATAGCATTCTATTAGCTGCACCCAAGTGACAGGCTTCTTCAACTGTTTTATTTTGTAAAAACTACTTCAGGATAAGAAGTGTACCTAAGAAATGTCTATTTCTCCCCACTAATTACAGAGGACACAGAGGAGAAATAGCACTATTTGTGAATTAAGTAAATTAATCCTATCCTCTGCAGTGCCATGTTCAAAGTGGATGTCTGATTTTTAATTCCTCATTTCCCTTAGCACTTGAAAGGTGATTTCTTTGAATTAAATTATTTTCTGACTTACCACATTTGTACTTCACACAGTTACAGAAATTTTCTGTACTGTTCTGAAACAGTTCATCTATCTGAAGTTTCTCCCCCTACGGGTATAAAAACAGGGAAAAAAAAATACATGAAACAACAGCAGGTTTTCTTATTTATATGATCTTTTAAACAACTTTCCTGCAGAATTTGAGTAGCAGTATCTCTTGAAGGTTCTGCTTAGCAGCCTGTGTGCATAATGTATGTTAACATATTCACCATAACAAATAATATTAACTGTGATGCTTGAAAGCATTTAGTTCAACACTTGAAACCCAAACTTTTATCCTGACTTATCCTATGTGCATGAAAGCAGTCCTACTCTACCAATATATTGGGGCAGAATATGGTAATAAAAAGCTCTGGAAATATCAGAGCTGATAGTCATTTCACAGCTTTATTCATAAGGTAACAGATCAAATGAATAAAGCTCTGGAAATACCAGGGCTGTAGAGTAATTTTATTCTGCAAGGTATTTAGACTTTGGTGGCTTCTTAAAACTGTTACTGTTAAAAAATTACTCTAAAGTATTTTTTTTAAAAAGAGGTGATGCTGTACCATTTCATATTTCACTGATAAAACTATTATTCAGATGCTGATAAATAGATTCATTCAGGAATTATTAAAAGAATAGCGACAAGATAAATTTCATACCAGTTTGCACTGAGGTTTGGGGATTGTTTCACAGGCGCATTCTGAAAAAAAATACAACATCAGAAACAGTAGGTTAGCAATTTATATGCCATTTACTTACAGCAGAGCAACAGAGTGAATAAAAATTGCAGATATAAAAGTCAGCAAACCCAATACGTAAGTAATTCTTACAACACTTTCAAGATAGTCGATAACCCACTTTGGTCAGACAAATTCTGTGGGATGCAAGAAAAGCCAAAGAGGCAGATTAGGAAGTTCTGCAGCATGAAATGACTTTTCTGGATCATTTGTCATGAGCAGGTCACAATGGTGTAGTTGGCTGAAACCAAGGGGCCAAAGCTGTTGTCACCTCTCATTATGGCAGCTTTAGTGAAAATCAGTGATTTTACCACATGTCCGGAAGGGGCAGCACTTCTCCGTGCTCCACACCTCCACCAGAGACATGCCCAGCATGCATCTGAATTCAGGACAACGATGTATTTCACAGACTAAAATCAAAGGAAAGAAAGAACAATAAATGCAATGCTGTCTTTTTTAGATGAGTGGAAATATTAATTAAGATACAGTAAATTATTTACAATAAATACATTTGGATAACATTTTTGTTTACAAGACTAATAGTAAAAATTTGACTGTTAGATATCGATTGATAACAGTGTGAGTACAAAATACTCTAGACAAGTATTTAAATAATTTTAAATATCCAAAATTTGAAGTCTGAAACTACTCACTTATAGTTTCAGTCCTCAAATTCTGGAAATTTAAAATTATTAACATCTGGATATTTCATGATACAGATATCAGAAAATGCTTTACATACATGAAGTTTTAAAAGTAAAAATTGTTTGTTCAGGACTACAGATGATAGCTTGCTTATACAGTTTGACACTGAACATCCACACCACATAATTTCCCATGTTCTCTGTTATTTAAAATATTAAAATCAAGTCAAACTTACTGCACTGGTATGCAGGGCAACACCTGTCAGTAGTGTTGCCATCCACAATGAGAACTTCTCCTTCTTGGCATTTGGGAATTTGATCCGAGCAAGACCCACATGCTGGAGAAAACAATTATTTAAATCTAAAACACTGGAAGAGATTTTACTACTGCCTAGAAAATTTGCTGTAAGTTTGTAAGACTCATATAAAAGAGAGCAGAGGTGCTCTGTATTCACTGCTTGTAGACCCTATACAAAAGGCTAATTTTCAGTGCAGCTTGCCCCTCTTCCCTTGGCTCCCTGCTATAAAGAATTAATACATTTTTTGTGAGCAAACATAATTTTTCCTCTTTCTCCTGTTATGAGACATTTTGCTAGGTCTTCTCTCCTACAAAGTCATGCTGCTGTTTTTTTTTCAGGAATCTTTGATCCTCAGTAAAATGCATCCCCCATGGATCCCCGTGTTATCTTCCCACTTGAACACATGAAAACCACAACAGGAACTTTTCAATATGTACAGTGTAAAGACTCATTTTATCAAAAAAGAGTCAAAAGTGGACCCTGCAGACAGTGAGAAGAGCCAAATGCTGCCCATTGCTAATATATGATCAAAGTAATCTGATTACTATAAATAACAGAATTGTAATTCACGTTTCCAATTAACACTCAAATTTTTGCATGTGGAAGGTGCTTCCCTTCACAGATATCTGTTCAAAAATAAAATAAACTCAACAGCACCTCATTATCAGATTGTTATCAAACAGAAAACAACTGCATGGTAAGATTGAAGCTCATATACTAATGGCAAAAGTGCAATTTTATTATTGAATTAAGTCATTAAAGGCTAAAATCCAAAAGAATAAATAAAAATAAATAATGAATAAATAATAATAAATATGCATAATACTCTGATATGGGATATTTGTCATCAGTTAAGATGGGCCAGAGCTGAGACAGCAGGATACAGGGAATAAAAGCCTATACCACTTCATTCTCTTTCAGATAAAATATTTGTGTATCTAGTTCACACTGCATATGGACAATCTCAAAAGCCCTGAATTCCTTCATCCTCCTTTACTTGACCAACAAGGAATACTACTCAGTTGCACAAAGCTCTTCTGTGAATCTTGATGGTAGTTGGCACTTTTAGAAAATTAATTAAATTTAATTAATTAAATTTAATTTAATTAATTTTAGGTTGTTGCCATATTTTAGAAAACTAATGCCAATTTTTTAACCAGTTTCAAGCCTTACTATGTTGAGAGACCTAAAGGAAATACAAGGAACCTTAACTGGCAAGATAATAATAGACATAATTGTATATGCAAAACCACACTCATAATCTCAACTAATCAGACTACTGTACCACATATATAGGAAATGCAGCAGGTATTCTCCACCCGAGCAGCAATTAGTGTTCGATCATCTTGACAGCTTGGTATCTGTTCCAATGGTTCACATTTTTCTGGATCACATTCTGAAAAAGGGACAAAAATGTATTCCTTCAGATGAAGCTCAGCATTCCTCCTCTGTTATGCTATATCCCAAGGAAAGGCAGCATGGAGTAGAGAGGTTCTACAAGCTTTAGAAAAGCTTTTACCTGTATCCCAAAATCTTGCCTGATCATTTAACACAGACCAACCCCTGAGCTATAGACAAAAGTGAATTTTGTAAATGGCCATACTAACAATGGTATCTACACTACCCTTATCCTTCTGAGTTGATCTATTTCGTTTACTGAATGTCTTTTGCAGAGTGCAATTCTTTACCTTTCAAAAGAAACGTACCACAAACGTAGCTGGGACAACAGGATTCTTCACTGTAATAGGTGACCAACTTCTCCAAGCTGCTACACTCAGGGATTAGGAGTTCACAGAGACTCTGGTTACAAACTGTCACATAAAGGAAAAAAAAAAAAGAGAGAATAAGCAACTTCTAAACTATGCATTTATAGGTTGAGTAGAGCAGTGGCAAGCAGTAATTGCAGTTAGATACCCCAAAACTCCAAATTATAGGCATATGAAAAACACAATGAAGCAGCAAAAAACTCCATTGAGACAGGATTCAGAAGTGCTCATCATTTGCAACACTCTCCATGGAGGCAATATTAAACTAGAACTGAGTCATTGTGAGAATTAAAAAAATAAACTTCCTCTGGAAAACTCACTGCAACACCATACTAGGTGGTCAAAACATGAAAATTCCTTATTTTTGACACTTTCTAAGAAAAGCAAGAATTATGTGGAAAAAAAAGCACTTTTCTATCATTTTTTTACTGCTTACTTTAAGAATTAGATAAACAATCATCTGATTTCTTTTTCCTCAGAATTATCCAGATAATTTGGTTGTATTTGGATATTAAAAATAAAACAGTAATCTCTAAACTTGAGGGAAACACAATTCATATTTAAATAATCACAGAGCTATTTCAGTCCTCCTCCTATCCTCTACCTCTACTCCAAAACCTACTGGATGTTGAGCCAAACAGCTTCTACAGTTTTCTACATTATCTGTAAATTCAAACCAAGGTAATTTCCATTTTCTTCAAAAGTAGCACATGTAACAGGAAAGCAAACCTCAGAGAAAGGACATCTGCCTATTCCACTGGGCAGTATTCACAACCATGAAGGAATACTTACTACAGATCTTCTGAGGACAGCATGTCTGGTCATCAGGAACAAGCAAGGCCACTTCTGCAAATCGCTGACACTCTGAGCTGTGGATCTCTGAACAGTTGTGCTCCACTGGAATTATGGTCTCACTGTCAACACATTTTTGCATACAGCATCCGCTCAAAGAAGTTCTCCAGATCTCACCCACAGCATGAGGTGCTCCTGAGCTATCTGTACAAGCTAGGTCAGGACAACAGAAAACAGAGGCAATTCCATTTAAATTTCAATTTTGATCACCATTTTTTCCATAGTGGATGTGGATCTACAAAGCATAAAAATCCCAGAGTTTTAAAGGCTTGATTGTGTCCATCACCCCACAAAAAATGAATGAGGAAACAGTCTGTGACTGAGTTTATACAGGAAATCAAGACACTCAACACCTTCCAGAAGGCCCAGACTTCCAATTTGTTTCATGTCTCCACTGCAAGGCCAGCTACTTAAAATCCCAATCCAATCCTTCATTTTTAAAGTAACAATTTATAAAGAAGTTACCTTTGTATTTTACAAATATCAAAACTATTATTAATTTACAGTGCCTTAGTAATCTGATATATCATAAACTGAATTTTTAAGGTTCATGTTGTTAGGGAGAAAAATTGGTCCATTATTTGGTGTGGTGAGGCAGATTTGCAATGAAAATAAACATAAATGCTGGTAGGACACACACATATATTATTCAAAAGGTGTAATTAACTGCTGCTGCATGTGATTTGAATGGGTATCAAAAGGTTGGACCCTTGGCAACGGGCTTGAGTGAAAAGGTAGCCAAGACTAACATGCTTACAATAATTAAATACATAAACTTAAGCAAAGACTTTGAAGAGCATCCACCAGCTGAGAGAAAGTGAGAAAAATTGTGCATCACAAGGACATCCCCTGCTTTCTCACCTGCACAGTTAATGTTTACTGGCTATCTAGAATTCTCAAATGAATGACATATTCAGAACTCACACAACACCAAACCAGAACTCAACTTATGAATAATGGAGTGTCTGACTGTCTTTATTAACTTGCAGATAATAAAGAAGAAAATCACATCCAAATATACCACATTTTTCTTCAGGAATACAGACAGCAGTATGAGTTCGGTGAAGGAGGGTCCCTCCAGCACAGACACAGCCTTCTGTCAGCACTGAGCAGGAGTCTGAGTTCAGAGGAGCCACCTCTTTGTTCTCACAACTCTCTGGAACCTCACAGACAGCTATGCAAGGCTGGTACGAGAAGTTTTCAGAGCAGCGGAAGGCTAGGAAGGAAATAAATAAATCAGACATTGTTCAAGCTGTAATCCCATGAGGCAACTTCCTGTGCTCACTGGGTTGGATCTACCAGCCTGAAACACCAACACAGACCAGTTACCTACATAACAAATTAAAACATATGGAATCTGCAAGCACTTGTACTTTTCTTCTTGCAATAACGTTTTCATCAAGCTTCAGTTTGCATTTTGGCAGCAGAGTTACAAACCATGCAACAGTGCTGACACAAAATAATTTAAGCTTCAAAAACACTTTCAAATACTACACAGATCAATCATAGAGTGCTCTGAATGAGTGTTCTGAATAACTTGCAGTGGCCAAAGAAAATGGTATAAAAATAAGTGTGATGTGTCCCTTCAAGATGGATAGAATACATATTTACAGCTATATTTTCTAAGAGCTCCTTTTAACAGTTATTGCTAATAAAATCCATAAAAACTGAAGAATTAAAAAAAAAATGTCTCAAAACCACAGACCTTCTTATGTTATCACTGAAGGGGGCTTTTCCTAGGTGATCATGGACAGCATAAGGAGATACTGTGATCCAGCTACAGATCCCATTTGGCCTTACATTTTAGTGTTGCTGTGGGAGAATTCTGCTGCCAGGATACACTAAGATCTCAGGTTTTACCCCTTACACTCCATCGAATGTCAAAGTGATTTATTAAAGAAATATGGATATTGATCTAGTACCAATATCCAACTGTGACAGACAAAAACTCTCTAACAGTTTAAAGTTAGAAAGTGTATGTTTATTATGCTGCCGGGCAGCGTGTGGGATAGCTCCCAAATACACACAGAACCTTTCAAATGATTACAGTCCTTTTATCCATACAAGTATTGAATACCCAAAATACAAATACAAATTCAAAATTGTGGTACATCCCATTCCTCGCTTCGTATGCTAATCATTTCAAAAACTATTAAGCATGCGTAGTTTCTTCCTTGAAATGGGCCGGGGGTCCCTTTCATGGGGAGGGGTCCCAAAATGAGGAAGAAAATGAAGTCTTCCTCATTCTGACCTTTCTACCTTTTCAATGCAAATATGACAAATGAACTCTTGGTAGAACTCCCATTCCCTGTCTTCAATTGGTTTCAGAACAGAGGAGGCCCACAATTGTCTTATGTTCCTAAAAGCTGTTTGTTAGGTTCTATATTCTTCATTACAAACCCAGCTAACTAAACATTGTGTTGACAAGCAATCAATTACTAGTTAACTTAGTTAGCTTATCTCTAACTAAAATCTTAGCTCCTCTGAAATCTCTAAATCCCTTAAAGTTTATGTTTCAAAAGGTGTTTCATTTCTCTAATCCCACCTCCAAAGCCACAGCTTTCTGCAGCAGCATCAAAGTACATGAAGACCCAAGAAGCACTGGTATTCTCAACTTATAATAACTCTTAAATTAGGCAAAATTTGTCTCTGTGAACACCAGAGGTGGGCATACATGCAGAATACTTACGACAGTAATCAGAGCTCCTCCACTCTATGCAAATATTGAATTTGTTGCACATTGCCACATAGGCAGCTAGTGAAATGCATGGATTTTGAATATACTCAGTGTCTCGAGCCCATATATCACAGAATTGCTCAGGTGGAATCTAACAAAAGGAAAAAAAAAAAAAAAAGAGATGGCACCTTCATAGAGGCTATGCTAGGTAGGAAAGACTGACCTTTAGAAATATCCACTACAGAGAAGGCAAGAGTTCTTGGTTCATGGTAAGCCTTCATTAGTGTACAAAGATAATCTAATAGGATTTTAAAGTAAGACTTTCTGAACATTGGCATGATTATATTCCTTAGTTTAATCTTTTATAAGTGCCAAGGTAATACAGTTATTCTAGTAGAAGCCACAATTGCTTTGTTCCTTTTTACCTCTACATTTTAACTTATTTTTGGTCTCATCTTCATCAAAATCAGCTATATACAAAAGGTCAAATGGCAAATGTACTCATATGACAACAAATAATTTATTTGCACACCAGGAGTTTGTTATTTGCTTTAGGCTTGCTTTCAAGGGTCTGTTTTGCCCTCTCATATCTCCAAGCTGGAATTCTCTCTAGAGCCTTTGAGAATGCAGGTTCTCAGATTACCTATTGCAATTTTGGACTTGTTAAATTACTGAAGGCATAAGGATTAATTAAATCCTAAAACTATTTTCTTTTACATTTTTCTACATCTTATTGATACAGTTGAATTATCTGTGACTGGTTTATGAATTATGCAGCATTTCAAAACTAACAGAGGTGAAATTCTGAAAGTTGTTTATTGCAACTCTCCCACCAAGCTGTCATACACTTCAATTACTTTTACCTTGCAACTGTAAGCACACACAAAAAATATACATCTCATTCAACAGATATGGTTACATGTAGCCTCACATTAGTGAAATTACCAAGTATACAAAATTATATCTGAACTGCAGATCTCTCAAAATGTAAGCTTTGAAATAGTTAACGTACATAAGGGTGACAGCTGCTGAAGGTCTGGTTCAACACCATTCTTAAGCACTCTGAGCAGTCCATGACTGAGCAATTAGTTTCCTGATGCCTGTCTTCTCCTACATACTTTAACGTGTCTGGCACTTGCCAGCTGTCTATAAAAGTCGAGGGTGAACTGCTTTGGCTTAAAACTGTCCTGTTGGGAAGCATCAAGTCATTTTCCAAGCTTCTATCACAAAACCCTATGAATTACCAGAAGGGAAAAAAAAAAACAAAAAAACAAAAAAAACAAAAAACAACAACAACAAAAAAAAAAAAAAAAAAAAAAAAAAAACAAGCAAAACAAAACAAAACAAAACAAAACAAAACCAAAAAAAAAAAACCAAACAAACAAACAAAAAACCACAAACAAACAAACAAAAAAAGCAGGTTAACACATGTGAAATATGTTTGAAGTGGTATATTCAACAAAGTAAACATCTTTTCAAAATCTCATACAACATGACAGTATCACAACCTACAACAGATGTAAAAAGTCTTCGTTAGGATCAAAATACACGAAATTCAGAAAAATGAAGGAAAGCAAAAGTAAAGACACATCTTTGAATGGAAATCTACTGCATATCAAAGAGCTGCTCAGAGAGCTCAGCTAAGAAACTGGAAGTTTGCTCCTAAGCTGCATAAATACTAAACAAAAATGCATTTTAAAAAAGACTGCAAAGCACCTCTGTGTATAGCAACAAGTTAAAACTGTAAATGTTATCAGAGAAGGGAACAACCATAAAATGTCAGGATGCTTATGTAATACCAGAAGGCAGCATCACAATGTCCTTTCTGTTTTAACTAAAATAGTAAGAAATTTTGAAACACTTTGGAGCAAAAAGAGCAACCTAACATGGATAGTGACTGTGGTCAGAGTCATAAGAATATTCAAGTATTGCAGTAGTCTCCTCAGAATATCCTTTAAAAACCAGCAGATAGAAAAAAGCAGAATGATGGATCAGTCCCCTATTCTGTCTTCCTAATCAGTTTCTGAGACTTTTGTATCAGGCTTCTAGACTGTTTTCTTCTGTTATCTCCACAAGAACAATGCTAATTCTTTATCTGTTCAAAACAGTATTTGTGGATTCCGCCCCTTTCTAAAGTACTGGTCTTTTTTACCATTTTTAGCAAATTTTGATGACAATCAGTGATACAGGCATTCAGAGAATAAAACAGCTTTCCAAACTGTGTCTGATTGAGCCTTTTGAGTCTGTATTTGCAACACAGACAGGAAGTACATGATGGCTCTGAAAGACTTCAAAGAATTGCTATCCTGTCAGGAACAGCTTTTCTCAATTCTCTTACACATTGACAGGGAGATTTAAACCAGCAAAACTAAAACTCCACATTTTTCTTGGCAGGATCCAGTTGCAACTACAATTGACATGCTTTAAATCTTTTTCACCAGTTTTGCTATAGGAATGTCCACATTCCCCTCCTACATCCCTCATCTCCCACCCCAGCTCTTCAACATCTGCCACATTTGCCCAACCCTTGCACTGTAAAAGACACCGTTGTTTCTGGATCCTTCCAAAGGATGCTTGTGCTACAAAGCTGTAATGGTCTGCTCAGTTTCAGCATTTCCATGAAGCTGGAAAATCAAGACCTACCAATACTGCAGTTCAGCTAAAAGATATCTGAGAAAGTATGTTGCTTGTATTTGCACTAACACAGAAAGGAGTTTAGGCTGGACTAATTCACCCTGGAAAGATGCAGAAAACGAGCTCATTTGAGGCAGGCTCTGGAAGTGGCACCAGGCAGCACTGTGCAGGCAGACTTATGCAGAGAGCCTCCCAGGCAGAGGTGAACACCAGAAACACAGATCACATTCCCTGAAGAAATTGTACTTGCAACACCATCCACACAAGTGTGTTGTCATCTAGTCTAAATACCTTGTAAACCTTGGGATTGTAATGTTCCCAATCCTCCCTACCACCGTGAACAAACAGGTAAATGCAAAAGAGATTCTCTGGATAACTTGAATCAGGCTTTTTATAAATATCCACTGTCTTTATTGTCTTTTTTCTGCTTTATCTATTACAATACCAATTAGCCAAGCAGAGTGAGAACAATACTGAAAACAGAAGTTAGGGCAATCGTTATCTCTTACTTAAAATGGCGTGAATTCAAACTCTCTTTGTGAGAAGCACATTTCTGTCAGCAGGACTGGAAACTGGACTGAGCTATTCCTGGCATTTGATACTGAGCTACAGGCATTTGCCCTTTCTGAAACTGGAAAGATATCCACTGTAATTATATGATCTCCTTAATCCTGATTTCCAGCTTCAATTTACAGCACAAATTTACAGATGCAGCTACCGAAGTGGGGATTTACATCACCAAATATATACTTGCAAAAGCTGTAACACCACCACCTTATTCAAAGCTGTAGTTTTTAGAAAAAAAATTAAGCAGGGGAACACAGACCTAACAGTGCAGTGCACATAACAGGCCTAACACAGTGCAACATTATTAAGAAATTCCCTCTAAAGTATTTTTTCCAACAGTTAAACCAAGATTAGTTCTCTGAAATTTACATTTCCTGGGAATTCTGACCTTTAGAAACTGAAAATAGCACTTACCACCTCCTATCAGATAGCTATCAAACCCTAAATCTGTAAATGACCATGAAATCATGGACTTAGACCTGTCTTACTTATTTGGGTTTGGTAACTGCAATCATACCTTTGGTTCAAAAAGCTTACAGACAGAAGCAACACTGTGGGCAAAGAGCGATGAGAGGAATAAACAAAAATATAATTTCAACATTAAACAAAATTAGTAATAGATTAATTCTAACAGTATCTTAAAATTTGTAGTGATCTGCAATACATTTTTGGCACAGACCCTGCAATAAATAATTTATATAATTAGGAAAATGTGTCTCCCTAGCAAAGCATCTGAAAGCCTTTATTTCTTACACTACTCTATACTTACCACATAGTCCCAAAGGTTTTGGCTCTCTGGTACTATTCAACTCAATAATCATCACACCTGTGTTGTGAAACCACTGAATTCTGATTTTTGTTGGGGTCTCAACTGCATACTTGAAGCCTGAATCTTCAACTTTGAATCCATATTTTCTAACAGTAGGCCAAGCAGATCTTGAATTTACTGTTATCTAAACGACACACAGAAGAGAGGTTAATGGTCTGGAAGAAGAATTAAGGCCAGGTTTTTGACAGTTTAGGAACCTAAGTCCAAAGTTCAGAAGCAGTCAGGCTTTCCTCCATAAAAATAATACAACTACCAAAGGTACAAATAATTTATGTGCCTTGCTCTGAGTCTTACCTTGCTAACTGCCCTTGGATCACAGTTTGGCTCTTTGAATTTACCAGGAGAAATTTACTTAATTACAAAATTGGAACAATGAATCATATAACCTATGGTGTTCTACTCTATTCCTTGGTATCCACATGAGGAGGCAACTGACTGCAGAAATAAGGTGTTACCTAAAGGAAAATAAAACCCCTCAAAATACTTACTTTTCTGCTTAAACGATTGATAATAATTTGATTTGAGACATAAGTTAGGTTCAACATTGCCAGGCACAAAGAAGTTGAATTTGAATTACTCTGTTGAGAAAACAAAAATACATCACCCATAGCCATGATGTGCAAAATCTAAATACATTGGTTGCTTACTGGTTTTAGGTACTAGGACATTAAGGATTTTGGGAGATTATACTATTAAGAGAGGAAAAACATTGGTGGTTGCAGTCTCAAGTCAAGACTGCAGAGTTTCTCTGGATAAACAGACAAAATACTACGACCTCATTGTTTTCAGCAACTATGCTATATCATGCAATCTTGGAATTAAAACAGAAATGCAGGGAAAAAAATATGGTGGACTAGCTGTTCGGACAAAAAGATAAAGACTACATATTTGAAGGTTGACAAGAATGAGATTGGGAATGATGAATCTGTATACAGCACAGAAGTAATGGTTCAGGAATAAATGCATGCTTCCTGAGCTACATAAGGGTGAATAAAACAGAAAATATTGAATACAAGAGGAAATCTGAACATCACAAACACGTTGTCTTCATATCAGTCATGTTGAGCTTCTGAAATTAACTTCCATTAGGTGAAACTTGGAAGCAAACTTTGCAATGGACATTTATATAGACATCAAACGACCTAGCCTTCACAGGAGAGACCGGAGTTAAGGGCAGTTTTGAAAAGGCTCACAAGAAATGAACTTTTCATGACAAAAGCCAACCCACACTACCCATTAGACAGGATCCCCATTAGGCTTTCTCTCCCTTCTGTGTCAGAAACTTGGATGCACAGGGTGGTCCCATTCAGTCTGGCATTCCTACAGTTTTTTATGGCTCTGAAGATGGGTGTTTCCAGTCTACATTTGTCCATACGAACATAGATAAAAATCCTGCATTGAAAGAGACTGGTGGTATACTGGTACAACTGTGGTGGTATTTGTAGTAAGACAGCACTCACAGAAGTGACTAATGATGTAAATCCACTTAATCTCTCATCACCTTGTCCATATCACACATACCACAGGATAACATGGACCTTCCTCTCATTTTCCAGCTCTTTCACAAGGAACTATGCATTTACAGTCAGGTGTTAGAGTGTTCTACAATTCATAGGTATTGCACAGAAGTGAAGAATAACCACAATATAAAATATTATTATGCTCTTGCCTTTCAGATACATCTTATTAGGAGTACCAAACACCTTTTGTTAGCTGATAAATGTTAGTTACCATTCTACAGTCAAGGACATGGATGGTTATAGTTTCATCTGCAGTTTGACTAACAATGTAGGATGCTTCTTTGAATAAAGCCAAATGCTTTCCATCATAGGTTACAATGCTCAGATCAGAGAAAATGGTGCAACGACCTAAGAGAAAAACAGGTAAATGTATTTTGTAGCTTACTTTAGAGTTGCAGTAAATCTTACAAAATGTGAAGATAAACCAATACATTTTATAATACAATACATATACTATACATATAATACAATACCAATACATTTTATAAGTTGAACTAGCTTACTAAGAGGTTCATACATGCATTACATATTTTCACATATTTGAAACTGGTTCATCTCTGTAAATAGACAGCATAATCAAATTCTGCATATTTTCAGAGGGACATCCTGCACCTCTGCAATCAGCTATTTCCTTACAGGTTTTGCCAACAAAGGTTTGCAGTTTTCAGAAATCCCAAACTAAGAAAAAAGTCATGAGTGACAGCAGATCATGCCAGATCCATAGTTCATCTGTAGTCTTATTCCTAAGGTGAAAAGTTTTATTTTTGCTCAGTCTTGTTGCTAAAGATTTAGCGTTTCAGTGGCCTTGGAGTTCGACTCTGAGTTATTTCAAACTCTAAAGCCTAAGCAGAAGTTCCAATTGCTAACAGAGTCCCCACACTGCTAACAGAAGTAGTTAATAGTTTAGGAAATATTTTCATCCTGAAATAGTTAAAAAATGAACCAAAAAAATCTGTATTGATTAGGTGTCCCCTAATTAGAGAGATGACAAGATGTGCCTAAATCAGACATAAACATATCCATTGCAGATACCTAATGATGAGTATGTTAAAAGGGCATTTATATTTTGCTTCCCTGGATATAAAACTACAGTTATAAATTTCCTTTGACAAGGAGTAACACAAAAAATATGCATCTTCTATGCTATGGTATAGAAGTGTCAGTTCTTACCCTTCTCACACATGCATTAACCTGTTACCTGAATGCACTTCAAAAGTACAGCAGAATTAAAACTTACATGCACATTCCCACTTTGGGCAGCATTTGTCACCATTTGTTTGAGTAGCAAATCCTAAAACTCCACAGCTGGGTTGAGTAGCATTGTATGGGCAGTTCTGTGACTTATTAACCTGGATTAGCTGTCCATCCAAGCAAATGTGTTTTATGCACTCACTCTCGGTGATTGGCTAAGGTGAATCAATAAAAGACAGAGGTTACCATTCATACCAAAACATGAATAGTTACTATCACAATACTGTATAATTTTTGTTGAAAAAGGGATTCACATTCTTCAGGCACAGAATAGTTGATTCCCATGATGTTGATGGAAGCTACAAGCACCTTTGGAAACCTGACCATTTAGAGAATAGATTAACACTGTTGTCCTATAGTAAAGATGAGAACAGCACTACTGAATTTTTAACTTTACAATGAAAAAAGTTGAGAACACAAAATATGGAAGGAAACAAGCAGGAAGGGTAACAGCGGTGTCTGGAAAGATGTGCTTTAAAGAGGGCAACAAGACAAAACACTGACACTGGACAGTATGAAACACCTCTGTTTGTCAAAAACCCCATTCTTTTAACAGTCACACTCAGAAAACTGAGGCCTGAAACCCAGTGTAGTATAACATTTCGAAAAAATGTTATGCATAATGAAGTTACCCAAGGTTTCAGATGTAATGGATAACATAATCAGGCTCCTTTGTTTGATACAAATTAAATCCTAAAGATCAAGGCATGGCTCAAAATTTTATTTTTTAACCAGTGTGTAGAAGTAACTAAGGCATGTTCCAAAGCAGGCAGGTAATTATTTGTAACTACTCACTGTACAAGATTGAAGAGTTGTGGTTTCTTGAGGCAACAGAAAAGGTGATGCTGCAGCTCCTGCCATGGCTTCAGCTATTGCCAGTCCATCAGAAAATGTTGTATTCAAGCCATGAAGTGGTTCGGTAGATGAGGTAAATGAGGAAACTGATGGAACTGCTGTGTCATTTGGATGATCGGGTACCATTAGCAGTGAACTCACAGAAGGTGTTTGCATCTCAGATGTTACTTCAAATTTTGAAGTCTGAGTAGTACTGACTGATGATGGAGCTATAGAAGAAAACACTTTTGATTTGGTAGGTGAACGTGCAGTGGACAGAACTGAAGCTGTGTTTGTGAAATAAGGAGAATAAAATGTCTGAGGTGTAACGGTAACACCCTGAGTAAGGACAGATTGGAATCCTGTCGTTAACGCTGACTCTTCAAACTTCACTATGTCAAGGGGCATGGCTCCTTTTGCTTCTGAAGTAACAAAAGGAGAGCTGGAGATGAGCTCTGTGACTGCTGCTGCTTTGTCTGAAGCTGCTAATGCAGTACTGAGGTTTTGCCCAGCACTGCTTATTGTTGAAGAGGCTGAAGCTGCAACTGATGAATGGGCCTCAGTTGACAAGGCTGTCCTTGGTAGGATCATGGAGCTGTAGGTGGTGCCTGAAGGCGTGACCTGCTTAGGCAACACCACAGCTTCCTCTGTACCATGTTCCCTTGATGTGGAGCCCAATGCAACAGGAACTTCTGTTGTTCCTGGTAGCAAAACCATAGAAGAGGTTGACTCAGAACGCGATGAAGGTGATGCTTTAAGTGTTTGTCTTGAATCAAGGGATTTAGTAAATGAGGCCCGATGTGTGAATTTTAGATCTGTAGCTGTCTTTTGCGTGGAAAATGAAGGAAACTGTTCTTTTTTAATTGTTGCTAAAGAAGAGGAAGTGGCAAGCACTTCTGGTGAGAAAGGGGGAAATTTGGTGCCAAAAATCAAGTCAGCTGTTGTTCTAGCTGGGACTGTAGGCTGCAAAACAGAAGTTCTTGATACAAGTGGCTGCGTGACTGCATCAGTTAAATGCAAATATTTTTGAGTTGGTAGAATAACCTTGGTAGGACCTACTGAGGTAGGTAACATACTTGAATGAGTGCTTTCAGGTAGTGAGGTCTTTAAGGAAGTCAGTTCTACTGTAGCTTCAGCTGTGCTAAAGACAGATTGTGGCTGACCAGGGAATTTTGTTAGAGATTCTGCAGGATACTGGTGAACTTGGCTCGTCAATGAAGCTTCAGAGGTTTGACGACCAAGTTCTGTAGTCTTCTGAGTAGAAGAAGGTGGTATAACAGTGGTCTGTACTGAAGGTTTAGCTCCTGAAGATGTCTGCAAGGAGAAGGGGCCTGCTGAAGATGGAGGCAGGGATGGCTGAGCTGTAGCTGCTGGAATTTTCACTGCTTCTGTTATACTTTGGACTGCAGGTTTTAATGCTGCAGAAACTATTTTGGTTTCTACTGAATATTTTGGTGTGGTTGTTACTTCTGGTAGCAGTTGTGTTAAAGGTGAAGAAACTAATTTATCTCCTAGATACTGAGAGGTGGAGAAAGTGTAAGAAGGCTTTGTTACTGGAAGTGCAACAGAAGGGGACAGAGAGGATTTTTCTTTGCCTGCCATTATTTTTTTGGTTGTTATGAGCTGACTGCTGAATTCAGAGGCTGGGGAGAATGTGGCATCAGTGATATTCACTAGTGATTTTTCATCTGGTACTGTTGTTATTGAACTTGATTGTTCTAATATAGAAGATAAAATAGAGAAAGCTGGGACTGGAGAGGTCTTTTCTGTTGTTAACATAGGTTTTTGTATAGTTGTTATAGGATATAAAGAGATTATTTCAGGGGATGTACACATGGGGCTGAGAGTTGTCAGCAATGCTTTTTTTCTATCTGAGGGTAGTGAAGGAAGAGAAATGTTTAAAGAAATTAGAGAAGCTGATGGTGAAAAAGACAAAGCAGATGGCTTTCCAGTAGAGATGGTAGTAATACTTTCAGCTTGTGATTTATCAGGCAGTGTTGTCAACAGAGTGGTTTCAGTCCCAGTAAGGAGAGCAAGTGGAGATCCAGTGATAGATGATGGTGATTCTCTTTCTGTAGCTACAAAAGGTGCTGGGGTGGTTTCTTTGGTTTTCATTGCTGATGTCATAGCACTATCTGAATATGATGGACTGCTTGTCTTCACTGTACTTGAAACCAGAGTTGACTTGTATCCAGTAGATATTTTTCCAGAAAAAGTTGACTTTGTTGGTATTTCAAGAGGGGATGTTACCTTAACAGACAAAGGTGTCACACTGCTAGTCTCAGCCAAGACAGGATATTTAGTGCGTAATGTTGTCAGGAGCTCTGTTGTGTTTAGAACTGTGTGTAAGGGATATCCTGTAGTTGAAACAGTTTTAAATGTTTTTTTTAATTCACCTGAAGCTGGAGAAGCAGGAGTAGGAGGAGACACTGCAGGTCTCTTTGTAGAAAGAATGAAGGATTTTTCAGTGCTAGAACTAGGATGTGGCAAATAGGGAAGGAAATAGGAACTTGATGTATGTTCCACATGAGATGTTATTTTGGGGATTTCCTTTTTATGAGTTGTAAATGATAACAAAATTGTTTCTGATGATGTCTCTTGGGTTTGTAGAGTTGTCATCTTTGGACCTAGAGTTGTAGTGAAGATAACCTCTGGAGTAGCAGTCAGGTGGTGTTGAACCATTCCAAGAGGAGGTTCTGTAGTTGTCTTTCCTACTGAAATAGGTGGTGTAGATGTTGGTGAAAATGTAGTCTTCACACTCTGTTTGGTTAAAACAGCTGCTGTTTCTGTTGTTGCTGAAGACACTGGCTTTAACAAAGATGAAGTAGAGAGTATAGGAGAAAATGCTGTCACTGTAACATTAGCTACTGTGGTAAAAGACTGTTCTACACTTATTTTTGTCTCTTCTGAAGTTCCTGTTAAGTTTACTGGTGGTATATATGAAGGCATTTCCAGAGGTGATGCAGAAAGCTGTGGCACATATGCAGCAGTTTTTTCTGTCATTGATTCAAATGAACTGGGTGTAAATGTTGTAAGCCCTTCTGGTTTTACTTGTCCTTCTTTCGTGGGAAGTATTCTTGTGGCCATTTCTGATAACTCCATTATTTTAGTTTTGACTGACATTTCTGTTGTTCTGAGTATAAGTGGTGTCCCAGTAAAAACAGAAGTAGCAACTGGTTTGCTCTCTGATTCTCTTCTTGTGGTCACTGCATGTGTTGCAGTTGCTGTCTGAGGTTCTGTAGCCCTGAGGAGTTTAGTGGAGCTACTACTCATCAGCTGTATCATCGTGGAAGTTTCTGAACTGACAGCAGATGGAAACAAAGGAGAAATGTCAACAGGAGCAGATAAGCTTACATTAGATATTGCTGTCCCAGTCATTGCTGTAGTGCTTCTCCCAGATGTCATTTCTGTTGACTGTAAAGAAATATTTGGCAATAAAGTTACAGCTGGAAGCGTTTCATTGGATGTAGTAGTCAAAATTTCCAGTTTCTCTGTAGTTGCTGTGAGTTGCAATTTTGTAGCAAGTGTTGTTTCCGTGTCCTTTGCTTCAGGTACAGGAAATGAAGTTACCTTTTCACTGATCACTGCCAAACTTGTGCGTGGTGTTAAATGTGGAACTGCTGGGGTTTGAATGCTGAGAAGAAAAGGTGGGCTGTCATCTGCAGGTTCAATGCCTAAAGTCAGACACAAGAAAACAGCCTGAAGTTCATGAATAATTATAGTGATGGAGCCAGCAGAGTTCTAGGTTAACTTGTATAACTGATCTTTTCAATAGCCTTTAAAATTCTAAAACTCATAGACAAATTAAAAAAACAATTAAATTAATTAAAAATTAATTAAATCATTTGCTTGACATCTAGTGTTACTGAAATGTTTTATGAAGAAAGAACATCTTTCTCAGTTTAAAATTTGACTCATATTTTTTAGGGATTAAATTATTTTAACTAAAATGCATGTTTAGTAAGCTCAAGGTTCACATAACTAAGGTCATAGTTACACAAATGTAGGCACTGATATTTGAAATTATGACTAAAGAGATAATTAATTATTAAGCTAAGTCTAATATAGGATATATATAAGTTTTCAAACATACAGTCTTCAAAATACACGCATCTTTGAGTTATTTCATCCAGCAACATGTTGAGAGGACAGGCAGGGATGCATCCTTCCACTCTAAAAGAAAAATAATTAGTATTAACTAGTCAAATAGTATCTTCTGGACCAAGCATTCAATTTCAGGAAAAGAGTCTATATATAAAGTATGTTTAAGCAGACAGTCTGGTTCACCTCAGTGTACTCCTTCAAAATGTCATTACCATGACTTCCACTCCCACTCAGATCTAAGGGAAAGCATGAACTCGGTAACACTCAGCTTTTGAAATGAACAGTCACAGGTTCAAGAGTGAATACTATTGCTATAAAAAATACCCAATATTTTTACGTGTCAAAATCTGAGTGTCAGTTTTACCAGATTTAGCACAAATTCCACTTTGCAGGAAAAAGCAAGGCCAGATATAGCTGATGCAATGACATAATGGAAAAGCAAGGGCACAACTGTTTGAAACAAAGTTGTGATAACATCTCTTCATTGATACTTTGTAATACTCCCAAAATGAAAGTTACAAATATAGCAGTCATTCCAGAACCTGACAGCGCACTAAAGGCTGAAATGTCATGTTTATGTGGCTATAGCAGCAGGTTTTATTCCATTTCTTTCCTCTTTCACTTACTTCCTTACCCAAGAACACAGTCCTGATATGTTAAGTGTACATTGGGCCCTCCTATTCCTATTATCCTGCTTAAGTGTCTTGCCTAAATTACACACTTTTCCATATAAATACAGACACTTACTTTGGTACTGTCTGACAGTTTTTTCCCAAAGGGTCCCTGCATGTCTTGAAGCAAGGGCTTGTGCAGGCATCATAACGCCATTCACATGTAGAACGGGACAGAAGCTTAAATTTAATATCTGAAAAACAGCAAAGATCTGTTATTCTTATATTTCTTTAAGCACTCACAGATACATATCACTAAGAGGTATGCCTTACCATCTGCTGTAGCATCTACACACACAGTGTTTATTGAAGGACTTTCAAGTCACATAATAGAAACACAAATTCAAATGCACCCCAGCCATCCCTCACCTCCACGCAGAACAGTTTCCTGCACAATGTTGGATTAGCCCAGTGGATCTTCCAACACCTGCAAGATTTACATGATATATCTGGATTTCAGTCCCTGCACTATGACAGCCCACCCCAGCCCTTCTAGCAGCAGTCAGGGCAGGGCAGTGACATTTCCAGTACAATCATGCCTGCAGAAGACAACCATCATCATATATGAATCCCCTCTAAACTGGTAAACCTGAGCTCAGAGCAATGTTGTTCAGAGCCTACAAAGAGTAACTGCTCTTAAGCAATGCTTACATTAAACACCAGGAAGAAAATGCTAATTACTTAGAAAGAATTTCCATTTTTGGGTTTTTTTTTTTTTTCGAAGCATTTTTTAAGTTTTTCTGATCTCTGCTAGACTGAGATACAAAGAGTAGCTCTTTTATATATTCTTGAAGACAAGTTTTCTATGAAGATACTGAGAAATTTTTATTCCTGCAATTTAGGGAATCTGCACTTTAATTATTTCTGTCATTATTAACTATTAATGTCTTCTCTTAAAACACAAATAATTATCTTAAAAATAGAAATCAAACTCAGACAAAAGGGTGTTTATGTTGCCATCTAGTGTTACCCCTTCTACATCTCCTTTTATCCAGGAATGTAATTTGTCACTGCTTTTAATAACACAATTCTTATGACAGTAAAATATGCATTTAGTAGGTTTCTCATAAGAAGTTAAGTACATGTGACTGAATTCTTCTGTGACCCCTTCCAGTGACACCAATATAAGTTATATAAATCTAATGGAGGAAGGGAATTTTTACCATACATTTTGGTGACTGATGCATGAGGTCTTGTATGCATGAACTTGTTGAATGGTAAGGTTTAAGGACAAGAGAAAATACATAGCAGAAATAAAAGGTTTAATGACAAAAAGAAGATATATGGCAGAAAGACAAAACATATGAGAGACCCGTTGGCATGGGCAATCACCAAAAGTAGTGATAACAGTAAATAAATCCAAGGTGAATGTAGGAAATCTTATTCATTAGTCTACCCCAGATTTGGTATGGAGACAAATCCATAATTTTTAACTCTGGCCACAGAACTCACCATTAACCACAGAGTACGGTTCAAACACAATAAAATTCCAAGCTTGCAGAAGACAGACTGCAACCTGATGAAGAATGACAGTTTCTCAATTTAGCAGAATGGTGGCCATGAATTTACACTTCCAAGTGCTGGGATTAGCATACCATCTCCCATTCCCCAAATGAACCTTGACTTTTATGAAATGATAGGCCCATTTTCCTCAAGATTTCCTAGAGACTAAGCTCACAGAGTTTGGTGGTGTTGCATGCCTTGGTAGGATTTAGGGTGAATCTCCACATAAATGCATAGCATTTGTTGAGCGTTTCATAAATGCTGCTTTCAGTCAAGAATGAAGTCATGCTTGTTCACAAATTTTGTCTCTACTTCTACAAAAACAACTATGGACAATAGAAGAATTTGTGAACCTGGTCATTAAAAATTGCTTTAAAAAAGCTGTAGAACCAATGGACATAATTTTCCAGTCAAGGGATTGCTGCACCAGTGTTTTTAGTGTGCAAACTACATTAAAAATCACCACAGCAGGAGTTGAGTATTTGTATGAATTTTCCTTTTTCTCAGGAAGTTTTCAGGATGTCTCTGCAAACCCATATATCTGTGCTTTTTTATGAATTGTGGGAAAATTCTTTAGAGTATTAAGAAAATATTGTCGCCCTGATTATCAAGAGTTTTCTAAAGCCTTCTGAGTTTACATTCTTGTAGAGAACTTTCCCACACAACTTTCTGTAAACAACCTATTGTTTTGCATTCTTTCATAGAGGTGGAGAAATTTGATGTACAGGTAGTTTGTCCAGTGTCGTTGGAGAGGTGGCACATTCACCCTCCAATCCACTGGCACCTTTTGAGAACTATAAAAGATTGGAGTCAGAGAAAATAAATTAGTCTCTTCATTGTGACCAAAGCTGTGATGCATAGTTTTTCCTTGTGTCATCTAGTGACAAAATATCAGTTCAATAATTCATCATATTTAGAGTTTTCACTATTGTCAACCTAACTTCTGGAATGTCTGAGCATCCCAAGGATCAAGCCACTGTAAAACAAGACAAAACAAAAAAACAACACAAAAACACTTGCTCTGCACTGGTGCAGCCTCACCTCAAGCCCTGTGTGCAGTTTTGGTCACCACAATATAAAAAAAGGACATTCAGCTGTTAGAGAGTGCCCAAAGGAGCAATGAAGATGGTGGAAGGGCCTTGAGGGGAAGCCACATGAGGAGTGGCTGAGGTCACTTGTTCTGTTCAGCCACCTCCACCACATGCTTCCCATGTTTTTAATACTTAAATTCCCTCTCCAGTAACCAGTAACACGAGCTTACTGCAGCCTGAGAAACATCAGAGCTCCCTCACCACAGAACAATGATTTGCAGTTTACAGACAATGAATCAAGCTTCTCGTAGCAGGCACATGCTCCTCAAAAGGATTTGTCATGGCATTTGGAGATAGCCATATGTCTCCTTGTCAAGTCTACCAGCATTTGTCTCCTGTTTGGTGACACAGCAAATCCTTCCCAAAATGGTGACTGATGCCCTGGGTGACAGTGGCTCCAGCTGGGTGATGTGCCAAGTGAACCCACAGTTCTCTTACCCAACTGAGGAGCTGAGCACATCAATATGCAGAAACCCCTTGTGGGAGTACAGGTATGAACATGGCCAAAGGCAATAGATTAAAAGATATTTCCCAACTCCATTGCTTTCACACCTTCTTGAACATCAGAGAAGCATTTTCTTCCCTGTAATTTATTGTTTTCTTCTTCATGGCTTTCAAAAATAAAACTGGGACAACAACAGCAGTTGCTACCATTTAATGAATATTTTTACTATTTTATCACTGACAGACCATGAGGTTCTGCTGAGCCACAGCCACCTTTCTTAGTAACTTGGCCATTTCTTTTCCTGAGTTGACAATTCTTACTGTTCATAAGTCCACCTGACCTTAATTTTCTATGCTGACTTTTACATCACAGGGACAAAATTTGCCAATGTTAGAATCTCTGTAATATGAATAATTCCAAGTTATGCTCAAAAAAAGGCTATTTACTTAAAAATAAACCCTAAAATTTGAAATGTTCCAGCGTTAATAAGAGGTATTTAAAAAAAAGGTCTAAAAATTATTTTAAAAATCAAGTATTTGGATTTTCCTTCTTACCTGATGCTTTTTTTCTTTTTTGCTATTTAATGCAAAATTTTAAAAAATCTAGTAGGCATAAAAATTGCTTCAGAATTAGTTCTATTTATAATGGAGGCAAAACTCTGCTTGGTAACTTAGATTGCCTGTCTCCTCAGTTACAAGTTTAGAAACATGAAATCCTACCCACTTAACACACACAAACGAGTAACAAACCCTGCTCATGACTTCTAAGTTTCTGCAATGAGAAATGTAAGCAAACATCACTGGAAAAATTAAACTTTGTGCCCAGCCAAAACATCACTGGAAGCAAAGTGCAATTACCTACCTCTCATCTATGTATGGTTCAGTTTACTATTACAATGTTAATGCAATTTTTTAATCTCCTCCTATTTACTCAGCCAAAAATGGTAGGTCAAATGTTTCTGTTTGCAGTAGAAAAAGGGAAGATGTTACTGTACAGTAACCTCAGTCTGACTGCAGGAGCTACCAGGCAGATATGTTCAGTGGCACACATGGGATTTGCAGGTACAGCAGCAGTTGCTCAGCATTTTCCAGCCCCAGGGCCCACATCATGAACTTTTGGGCCAATAAAGCACACAAGCTCAAATTAAACTCAACAGCAACTCGTTATGAGTCAATAAGGACACTCCAGAAAATTAATTCTACTGATGGAAATGGAAAATAGTAAATTGATGCTAAAGTAGTTGGTAGTATCATGTGTAAAACTGACTTAAGGTAAAAAGATGATTTTGTAAAAAACTTTTTCATTAAAGTGAATTTAATTTTCAGTTTTGCACCATGTTTCTAAATGTGATTGAGTTAATTAAAATGCCAAGATTAAAAGGGCTCTGTATCAAACTTAAACATTGAAAAATGTCTCTGTGCAGTATGCCTATACTTAGTGCATCTTGATATTTTAATTTTAGCTGAAAATTCTCTCTAAAACAGGCCTTTTATTTACAGCAAGTTAGCTATTACAGTACATAACTAGCATTATTAAATACTTTGTTGCAGAATTTATATAGGGCAAATCACATTTTCATAACAGACATGGGTGACAATTCTATGAATGATAAAAGGTAACTAGTTTGAACATATTTTTTAAAAGGGTAAGAAAGCAACAGCTATACCCATAAAAAGGTCGTAAATTTCCTACAAACACTGATTTCCCAGCAATCTCAAATGGGAATTGATGGCTCTTACATGACACCTTTGTGCTTGTCCCTCTGGTAGGAGCAAGGGTATTCTTTCTTTTGACTGAATGCATACCAATTCACTTGCCAGCAAAAAAATTCCTGAACAGAATGCAAAAATGTATTTTCTTGCAAATAAGTACACACCACATATCAAAATTCAGTTTTCTACTCAATTTCCTCAAATGTTTGTGGGAACAGGACAGCAGAAAAAGCAAAGCATAATGAAAATAAACCAATTTTAAAGCTGAAGTGAATTCTTATGGCAAACTTCCCAGCCTTGGTGTATCCCAATCTGACAATATTTATTGCCATGAAACTGGAAAAAGTGACTCGTCAGCTGACTTTAAACAGATATGAGTCTACTGCTGTGGTGATCAGGTCACTTAAAATTCTTCCTTTTGAATGTGCGTCACAGAGCACGAAGAAGTCTCATGAGGAGCTTTCTGGCCAAGGGGATTTACTGGGCCTATTATTCTGCTCCTGATATTTATCCTCTGATTCTGCAGGAATAGCTGCTCCCAGTTCAAGAGTTTCTGATCTAATATGCAAAGCATTTACAACAGTCAGCAGGAAACCCAATATGCTTTTGCCTGCGCTCTCTGGAGCTGGTGTAACTTTTCCATTAACTTAAACAAGTGCTGCTGTATTTTTAGACCATGCAATTACCCTACATCAGCAGGCTGGCCCTTGTGAAAGTACACTGGAGAAAGATTGGAGCCCTATGCTCCTCTGCTCATAAAACTCTGAAACCCAAGCCCTCGGATGTAGTGATTAATGAAATACTTCTTAATCATTTGATCTGATCCCACATGCTGAGGTAAATTGTTTTAGTTTTCCATTGGCATAAATAGGATTTTTCAGTATAATGACTGAAGGGTAAAGACTTCACACTTGAAAAGACATACCATTCTGTGTTAATGGATGACCACAGAGAATTGGAACATGCTTTAACTTTTTTCATTCCTCCCTCAAAGATAAAAGACTAAGGAGATATTTTTGTTATGTCCCAAAAAAGTTCCTTGCTTGAAATGCTGTACGAACATCCTGATAATAGCATTAGCCCTCTAATTATGCTGCTCAAAAACCTCAACAGCTCTGTGATTACAAGCATTTGTCAAGAGGCAACAGGCATTTGGCAATGACAAAATCTGCCATTTTTCTCAAGTTGAATTGTGCCAGTCAACAGCTGCATTAGGCTGTCAGCGTAATGTACTGCAAAACATCGGCAGATTCACAATGACACCATTAACGTTTTAATTCAGTGTTTTGATAACAAGAAGCTCCACAAGACACACAGTTGGCCTCTTCTGTCACAGAAATCAGAGGTTGCTTCAGGTTTGTCTGTGCCACAATTCAACATGGTCACTGTAAAACATGGCCAGGCCATGCTTTATTTGATACAATATTTCATTTTCTTTCTTTGCTTGTAAAATACATTTCCATTTCAGAGAATGAACAACTGATTTTAAAACATGGTATTTCTAGGAACGCTTATTAAAATACTTCTGCTAAATAAATAAATAATGCATTTAAAACTACTGTACAATAAAAAAGTTTTAGAACATAATCACTTGCAGTGATTTTGGAATTATATACACTGCACTTGGTTTCAGCAAATAATTGTTGTCACTGAATTTCATAAATGAATATTTTTGATGTATCTAATGTGTTAAGGCAAGTAAAAGCTAAAGCAAAGAATAGTTACATTAACAATCTGCTTTGCTTTATTTTATACGCCAATATAAGTTATTGTATGTTTTTCCTGACCTCCAAGGCCACCTTCATTTCAGTGCATGGTTCCACCTGTTCAAGAATATGTAAAAACTCTAATTCTTCTTTTTTTTTTCCCTTACTGATTAAAAAAAAAAAAAAAAAAAAAAAAAAAAAAAAAAAAAAACCAAAAAAAAACCAAAAAAAACCAAAAAAAAACAAAACAAAAAAAAAAAAACCAAAAAAAACCAAAAAAACAAACAAACAAAAAAAAAACCAGCCAGTTCCTATGAAAGGATCCTCAGAGTGAATATCTTAATTTCTGGTCTCAGTGGAATGGAACTGTTATTGGAATGGGAATCTCACAGGTAGGTAGAAATACCCTCACAGCAGTCTGTCTTGTATTCAAAAGCTGTATCTGTTCAAGAAACATTAGGGAAATGAACATATGGATCCCCAAGAAGGGGTGAATACCTGCAACTACATAATGGCTGAAACACTAGTGGTTAACATCCCAACAGACACAGCATCTCTGAGTGGGTAGTGGATAAAAGTCAAGGTGTTTTTCAGGAGAAAATGAGGTTTGAAACATGTAACCTACAGGCCATGTCCTTAGCACTGGATGGCATTGTTCCTGAGGAGGCTACAGTGTTAGCAATGAGAATTCACTGTACAGAAATCTCGCTCTTGGCAGCAGGCAAAGAGAAAACATTGTCCACACCTTAAATTTTACAGACTGTTCTTTTATATTCCCTTTGTGAATCCATTTTTTATGAGTATGGATGTTCTACTCCTAAAGAATTTTCTTACTACCTCCACAGCAAGTATTGCCCAGAAACTGTACACTAGGATATGTATTTCCAAATCCGTTTGGCAAGTTAAAAAAAAAAAAAAAAAAGTGTGTTTAGCTATTTAATGGCTTTTCACAAGAAAACAGAATCTCATCTTCACTATATTGCTCAGGGAAAAAAATATTTTGAGCCCGGATGTCCCAGAATTCCCACAGCTCCCAGTAATATAGGGGAGAGGTAAGCAATCTCATCACCTCTGAAAATAACAACCATTTAACCTGGATTTGCACAGGGAGAAAACTGCTGTTCATAACATTCATAACATAATTACCTACCTACAAGTTTAAAAAGGGTTGACAGTCTGAACTCCTCTGAATGATGGTACTTCAAAAGCTCAACTGAAGAGGCTGAAATGTGGATGAAGAATCCTGGTTTTGCAAATGACTCAAAGGAACTGTATCCCGACAGCCACGTATTCTTGTGAATGACAAACGTAGATCTGTTGTGAAAATCTTCCGATTTTTTCCATTTAGAAATGACAAGAGTATTATTGGTGACCAGCTGGAGAAAATAATTTGGTCTCTCAGCTGTTTCAAATGAAATCAGGCTGGAATCTGAAAAAACAAAACAGAGGAGAGCACACAGAACATATTTATTTGCTGATACATGCGTAATAAAACAAGTTCATTCTGATGTACCACTACTGACTCTAGTAGCATGAGGAATGAAAATTTGCTTTGGCCTTATCAGTGGAAACAGCCTGAATCTTGTAAGAAAATACACTATGTATGGATTGCAGAGTGCTAGATTGTGATG
This sequence comes from Vidua macroura, assembly GCF_024509145.1. Classification (NCBI taxonomy): domain Eukaryota; kingdom Metazoa; phylum Chordata; class Aves; order Passeriformes; family Viduidae; genus Vidua; species Vidua macroura. Next base: position 49,830,737 of record NC_071576.1, read on the forward strand.
ATTATTAAGTTTTCTAAATACTCTACAGATTGCAACAGGAAGACAAAGAGATTGAGACATTTGCCCACACCAGGGTAAAGGAATACAGCCTGCAGTCAAGCAGAACTTAATTTACAGTCTTTACTAAGCCATTTGTTTAATAAAAACTGTAACTCCATCTAACTAGGTTTAAAAGTAACATTTACCATCAGGAATTGATAGCTTAAAAGCTCAGCCTTTCATTAAAAATAAATTTAAAAACTGTATTTTGCATTCAGCTCTGTAGCTCACCCTCTAAGAACGTTACAGCAAAGTCTTTTTTTCTGGAAAATGTTCCCTCATGATACCTTACCCTGCAGTACTTCTGATTTCAAGCAGCCAATTGCAGGGCATCAGATCTTCAGCCTGTTAGAGTCATCTGTTGTTCACAGAATTACTTCATTCTGTTTTGCTGTAAACTCTGCTAGTCTTTTGAAAACAGCCATTAATCTACTGTAAAATCAACTAACCCTCCAGGATTGGGTAGCATTTCTTTAAAAAAAACTTAGAAAACAAATGATCTCTATTAAAAGGATATATTATCACATTCTGGCATAACACTTCTGGAAGACCACCTTGTTTTCTGTGCATAAAAGCTTCAGATAATCTGGAAAACCTAGCAGTACTAATGAATGCCTTTTTATGAATTGTCTGCAGCAAGTAGCTCTTTGATAAGTAACAAAGGACAGTCATTGTGATTTTTAACACCTGCTGTATAGCCAATCAGTGCATTAATGCCCCAAACTCTCCATTATCCAGGAATGCCTGAAACTGGTAAGACATGCACTTTGCTGAGGTACCAAAGAGTCATGAATGGCCTATAATAATACATATCGATTGTACAAATTCCTCATGACCAAATGATGAAATGCCATTTGCTCAAACTGGACCATAAGGCAACAAATTCTATTTGCCAGGTTAAATTCTGAGCAAGAGATTTTTATAGGGGAACAGAACAATAGAACTGACCTTCCCTTTCCAAACATAAATTGAACACAATGTACAAGTACCTCAAAACTATGACTAATAAAAGAAATCCATTCCCAGCTATTCTGTTACATGAGCTCATGTGTCAGTTCTCCAGACAGGAGTATTAGTAATCAAAGACTTAAAATTTTTTAAGTGACACAAAACCACCTTCAGGCTGTCCAAAGAGCTCATCAGGGGACTCTGGTGAGTAAAACCATTGATACCCAAGTGCTCTGTGGGCATTAAAGCTGTGTATGCAGACAACTTCAGCATTTAATTAATGTCACAAATGCTGGATATACTCTTGTAGGATTTCTGCACTTGTCTGAAGGTGTGCAACACATCTTTCTTCTGATGAAGAAGGAAGTTTCCTTGAGGGGAAACTTAAGTTGGGACCCAAAGGAGACAGATTTGTAGCACTCACCCTTACAAAGCTCAGTCAGTGCCAAAGGGCATCTGTGTGTGGGGGGGAAGACAATGAGCAGTGGTGGCAGAGCAAGGGAAGTGGGGAGCACTTGCAACATTTGCCTCCCATTCTTTTCCACTTCCACCAGTGGAGAGGTAAAGGCAGCAACACACAGATTACTGGGCTGCAATACCAGTTTGTTGTTTCTGAAGGCTGGGGTGTGGGGAGGCAAGCTGCTTTTCAACTGCTTACAAAGCTACAATTTAAACCCACCAAAGAAAATTTTGGCAGACATTGAAGTGCATATTCAACTGACTGATAAAGCAAGGAATTTTTTTTTTTTTATTTTGCACTCAGGTCTATTCTTAAAGACAAGGGCAGAATTTGCTCTTACTTAAGATGCTAGGTTTTTATGACTTTACCATGTGCTTTGGGTTTATAAAGTCCTGAAGTCAGCATAAAGCTCACTACATGCCCAGGAGCAATATCATCTTCTTTCATGGAGAAAACAATGCCATCCACCAATTTTGCTGCTATTACAAATTTTCCATCCAAATAGCTGACCAGTTTGTATGGGCCTTTTCCCAGAGCTGTGGAGAAAAAAAGCAATTATTTTTCATGTCAAGTGTCACAAATGCTTGAGCTCTGAGCATTAGGGCATAGCACGTGAAGAAAACCACATCTCACCACTCTGGAAATAGATGTAGGTGTCATGCACTAGATTTGAAAGAAAACCAAAACAAACCTTTTTTAGAAAATATGTGTTCTAAAAACTATCAAGAATACCTACTTTCAATTTTCAAGATTCATGATCAGCTTCTCCTTTTTGTCCCTCTCATATGCTTTGGTTTCATAATCACTTCATTGAAGTTAGCTGACACCTTGGTTATTTAATTTAGGATCCTTCTAAACTATTTATTTGTATGGTTGAACTGACTATATATGTCTTACTACTTTTTAAAACCTATTTTATTACGTCCAAAGCATGAGGCATAGAGAATAAAAGTTTGTTGTCTACAAGCATCAAAAAATTCCATGAACAGTGAAAATACAAACATAACCACTGTGAAGTAAGACAGGAAGAAATCAGCATCATAAGCAAAGAATGGTCATATAAGTAAAAAAAGCCAAAAATAAGCAAATTTATTTTGTAAACCTTAAAATGCCACACCTTCTCATTTAGATCAAACTTTACTGCAGAAAAATAGTTTTGAGTTCATTTTTAAATATTTGAAACTATTTTTGTTACGTTCCCTGTTAAAATTAGGCATTTTATGCCTCACCTGAGCTGTTCACCTCATTACCATTTTACCCACATGCCAGGACATGGCAAGCATACATATGATATAACTGCAGCTATCAGCTGGGAAGCTAATAGCATTGACTCTTAAAACCTCTTCCAACAGGTTAAAAGTTTGGATTGCAATTTGCAGCTTGCCTTCATATTCTGCTTCTCCAAAACCCTAAAATTCATTAAGAGTTTTGAAATCCTAAGGATGATGCATTACAAGTAGAGCTTTAAATTCTAATGGCATGAAAAGGTAGCCAGCTGGGATACAGGTCCATGCCCACCTAAACATGTACAAAAATATCTCTTAACCTTCAGTGCAGGGAGTTGAAAAAACATGTTTTAAATTACTACTTAAAACATCCACTGCTCTGGAAATATCCTTATATGTTTAAGTACCCCATCTCAGGCCCATCCAAAAGTTGAGAGACCACAGACACCAGCTGAGGATTTCCCTTGACCAAAGACAAAAGGCTTCTGCTTCTAGTAGGACTGGAACTATTTCACTCTGGATTAATCACAAAGTGAATACCTCTTTCTGATCTAAGACAACTTTTTAACCTTCCTGTCTCCAAAACTAAGTAATTCTGGGTTATCCTACTATAAGTTATGTAGACAAGAAAATATTCAGCATGGAGATGATTTTGGTTTTTTTGCCCACTGACAGCTGTGAAACATCATATGTTGAATACCAATGAGCTGGATTAGCAAAGAGTACAAAAATTCAAAGAAAGAAGTATACAATAACCACATTTATTTCAAGGCTGGTCACATGCACAAATCTCCACTATTTCCACTAATTTCTGTCAGTGAAATTTCAGTAACAAATAAAGGTAATTGCACACCTTAAAAGTATGTGTTATCATCTAGCTCCACTATCACCACAGATGTTAGAGGCACTGCACTTTCAGTCCACCTGCACTAAGATTGTCTATTATCAGACTGTATTTCTTTTACAAAACAAACCAACCAAAAAGAAAACTTAAAACCTTCAATCACCTCTTACATTCAACTACCCTTTATTTAAATTAATTGAAACTCTTAAATGGCGATTTAGATAAAATTCCCATGCATTAGTGATTTGACTCCACTAAAAATCTTTTCAGGAGTCAGTGTATGAGAAAAGGCACATTTCTTGGCCATATTTTTGGGGCCTGGCACAATGCATAAGTCTGTCCTAATTTAACTTGGCCCCTTTCTGAGACCTTTCCTGGAGTGAGCTGCTGCAATATCGATCAGAAGACCAAAATATTCCATGCCATGTGGATAGACAGGCTTCTACATGAGCTTGAGAAAGAGTTACAGCATCAATAGCAGGAGCTCTGACCCTTCCTCACACCAGGCTGCCTTGTGTGACACATCCGGCTGTGCAGACACAGGCAGAATGATTTGGAAATAGTCTGAATATGGATTCCAGGGCTAACACAGCACTACAGCACCCGTGCCAAGTTCAAGGTACAGTCCAGCACCTTCCCCAAGGTTTGCACCCCTCGCTGACAGCCACTCTAATGCAGCAGCAATGCTGGCTGCTCAGGAACTGGAGGCTAGGTCAGACAGACCTAAAAGGAGTGTTATTCCCCTCTGGGGAAAAAAAAGTTGTCATAGCTTAACAGCTGCCTCCCTCTGGAGGCTGCACAAGTGCCTGTGAGTGATTTAACAACCCACTGGGGTTTGCTCAGCTTTGATCTGCACTGCACCTTAAGCAAGCAGTGCCACTAGCACTTTTCAGTTGATATTCTATTAATTATTTAATGATTTAATTGTTTAATCATCGTCCATCACTGCAAAGAAAATTAGTTAGACACATGTTCTTGGGAGAGGTCCAGGAATTATGAAATTAAAAGCCTTTGAAAAAGCAAAATAAAGCAGCAAAACAATCTTGGCTAGTTAAACAATATAACACTTACAAATGTTTTCATTAACACAATTCTTTTTATAAAAAGATTCTAAGACTTACATTAAAAAACCCCAAGATTCTACTGATATTTTGTCACTTCCTTTAGGACTTACCTTTGTTGAAATATTCACAATCATAAGCTAAAAGAGAAAAAAAAATGCAGTTACAGGCATTCTATAGATAAATAGGTTTTCTATTCCCTTTTACGATTAAGATGTGAACCAAATGCTTGGCCGAATTCGTTCATACACAAACATTTATTAAAAAGTTATTGCCAAATATTTACTGTACTTTAGATAAAATCCTAATTTAAACTATGCATGCTTAAAGAAAGCATTGCTTCTCAGCAGGAAATACTAAGCTTACATACCTACAGCTGTCTTTTTGTGACCTCTAGTGGCTATGACTGAGTCTCATATTAACTTACCTTTTCCCTCAAAAGTTAAGAGTAATCGACTCACTCTGAGGCCAGTTTGCTGTGCGACCCTGAGCAAGCTGCACATTCGCTCTGTACAACTGCAAAGTCTGAAAAATTCTTGTTTCATTCCATTCTTTGCATCTCCCCTTCTTTTATCCCATCTCTGGGGAAATGACAGCCTCCTGTTAGGCATTTCCACTAGGTGCTAGAGAAAAAGACCTCACATTTTTTTTGTAAGTTCTAAGAATTGTTGGAGAGGAATCCTAAGGTAATTACTACGCCCAGCTTAAAAACTTATTTGTTTTTCTTCAGAAGACCTTTGTATTTCATATTTGCTCTGGGGGCTCTAATAAGGCATGTATGTTTACTAGATCTTATTAAGAAGTTAACTTCTCCTGAACATGGAAATCACTTGAGCTGCTAACTGTGCATCTTAGGTTTGAGGGATGCATGCTGTATCCTAATATAGATCTCCCATGACTACTTCTTTCACATCGTAGGACAAAGGGATTAAAAGTATCACTCACAAACACAGAAAAAGCACATAATCCAGCTAAACCAGAATGAAATTGGAGTGAGAGGCACCAGTGAGGCTTAGATTTAATTTATCACCCCAGGTCAGGAGGTGTGACTGATTTTTCAGGTCTGGCTACCATGAATTCAGGGCAGTGGCAGCCCTTGGCAGGGCTGGTTAAACAAACTTACGACACACTCTGGGAGACCTCCAGTCCACAGCAACTCCGTGCTGACAGCACTGATGTGCATAAGCTGAGACACTTGTACAGAAACACTCACAGTCACCACCTTGGTTACAACCACAAGTGTCTGTCAAGCAGTTGGAGTAAAACCAGGTGACGTCAATCTGGAAATGAAAATATTGCTTATCAAAAACACTCCTATCGGAACTGCCAACCAACACCTCGACACAAAGCTATGGCTCTTCCAAAAGGCAAGACATCCAACTTGGAGGTATTAAAGATTCCACTCTCAATGCTTCCTGAAACATGAGAAAAAATGGCCATTGGGACACACCATAAAATCTTGTCCAGCACTTAGCAATTAAACACAACACAATTAAATCAATGACCCATTAAGAACAGGCACGTTAAGATACTGATGTGGGCTTGTGTTTTGTACTAAGCCCTAAAAAACTGTGAAAACCTGTGAAATAAAAGACTAAACTGACCACAAATCAGTAAAACTCAGAAATTTTAAGGAAGTCAGATACACATAAAATGTAAGAAATCAAAGTAGATGGAAAGCTCTTCTTTACATGTGAGTAGTTCATATTCTCTTCATATTATCAGACAATTTCACACAAGAATTTGTAATTTTTCCTTACAGTATCTTCAAGTCTTGTCTTAAGTGACAAAATTTAAAAGAAAACTGTCAATGCTAATTTTATTATTGAAATGTTACACATTCTACACGGATTTACATTTGAGTAGATTTTCTAGGAATGAGTTTTTCCCATCCGACACTGCCCATTTAATACATTTATTTATATATGCATGCCGTGTAACACATTTCATGAAAAGCAAGTGGTTATGCCTACACATGTGTATTTTTGTCTTCTTTAATAACAAAGAGCTTCATGTTGAAGAGTAACATTTTTTTCTGGTGCTATGTCCACTGTCACTTGTTTATATACAGGACTACAACTCACCACTGGGTGGCAAGCTTCAAATGCTTCACTTAGCAGTATCCCACATTCCTTCTTGGCAAATGGCTCTCTAAGGGGGTTCAAACTGCATGGATTTCGAATGTCAGAGCTGTCAACACACTAAACCGGGAAGAAAAATGAAGGTGAGAAATTTTTTCATAGCCACTTTGTGTTTTGAACTTGCAAAGCATATTTTTTCGCTTTTTATTTTTTCTAGGGAGATGCAAAACGTGAAACTAAAGTAGGACTAAGATATAGAATTAAAAACTAATGCTAATGAAGAAGAAATGGAAAATTACTTTCTGAAGAAATGTTCCACTGGTCTGAAAGTGGCAGAAAACCACACACGTACTTATGGGTCTAATCAGACATGCCAGAGAGGCTCAACCTGCAGTACTTACACCTGAACAATCTCACATAAGAAGATCACTCAGTGTGCATTAGGAGTGTCAGAAATCCTAACTACTAGGAAGGTACATTTCTATGAACACCACTAGAAACATTACCTTAGAAAAAGTTCTGTCTCTAACTTTAGAGCACATAGAATTTTTTTCCTTTCCACTGCTTTGGCTGCACAGTTAAATGTTTCCCAGCTATGAAAAATCAGCTAAACTGTCAACACAGTCTAAAGTGAACTCAAAATTCTTCCATTATACAAAAATCACACTACTTTACTGTTCAAATGTAATCAAAAACATTCAAAATATTGTTACAGCATTTTTCTTTACGCTCTAAACACTCTGCAGCAAAAAAGGTGATTATTTTTTTTTCTTTAACAGATTATGTCATCTTTTAGAACTGCTGATATTGTCATTTTTATTGCTGCCTGACTGGTTCATTCGGGAATGAACTTCTGATTTTATTCAAGATGAATTTTATGATATAACAGCAAGAAAAACTACTAGCAAAATATACAAGTAAGCACATTCTCTTTTTGCCATGTACCTCTATAGCTGTCCAGCTGTTTCCAAAATCTTGTGAGTTTGTTAATTCAAAATTATCTGGAGTCCTCAGTTCATTTACTGTCTTCAAATCAAAATTTCCACACAGTCCAGTCAATTCTCCCTGAGAAAAAAAATTATATTTACACACACATATATAAACATATATTTTCACAAGATTAAATACTATCAGTCATGATCATTTCCAAAACTTGCAGCTTCAGCTGTTTAATTATAGATTTGTCACATTTTGATCCTTTTTCAGCTAAATTTCAGTCAAAAGAATTCAGTAACAGAGCCATGGAGGATATTTTATTTTGGCAATGTCACTATTATGCCCTTTCAGTTACGTATCCCCAAGGCTTTAAAAAAGGAGATGATCTTTTACTTCAGAAAAGTGCGCTGTTAGCCAGTTATGTGGTTTTTTAAGCCTCAGCAAAATAACATCTGCTTCAGTCATGTAAGGAACAGTACTGAAGGAAAACTTCACCCCAAAGATATTTATCTCTGTTGTTACAGAAGTTACACAGAAAAGAGTAACTAAAAAAAATATAAATGAGAATGAATATTTTCATTGACAAGGTAGCTGAATGCTTCTTTAATTTATTTGTGACAGACATTCAGTTTATTCTCAGAATAAATATGTCTTATTTAACAAGATATAAACACCTCAAAGAAAATGGCAATAAGATTGTTGACTTCCACCTACCTGCCACTGATGACCCATCTGCACGTGAACTGTTGTTCTCTGATCCCAAAGAATGGTGATATGTTCCTCAGGAAAATGAACAACAGTGAAAAATCCAGCTTTCCATAATTGCATTTTTTGTAGGCCATCTATGTAACTAGATAAGCTCTGTTGAAAATAAAACAAGGGAGCTTATAATGCGAATAATATCTTCATAAAATGTTCACTTGACAGGAAATGAAACACCTAAATAAAATTAACAACATGGTTCTCAGACACATCCAAAAACAGACAGAAGGCCACAGAGGGAAAAAAGCTTATGCAAAATGGGCCTGGATTTTAAATGTGAACTGTATTGTATTTTTATGATTTTCCACTTTTAGAAGTTGATTTTATATCAAATTTAAAGGATTTAAATGGTAATGGACCGAATATTAGAATGCTAATGATTCATCTGTGAGGTAAATGAGTAGTCTTAGGGCTCCTGATTATGATTTTCACTTAGTTATAAGTAATTCTGTCAAAGTCATATGCTTTTTTGAATATGGATAAGTAAAAAAGATGCATGAAGCAGCCTCTGGAAATAAGGAATTGTCCAAATATGTCCCTAGGTCACAATCTTATTTACATAAAGCATTTTTCTCTCAATCCACTAACAGTCAGACTGCAACTTATTTGTAGCATGGACTAAGATGCCTGGTTTTATTACACAATATCTCAAACTTCCTTTCTATAGTCAGTCTATAAACTGTAAATAGTACTATTTATACTATAATTACTAATATACTAAAATAATACATGCTTACAGAATAGAGTTTGTAGTTTGGCCAAAACAAAAATGAAATTCAGGCTGTGGAGGATATACTCCACAGGGGCTGTAATTTGTTGGGATTTTTTAACTGTATAGAAATATTCCTCGTATATATGCCACACCTGACTAAGCTCTTAGTTCTAGTGGAATTAACAGCAAAACTCCCACTGACTTCAAAACACTTGTATTTTTCCTAAGATCTTAAACAGAAAGTAAGTCTAAACAAAAGAGCTACAATTATCTCCTCTAACATTTTTGTCTAATGCAGACAAGATTTTGTTTAATGTTTTGATTGAACAATCCAGATGCCATCAGCATTCACTGTAAAGATATTTACACCTCTGCTACTGAAGTGGCACAGTAGGTTTTTGGTTATGAAAGGAAGAAACACCCGCAGAAGTACATATGCTGCTTTTTGACCAGCAGTAAAAACTGAAACTTACTGGATTCCCAGTCTCATCGTCAAATACTAAAAGAGATTTTCCAACATTAATAAAAATGCTTTTTCTGCAAATGATTCCAGTACTAAAGCAGTCAATATTCTCTATAATGACAGAAAGACTGGTTGAAGAAGTACCCTGAGGAAAAAAAAAAAGTCAATTTTTAAACATACTAATATAAATATACATATTGTTACATAGTTCAATTAGCAGAAACCTCAGAGTGTGTTTATGTTATGTATGATTCAAAGTCTAAACAGTCCCAAAAATGAAAAAAAAACCAGGATGTAGGACTCAGCAAAATGCACAGGCAGGAAGTAAGTAAGTACAATGGTAGATTTTACCAGGTAGTTGTCAATCCAGTTTTAGGGAAGTAAGTAAGTAAGTACAATGGTAGATTTTACCAGGTAGTTGTAAATCCAGTTTTAGGGAGGTTTTACACAAAAGTCTCACCTTAACCAGGTAAACCTTACAAGTTCCAACAAAGTCAAAGGTGAGCCCATCGAAGGTCCTGTAGTGCCGGTCCCCATACGCCGTGCACATCGATGGGCAGGGCTGGAAGGTGCACTGGAACGATCCGTGCTGGCAAATGCTGAAAAATGTATGACCAATAATGGGAATATCAGCTGCAAGCGCAGACAAATGATTACAGCTATTGCACTGAGAAGCAAAGAAACAAAAGCTGTGCAAGTGTGAGGAGTGGGGACAAAAACATTTTGAAATGTTGGCTAGAAGCAAGACACATCAATTAATTCTCTGGTGAAAACACCATACATATTGAACTCATACCATCTACATTTCTTCTTCCATGAGAATTTAAAGGCTTCAGAATATATAGGCACCACAACAAGTCTCAAAAACCAAAAAAAATACAACCAAGAAAACCAACAAAACAAAAAACCCGGTGCAACGCAATACCATTTATTCTCTAGTGCACACCAATAACATGCCACAAGGAGAAAGCTTTCTTTTTTAGCTTCTCACTAAACATTTTTTTCTGGACAAGTTGAATCTTAAAGTTAAAAAGTAGCATGTCCTGTTACTACAGTCTCCATGCATTCTCTCCTTGAATAAGAATTTTACAAAATTATCAAGAAAATGTTGCAGTAGCATTATTTTGGTGCTTAAGGTCCTTAAAAGAACCATGTTGTTGGACTTACTCTTTTTCCAGATGTCATCACACCCAAACACCAGCCTAAGAGTTTAGGAATTTCTAGAACAGTTCAAGTTATGTCCATGGCCACCTTAAACATCAAAGGGCTTTCACCACACATCTACAAAATGACTGTTCAGACCTTGCTGAATTCCCTTTGGCGCATAAGGGAAGTGGATTCTCTTTGCATAATAGGAGGTTTTGCAACATTGGATGCCTCTTTCTGAACCACCCTCTTGCAATCATTTTCAGAAATGACATAAGTTATGGATAGAATTTCATGGATATTTCATGGAATTTCATGGAATTTCAAGTTATGGATAGAATTTCATTTCCTGCATCCACAAGCAATCATTAAAATCTCATTACTAGGTTCCCAAATTACCCAGACACTTAAATTCTCCTTGATAAAGACAGCAAAGATGGTGCCCTGGCATAGCTTTAGTATAGGTATCCTTATAAATGTAGGTTAAACTAAATACAGCATGTGATATTGTACAGTTTGGTACATGCCTAAGTTTACTTTTTAAAAAACTATTTTTAATTTCCTTGTTAAATGAATGCTGAATGCTTTACAACTAAAGTCTTAATGTGATTTACAGAAATACTGGATAAATCTCTAACATTTGACATCTCATATACTGAAGCAGCAGGAAGTATGAAGTTTTATCTGAGTATAAATTTTTGTCAGTGTAACTTTTCCTTCATATTTCTATTACAGTGCCAGTACATCACTTTTTTTCAGAAGGGCAGCAAATAATAGAAAATCTAGGCAGCTTCAGCTACTGGTAGCATCGGGTTTCCTCCAGTTCGCTTAGCAATAAGCTTGCACCTACATGGAGCCACTGTACAGGTTTTCCAAGACTCTGCTTATCCCATCACTGATTTGCTCCACTCCTCGCATTTTGCTTCACTACATGTACCAATACACTAATGGCTAAAATAAGTTTAAAATACACGTGAGAAGTGTTTGCTATAGAAAAGCACAAGGAAATAGCAGCAGGACTTGCTATCTGCAGCCACCTCAGAACAGTACCAAAGAAAGGAAACTCATCAAGCTGATGGAGAGAGAGGGAAACAGAAGAAATTATGTTAGGACTGGAAAATTAAATGCTGCTTCTCATGTTCTCCTGAGACATTAGGTTTTAGCTTCACTCTTGACCTATTCAAATCCTTCTCCGTATGCTGATATCTTAAGAGCCTGTGCAGAAACATTTCTTAGCATGTAAATCCTAGGGAGTTCCATTTATTTTTTTTCAGGAACATATTTATAGTCAAGGAAGAGATTAAGAGACACAATGTCTTTAAAGTCCTCTACAGCAGTCATGTTTTATACTAAGCGAACTAACATTTACTTGTGAGGATCTAGAGAGCCCTAGTTGGAAAAGCTGAGCTATCAGAATCTTCTAAACTTCAAATAGCTTTTCACAAAGCATATTTCCAAGAAGTATTTGTTAAAAAATACAGGAGGCCAAATTCAGCAGCCCACAGAGAGTGACCAGCAGTTGCTCAGTGGTTTCAGCATGACAACAGCAGACCAGCACATCTACTTGCACAAACGCATCTTGGCACAGTACACCATCAAAATGTTTATCTGATAGCCTGAGCATTAGAACAGTTTTTGTTTAATGTTGCCACTACCTGCTAAATATTTCAGGTACTTGCCCTGAAAACAAAAATTGGGAAACTTAGAGCCACAGGTCAGACAGACCCCAGAGCTTGGGCTGAAAGTTCCTGTCAGTTCACAGGTAGTTTTGCCAACTTATGAAGTTATTTTGTTTGTCACATCACTGTTCAACAGATAAATCAGATCAATATTTATGTTGCTAACACTACATCAAGTATGAGTAAGATGATATTTATTATCAACACACGCTAATTCAATGCACCAACCCCACTGTATGACGACTTCTATGAGTGCCTAAGTGTGCTTGCTTGCACAGAAGCACTCATACTTTGTACATTTCCCTTAACATATCAGATACACCCCTGCATACCCACTCAGCAGACTCAGATTTTATACGCTCTGTATCAAGCAGAGCTTGTTGCAGACTCCCCTCTATTCATGAACTGATTGCCAAAAAGCCATTACCATTTAATCTGCCTCTGCTTCTGGATGTGGAAGACTACAACAGCCATGACAACGTTATGGGTTTGTGCATGAATTAATTAGCCTAGCCTCAGATAAAAAAAAAAATAAAGAGAAAGTTAAATATCCAGTGTCTTTCTGTCTGCACTGCTGCTGCCTTTGGTGAAGTCTCATACAGATTAGATGGGATAAATTAATTCTCTCTGATGCAAGCAATCCCACACCACGTCCAAATGGAGAGGCCTTTGGAAACAAGGGGGTGAATAACCCGGGTCGCTTTACCTGCCTGCCCAGTGGAGATGCCTTGTAAGTCGTTTCAACAGTCGACCAAAGGGCTACAAATCTCTTCTAGAGCAGCTACTGAGGACCTGACGAGAGGCAGAGGAAGGCAATCAGCACAAGGCTGGAGGGGGCACGAGCACGACATCCAGACAAGGCAGAGCCTGGTGCTGATGGGACAAGCCTTCCCTGGGCTGGGCTACCCTGAGCTGTGTTGGCCAGGAATAGCAGCTCACCAGGGGACACCAGTTAAATGCTCCTGGTAAGCTACAAGGAGGGCACAAAAAGAGGGAGCTGCTCTGCTGGGCACCTGGAGGCTACACCTCTACCAAAGCATCATGGTGCTTGGCAGTAGAGCTGGTTTTTCTGAGGTTCGGGTAAGACAAGTAGACAAGTAGCACTGCTTAGTGCCAGCCTACAACATTCAGCCTTGGCCAGAGAGGAAAACAGGCAGAGATTGTCATGAAATGAGCTTGTTCCAGGATCAGGTAGGTGGGGTGTATTTTCACACTCCTGCGAAGCTTATTAAATAAAACATATCCTACTGAGAGTGCTCAAGGAAACCTGGCAGGGTATGTGCTGCATTTACAACACTGGATAGTAAAGGGAAAAAAGGAATAGGTGTCTGCATGTGTTCAAACGATCCGATAAACCCTTTCCTATTGGAATTCTCCCTTTGAATGCTGATTGATTCATCAGTTATCCACACACACAAAATCAGTGACCAAATTGTCAGTTTCTTTGCTCAGTACATGATTTTGTTCAGTACTCCCCTTAATTCAACATAGTAGTGGATGCAGATTTAAGAACACAGGGTTATGTTCTGGTCTCTAGACAGCTCAGATTCAATGCTAGATGTGAAAATGTATAAGTAAAAAGCTTTCCAAAATGTCACTCAGATGTAATATTCAAGGGATTTTACCTGTACTTTAGGAATACTAGCCATAACCTTGAAAATTAAAAAAAAAGTCATTTTCTAAATCAAGATTTTTAAAAACTGAAAAGATCCCAAATTGCTACTGTTTTGTTATGTAAAGTACTTTGAAACCACAAAATCTGAACCAGTTTTAACAGCTCTTTGAAGAAATGTAAATACAAAGTCAAAGTAGATGGTTTAGATAATCTGCTGTGAAATTTATGATTAAAACACATGAAGGAAAAATAATTAACCTACAAATACAGAACTAAAATGAACTCATTGTTTAAATAGATCTCCACTTACCATGTATGACAAGAAGAAATTACTTTGTCACCTGGAAAATATTCCTTGCCTTTCCATGAGCATGGACATTCATCTGCATCCAAGCACATATCCCCATGTTTCACAAGACTATCAAATAAAAAGAACAAAAAATATTCATCCAGCAGCAGTACAGCTGGTATCTAGATACAAAAATATTTTCCTAAACTTTAAAGTTGCTACCAGTTTTGTTATTGAGATGTAAATAATATTTAAAGTCTTCTGAAACTGAAAAGGCACCATTTTGTTAATAATTTTGTATGAGCAATTTGGTATCTTCCTTTCACAGGCACCTGAATATTTTATCTTTATTAACTGCCAGCACTTTGGGTACTAACCTTTTAATCACTAACCCTCTAAGATTAACTCATGAATATACAGATTTTAAGGTCAGGGAAACTACAAATTTCTAGAAATCCTCTAAATTTCACCAAATTTTTTTGTAACTCAGCCAATTAAACTGCATTTGACTCAAGCCAAGAGATAATCCATGAGTTGTGGGAGCCATCGCAGCCCTTGGTTCTAGAGGTATGTACTCTTACTCTCCAAAATTTGTGGCATATTTAGTCTAAGGATTTTTAAATGAGGATTTCTTCTTGTCCTATTCGTTCTTTTCACTGATTGAAAGACTTTTATTTAACTACAGTTTTTCTATAGCTGTAGTTACACCTCTTGCTCCGTGAATAATTTAATCAATACCAAAAGAGCTATCCTGGCTGCATGAAATTATTGTATTAGTTAATTAATATTTATTTCTGCACCTTCATGCAGGCAATTACAAATATACTCAATTTTAGCAACAGAAGTATCCTCACAGTCTTCAAAGGAGATTTTCATTATACCATAGCTAACCATATGCATAGCTGTTTACAGTTCAAGATTAATGCTATGAATTTGTGTTTATACAGAACTCCTAGACAAGCAGATAAAAATGGAAAACTATTAAAGAAAAAAGAAAGTGAAAAAGATTGCTTTTATAGAGAAAGAACAGAGGAATTCTTGTCCAGAAAGACTAAATAGCGCAACCAGTCCTAAATTTGAAGTAAAATGTTCGTGACTATTTGATAATATTCAGAAAATCTGAAATTAGATAAAGAGACAAAGAGATCTCAAGCAGATTCTACAAATAAAGGTCATGAAATACACCAGAAGCATTGATCTATTTTATTAAATAAGCTATCATTTTACTGAGCCCAGGAAAGTTGCTTTTCTTCTAAAAACCAATTCATTTTATTATAAATATTGTCATGCTGTTGGGTTAGCAAAGCCATACCAGTATGGGACCTGAGGATCTAATAACAGAACAGCTGTGATGACAAATCCATCTCTCAAATGAAAGCTGTGAAACTTGAACTCTTGACAAGCTGCAGCAGTGTCTTTCACTCCAAATGCTGCAGATCCAAGTTGTTTTGATCCTGCCCCATTCCATACAACACAAGAATCCAGAGCAGCTAATATGCCAGTTCCATAGTAAAAGGAATCCTTACAGGCACCATACAGTCTAGGATTATCCTTGTTTCTAATGTTTGAAATGTACTTGTATTGACAAATAAACAGTCTCTTCAAATGGTACTTTTGGGCAGATAATTTTTTCTTTTCATCAAGGTAAGTTTATTTGGAATCGCAGTACCTCACTGTAGCAATACAAATTTTGTACAGGTTTTTCTGTATTCCTAAGAGATTCATTGCTCCTGATGTTTAGCACTGTTATTTATGCAAGATATGACACCATGGACAAGATGTGATAGGTGTGAGGCACATCCATGACAAACAGGGTAACAATAACGTCCTGTTTCCCTGCTAGCCAAAAGGAAACATTTCATCACTGAATTTATCACAGGACATTATATTTGCTCATATTAATGAGCTGGTAATTTGTATTTTGCGAATTAAATTGTACAGATTTGTAATTTGTATTTGACTTAGACTTCAGTATGTTATGTATCAGACAGAGATTTACATCTCTGTAAGGCTTATGAATGGGAATGTGCAGAACACCATAAACCCTCCTCCCCCATTAAACTGAAAAACTGTAATTTTCCTCCAGGGTAGGTAAAGTGTTCTTTGTAATCCATACTTATTTCAAGCATTGTGTCACTTGGAGACAATCAACTGTGAGACTGAAATTCTCACTGGTTTAAAGCTGCTCAGAACTGAACGGGGCACATTCAGCCACAAAGAGATCCCACTGACAAGGTAGCACTAAATGCAGGTTTTTCCTCATGTTATTACACTGGATTAAAAAAAAAAAAAGTGATAACAGCTTTCTCTCTTGTAAAGCCAAGCAAACAGATAGGTTTCAATGATCTAAGAATTCACCACAAATACCCTACAGAGAGGCCTTGCACAGCTCCTCTTTGAAGTATCAGACATTTTTCTTGATGCTTATACTTACTGTCCAGCCTACAATGAACTGCAAAGACACTATCCCACTTCTCAAAGGATGACTATCCCACTTCACCCTGTTGAACTTTCTTTATTATCTCATTATTATCTAGAGCTTTCTGCATTCACACACACAGAAATGCGTAAATAATCTTGGTAAAGGCACCACTAGAAGTAATGTCGTCTGTGACTCAAACACTTCTTTGCTCCTGCAAATATCCCAAATCTGTACCAAAACAATAAAATCTCTCTCCCAGCTTCCAGCAGAGCAGTTTTCAATAGTCTATATCTTGCACAAGCTCCTTCCTTGCTCTCCTGCAACAGCCCAACATCAACTGATTTATGCACCCACAAGTACTTTTGCTGCAACATTAAATTTACTCTCTAAAGATTTCACAGATCGTCCTACAAAGGTCTGTAATAGAGTTTAAGAGAAGCAAAAAATGAACAAAATAAACAGCAGGGAGCATTTGACTTGTCTAACCAGAAAACAAGATAAATTTTCAGAGAAAATCCAACACTAGTAACATTACTATAGCATCTAATGCCTTCATTACAGTTCACTCACAGTCTCAACAGGAAGAGTTAATATATTCTGGCTGACTGTTTTCTGTTTCATTTGGGGAGCTTCTTAAAATCTCCTCTTCCTCTTTCCCCAGTTTATTATACCAAAATATTAAGTAATTTTGTAGAATGCTTGGAAGGTTTTCATTATTCTCACTGTACCCTTCCATCTTTCTGTGTTAACAAATTATTTTGATGCTTTAACTGAGACAGTCAGTTTCTTTTGCAGCTTCACCCTGGATAGGAAACCTTCCTGCAATCAGCTCTACCACCAGTACCAGAATTTCAGAAAGTAACTCTGAACATAATGGAAGTCTTCCTTTGAACTAAGTGACAGAATTCAATATTTCTCTTAAAACAAGTCAGAAAGCAGAAGGTCATATGAAAAGGTGCTCCAGAACCTGAATGATACTGTCAGTGAAGTTTTACTGTCAATTAATTCAAATACAGGGGAAAAAATTAGATATTTATTTGTAGCTGGTATAAACTAGAACATGGGAAACCAAGAAGGTTTGTAAGAATTGCAAGAGAAAATAAGGAGCTCAAAAATATTTTAAGGAAATTTGCAAGTCTGAAACACAGACAAGAATGGAAAAGAACTGGATTGTCTTGCAAGGGCACTGCAATAAATGTTTTCTTTGGAAATCAGTTCCTGCACCTTCAGCATGCTATGTCTATTGCCATCAGAAGTAGAAAACAGCATAAAATGTGGTGTGGATAAATATTGGTTCCTGAAACACCCAAACATAGGAACATTGATGCAGTCTTTGTAAGAGAATTGTATTTTCCTGAGGAAATAGTCAAGTGCATAGCCATGATGGTGTCCCCATGGGGTTAATCCTTATTTGCCTGGAAAACATTAGATCTCAACAGACCTCTCCAAAGCTCTGCCTAAACCAAAAGATTAAAAATACTTAGCCTGATAGCAGCAGGGCCATCCAGAAGTCTGAAGTTTGGACAGAAAACAGGTTTTGTTTTCACACTGATAAAAATAGTAAATTCTGAGTTTAAACTGAGGAGCAGTAGGTCTTCTGAAAAATTATACTAAACACACACGAAAAGCACAGGATTTTTATTTAATCTAAGGAGACTTATTTTAAGACATAACGTGGTCAATGTAATTATATTAGTAAAGAGTAGTTTTCTAAAAAATGTTTGAAACTCATCTGTATTCTTCCCATCTTAATTCTTCATTAATAGAGTTTTCCATAGGCACATTTATAAAACAACATTGATTTCTTTGTGAAAATTAGGAAGTTATGAGTTTGGTTTTTTTTTAATAAAACCTTCCAAGATTGTGTTTCAGCTTGTTATGTGTCACTTGATACATACTACAGAAATACAATGATAATTGAGAAAGTTTTAGAAGGAAAATCTGGTATGATATTCCTTAGTTACAAAACTTCATTACAATTACAGGATATTACAGCTTTCGGTTTACTAACTCTTCACTCATTTATTTGATGGGAGCAATAAGTGATGAAAAAAAGAGAAAGCCATAAGAATTCTAATTATGTTAAATTTCCTCAAATTCAGTAAAGTCAAGTTTTTAGCACAAAATATATTCTTCTGCGTCGTAAATAATAAGTTGCATCCAGAGTGTGGGGGGTGGAAGAAAGGACTGGTTTTGTTTTCCTAAATGTACATAAGAAAAAAATTGTCAGGCATTTTGCTTAAAAAGGTGGCCCACATAGTTGTAAACAAGTAAACATATAGTGCAAGGAAAAAAGAAAACTACAATACAGTTGCCTTGTGTTCTTGAGATTCAAACACTCACAGGCCACGAAAATAAATACACCTACTTGGAATTATGGAGCACACTATATTCTTAGTTATTCTAAAGTGATGTTCCTTTCTTTTTAAAATCAGTCTGTTGACACTCAAGAAAACATCAAGTTGGGTATTGAATATTGCTGAACAGTGAGAAATTAAGTGACCTGGATGTACAGATAACCACTGCTAACAGCCAGCTGAGAATTAACTTTTTATTCCCTTGCAGTACTAACATTGAGAGGGAAATAAAAAAAGTCAGTGAAACAAGGAGAAAATTACAGCCAGTTTTATAAGCATGATTAGGAAGAGAAGTCTGGCTATGATTTAGAGTTCAAAAAAAAGTTAGTCATGAAAATTGTGAAACTGAAGTTTCAAAATACTGCAAAGTTAGCAGACACTGCTTCATCTAGATTAATTGTATAGTGGTTGGTTTAACATAGTTTTACAGAGGGAACAAAACATAGAAGGGAAAAAATTATGAAGATATAATAGGTAGGTGTAACAGAAGCAATAAAACACATTACTAATTGCATTTGGGACAATATGTATTTCAAGCTATTGACATAACTCTCAGAATTTGTATTTATTATTCATTATTACTTAGAAGCTGGTGGGCCTTGGTTTTTCCAGCAAGATGGAATTATTATGAAATAGACATGGAAATTGCTGAATATTTCAGCTAATGGAAATATGAATGGATAACATGATCTAAAATAAATACTGATGTATGTCATTAAACAATCTGAATCAGTCCACATGAAAGCACCTGTATTCAAAAATCTGGCAGGGCTCTTGTTAGAATCATAAAACCATTTAGGTTGGAAGATACCTCTAAGCTAATTAACTCCAACCCCCACAAAACTATATATATTGCAAATACAGCACAAATTTTATGCTGCACACTCTATAAAGTACAGATCAGTTAAATCTAACTCATGCTGTAGTCAAAGCATAAAATCCTGTCAATGAGCGAAGTGGGAAAACACAAGTAATTCCTTCAGGAAAGTGACTGCTTTTCTTGACAGCAGCACTAAAAGCAGGCTGTAAGCAACGAGGAACAGAAGCTGTTTTGAAGATCATTACTGGTCTGACTGGAAACCATGGAGAACCAATAGAAGAGGACAGGCACAAACCAGCATATGTCCATTTGGAGCAAACATGTCACACAGCATCCAAAAATGTAGGAAGATACTACTGTTTATTCCCCTCCTTCTCCTTCACTCTATCTCTTCTCCTCGTTTCTTCTGCAGTCTAAGGATTCTGTCTCCATGTCAAATCATGCACATTTGTTATCGTTAAGGAGGAAAAATAATTTGATTCCTAGAAACCCAGAAGCAGAAAATGTAATTCAAATATTATACTTGAAAAAATATGCACTGAGAGTGTATTATTTATTTTTTTGAAATGCAACATAGAAATATAGAACATTTCCCTTTAAATGGTGACAGATGAAAACCAGTAAGAAAAAATATAAATAAAGTCTTAAAAATTACTTAATATGTCAGCAAAGTAGGGTGAATCAATATTAGGAAGTGAGTTCCAGGAGAATTAATGTTTGATTTCAACAGTTTCTAAAATAGGCAGAGTATATAATCAATTTTTGTACCATAAAAAACTGTAACCCATAGAACGATCTCCTGTAAATTTAGATATTTACTTAAGCATGGTTACTCACATCTGATTTACTCACTGCAGAGGAAAAAGAATGAAGCACAGCTGCACAGTAAGCACAAAAAAAAGAAGGAATGCTAGAAGTAGTGAAGTATTTGAAAGAATATTTTAGCTTTTAGAAAAAAGCACTGCAAAACAAAAATATTGCTCCCTTGAAATCTTAACATCATTCTGTGAAAAGATGTTCTCTCCTTTTGTGGAAAGAGGCTCTTTTCCTTAAGCATCTTTCAGGGTATCACTGAGGAATAATCACCCCACTAAACAGATCAGAAAGGTCCTTCCTCCTCAAAAAATGTACCTTCCTAAACAGGTTTCTTAATTGTGACATATTCACTTTACTTCACTCACTTTTGAAACTATTTTACCTAAGTCAACTAATCAAACACATTAAACTGATTTCATTGCTACTTAAATCAGCTTAGCTTACATATAATGAATCAAGAAAAACTGATGCAAGATCTCAAGCAGGAACAAAAGCATGAATAAAGGAATGAAACTTATTTCAGGTAAAGGACTAATGTTAAGATCAAAGAAATTCCATGGCTGTTTTACCCTTTAAAGCGGACAATGTCACCTCAGTTTTCTATTTCACCAGTAAGACCTGATAGACTAGAAAAGGCATTTCCAAGTTGCCTAAATTCACAATGCATTTAAATCCTGCACTGCTTGAAAGGACATGAACACAGGATGAGGTACTGTATAAAGGTGATGGTATTTTACCCAATTTTCTCTTCCAAAAATTTAATTAAAATTTTCTCATTATTGTGCTGTACTGGCTCTGACGTTAAGTTGATCAATCTGCAGCATGAATCATTGTAGTGTGAATTCAGTGACTGACTTAAAACATTAGGGCTCTTCATATCCAACTTCTATCCAGCTTCTATCAAATGCATCTCTTACTAAAACTCCTAAACAATCAAGATTCATTATCTCAATAAAAAACCTGCGTAGTTAATACACAGCGTAAGTCTCTTGCTTTTCCAAAAGCACACCAGAAAACCACACATGTTTAGGATCATCTTAATTTTTCCTAAGGCAACCTCAAATAAAAACAAACATATAAGCAATATAGGACCACTAGAGCTGAAAAAAGGTATCAGTTTTGACAAGTTTGTAAGTGATTTAGATTTCTATTTCATCGGTACAGACTGACGTTCCTAATTCAAACCTTAGGCTTATAACACTGTTTCCTAGTTCTGCCTTAAGCAGCAATGAGGGTAAAATCCCAAAACACAAAGTCCTCAAAAAAACCCCAACCCAAACAAACAAAAAAACCCCCAACAAAACAAAACCAAATAATTTTGTGCTAGTATCTCCACAGGCAATATACTGCAGAAAAGAATACAGTTTGCTAAAGTTGCAATAAAGACAAATCATCTTAATTTTGTATTTCTGTCCCTAGGAAACCATGACACTTTGCATCTTACAACCATAAAACCATATTATCTGAGTTTTAGGATCACCAATGCTTTACACTGAGTCTTCCAAAGCTAAAAAAAACCCAAACTAATTGCTTACATTCTAGACCTAAATTCCACCAGGAAGCAGTAGAAATCACAAGCTCAGAGGTTATGCACAACAAAATAGCAGAGAATAAATAGTTTATGATCTGAGCTGACAGCCATATAGAGTTGCTGAAGGTAGCCTTGAAGTGCGCCAGCCTGGTCCAAGAGGGTGAATTTTTGCAATTCTGAAAATATCTGACTCCAGTTCATTTCCAAGTCTGCCTTAGCACTTTTCAATAGTACCATACCGTGAGTTCCATTAATTACAGGTTCCATTTGATACCAACCATTTCACATTTGACATTTCTGAGTATTAAAGTAAAATCCCAAAATCCCGAGTAGCAATATTTTATCATGAGATAGAAATATCTACACATCACTCAGTGAGCGCACAGACTTGAGCTGAGCTATTTCAACAGTTCAAATGATTTCAGAGTTATAACACCAAAAAACTTCAGGCTATGTGCTTAAGAAATTAAATTCCATTAAGACTGACATAATTTAAAAACATAGTTATTTTTATAATCCAAATTCTCTCAACAATACACTGCTTGATTCTACAACAACTCATCTGTCCATTATCACCATAAATCCCCAAGACTTAGATCCTTTTGAGGGAAAAAGTACTGAAAATTATGCCTATGAATAAATAAACTTATCTCCTGCAGCCAAATATTGAAATAAGAAGTTAAATATTTAGAAAAAATCTAGATAAAAATTATTCCACTGTAACAACACAGATTGAATAAAAATATTTCATTGCCATTTCTATATTCTTGGTTTTTTGATCATTTTATTATGAAGCATTTAACTCCACTTGTCTCTTCAGCATTTATTATTACTTTAACCAGTAATTATACCAGTATAATAACTTTATAACCAGTATTGTGGGGTAAGCCTTCACAAGTTTGATGCTCAGCCTTTGAGATCTCAAATTGTACAAGTAGAATTAATTACTCGATCATGTTTGTGCACCAGAAGATGCAAATCTGTCTGTACTCACCCTGGTGGGCAGACACAACCTGACACACAAGGAAGGTGTGCTGAGAAAGTGAGGTTTAGCAGCTGATTCTCACAAGTCCTCTCTCTGCTGAGCTCAGGATCCACTTGTGGATTGCTGCAGTTAATATAAATCTGTCCAACTGGGCAGCTGTGTGCTGGGGGGAAAATTAACAAATGCTTTAGTCTTCACACCTGAAATTTTGTATTCTGTAAATGTGTGCAATAAGGTTTTGTAACATAAAAATTATGGATGTGAAATATGGAAGGAAATTATAACATCCAACAATACTAGTAACATTCAGTTGCTTCTCCTCATATTATTGGGGACAAAGCTAACCTTTGTTTGCCCTACTGAAGGTCTGCTGTTTATCATGCAGCTAACCTTATCTGCATTAGCAAGTGAAAAAAAAAATAGTATTTTAAAGTACTGGGGGGGAAAAGTTGTTCAGATCTAACAGTATTTTGAACAGTAGGCTGGTAAAAAGCAGGAGTATTACTGTCAGACACACAAATAGATAATTATGGATCCCCTCCCAGAAGTTAATTTGCACACATTGCACTATCTTCTAGTTCAGAAAAGGGGTTCCACCAAGACTGGAGGAAATCTATTCATTGGGCTTGAAGTATCTTTTCCCTCTCTCTTCACTCACCTATTACGTTGTTATTACAGTTCATTATGCCATCCCTGCAATGGCTGCAATAGAAATACACAAAGATGTACTGAGAGCCACGAAGATCTAAAACATTAATATATTCTATTTAGTAATGCAGAATAAATCAATAGAAAATAATTTTATAAATGTTTACACTAAACATTATATCTGTGGATAAAGAGTGCATTGCCTTAACTCATGAAGAATATTAGTTAAACTTCAAATTTTTATTTTCTGCATTGTGTTATTAGGAGTTAAGATGCATGGGCTGACAAAAAAAATACATACATGAACATGCCCCCATACTGCTTCCCAAAACATATTTCCCCTGCATAAAACAGTTCAAAACTGCATAAAACTCAACCTAACAGGATACTGTATGCAGGGAAGCACTGAGAAAACTTACACTGTCTGCTCCTTTCTAGTTCAAGCCAATACAGTCCTGTACTTTTCTAAAATGGTAGCAGCTCCTATTGCAGCTCATTGTCAGAGAAAACTGTAGCAGTGCTGGCTGTGTTTCAGGTCCTGGTCATCACTAAAGAACCTGAGGCTATGAAATCCAGAACTATTTTCCCATTCTTTTGCAATGGCTAAAACATCCCCAGGACTCCTATGGGTGGCCAGCAGATTCAGAATCAAATTCTGTATGTGCTACAGCCTCCCTGTGAGCACATTTGGAGTTGTGTATAGACCCCAAAGCCCTGCAGGAAAAGCACTCAAGGACTGCACAGAATCACTCAGGCAAGAGGAAGGGAGGCAACTCAAAGGCTGATATAATATCAATGAAAATATTTTAAAGAACTTGTTGAAAGCAACAGAGCAGAAAAGCTATTCCATAAAGAAGAAATTCAAGTGAAGAAATTCCATGAAGTAGTTTTCAAGTGGGAAGTTCCAAAGATGAAACAATTAAAAGGAATAAAGGATGGGGAGAATATAATAAAGATCATCATTGTTTCTAATAGAAAGTGACAGATAAAGAAAGACTTCATCATATAGCATTTTTTCCCCAGTTCATCCACACATGTATTCCTACATGAGTCCTAATGTATTACTTAGCACAAGGCAATTCACAGGAGCTGACAGTCTGTGTCTCTACATTTGAAAGCCTCTCCTCTCAGCAAATCTGTATAAAGCCTTATTAAAAACACCCCAAGTAAAGATTGCGACTAGATGGGAGACACAGATCTCTAATTCCAGCTAAAATCCTAGTAGCTATAAACTAGTAGATTTTAATTTTATTAACAAACAAGCTGCCAGATCCCAAGCAATTCCACTGATATCAACATAAAGAGGATTTTTGTCCGCAGCATTTTTTTTTTAAACTACATTTGTGGACCATCACATGATCTGCATTCAACCATATATCCATCACATGGGCCAGCAAAATTAGCTGAACTAGATCTTTGAGGAGGAGGATTAAAGATTTACCAGGAGAAGCCCCTTCTCTTGGCTGCCAGGGCTGTTTGGCACATTTTGTAAACAAGAACACCTTGGGAGGGCAGGCAACAGTGCACCCAGCCTTTGCAGGGCCTCATATGCATAGTGGGCTGCCTGGCACACTCCAGGGAATCTGCCCCAAGGTAAAAAAATAAGCCAACTTGATGTGTAAGATATCAATTTATAACAGCCAGTATTTATGGATTGCTGACAAGAGTGAGAAGGAGCTTACTAAGTGCCCCCACTGCAATGGGAGTCTGACAAACCAGTTTCTAATGTGGCCTTTGTAACAAACTAAAGTACTACACTGATCTGTTACAGACATGATTTGGTTTGCTCTGCTTTTAATTAAGTGCTGTAAAAACTGATACGGGCAGTCAGAGCTCAGATATTATTTCTGAAAGCTTGCTATTTACAGAGCTTGTCATCCACATTACTTAACCTTCTCCAGACAGAAATAACTGTTGAAAAGGATGCAGCAGGCAGGAGCCAGGATCACCTAACAAACAACTTCTTCTTCGATGTCATGACTGCAATGATGCAAATGGAAGAGCAAGAGGACAAGAACAAATGCCAAATGAAGGAACAATAACAGAGATGCTTATTTACTATTGGCTGCAGTTTTTTGTGTTGTTTCTTAGTTGATAAAAGCCACATTGCTCTTTTACAATGATTCTATACTAGTGGAAGACAGATACTTAATAATTCTTCATAAATGGATTTAAAATCTGGTAAAGGGAAGGAGAATAGCAATGAAGATCTATGGACAGTCAGGAAGTGTCTGTGCTTTTCTGGAGCTCTCCACATTAGTATGGATACATGAAATTATTGTGGCTTTTCTTTCTGTTTTGCACTTCAATATATTGTATTACAAAGCACAGCAGCCTGGAAAGCCTAAGTCCTAAAGGACTTTTGTCAAACACAGAGAAAACTGATGCAGGCTTATTCTGTAGATTTCATTTAAAAATAACTAAAACAACAACAAGAAAACCCAACAAACTAGCCAAAATTATTTGATACAGCTCTTAAAAATATGACACAATTTAGTCATGTGAAACACAATTTTGTATCTTACCATTTGCCTAAAGAGGTCATGACATTTTCTCCAGGGGGATAGTCAATTCCTTGAAAATAACATGGGCATTCATTTCTGGAATAGAGGAAAAACATGTAACTGATTAACCCAAACTGAAAAAATAAAATAAAATTCCCATTGATTTAATTGCTGTTCAAATTTCAGTTGCTTTGTTGGTTTTGGGGAGGGGTTTCTGGTTAGCTGCTGCTTTTGTAGTTGTTCAAGGGTTTTTTTTTTTAATGCAAGAAATTGATCTCAATACTGCCATGTAACTCAAGGACATTTCAAACTAAATCAGTAGGACAACAGAAGCTTATGTTTTGTATCTCTTGCATGCCAAAAACCAGACAGAAAGTAGCAATTAAGAAGCACTGTTGATGTTGGATGAGTGACCATGTTATAGAAAAGCTATTTTTTATCAACACAGACATCAGTTCTGTATAATTCTTAGACCATGTCAAGTTTACAGATCCATACCACCTACAAGGTTACAAGTTAATTAGTTTCCCACTCTGACTTGCAAATGTGGTGGTCTGAAACCACAGAGTGAGTGTGGCTATCAGAACTGCAACTTTACTCACCTCTGCACGCATCGCTCAGTCCTGGAATCCAAATACATTCCAGAGGGACAAGCACAGCCTTCAACGCAGTCACTGCTGCATGTCTCTGGCACAGACAGTGCTTGGCAGGTTCTGCCACAGGTAGATACACAAGTACTGTACTCCTTTGTGTCCTCACATGAAAGAGCTGTCCAAACGAAACAAATCTCTCAAATTACGGTACAAGAGACTCAAGGACCTCCCAACAGTCTTCTGATAAACATCTCCATTCTTTTGTTCCCAATCACATTAAATTCCACTAAAATTGCTATCTTGGCACTATGCTGTGTAAACTACATATCTGTAAATCCACAGTAATAACAAGTGCAATGAGTCTCTGCAGTAAATCCAGATTTACACATGGAAACCAAACAGCTGAAGCCTTTTTGTCTCTAACTCTGAAAACACTTGACATTTGTGCATGGGCTTTTGGAAATGCACAGCACCTTAAAAGATAATCTTAAAAGCTTTAAATAAAACACATGTAACTTTGCAGATGTTGCACAATATCATAATAAATTTTCTTTTATATATATATCTGTCTCTTATAAAGCTCTACTAAAAAAACCACTGAAGCTCTTGAAATACTGAGACTCACACATTTTAAATTATACAAGCTGGACTTTTTAAATATACTGTAAGAAAACTATATTTGTTTCCAAAAAAGTAAAATAAAAATAAAATGTCTTGAATGACTTATTCAATCACAAGTGGACATAGCCATTCATGCCCTAATAAATGCAAACAAGGCAGCCTTGTCAGATATACAAACAGATATTCCAGCTAGAGATGCTTTATCATGCCTGAAAACACAGATTATTACATGATGTGATGACAACTGATAAATGTTAAGTTCTTGAATGCTCCTTAGAAAAGATTCTTAGACTCATTAATAGAGCCAGACCTACATCAGGGGTGTCAGTTTCAGGTTGTTTGATAGGGTTTCCAATTCTATACATTTTTAAAAATATATGTGAGGGCCTAACGTGCCCTATCAATATTGTTTGCATCACTACATTTTAAGATAAACTAAAGAATTTAATATTATACTTTGCTTGTGAGTATTTACAGAGTAGTTAACAGACATCACCTTTATCTTTAAAGATACTTATATTCTATAATCTTCTATTAATTTTAAACTAAATAACAATACAAAGTTTCAACACTTGCTTCAGCATTTTGTGTATTTCAGCATCACTGACAGTAAAGAATAAGATTGTCAGACAGCAGAAGTTGACAATAATCCAACTAAAACTGCTAAATACCATTATTCTTTATCTTGTTCATTTAAAGAATTAGATAAACCTAGCATCTACAAGGAAAAGAAATCTATTCATGCAGTTCATTAATAATATTTATATGGCATGAGATATGCAATGCCATATAATGAAGACTGACATATTTTCAATTCTGTAGACATTTTAAGCCCTCTGACTACTTAAAAAAGTATTTATAATGTTTCCTAAGTCAAAGAACTACAGAAAGGAAATTATAAAGGAAGAATCCTGTAAAAACACTGGTACAAATTCTGTCTAGACAGAAAATTATTAAAAAAAACCCTTGCTCTGTGTGCAAAAGGCCACACTAGAATTAATCCTTCTCTCATTTAAAAGATTGTATTGATTTAATTTTATTTGCTGATTGTCTACAAAGTCCTCAGGCAGTAATTATTTATTAGAAGTGACAGGAAACTCACCACAATCTGGGACAGCTCCTCTGAAATCTATTACAATTCCAAACCTTCGGCAGTGATGAGCATAATGGGCCAGAGCAGAGCAAAAACAAGTCTGTCCACATTTGCAAGTGTCTCTTCTGCACTGCTCAAAATAGGGAACAGGACTCAAATAGGGGTAGCATGGAGCAAAAAGATCTTTCGTAAGGATGCTACAAGCTTCCGCTGCATAAGAGGCTACACAAATAACAGATTAAAAACTGTTTCAGTGAGGGAGTTTAAAAAGACTTGGAACAAAAAGTGTCTTCTATACAATGCAACCAATCATGGTTATATACTACTGCCACATAAATCTCTTTGATATCTATACAGCTGTACAGAAGGACTAAAATTCATGTCCCAATCTGTTACTGTGAATGCAGCTTTTTAGCACTTCATATTGTGTAAATACCCAAAAGACAAGTGATGTTGTAGCAGAAGACATGATGATTCCCTAGCACTGCTGAAATCACAGGTAAAACCTTAATATATTTTACCTCTGTGTCTTTACAAGTGTTTAGTGTCTAAGAGAAGAAGTGGTAGGAATTGTGAAATGGACCTAACTGATGACTTAGTGACCATCTGTGGTCCTCATAGCATCAGCTACCTGCATATTATCCCAACTGGATATTCCCTTTCAGCTAACTCTATAGGCTGGCAGTGTGTAAGCATCTTTCTCCTCATTCTTTTCCACAGTAAACAACTAAATCAAGCATTTCGGTTTTTTCAACATTTTCAAAAATGAATACTGCAATAGGTTTGAGTCCCCATCTTAACTAGCAGCATCACCAATCCAAGACATTCTACCAAACTTTAGTGCATATCTAACTTAACACAGTGTAACTGCAAACCAGAAATAAAAATGACGTATTTCAAATGTCTCTGCAAGTATTACATAATCCTCAAACAATACACAATATGATTTTTTTAAGGGATTGAATTCAGCTGCCTCTATACTACCCCTAGGAACTAATTTCTTGAATGGGCAGAACTGGTTATTGCTGTACCTGATCCAACTAGGAAAATGGGCACAGGTGTACTAAGTAGAAATGCATTTGTGAGTAAGAATTTGCCCTCACTGCCCACCTGCCTGCAGATGAACATCACACGGATCCACCTGTGAACTATCATGCACAAGAATGCACGCTGATGAAGTTTTCCATGTGTTTCCAAACAGCTCTGGAGTGCTTTCTGTTACTCCAACTGGAGATCTTTTGCAAAACAGAAGTCAGTCAGAAAAGGTATAGTGAATTTGCAGAATGATCTCAGTTCTTATACCCTCTGATTCAAGCTCCTCTTTCACTATTCCATATAATCATTCACCTATAAAACTGTATCATGCCTATAAAACTGTAATCATAAGTTTCAGGACTCCTTTTTTAGCAGAGAGAGGCCCAAAAAAAAAAAAAAAAAAAAAAAAAAGCATATCCGCTAGAGACTTTTTAAGGAAGAAAAGATCAAAACCGACCAAATTCCATCCTTATAAGAGAGCAGAAAGCATCACTGTCTTGATAGTTTGAACTCCTTTATTTGTCCTTTTGGTTCCTTAGTGATATCCAATCCATTTTTAATCTCTCCTCTACTTATAGTTTCCTGTCTGTTGCTGACTTGCCAGGCTCTTTATTCCTTGTAGGAAAGAGAAAAGAAAAGAAACCCAAGCCTCCAGAAATATAACTGCAAGAGCAATTGAACAGATACCTATGAGGCCTAGGTAATAGAATCTGAACGATAAAGACTTTGATCAAGATAACCAAGGCACAGTACTGTTGTGCAGAGAGAATGATCAAAACTGTGCATTTAAATATGGAGCATTATACTTGAGCAAAAAGATGGCATCAGACACACAATCAGTAGCATTGTCACTGCTAAAGCAGTGGGGAGTGAAGGTGCTGCAAAAGATACCACTGTCTAGGGCAAGTCTCCCAAATCTGCTGTGGATCAGGTTGTTTGTGTTTTTATCAAGATGCCTTGATATCACAGTTTGTGTCATGTCTGAGCACAATTTGTAAGTCCCCGTGTTTAAGGGGTGATTTTACAAATATTAACTATTGTGCAGCTTCTCATTTGTGTGAGAGCAATCCAAAGACTGTCTTCAAAAATAAACTACAAAACTACATGTCAAACAGAGAAATATTTTAAGTAGCTTAACATAAATAATATCTCTTCATTGAGATGCTGCCTATGCATTTCCTAGTCTCATTATAAATATAGTCTGATAATGCTTTTTAATCTGTAACATAGAACCTTTTCAAAATTCCACTGGTATATTTGTGTATCTGTCTTTTTAAATGGGAACTATAATGGAAAGTTTTTCCATTTTTCAATTAGTTTTGAGTTAGAACAATTCCAGCTGTTCTGAAAGCATAAAATTCTTCTATTATTTCCTTTTTTTATCCTGTTGTGTCCTTCTCCCAGCTCCACTAGGCTACTCTAATCCACTGGAAGCCAATTTGTTCTTTAGTGTCTGTGAGACGTATGTTGCAAGGAAACTGGGCAAACAGCAGCTTTGGCTATGGTGCTTGGGCAGCTCTGGGCACTTCTCCCTGCATCACAGCAAAGGGAAGCCCAGGCAGCATCCAGTTCCTGTTGCTGGTCTGCAGGCACTGAACAGTGGAGGCTCTGTCAGAGACAGCAGATCAGGGCTTGCAAGAGAAAATAAGAGCTGGAAAGAGATAAAGTCTTGCAGAGAGGCAGAAAGTTCTGTATATAAGCCAATCTGTATTTTGGACAACATGTTTTCTGGTAAAATAGCCCTTGTACGTCACATATATTTCCCTTTTTATATTAAAATATTTCTAGCAAAACCAGGCATGATATCCTGTAGCTGAAGCTACAGATTTTCTGCTAGCAAACTGAACCCTACTGTCTATCTCACTAATGAAAAACTTCAAAATAAATTATTCTTGGTATCTATCCTTTCAGCTTCAGTACACACTTGATCCACCACTCTAACTACAGATATTCATATACTGGCAGATAGAAATCTTGCAGCTCTGCATACAAAAAATCGTCCTCTGTGTTTCCATTGAAGGTTCCACAAAGGCCCACGGTGTCGTCCTTCCACCGTTCATCCACTTGAAGGTAAAGTCTCAGTCCTTCTCTGTCATAGAGGATCTGTAATCCAATCTGTGTCTTTACTTGCAGAAATACAGAGGACAGTTTCCGTATTTCAAATAACTCTGGGGAGTAAAAAGAGAGATTGTTCAAAGACAAAGGTTAACTGCTTGAAATTTACATTTTGTTTCTTGTCATGGTACTGGTGTTGATTTATATCACTTTTATGTAAGTTTTTTTCCTATTAAGGCCCTATTTTCCTCTAAACATTGATTTCTCATGAAAGGTTGTATTGATTCAAACATTAGGAACAAAACAAGGAACTTGTGAGACTCACCACACATTTTAAAAATCTATTGAGAATTCACTGAAATATCCAAAAAGGTAAACTTAATGAGGTCAATGCAAAAATATAAACACTGCAAAACTTTTTGTAGACAAGCTAATCCTAAAACCAGGAACATGATTCCTATGTTAAAATCCTTTTTGTGAAATTCCCAAAGAGCCAAGGCCTTGCAAACATCAAACGTACTAATGATTTGCATATAAAACTCTCATTAAAGATAACACTAAATCTCACAGTCATATATACCTATGCAGAACACCAGACATATTCAGGACAAGAGATTTAAAAACTCAAAGCAAAAAGAAATAAAATAATTTTTTTGTCTGAAAATCTGTAGCTCATCTCTAAGGGGCAGTAAGGCTCTTTCTGCTTAAATTTATGTGAGTTGCTTACAAAAATGGGAGAAAAAATTACACAATTCAAGAATAAGAGGAAATAATTTCCCCTCAGGAAAGAACTAAAAAACCTTGCAAACGTGAGGGATGGCATTTGGACTTGTTATAATAAACAACATTTTCATGTAAGAAACAACTAGCCTAATGCAGGTGCTGCACAATTCCTACCATTAGTATAAAAAGTTCACCAAAAGTTAATTTGTGAAGCATTTCTTAAGAAATAGCAATATTGACACTAAAACATGCCTTTTAATTTCAGTATGTTAGCAATACTGACAATATCATGCACAAATGTAATTGAAATATTGCTCTACTATTTGATAAGAGTTATATGGTTATGTATTACTCCTTACCATCTGCATAAGGCAGGTTAATTTTGTATTGGTCATAGATTAAAACATCTCCTGAATGAGTCAGGGTCACTTGCATCTTGGGGTCCTGCTTAAGAATAAGGCTGACAGATTGGATACATGATCCATCCTGTTTCTGCAAAGCAAACAAGAAAAGTTATACTTCATGGGGATTGAAAATATTAAGATTATACTCTGCTTCTTAGCAGAGTGAACTTATAAAACGTGCAGCCTTACAGCTAAGAAAAATCAGTATCCTGAATGATTTCCCATATGTGTTTAATAATGACAATAACATGCTATGAAAATACAGCACGGAAGTGGGATTTGGAAAGAGAAATTTAAAAAATTCTCAGATAGCTCAGTACCAAGACACACAATTCATGAGACACCCTGATTAAAGACCCACTGAGGCTGGGTTGATGCTCACTAACAATGCTGTACTATCTACAGAGCAGTGCAGCAAACTCCAGATTTGTACTTTAATGTGTTCTAATACTTCCAGGTTCTTCTAAAGCATATTTTAAGATATAAAATTCTTTTAAAGGCAAACATTAAGGAAAAACAGAAACATCTTGTGAATCATTATTTAAAACAACACTTAACAACACATCATTTCTGAGGGGAGTTGTAGAGTAGAGCATGTTCATAAGCTCTGTGGATGAATATTAATATAAGAAAGGCAGCATGTAATATCACAACATCCAACTGACTCAGCTTGCTTATTGCTGCTACCATTGCTTATTCTTTGCATTTCACTTCTCCAAGTCAAAATGTTACATAGGAAAACACATGAGCATGAATACTACATTGCAGTCTGGATGAAGCATTCTTTTAAAAAATCCTAGACCAATCCTGTTTACTTTTTTTACACCCACATTCTTCAGTGAAACTTAATTTTCAACAGTACCAAAAGCAGCTAATTAACTGAGATTCTACAACAAATACACCTCCATTAAGTAAAATGGAAACAAGTCAGAGAGGTGATTAACAGAATTCAGTTACAATCAAAATTTTCAGGACAGGACTTCCACTTTCCAGAGTAACTACAGGTACCTTGGCTTCCAATGTCAATATGGAAAGAATGCTTGTTAAAGCATGTACATTAATTCCAGTAGATTTTTCTTAAAAGGATTTTTCTTAAAAGGATTCATTTGATCACGATTTTTTTTTTTAAATAAATGTTCTATCAAAGAGAATCAGGCACAGAGGTGGATCAAGAGACTTGAAATTATAAAAATAACTGGAGATTCCTCATCAGCTCAACCAGCTCTCCTGGAGTGACAGTGAAGACAGACATCTGCCTCGTGATGTGATAAGCTTATAGCTTATCTTGCTGTCTTGCCTCTTTACTAAGAAATTAGGTTTCTGTGCATTTCATTCAGCAACAATGGCTACAAATTGACAGTATTGTGAAGCTAAAAATTAAAGAATGGCAAGTGGCACAAAGAGCAGAGGAAAACCAAGAAAACAACCCTCCATAGTATATACGTTACTACACAGTTATATATGTTACTACACAGTATTGACAAAAGCTTTATTATTCCTTCAGGCTTAAACTGAAGGAGAAATTCTGCCTGACAATTGTTCTCTGTTCCAATAGACTGTTTCTTTCTTCCCTGCCAGCACTGCCCCTGCCAGCTTTTGGCAGGTGTTTTCACAGGAATGGCCATTTCTCTCACTAGGTGCTTAAAAAAAAAAAAAAAAAATCTATGTTGAGAAGACCTTTTCATCATACAAACTACAAAGCCAGTGAGGCTGTCACCTGAAACTCAGATAAGGTTAAGCTGTGCTGATTACTTGACTGATTCTCCTTCCAGAAAGTGCTTAAACAAAATTTCACATCGTTTTGAAATAACTTGTTGCCTGATGACTGTTTATGTCACCAACTCTAAGGCTCAGGATGACTGGATTCTTTGTGATTCAGAGAGCTAAAATCTCCCAGGTATTTTCTTTCCACATTTTCTAGTCTGCTTGAATGAGATGGGAGTGATAAGGTTTTTTTAAAGAAGCACATAAAATCTCAAACCATCAAGAAATATGAGATTCCACATTACAGATCTTTTAGCTTCCCATTTCAATTCATTAATTTTAATAAATGGGTAAAAAAAGATAATGGAGGGTCCCTGGGGAACTGAAAAGCAGCTCCTCTGCCAAGTGGTACCAGCTGGTTGATAATTAGACACTTGAATAGCTGCACTGAAGCCCCACATTCTTGCATTATACTACAAAAACTGTTCTCACTACCCTCTTACCACCTGTACACTGATAATTAAATCAGCAGCATGTATCCCTGGGACATATCCCATAATCCTCTGATTACCCACCTGATTGTTAACATCCAGAACACTTTACTCAGACCTCTGTAAAATCTATACCTGTTAGGACTGCTCAGGTTACCTTTGTTAAAGGCTGGGTGAAGTATGAAGCTGAACATGCAGTAAAAGCCAAGAGAATCTGATTTTCTCACCTACAAGCCACCTGGACACAGAGACACCTTAAGCAAAGTCACTAAGTCAGGCTGAAGAAGGCAAGAGTTACTGCAAGGCACTGCACAGTCTCAGCAGTGAGGCAGAAAGCCAACTAGTTTGGTTATCACTTTCCCCCAAAAAATTAACCACAACAACTAAACCAAAAAGCACAATTCTGTCTGTTTTGTCCACAGACAGAAGTGTTCCTGACACAAGGGAATGAGACACACATACATACTCTGCCCATTACCACAGCAGATATTTGCTCTATTGATGGGTTTTCCCATAAAAAACTTGTCAGGCTGTAAGGTTCCTTGCTGTGAGCTTCTGCAAGAAGTCACTTTAGCCTCAACTCTCCTTTGATAAAAAAAGCTGCCTAGACAATTTCTCTGGGGATTTGCTTTGCTTTTCTTCCATGATATAGTACAGCTATAATACACAGTCACCTTTCTCAAGCTTCTTGGACTCTGCAAAATTCTAAGACTATGACACTGACTGAATGGATGCATGCCTATGCTTATGTTTTGTTTCACAGCTATTTTTTTTTTTTTTTTCATTGAGATGATACTAACTTAATCAGCTCCTCAGGTTAATCAGCTCCTAGGTTAGCACAGAATGAAGCCAGCCCAACTTGCTAAAATAAAACCAAGATAACTAAAATATGCACTTGAAGTGGGGAATTGTAACAACAACAAAATACATCTTGAAACAGCTTCAATCTTCCTAGAAACTGGAAATACTAGCAGGATCACAAGAATAATGCGCACAGAAGTTAAAACCTAGAAGTTTTTAAAATGTGCATGTCCTTGCCAACATTTCATTTCACAGCCCTCATTGTAACGCTGCTATCTCACAGAGCTAAAGGCTCTAAAGTTTAGTGTTATACAGCAATTTTATTTGCTACCCAAGAATCCACTTTTTCAATAGTGGCAACTTCTAGGCCCTGTCACATACCTCACCTGTTATCCTGATATGGTTCCCCTAGGAACCACAAAAGAGATTTATTTGTGGATCATCAAATTTCAAAATATATTTGCTCCCTATCCAGTTAAGCTATATTTCTTACCTCCCAACTTCTACCACTGAGATGAGGGGACTCCCTGCACTCAGTCTCCCATCTCTTACCTGGATTGCAAATAAATAATTTCTATTATAATAAACTTGTCACTGCAACTTTATTCCAACTTTCTACTTAAGTCTTTTCTGTCCTCCAGAGGAAGACAGGTTAATAGAAGCAGAAATAGAAAACGACTACTGAAATATGCCTTTAGAAAGTGTAGCATGACAACTTCTATAACCATTTCATTTCCCCAAGGAAATCTCAAGTGCATGAACAATGGAAACTGCAGAGAAGAGTGACTGCAATCGTTAATACAAAAGGACTTACAGAATCATACATTTACTTAGAACACAAAAGAAAACTAATGTAGTTACCTCCACAGAAGTACAAAGCAATGGAACTAAATCTGATTTTATGTGAATTATATAATAATTCATGTGGGCCTAACATATATAGATATTCTAGAATTACAGCAAAGTCAAATTTAAGGCTATATACACTTCAAATACCTGTACAGTTGCTTCTAAATAACAATTATTACAGAAGGCCATTGGAGACAGAACATAAATCAGGCCAAGATACAAACTCTCACCTACTGCAAGTCCAGCAGCTTGGTAATCATGACTTTAGTACAAATATGGGCCAAATCCTGCTGTTACATGCACATGTAGAACTAAGAGAGTGAGAAAATCCTGATTCCAGAAAACATCTAAGTTCAGTCACCTGCACTTCCCATACCATGTATGTATTTTAAAGACCTGTTCTACCTTGTCACAACTCCCTGAAAATTATAAACCCTATCAATACTGAAAAAAATGAAACTCTGTAGTCAAAAACCTCACCAGTGTTCCACAGTTCACACATAGCTTTATAATACATGCTCAGAAGTGCACATACAAAATAAAGGAAAGAAAGGGTCTTGGACATAAAGCAGACAAAATATTTGGTGATGCCTGTGTACAGCTTCAGAAACTTTGAAATATAAAATAAGACCACCCTTAGAATTATCTTTAATAGCACACTTACTATCAGCTATA
Source organism: Vidua macroura (assembly GCF_024509145.1). Taxonomy (NCBI): domain Eukaryota; kingdom Metazoa; phylum Chordata; class Aves; order Passeriformes; family Viduidae; genus Vidua; species Vidua macroura. Next base: position 49,868,125 of record NC_071576.1, read on the forward strand.
CACATGCACAGGCTTGTAGCTTGCTTTCCTTCTTAAATGCTTTTTTGCCCCTAAATTAAAAGACCCTTCAGAATATAAAGGTTACAAGAAGGCTGCAAGTCCTACCTGTCCACAAGGAGCATTCTGCAAGGATATGGTGAACATTCCAGATGTGCGGCTCTTTGCCAGGATGTACTGGCAGGTGGCTTGGAACGTGTATTTGCGCCCATCAAAGGTCATGAAGTGAGTGTCTCCTGAAACTGAGCATTCAGCTGAAAAACATCATAAATAATGCACCTAAATCTGTAGCAAAACCGGCATATTCTCCACAGTTATTACTGCTGTAGAGTTCATGCACTCTGATACATTCTAGAATTTATAAAACTGTATTTATATTACAAACAGGTATTAGGAACCAAAACTTTTCCTTGCTTTTGTTATGGAGTTCCTACTTGAAGCCCAGGCAGGATACCTGAACAGCTCCTCCCCCAGAAGAAGGCAATAATATCTGTTATCTGTATATTATGGGTATTTGATTTGTGGCTCTTAAAACTGATTTTCAGAAACATTAACACATTTAACTGATAAGCCAAGCCATTTTAATATTTAATTTACTGAGAGTGTAGATTTAAATAAAAATGCAGATTATATAATGAAACATCATATTAACTAATTAAAGTAATATTTACTGAAGTATGAATTAACTTATCAAATAGTATTCAAGACTTGAACATACCTGGACATGTAAAATTTGTACAGATCCACTTTCCTCCACTGCAGGTGCTGAAATCAAAACAAAAAGTTTTCATATTTTTATTCTGTGAATTATATAAAGCTGTCCCTCAGTTGTTCTTCCTGCATCCCCTCTCTGTGGAATGAGCACCAGAGTCTTACAAAAGGGTACAACAGAGTTAGCACTATCTCTGTGGGTGGAAGCTTGTCATGAGGAATTTCATCCACCCACCCAGTGTCACTATCATGTCTTTTCAGCTCCTTAATAACCATTGGAAAAGTTAAGGATTAATAACATTGAGAAGAATAAACACAAGCAATTTGAATCTTACGACTTTTATAAGAATTATTGCGGGGGGGGGGGAAGTTGCACATCTGCAAGCTCATCCATTTTCTTCAGTTAAGGTGAGCCAATAAAAGGCACTTTCTCTTCCTACAAATTTTACTTTCCAATTCATAAAATTCACTTAAATTCCAAAACAGCGGCTTAATGTCACAATTACATTAGACTCTTTATGTCTGAGACAATACAAACAGCAGATAAAGTCAGCATAGTTCTCCTGTTAAGATTTTGAATTCTAGATTCTTTTTATTTTTAAGGGAGAGTCCAAAGTGAAAAACAGCACTAAATATTACAGTATTCTCTGCAATATTTGTCATTTTTTCTTCTTCCACATTAATAGCTTAATAGTTGATCTTTTCCTTAATTGCAAAACTTACACAGAATAACAATTTTCTATGTAGAAACAGTGAGTACTTATCAAGTTTATCCAATTTCTAACTGAAATAGGCCTTGAAGAAGCTGTTTCTTATGATCAATAAAGGATTTGGTTCACAATGTAGTAAAAAAAGTTACCAGTTATTACATTCTTCATAAACCACTGAACCCATTTCAAAGAAACTTCCATGGTAGTCACAAGGACAGTCCATAGGCTTGACACACAATTCATTTTCATAAATTAAGCCTAGAAGAAATAAAATAACAAGAAAGAAGTGAAATATCCATGACAATGGCTGACAGAGTACTAACAATTATATTCAGAAACAACACCAATGGTCATTTCTGTAAGATAATAAATCTCTAGACTATTTGTTAGTCATTTTACCAAAAGAAGTGCATTTGAATTATATTAAATAAATTATGTTACAGGAATCAAGTAACTAAATTTCTTGAGATACAGTAAACACAGTGAAAATAGCATTTAATTACTGGGTGAGAGGGAAAGGAAACCACACACACACAAAATAACAAACCCAAACATACAGGCCATGCTGCTGTGAGTACCTTCGGCTTTTTTAAACACATTTACAAATCTTTGCCTCTATGGTATTCATTTTACTGTCTTTTTCCCCTTTTTTCCTTATTACTATAATTATTATTATTTTCTTACTAGAGGACCAGGAAAAAAAAGGCTTTACCAAACCATAAAAGACATAATCTATGACAAATATGAATAAACTTATGAATAAGCAGGGTACATATAAGAGGCAGGACTTGAAGATCCATGGTATATCTGTCCTCTTTTAGATAGAATCCTGTACTCAACAGAAGCCAATAACTAGAGGAAAACTGGGTATCAACATCTATTTTGGTGATGAGGGCAAAGTTTTGCTACAGACCACACTGCTAAATACCTCACTTGCCAGAATCATACAACAATCTAAAAAACCTCAGTATCAAAACCTGTTCCTGGCCACAGGAATGAGTTTTATCTGTGTCATGGTTTTGAGCTTTTCTGAGCACCCTAACCAGGAAAAAAAAATAAAACAAAAAACCCAAGCCACCAAAATAATCCTCCCCCACCAACAAGAAACAATCAGCAACCACCACAATCAGGAGGATGACTGCCCTGTAACAGAGCAAACCCTGTTTTTCACTGAAATTGTGTAGCTCTACAGCTAGAATGTGGATCTGAGCAGAATCTTATTCCTACTTTTTATAGAGAGGAAGAGGCTCCTGTCAGTAAGGAAAACAAGATCAATTACCTACACTGTTGGTACTCAGTTTATAAAGAGTTCCTGCTTTTAATCAAGTCAGATCAGAGAGGGATGTAAACTTGGGGAGGAACAATCTGAACGTTGTATGGAATCAGGTGTGTATCTGAGAAGCAGAACTCACCATCTGGGCAGTAGCAGCCATCAATGCAGTGAAGCTCACTGCCAATGCACTGGGATTGCTGGTGACATGAAACAGGGCAGCAGTTGATGCATTCACTGTAGGTCAAGGGTTCAGCACAGGTAATGACTGAAATACAGAAACAAGCAGAGAAAGGAAAAGGTGTAGAGCTACTGTCAAGGGCATCAATGGATTGCACATGCTCCTTTCAGGTATCTATTTTCTGGCATGTCAGTTGGGTATCTGTTCTCTAGATAAACACTGTCTAAAACAATGGCTTTCCTAACACACAGAATTGGTACACATTCACATATTCACATTCTCTACATTAAAGGTGCATTAAGAAGGAATAATTTTAAATCATGCCATCTCACAGCAGAGCTATTTAGATTCTCAGACCATCATCAGAAGCAGTCAGGACACCCATTAACAGAGATTTTTTTGGAACCACAGTGGATATCTTCTGTCATAAATGACAAAATAGTTTTGGTCCTGTGTTCCAAGCAGGCAACCAACCAAATGAGAAAACCTCTTTCAAACTTACATTATGCGACCTGTAACATGAAGTCTTGCGCAAGTGCAATTTAAACTTATTTTTAACATTCCTGACACACATCTTATGTATCACAAAGCCATGAAGACTTTGGCAATATTTAAAAGAGTAGCTCAGTGAAAATAAAAATGGTTAATCACCTTAAAGAACCACATTGTAATAGCTTGTGCTGTAAAAAAATTCAGTACAAATTGCACATATTAAAGAGAAAATCCATTGCATTTATGTAGCCTTGAAGTGAGTTTGACTCAATCGCTTCATTACAAATTATATGAGTCCAAAATTGGAGAAATGCAAAGAACTGAAACTATGAAGGGCACCCTTTTCAAAATAAAAGGACCAAGCAGGATTTCCAAGTACAGGAGCACGGGCATTACCACACTGCTGGAAGTGCACACGCCATCCATGAAGTGGCTTTCCTGCTTGGGCACACGCTCTGGCATACTCAGTGAGTGCTCGACACCAGGTTGCATCATCAGCTGCTGACCTTACACAAATAAAAGGTGACATAATATTTTGTACCTCAATTCAAACATACACTCATAACCTCATGAATGCTCCTGCACTGCACTCACCCATGTTGTTTGAATCTACTTTAACAGTGTTCTAAGGTACTGTGCTGTTGGACTAGGTTAAAAGTCTTAAAAGGATAAAAGCTTTCTGCCACCCTTCAAGAAAGGTCATCAATATAAGTATCAATACTTTTGAGGCCTGACCCTATTTTCCTGAATAAATCCACAAAAGTCAGAAATACAGCAGTATGAGGAGGCTTCAATAAAGATCTTAATTTTTACAGGAGTAATATCCTGCAGAAAACTCACAAGAAGGAAGCACAAGATTTCTACTTGTGAGCCACCAGGGTACAAGAAATAGAAATTATCTTCTGACTGGCTTTATTTTTTTTTCATTTAACTAGTCAAAACTGCTCAGACCAGGAGTATAGCAGGTTATGAAATGTGAGCGTAAGTTCAAATGGTTATCAAATTCCTCTTTTCAATGGATTACCATACAGCTTGCAGAAGCCAAACTGACTCATTGACTATGGCTTTTCATTATAGTAAGAAGGCTTTAGAATGGCAGAAAGCACCCAAGGATGTTGCACGCTCAGAATCAAAACAGATGACATATTCAAGGGAGGTAGACTAACACAACTGGAAAATATCTGGGCCTTTGATCATTCTTATACCAAAGAAAGCAGGAACAATTCCACAGTGGTAAAACCAGAACAAGTGAGAAAAGCAAGATAACAGAACAATGTTAGATAAAAACTTATTTTCAGAGAAAGTCACAGATCAGTTCATTTAACATTTATAATTCATTCTTATGATAAAAACACCATGGGTTTTTTTATAATAGCTTTGGAATTATCCAAAAACTTTCACTTACATGCAGAGATCATTTGTGCAGCTTGCCATAAAAGAAAGAGGACTCACATACTCATGACATTGTTTAAATGGATGATGTAACAGGATATTACAAAGAGCATATGCCCTCTGAAATGCAAGAGACAGCTGTTGTAATGAGATTTTCAAAAATAAACATAAGCAGAATAAAATAGAATGCTGTGCAAAACCAGAATAAACATATGTCTGTGTTTAGGAATCATTTTCCTCTCACCAAATAGAAGCAGAGCTTAGCAATACATTGCTCTCCATGTCAGAATTTCCATGACATTGAATCTTTCATCCAAGGTCATAGCAGTGCCCAAAAAGGGCACAGCTAATTTTGCAACTAAGCCAAGACAACCTGAAAAAAAGCCTTTATTTTAATTGAATTACACAGTAAAAGGCAAGAGAAATAAACCATAGGTGCCACCAGCTTTAGTTTCAAAGCACTTTAATTTAAAAGTTATATCCTGAAAATACTAATTAAAAGGAAAAACTACTTCAAAGTCATGGAAAAAATGCAACAATAATTCTCTTTTTAAACATTGGAAAATAATAACAGAGCAAATAATGCTCTGACTCTGGTTTTGCTTCCCTGCTTCCTTCTGTCCTTCCTATGGATAAGTTCTAGAAGAATGTCATATTTTACAACTTGTGACTCATTCAGCTTCATAGTCAAACAGTTCTATCGGCTGCTATGCTGACAGTATAATATTTGAACAGATCAATAATTAAATACAGAAGAAAGGGAGGCAGTGGGGTGATGAGAGGACAAGGGAAGACCTGCTGCAGCAGGCATTTTAATTAATCTCTCCCAAAAAAGATGCAAATATTTCCAGTCTCCTTCAAAGCTTTAAAAGTTGTCAAATTATTCATTGAAAATTCAAATTAAGTAAAATTCTTGCTCCAATTAGAATCACCAGCTATGTCAATAATCCTTTTGTGTTGATCCAAACCTGCAGAGATTTATGGCTTTGTGTCAGGCACGGTGGTTCACTGAGAAGAGATTTATCCCAGTCAGGTGTTCCTTGTGGAGGATTTTCCTGCCAGCTCTCTACAAATTCTGTTACATCATCTGTCAATTTTCCTAGACAAGACACACACACACAGTGTCACACAGTGACTTCAAAGAACAACAGTTTTTCTAACAGAATTTCCCAGGGAAACGTTTCAATAATCAAAGCATACCAAGAACAGAACACCTAACCCTTCCTACTACTAAGTGAATCAGCTGAAATCAATCTGGTCCTTTCAAGAAGCAAAAAATACTTTTAAAAGGAAATAGAGAAGTAGGCTTTCAGATGGCAGAAAGCAGCTTAAGCAACTTGGCAAGGAAGGGATTTAAGGGAGGACCACGCTTGCCTTAGTCCATCAATGGAATAAAGGAAAGAAAAGGTTTAACTAAAAGCTTAAATAAATTAATAAATAATACATAGGTCGATGCTGCTACTTTATGCCCAACAGGGAGTCCAAAACCCAAGAAAGATGAGGCATTCCTGGGTCATTAAAATGGTACAAAATCATTGTCTGAATTGGGCAAATATGGGTGTGTTAAGTAGAAATTTCCATACTAGGGTTAAACCAACTAAACCATCACTATTATTATCCACCTTGGACAGGTGGTGATGTTTATCACTTCTTGGATTACCCACAAATGCCTATCTTGCCACATCTTTACTACTACTGCTCCCAAGCCAAGTGGATAAAGCTCATGCACAGTGAATTCACTCACTTGTGCCACAAATGCAGCTTTAAGGGATGGAGACACCGAGAAAGGTGAAAGGAGAGAGAAAAGTCTCTGGGGAAATGACCCCTTAATTTTGGTATTAGTATAAGCAACTTGATTTAGAGAAAGCATTAGTGGGGGTAACAACTGTTAACAGGGTAGGGCTGGTGCTTTCTGAAACTGAGTGGAATTCATGAGCAACAGAGGAAACTGCATCCACTCTGAGCTTTGAAGGAGTGCTCTACAGAAATATCCTCACATTGAAGGGGAAGAGCCAACAGTTAAACAGCCCAAAGCAATAATCTCCAGAAGTTTTTATGGCCTCACTTGAAATACTTTGTAAGGGACCTGATCTTTTCCCTATTTTTTTCTTTTTACTCATTATATAGATGCCTTCACTATTTACTGAAAGCCAAGTCTTTTGGAAGTTTCTGAAATTGACATTGAAAGATCACTGATTATTTCTGAAAGTGTTAGCACATATGAAATGCCAGATCAATCATGATTTTACAGTTTTCATTAATTTGATTTACTAGTTATTGATTTATTTCCAATTGCAAAATCTCAGGCCTCCACAGGCTGCAAAATTTCTAAAAGGGCAGTGAACATTTAAAAACAGATTTTACCTTTCAGGTCCCAGGAAACTGAAGTATAAATACCACTGAAGGTAATTGAGTAAGAATTAAGCTTTAAGATCTTCCTCCCAAAGATCCCCACCTACATTGAAATTGGTCCTCTTCACTAAATATCATTTAGCAGAAATACTTCCATATCTTATTTTCCATTTCAAAAGCCACCCATCTTAAATTCAATCAGCATTACAACTAAGCAAAAGCAAACTAAGCAAAGTAACATTTATTTCACAAAAAAAAAAAAAAAAAGCAGCAGCCACATTACACAACAGGAAGTATCTTAAATACTCACCATAACTAGTTTCCAGATCATCCTGAAGAATAGCATTATTGTTTCCACACAGTCCCTGGGTTTTGCCCAGGTACTCTGGTGCCATTTTGATGTACACTGCAGATGTACCATCCCAAGCCAGGGTAAAGGCATACTGGTGCCTGACCAGGAAGTATCCAGCTAGTTTCTGGATGTGTAAGTTTCCAATAATATACGGTAATTTTACTCTGGAAAGACACACAGAACCAAAAATAATATTATGTTAGAAAACAGAACCATTAAAAATAAATTACTTGATTATGACTTCCACATACAACTGAAAATCCCTGATGAAAATATTGAATAACCCCACTAAACCAAATGAATTTGCAAATAGCAGCAAAAATCATGAATATCAATGATTATACTTAATTCTATATACCACCAATTTAGGTATCACCTTTCTTAGACATTGCTCTGTAAATGGAGAGTAATTATTGCAGCTGGATGCTTTTTCAGTCTACCAAGGAATAAGTTTACATCTCTGTTATCAAAACAGTACCATGATATTAACTCCAGTGTAACTACAGCATTAGAAACATGACTGCAATTACCCAAATCCTTTATAGGTGACTTCACTGCTCATCTTTATCTGTTCATCTCCAGAAAAGAATAAACTAATGGACCTTTTGCAGGAATAAGGAGAAGAATGGCATTCAGGATCATTATTCACCTGACAAATAAAATCACAAAATCAATGTTTTAATCAAATTCATTGTAATAAACACAGAACTAATACCCCCAAATCTGCACTCAGCATGGGAACAAGAAGTTTGGTCCCCCTCTTGTGGAAAAAACTAAACAGTGTTTTCATAGCTGTGGTCTTTTCACAGCTTTGAGCAAACAAATCAGGCTTTGGAAGGACACATCAGTCTTATTCCAGCTGTTTACATTCTATGCTATGGTAACACATAGCCCACATAATTTTAAAATCACATCTAGATTACATTTTACAACCCCCTATTATCATCTCAAGACATTTCTAATCTCTTAAAATTAATACATTATTAGCATGTTCAACAGCAGCTCAAAAAGAACATAGAAGTGCCGTTCCCTACCTGTATGGAAAAGCTCTGTTCATCTAATTCAGCGTGTCTCACAAGGGCATATGTGGATTTCCCAGAAAAGTAATAATAGAGTCCATCAAAAGTTTCAAAATTATATTGGCCCCATGTCCTGCATATATGATCTCTTTCAGCACCTGTGTTATACACTAACAAAAGGAGAGTCACTTGAGACACAGCGCTGTTTTTTTGATACGAACAGGAGTTGACATGGGGCAGTGTATGCGATATGCTGTGAAATATAATGACATAAAAGACAGGAGGGAGAAAATGCTACAGCATGAAGGGAACCTTTAGCCAGAGAGTAGTCATTGTAGCTGTGGGAACACGAGTGCAATCCTAGAAACCCAGTCAGATTTCTCTCTTTACACACCTGTCTGGCAACGCGGTCCCGTCGCATTAAATCGACTGCAGTTGCACAGCTCTCTGTACACACACTCACCTCCATTAAAACATGTGAGTGAATCTGAATGGGGAAAAAAAAAAAAAGGCATGTCAAAAATAAATTCTGATAGTTTTCTTTCTTAAGACCCAGTTCTTTCACTGAATGTAACTCTGAGAATGACAGGAGTTGCTAATTTAGTATTAAAGTGTCCTGGGGAATCTAACCAGCCCCACAAAAATGAAACTGTGTGAAGGCTTCAACCCAAGTTATACAGCCATATCAATAAATCTATTGCATCTTTAGAGAAGCTAAATAAAAAATTCTGTGACATCTGTTAGGCTGACATGTTTTCAGTCCCCTAAGCAACAACTCTCCACACCTCTAAGCAACCTATTCTACCCTTACAGTAAATAATTTCTTATTAATATCTTATCTAAACTTACTCCCTTTCAACTTTGAGCCATTATCATTTCCATTTGCAATCACAGTATAAATACTGAGTAATTATTTGAAGATTTTCAAAATGTCCAAACAATTAATTTTGATACCCTTGCTTTCAACAATCAGTCTCCTACCCTCCAACCAAAAAAAAGGAAAAAAAGGAGAAAAAAAAAAAAAAAAGGCTATGCTCAAAAGAACAAGATAGGTAGATAAAGTAAAAGGCAATACTTCTTTGCCTGCTAGCCCAATTATCCTGCTCCTTTCCCTTCCTGGCCAGCATCAGGTCAATAAAAATAATGCAAGCACCGTACAGAAACGTCCCTACTTACCCTGACTGAGCCATCTCATTTACATGCTCACAGTGACCAATCTTGTCAATAATGCAAAAGCCTGTTCCTCTTGTCAAGAGAGGCAGACACTGATCTCTTTCATCTTGAGTGTTGTGAGACCTGTGTAACCAGAGCTCGGGTCTCTGTTCTTTGCTTCTCTAAGATATGCCCTGTTGCCTGTCCAGTTACAATAATGTGCAATTAGGCTGCAAGTCATGTTCCTCTGAGCTGAAGAGGAAGTTAGCCCCCTTTTGATGTTTCAGGTTGAATGATTCCACTGTAAGCATGGCTTAGGTAACCTGCTTCAAGACATGTTTGTTCAGATTGTGCAAACAGTCAGCTGACCTGGGGACCCTTGCTGTCACTGTGAAGGATCTCCCTGGTTCTCTTTTAGAGAGAAAGGGTGTTAGTCAAACCTGAATCAAAAAATCAAATTACTTAATCATGAGCATTTTCTTCTTTATGAAGATCTCTTTTGTCTGTGTGTTTATGATTCTAAGAAAATATTATAATCTCAGCTGTTGTATTTGTTTACATCCCTTTTTACATCATTGTTAAGTGTCTTTCCTTACACTGCATAGAACACCTGTGTGTGCAAACATTAGTTATCCTTAAGCAGGTAATGAGGAAAGCAGATCACATTTAGTGCTCCTACTACTGTAAATGTGGCCTCCTTTAATAATCCCATTCTGATCCATTAACACAGAAATACTTCCTAAAGTATTCAGAATAAATATCCTGTAACAAGGGGTTTATTCTAATCTTTGTCATTAAAGGAATATGAGCTCTCCAAATAAGCTAACCCATACAACCATATCAAAAGTTTATCTCTCCCCTAGAAATGTGAGAAACATTTTCATACATGCAGAAAGGGAAAAGACATCAAGACTAAGTGAAAGTTAAAATTAGGAAAACTTACAGAAGAATATTTTGTCCTCCATTAACCTAAGAGCAACACTTATTAAAAACTCCTCAGCTCCTCTTTCCCCTTTGACATTATGCCAGTTGAGTTCACTGGGTTGGAATTTGAAACTGAAAACTGGTGAGAATTTTCTAGCAGAAAATAGTAGGCTTAAGTGGCATGATTTGACTTACATAAGTAATAATGGTATTTCTAACCAGTGCTGCCTCTAGAACCTGCAGATCACCCTGATAATTCTACCATTGCTGTGATGAAGCAACCAGCCTCAAAATCCTTCCTTATCAAATACGATGAAGACTTGGGATCATCTTGTAACACAGGTCTGAATTCTTCTCTGTTGTTCTCTAGCCTCCTGTTATTACTGACTAGGCTGCAGCCCCATGGGTAGGGTTATTTTAGTCCCTTGAGCACATGGGCCTCCTTTCCAGTTCATCCCACTTTTAAATTCTGCTATGAGCAGTAGCAGAACCTTGAGCCCATTATTTATCACAACCTTTGAAAAAGTGTGATTGTAATCCAGCCCACATCACTGCAAGGGGTTCTGCAGAGCAGTGTCCAAACTTCACACAGAGACATTCCTTAGCAGCATCATGATAGCTGTTCAAAGGCACCTTCAAATGAAGTATTATTATTGATGCAATGTATTTTGTGGCTTTGCATCTTTGATATGGTGCACACTTAAGATTTATCTGCTTTCTTACATTAAGTATTCATTGGAGAAGAAATAAAGTCTCCTGAATTTATTTCCATTCCAGTTGAACTCTATGTCCTGATTTGCTCATCCATGATTTGGTCTTCTGATCAAACATGCTCATTAGGAATAAAATAAGTAATTTATGTAGTGTGGAGCACTTCAGCATGAAGTGAGATAGAGTTACTAAAGAAATGCTCTCCTCTTGGAGCACAAGGAGGTAACTGCAAAGAAACCTTCTCTATGTATTCCACACAAAATATAATATACTAAATCAAAGAGATATATAAAATAAGGTTTTTTCATTTTAATTCAGGAAAACATCCATTTTGAAACACTTGATCTTTGCTTTAACTAGCACATGAATACGAATGCTTGAGCTCAGGTTTGATCTCACAGTAATACACCATTATCACCAATACACTACTAATTCTTGAAGATTTGTGCCTGATGTGTACCGTCCTATGAGTATTTTTCTGTAAAACATTAAGTACTTCATAGTGCTACTATTTTTTCTACTATTTAAGACACAGCATGAAAAAAATTGCTTAATGCAAAATAGTAGACACAGATTTCCTTCCAGGGTATTCATCACTAGATTAACTTGGATGGAAAATTGAGTATGACAGGTTAATTTCAAGATCTGAAGTGATAAAGTTGCTTCAGCAAGATAGATACAAGATCTAGCCCATGCCTTCAGATCTTATGATTCTGCCTAGATATCAACTTTGACCCAAGCAGCTTTAGCAATTTGAGGTCATTTACAGAATTAGACAGGAATTATATTTTTCAGAATTCTTTAAAAATTACACATTTTAAAGTAGCTGTGCAAGACTTGAAGAGTAGTTCAACTGAAGAGTCTAAAGATAATCACAGTACTAAAAAAACCAGTTTTTTAAAAATCAACTTTTATTCTTGAATGGAAAGGTGAAAAAGCAAAGCAGATCAGGATACAAAATTGCAAGAAGCTTATATTAGATCTAGAGCCACACATAAAAAGAGTAGAATATATGCTTAAAATCCAATATTTGAATTGTTTGTGGTCATCTTCCTTAAAATTCTGTTTTTTGTAACTCTGCATAACTTCCACTGCACGTTTCTGTAGGTGCAGGCTTTCAGGTGCTCCTTCAGCTATGGGAGAATTAAAAACCAAGTTTTTCCTGCATTCTTTTTTACCTTTCAACTCATAGTCTTTGAAAGCACCTGCCTGCAGTGGCACAGGTTTTCCCTGGCACACAGGCTTCAGCAGGATGCAATACAGCCCAGGGCCAAGTACCTCCTTGCTCTAGGATGTAAAATTTTCCTTTCTGGGATTCTGAGGTAAATGATGCCATTTTAACCCTTCAATTCCAAGAGCCTTTCGGTTAGCTGCTTATTTTCTGTTCTGGCACACCTCCTGAAATCAAATCTCAAGTACATATTGTAAGGGACAAATATCTTCTCTGACTTCCATGACTCATGCCTGCTACAGCACTTCAACACAAGAAAATTTGTAGTGTTTACAATGTTAGAAATTCTCAGCAGTAGCCTGAATACTTCCAGAAATAATTTGGTTTGCCTGCCCCATGTTCTTAGTATGCTTCAGTTCAGGAGTTTCCTGCTTGGGGGTTTTTTACACTTGTTTGTTATGTTTTAATTTTGCATGAATAAAATTTGTGAGGAAGGAAGCTAGAAGTTTACCAGCTACATAAACTACGTGTTAACTTCAATTATTCTGATACATATCTCAAATCCTGTGTTCCCTGGCTACAAGAAACTAACATAGAACTTTTCTCTTGGCATTTGCTTGTGCTATAGCAATTTTTTTGTTCCGTTGACAGGCAAGACACGACATCACTTTCTGAAATGTTTTCAATTGACTAATACAACACAAAGGTAAAGAGGTCTCTTGCAAAACTCACGCACCCATCCTACATAAAACATGTCGGTTTACCTTTACAGAGTTACAGAATGCAAAAAAAAAATAGCATTGCAAGAAGAATTGACTGAATATAGTTTCATTATAATCACAGTTCTACAAGTACTTCAAAGAATAATTTTCTTAGAGACAGTGCTAAAGTAGAGAAAGCAGCTAACAGACTACCTTGCTGTTTTGGTCTGGGTTTTTTGGTCACTGATCGGGGTTTCCAATTGTTCAGGTTTTTAAACAAACAAGGTTTATTATTTCATATATCCCCAGATGTTTGCAAGTCCCACGCCATGGGCAGAGTTATCACAGCTTGCATCTCTCTTTAAATTGGAGAGACAAAAAGGAAAACTATTTTTCTAGGTATTAGGAGCACTGTACAAAACAGATCAGGTTATTCTTTTGTTTTGTTTTTTAATACATCTTTCACACACAGACAACAGATTCCATTTGCCACAGACTTTACTATGATTTAAAAAGGAAACTTCCAAGCCTATGCATTCCCACTGTTTAAAGGAGTTCAATAATGCTGATTTTATTTGCCTTAAGTATGGGCAAGCATTGATAATTTTTAAAGTGTGGCTTCAACAACATTGCCTTTCCAAAACAAGTGCATCAGAAATGGAAAACCCATAGGGAATATTTTCACCTTACAAAAAGACAAATTAGAAAGAAAACAAAAACTTTGTACTGTTATATGTACAGAGAGCAATAAAATCTAATTCTTGTCATCATAACTGCATCGTCCTCTAAAAGCTTAGCCATGTGATGAGTTAGCATGAGACATTTGTAGATATTTTGTTCTCCCTAGCTCCACATTTTTTCTTCAATTTCTTAAATATTAGACCTATTTAAGAAGCAATAAATTTGCACATAAACCCTTGACAAAAGCTCATTAACAGAAGTCTTGCAAAAAGTTTATGTGTGTGGTTTTTATTGCACACTTGAACAATAACACATGCTTGAAGCCTTTTTCTGGATCTGAAGCTAAAAATGAAACCTACTAGTCCTAATTAAGAAAATTTTCACTGGGCAAAGGCTAAACCCAGGGGAAAAAAACAATTATTATGACAACAAATTTCTCAGCATGATCTGCATATCTTTCCTTTGTCAGGTGCTTTATTTAGTATTAAAAAAACCCCATAAATTCTTGGTCCATGAGATGGTGCAAGCCTTAAAAACAGAGGAATTTTTATCATTATAGAGTGCTAGGTTTCTAAAGCAATTTTATCATAGAACAGCTATGATTTTTTTCATATACCGGAGAGAGATCCATAGGTAATAGTTTTTATTTGAGTAACATTATGCTTCTCTAAACTCTTGTATCATTCCTCCGTGTTCAGCTACACACTTCCCAAAAGCTTCTGAAAACAGTGTGTACTAAAGGCATTAAAAGCTTTTGGAGATGACAAAACCCTCGCCACAATTTATGAGTCCATCCCACACATCATCTTGCCTTTTGGGCTGTAAAGCTATGGGATGCAAATTGAGACTATTCACTATAAGCTAAGTCCCACATCCAATGCAATCAGGCTGACTGAAGAGAACGTTTGCAAAACTAACTAAAATTACTCTGAGTTATTCTGCCTCATTCTTCTCCTTTGTAGAAGACAAGCATAACACAGACCCTTCTCAGAGTTAACACAGAAAATCTTCACCCTTCAGCAAAGGCATTTTAAGCCTGTCCACTTCACTTCTGAAAATAAGACAAATCAAAAAACCAAAGATGCACATTCCTCAAGCCCACCACTGCAAGCTGGTGGCCAAAAGGACCTTATCCCATTAACCCATACAAAAAGCATCTGCAGGTTACCTCAGCAAAAACAAACAAACAATCTCCCATGCATAAAAAAGGTACATGACATGCAAATTAATGGTGTCTAAACATCAATCCACATTTTTAGGTGTACCACTATAAGAGAAGACTTCCTTTCTGAAAACTCTTTATTACAAAACCTGCAGTTAAGAACAGTCTTTCGAATTATCGAATCAGAACCAGGTGTAAACTTAAAGCCAGGTGAAGCTCCATGACAAGTTTCTATACTCCAGGGTACCTTTGAGACCAAGCAAGGTAGAGTCTCATTATCCTTAAAGCCTGTATTAGATGTTTTAGGATTTTTTTCCTTCCTAAGAATAATTAAACAACGCATAAAATAAGGGACAAGGTAAGTCACTTTACATAGAAACACAAATAACTTACTGGGTGATCCACATTTCATACTGTGAATTCTCCTGTTTCGAGACAAGGACATTGTTGTAGGTGAAGTGTTATAAACTGCCATTCCAGACTCCTTTCAGAAAGAACAAAGAAATCAGAAGCTATAAACAAGACACCTAAAAGTCTCTTCAGTCTATCTGTAAATTTACCATTTTTAGTAAGATGATTGCTTTGTATTGTCTTACTATAAAGTTCTCAAAAAACTCTATTGTAAAGACTCTATTCCAATAGCTTTTCTTCTTCCATCCTCCTAAACATACTTCTTACTAAAGATTCCTGCTCAGCAAGCTAGCCCAGAAATAAACAAAAAGTTTATTACTATATCTTGAATTCTTGGTGGAAGAACCCAAATCCAGGGGATCCATTACTATTGGTGGTTTATTTGGTTACCTGTTTGCAGTTATGTGACATTTTTTCTTTGTTGAGCTTTTCCCGGAAAGAGCAGGGAGAAAGCAGAGAGAAAGGTGAACCCTCTGAGGAGCCATGAACAAGGACTACAAAGCAATCCCTCCTTTTCCCACCCTGGAACAAGGGAGAGGGAACCACACACCCTAATTACATTTCAGCAACGTGCCATGAGTGACACAGTCGAGTTGCCAAGACAAAGCAAATCCAAAAACCTGAGTGCTGAGCTGTAGTGACCCGATACTGCCAGCTCATTTACCTGCACCGAGAAGCAAAAAGGCTCCCACAAAGCAATTGTTGCTGATGAGCCAGACCAGACCTCAGCTTTTCCTCAATCAAGGATGCTTTGTATAACACACAACTTCCTGAACAAGCTAAAGCTCTAGCTACAATCACACCTTTTCTTGCTGTTTTAACACTAAACTTGCATTCAGGATTGACAGTTCTCATGGTTGGGATAAAATACACATCCGAGGGCAAGTCCTGAAGAATTACCAAGGGAGAACAGCCACCCAAAATACATATAGTATCACAGCAATGTACAGATATATTATTGAGGCAAGACACGAGAAGCCCATTATCCTGATGACAACCAGAACACGCAACCCTCTGTCCCGCATCGCCAGTCCCCATCAGAGGGGTCTCCCCGGGCAGTGGCGCTGGCAAGCCTGGCACCACCTGAACTCATCAGCCTCATGAGCCCTGGATGCAATGTAGTGGATGCTCTCTTTCCGGGGCCTGCCCGGCGGGGAGCCGCATGTGCCAGTGGCCCGGTGTCCCCAGTGAGGTACCGTGGTGCCCGCCCCACGGTGCCCGCCCGCCGCTCCTCAGCCCGGCCCGCACCCTCACCTGTACCGCTGTGGCGAGGCCGCCCCCACTCCGGGCTCCCGTGGTGCTGCCTCGGCTGAGGGGGAGAAAAGAGCAGGGTTGGCTCGGCCCGGGCAGCACAGGCACCCAGCCAGCCCGAAAAGACCCCGCTGTGTCCCGGCCGGCTCTTACCTGGGGAGCGGCAGGTCCCGGTCAGCCGGGAGCTGCGCCCGGACGCCCCACGGAGACAGGGCTGGAAGGCAAGGGCGGCAGGTTAGTGATGGCCCGGATGCCCTGTCCGCCCTCCCGTGCTATGCCGTGCCGTTCACCCGGCCGGCGGGACACTCACCTGAAGACAGCCAGGCGCACAGCAGCGCCCCGAGGAGGAGACGGGTCTCCATGCGAGCAGCAGCGGCTTCCCGCGGAGCTCCGCCACTACCTGCGCCGCGAGCCCATCCCGCCCCCCCGGGCGGGGCGGCCGGGGGGTTTATCCGCCGCCCGTCCCCCACACCCGGCCCTGCCCTGCCCTGCCCCGGCATCCACCCCAGACACCGCCCCTCGCCCGGCAGCGGGCTCCGGCCCCGCCGGCCGCTCCCCGCCATCGCCTCTCCTTCTCTGTCCCTCCTTGGGCGCTACCCTCGCCGCCTCCACACATCCACTTCCATTTGCTCGCCCTCCGGGGTTTTGGGAGGTTCGTGTGCCGGTGTCTCGGCAGCAGCAGCCGGGACCGCCTCTCTAAGCGCCCACTCCGGGGCCAGCGGAGCCGGGGCTGCTCCCGCAGCTCCTGCGGTTGAGCACGGAACGAACACTCAGCTCCTGCCGGGAGCTGCAAATCTTGTCCGTACTCAGCACGGGGCAGTGATCCCACTGAAAGAGCTGTCAGGACTTGAAGAACGACAGGCATAAGTGAGACATACACTGAATGCAGCATGCAGCTAATAGCTTCTGATTACTTTTTTTTTTTTTAATATAAATTCACACTCTGGAGCTCTCTGTGGAGCCTTTCCCATGTTTATTCCTCTTCTTTTTTTTTTCTTTCTTTTTTTCACTCTTTATGATTAAACTTGCTTCCTTCCATTATGTTTCTTCCCTTTTCTCTCCTCCTCTCACTGTTACCTTTCCTGTTATTTTCCCTTTCCCATCTGCTGCTGTCTCTCTCCCCATCATTCTTCAGGTTTGCATATCTTATGACAGAAGCTTTAGAAGCTGCCCATACCAGGTGAGAAACTGTCTCAGATAAAAAAGGGGCCTTTTCTGACTGCTTTGCGAAGTCTGTTAACAGTAAGTCATTAAAAAGATCTCTTTTCTGCCTTTGTAATTTGTCCCTGTGGATTGTATTTCTTGCGTTTCATTTCTAATGAAATGAGGGAAAACTAGTGATGTTTTCACTGAGATTTCTGTTCCCTCCTGTAAATGTTGGAGGGAGAATGTGCTTGAGAGAAAAAAACCATGAGGAATAAAAAATATCCTTTAACTTTGACACAGCCTTTTCCAAATAACCCCAAACAAAATTTTAGAAGTATGTTCTAGCCTCAGCCTATATCTGCTCTGAGTGCAGCATTTGGTGCACTTTCACTGATCCAAGTTACTTTAATGGAAGTAGAGAAAGTAGATAAAAGCAACAGGGATCAGGTTACACAACACACACTTTAATGTATTTCTTTGCCTACTAAATGAGCTGCTCACTTTGTTCATTTTCCCTTTATGCCACAAGTAGCAAACAAGAATTGGAGCTAATTTAGAACCAATTTAGATGCAATTTGATTTCTTCCTAGGAAAGTTTTCATTATCTAAACATACTAAACAGTCATAATTGTACCATCTTTTAATATATGGTGCATTTGAAGCAGTGAAAAGCTCAGAACCATCTCATAAGTTTATTGATTATCCAACTTCCAGTTTTGGAGCATGAGTTAGCTTTGTGGATTTGTTTGCTTTGTATTTACTCACAGTAGAGCACAGGAATTCATGCAACAGCAGACTAACAGCCCACCAAGTTTGTCATCCTTCCTGCATGTGTCCTTTACATGATGATTCAGAGCAGTTTTCACAACACCAAGCGAAATTAATTCCACAGTTGTTTACTACATGGATAAGTTTCTGACTCTGGGGAAGTTTATCTGTATTATCAAAACCAGATACTTTCTTTCAAATATACATAACTTTGAGCTTGGATAAGATCTATTCCTGTAAAACTTTCTAGAAACTAGTGATAGATATCAATGATTGTTCTAGACTGTATGTAAATTTAAAGGTGCAGCATGCATGAGTTATAATGCGTGCTTTAAATTTTTTGTGTCTCCTTTCTCTTTTCAAATACAATATAGTTTTGTTTTGCATGTACATGGCAGAAATTCTGTATCTCTGTGTTTAATTCTGTATCTGTGTGGAGAGACTAGCTTTTTGATATTGTATATATTCCATATATATGGAGTTTAAGTGAAAGTGATTTATGTATTAATAGCTGCAATTTTAAGAGAAGACTGTTTTCTGAAAATGACTGTATTTATTTGTATACAGGCTTAATATGCACTCCTCTCATATCCCTGACACCTGCTATGAGAAATGGGCAGTATACATGTAGCTTAAATGCTCCAACACAGCAAAACCATCTGAAAGGGCTAAGAGCAGTTTCTAAGGAGCTGGTATAGCTTACAAAAGTTCTCACACAGAAATTATGAAATAGAACAGAGGGGATTGTATGGCAGTATGGATTTTTTTTAAATCACACTTTTATATGTATTCATACAAGTTTCCACTCGGTTGGAAGGAAGAGAGGTGAGTTACCTGTCCTTAAGCAAACCCTGCTTTCTGTGGAGCTATATGGTTAAAGGTGATTCTGCGTGGAGACAAAAA
This sequence comes from Vidua macroura, assembly GCF_024509145.1. Lineage (NCBI taxonomy): Eukaryota > Metazoa > Chordata > Aves > Passeriformes > Viduidae > Vidua > Vidua macroura. The sequence continues at coordinate 49,887,582 of NC_071576.1, forward strand.
GACTTGGAGGAGCAGGTGCCCTCCAATCACTACCCTCCTGATTGAGGAAGTCTATGATCTTGAACCACAGTTGAGAAAGTGGGAGAAGCTCAAGACAAAATAGTATGAAATAGTCCGAAATAGGTTCCTTTTCAGGTGATCCGAGCTTGATTCTTCTGCAGTTACTCACAGCAGCCACGTCAGAGGCTCTATTTGTAAGCAACAACATTGTGGGAAAGGCTGGGGGGAAGTCTGATTTAGACAATGATGCATTAGCTTCACTCTGCTTACCTAAAACCAAGGAAGTTGAGATTATTTGCCGTATAGCAATTTATTGAAGCAATTTTTTTGTTTGTTTGGGTTTAGATTCTTTTTTGTTTGGTTGTTTTGTTTTTAACCCGGGTGCTAGTATGCTTTAAAGTTCACATATTCGTGCTTTCCTTAACTATCAGTGTTACTGACATGCATACCTACAAATACAGGAGAGAAATCTGTACGGGAGCTGAGTGCCGTTTGAGGAGAGCCAGTTGTGCAAATCAGCCCGGGTAAAAGCGCGGGTAGCACACTGTGGGGCTGGGAGCCGTGTACGGATGGATGTTTATTTTCTTTCTACTTTTACTTTCTCGGCCGTTTCGGCCGCTAGCGCAGGGTGGGTAGCGGTGCCCGGCTGCCCGTCCCCTGCGATGCCGGGGATGCCGGAGGATGTGGCGAGCGCGCCTCTCACCGCCCCGGGGCGCGGCCTCGCCCGCGCAGCCGCCCCGCGCAGCGCCCCACACCCGCGCAGCGCCCGCGCCGCTCCCGCAGCCGCACCATGGAGCGCCGCGTCGCCCGCGAGTTCCGGCACAAGGTGAGGCGGCGGGGACGGCCGGGGCCGCCTCCCCGGCTGGAGAGGAGGCTGAGGGCGGCACAGCCCCCCTGGCCGGGCACGGCTCTGCCCCGGTGAGCCGCGGGGCAGGAAGGGGGAAGCTCGGGGACTTTGCACTGCCCTGCCACCGGCGCGGGTGGCAGCCTCCTGGGACGGGTTGGGTGTTAAAGCCCTTAGAAAGAGAGGGAGAGAAGAGGAACGTTCCCCAGTGCACGAGCGTTTTCAGGGCTTGGAACAGTTTATTTTTTGTTTAATGTCCCGTTGGAGCTGGTGCTGCTCGGGGAAGGTGCTGAAGTCCAGGCGCTGGCAGTGCCCGCTCAGCCCTGCGCGCACCCGGCGGGGCTCGGCCCGCTCTGGTTCCACCTTAACATTTCCCGGCGCATCTGGGCGCTCATGTGCAAACGCACTTGATACATGGAGCGGCTCGGGCTGCTTGGCATTTTGTCGTCTTGTCATTTATCCGGTTAAATAAGTGCTCGGCAGAGCGCAAAATTGCATGAGCGAAGAGCGCTCAAAAAGCTCTAATTAATGAAAGGAGGAGGGAAATAGTTTATGTGTGTAAAAGATGTTTTTGCCAAGCCGTTTAGGACTCTCTCAGATTAAGGTTTTCTGTAGTGTTTGGGGGGGGGGGGTGTTTTATTTTGTGAAGGAAGTTGTGGTTGATTTGGCTTTTTCTGGGGTTTTTTGGGGGTTTTTGTTTTTGTTTTTTTTAATCGGCTAGGACACTCAATTTCCACAAAGTAATGTAATGATTTATAAAAGTATCTGCCTCCTGGTAATAAGCACATTAACCAAAGGATTGTTAGGATGAATTAGAGGGACTGCAAAAAAAAACTTCTGTATGTCAAAAATTGGAGTTCAAAAGCATTAAGGACCTGGATATTCCATAATGACTGTAGCCATCTAGCACATTGTTTCTGCCTTGCTCCATATTACTGTATAACTCAACAGTGGGTTGTGCAACATTTCTGTAAAGACTTTGGTTTCTAGGTGGGTGGTTACTGTCTTGAACTTTAAACTTTTTCCCTTTCATTGCTGCTATAATTCATAAATCATTCAAGCCCCACCCCTGATAATGTAAGATGTATTGTCAGTGTTGCTGCAAACAGCTGGGATGCAGGTATCAGTGACAGCTTTATGTGAGTTAGAAGACATTGAAACGGGTCTTTTCTTTTTTTTATTTTGTATCATCCTGCTTCTAGTGACCTCTGCAGTATCCACAGTCTTGGATACTTACTTTTTCTGTGATATACCAGTGAAGATGCTCACTACAAACTCTAAATTTCCTCAGTTAATGGCTGTTTCCCTTCTTTTCTTTTTTTCTTAGTTTCTTTTTTCTTGGCAATTTTAATCAGTTTTCCTATCAACCAAGCAGCAATGTAAAATATGTTATATATTCAAACCAGTTTTTCCCTTTCCTTCAATATTTTTCCAAAATCTGTGTAGCTTAAACAGGACTTCATACTCTTCTTTGAAATCTGGCAGATTGGAATAGTGCTAACCTAGTGCATTACTGTCATCTGAACGTTTTCCACACCAAAAAAGTGCTTTTTCCACAGCTTCTATTCCACGGAATAAACTTAGGTAGACGTCTTGACAGACTTCATTTTTTTTTTGTATGTATGTAGGTGCAGATTGTGTGACGACTTTTTATTAATTTCTAGGAAAAACAGTGCAATGTGTGTAGTGAGAAATAGAGCGTAAGCAACTCTTTTTAGTCTAGGATTATCTATTATACAACTACTGTGAAGACTCTTTAAATAATCAGAGAAGGGTTGAGGGTGGAAGGGACACCTGGAGGTTCTCTGCCCCATGCTCAGGGCTACCAAGAGCCAATTGTCCAGGGCTGTGTCCAGATGATTTTTCTTTAAATATCCTTGGTTTAAAACACGTGAAATCACCTATCCCATGACTCTGCAGTAATTTCCTTGAGAAATAGATACTAAAATACTTCTGTGATCCAAGTTATACCACATCACCGCTGATTTATTTTTTTTTTAAGATACTGGGGAGATGTTATTTTAGGATTTATGAAATTAGAGTCAGCTTTTAGAAGCTGATAAGTCCAAGTAAAGCATATGTCTACAGTAAGACTTTACCCCAAGGAGTTAAAGTATTAGGAAAATAGCATGAGATGCAGATGGCTATAATACAGTGACAATTGATGGAAGAGAAGGCAGCAGGAGGAGAATGGCCCATTAGTAGGGGTGGCCCAGGATGATTAACTCAGCTGTAGCATTCTGAATATATTAGAAATCACCTAGGTGTTGGGTTTTATCAGACGAGAAGGAAGTTGCTGGTTAGGATGAGAAGTGCAGGAGTCAAACAGAAAGACTGAATATTTTGTCAGAAGAAATAGCAGAATTTAGATGTGGCCCTCCATTTTCTGAGATGAAATGAGGATGTATCCACCAGCAGGCACATTAGGAGAAAAATGGAATGTTGTTAATCTTTGCTTTCTCTGTCAGGAAAAAGAGTTGATGATGGTTTTGCCCTTTGCTGTGTAGGGTTAATACACTTAAACATTTAATGTTCTTTGTAGGACACTGCTTGTACAGTACCTTAGCTAGCACTGGGGATTGAGCTCTCTATTTTATCTGTCAGGGAAGTGAAAAATGGATGCTGGAATTAGTTTGACCTTGAGTTTTACCTTTACAACTAGCCTTGCCTCGAGTCTGTGCATAGTCTTGCTGAAGTTTTGATTGCAAACATTTTATTTCCTTTTAAGGCAGACTTTATCCTATGTGTTTTGAAATTCACTGTGAACAAATGGTATTCACTGGTATAACTGTAAAGCAATCTTGACCTGCATGTAGCTTTCTGGCCTTTAGGTGTTTTGAAAGTGTCTTTTTCCAGAGGAGACAAGTAACAGAAAACCACCTGAATGCAAAGTCTTGCTGGCTTTAGAGAGCCAGAAGGCACACAAAATAGAAAACCACTGGTATGTGAAGTCTTGCTGGCTTTAGAGAGCCAAGTGGGACAAAAGGAATATGAAGCATGTATTTAGTTTAGAACATAATACAAACCATTGCAAACCTGGAAAGAAAGGGCCTTTCTTTAAGTATGCAAATTGCTTCTCAGTCTTCATGTCACAGTAATATTACCCTTTAGGTCAGATGAAAATTGTTTTCCTAAACATCAGGCTTGTCCAGATGTAAAACTAATGTGACCTCTTGCTACAAGTAAGATTAGTGAGGGTCTCGCTATGTATTGTCAGTGTTGCTGCAAACAGCTGGGATGCAGGTATCAGTGACAGCTTTATGTGAGTTAGAAGACATTGAAATTGATATTACTGAATATAAATTGAACTCCTCATGAAAGAATTTGGGTTTGGTTTTCTTTTGCTTTAATTTACTGTAATTATCCAAGAGCAGGCATAGTAATATGACACTGGTTTAAGTAAAGGTACTATTAGTGGGGGAGGAAAGAATAACTAGCAAGTTCTATCAGTTAAGAGCTGGAGCAAAGAGGAACAGAGGTGTAGCAGTTTGCATAATGCTATAAGTGAGCTCCTGAAATCGGTGGTTTGGATGACAGGACAGAGATTGTATCTCAGTGTGGTGGTTTTATCTGTGACAGCATGTGCTACATCAACGAGTGGCCAAAAAGGTTTCTGAAGACATTTATTCAACAGTACAGTGATTATCAGGTAAGAAAAATATGATATTACAGTAATAATAATACTACTGCTGAGGGGAAATCTAGCACACAGAATACATCAGGATTCACCACCTTGTCTAATTGTTGTCATACTAATTTTAGAAAGTCTCTTTGTAAGTGTGACACTGTGAGGTAATGCTCTGTTGCAAAAACATGTTTATCTTTAAAAAAATATTTTTCCTTGATGAAACTCTTGCTCTATGGCTTAAGAATCTGTGAAAGTCTCTCATGTTCAGCATTTGTGGCTATTAAATCAGAAATTAACAATATTGTCTTTGAGTTTTCAGGTCAATCTATTAATTGACAATGAAGCAGAGAAGGATTACCTTTATGATGTGCTGCGGATGTACCACCAGTAAGATCTAGCTTCATATATGTTTGTGTAGAATTTTACTAATATTTTTAAATTTGAAGAATTAATATTCACTATTTTAAATAGTCTTTCTATATGCTACTAGAAAAGTAATTGAAATAAGAGGGTTTTATCCTGTTTAGTGAAATCTTGTGGTTTTCACAGCATAATCTGCAGGCAAAGAATGAGCATGTCTGTAATCACTTATAAAGTTACTTTGGTTTTATGACTTGGCAGTTTTTTTATAAGAGTTTGGTGGATTCATATCTGGAGGTATATGGGGGGAAGCTCCTACATGATAAAACTGTTCTTAGAAAACAGGAAGAGAGCATTAATAAAATTCATTACTATTTCCAAATAGTGCTTATTTGTTTGATACAAAGTTTTCGCTGACATCACTTTTCAAAGATTTTTTGCTAACTTTTCAGATTACAATTTTGCAACTGTCCTTCACAAAGCTGGAAAAATTTAGTCTTGGAATCTGTTTGGCATGTTTAATGACTCTGACTTACTATAACACAATGGTAAAAAATTGGAAAGGTGATAGGCCTATTACCAATCCTTTTGCTGAACTGATTTAAACCACAGTTGCCTCAGACTTGTTTCATTGCAAATGACATCAGCCTATGATCCATTGTTTTTCAGAGAAGATGAGAATATATTTTCCACTAATCATAGACAAGTGGCTCTCATAGACATTGTTTCCATTCCTATTGTAATTAAAAGTTTATCAGCTGAGTGAAATGTATATGTTTCCGTCTGATATTTGTAGTTATGGGGGTATTCAGCTGCATATCTGATTCAGTTTCACTCAGGTCTGTCTAATTGCTTTTCCATTCATAAAGACTGCTGTTTGGAAAGCCAGCTGGTTCAGTAGATCTGAATCTTCTTGCAGTTACAAAATTAACAATGCATATGGCAACTTTTCTTCAATTTCCACAATTGCAATGTCTTGGGCAAATTTTTCAATATCTCTGTGAACATATGATGATGATAAATCACTTCCTGGGAATACATTATGAAATATCCCAGGGCAAAAATATGTGCAATTGCTGCTGGAGTTAGCACTTAATTTCTGCTTCACTGTGAATAGTACTTCCAGAAGTATTTGACCTCTAATCCCATATAGGTATTCCTGATCTGTATTTTCAATGCCCATGCCTCAAAAATATTGTGTCCCAGAAAATGTAACTTTAAAGAAAGGGAACAGCAAATAAAACAGAAAAAGTTTAACTGAATATTTTATAGGAATAGCTCCACTGAACTCCACTGAATTTTAGATATTCCCTCCACTCTTGCAACTGTACAACAACGTATATTTTGTAGACTATAACCATCTCAAGTGCTGACAGTTTCAAGGAGACCACTTTGTTAGCTCTCACGAAAGAGATGTTCACAAGAGTTTAACTTCTGTAGGTTTTGTGGATTAGTTAATCACCCTTCAAATTTGATTTCGAACAAAAATTGGAACTTAAACTCTTTGCTTTAGCTGCTGAATATTATGATTTTTTTTTCTTGGATTGCAACAATTTGTTAGTCCTCTAAGTTCAGGAAAAGAAGGAGCTTCTAGCCTATATTTACTTACAAGGATTCCTAACTAATAAGGAAACAAAAATCCATTAGGCAGGTATGTCTAATCTGGAAAGTTATTTTCAAATGGTTCCATAAATTTTGTGGGTACTCTGAGAATGAAATTGGTGATGTCATCTATAAACATGATGTGCATGACCTTAAGAGATCAAGTGAATGTATAGAAGACTTCACATGTTTTGAAGCAAGTATTCTTAATTTACAGAAGGTTTGCTTTCTCAGGGGCTATTTTGCTTTCATCAAACCAGTATCTGCATAAATATCTTTTTTGGTAGCTTGAAAGGACATGCAAATATTGAAGCCATGTGCACAACAACTTATAAAAATGAAGCTTTTTGTTGGTGTGTTGTTTACCTGTGTTTGTTTTGCCACTGTGTTCTTGCAGGTCTATGAATCTCCCAGTGCTTGTGGGGGACCTAAAACTCGTGATTAATGAACCAAGCAGGTTGCCTCTGTTCGATGCTATCCGCCCACTCATCCCATTAAAACACCAGGTGGAATATGATCAGCTTACACCCAAACGATCGCGGTAAGAAAATGCAGAACAACAAAACAATGCAATGCAGTTCACTTAAATAAAAACAGGAAATACTGAGTTTTGAGGTAAATTCAGAGTAAAATAATGTTTATCTGTGTAGAGTTGGGCATAGTTATTTTACTTTTGCTATATTTGCTAGAACTACAGCTACCTGTACTGTACTTAAATTGTTTGTCAAGTGGTTTAATCTAGTAAAAGCAGGGTAAAGAAGTCAAAACCTGTATTTTCTCATTTTTCTTCAATAATAAAAAAATCTCATAGCTCTAACCTTCTAAAAGCAGTTTCAGTGATTACAAATATCTTTTCATATGAATAAACTTGATGGCTTTAGTTAACACACATCCATTCAAACTTCAGTAAACTTGCTTTTTTATGACTAAAATAATGTTGAACTTTCATATGAAACATTATTGAGACAAGGTGTTATGCAGCTGAACACTCAAGCGTTTTCCATTTTGTAGAAAGCTAAAAGAGGTGAGATTGGACCGATTGAATGCTGAAGGGCTTGGATTAAGTGTAAGAGGTGGAGTGGAATTCAGCTGTGGCCTCTTCATCTCCCAGTTAGTTAAAGGAGGACAGGCAGACAATGCTGGACTTCAGGTAAGAAATTTCTATTCATGTTAGATGCTAAAGGTTGTTCTTTAACATTTAGAAATTGATTTTGCTAAGACACTCTTTGTCTCTTCTGATGGGATTCCTAAGATATGTAAAGCAATACCATGGTAAATACCATTATACCAGTGGTGAATCAAGTAATTTAAAATGCTCATTTTTGCTGTTTTTAATGATATGTAAACTTTTTATTTTTCCTTGTTTGGGATCTGCTAATTTTTGAAGGTTAGAAGTTTTTCTGGAATGCTTATACTTCTTGAGTAGCAACAGTTATATGTAAGCAGATGGAAAGAAAGATTTCTAGACTATGGAAGAGTGCTTTAGGTTGCTAAGTTCTGATTAAATGTAGAACAGAACATATAAATACTAAAAGTGTTAATTCCATCTTGCATAGATATAATTTGTGTAATGAAATATTTACTTGAACGTAATGTATAAATTGTGGGGGTTTCAGTTTATGCAATAAACGAAAGAATATATTTTTCACTATTCCCAGTGTCCTCTGTACTGCATAGGATTGCACTTTCTGTGATTGAATTTTGGATACGTGAACTTGCCAATAAGGTTGGCAAAAATAATTATGTGTAGAAACACTGCAATACTTATGCCATTTGCATAAATAAAGTTCTGGATGTTTGGTTTCTTTTTGAATGTGGCATTGCTTAGTGAAGAGAGAAGTGAGAAATTGCTGTGACAAATGTCTGTATCTTTCTATCAGACTTTGAATCTGATAAGGTGTACTAAAGATCTGAATTTCTGACTGGAAAGGCTAATATGCCTGGTTATTTTTAATTTGTCAAGTCTGAATATTTGCTGTAGGTACTGATGGCTAAGGATTATGTTTAACACTAGTTCCAAATATATTAGACTAGCACAAGTCATTACAGTGTTTAATTAAGCTAGCATGTTTTTGTATATATGCTTCAGTATTACCTCACAAATCTCTTAGACGAAAAAATAAAAATAAATATCTGTCAACAAGGCAATTGAAGTTATGTTTGTCTCACTCATGCTGAAAGCTTTCTAAAATTTAAACTGTTCCTCTTCTGTTTGTGCACTCATACCTATATATCCCATCCAAAATCACCTTTGAATTAGTTCCATCTTCTGTCAGCCTGCTCTGCCTAGGTGCATGACTGGCATGCAAGAAAGGTGCATCCAGGGGGATGTCTTAGAAACTCCTTGGAACAAAACCACAAGTTCTATGTGTAGTTAGAACTGAGAGGGTGTTACAGCTCAGCGCAAACCTTATGCTCTGTGTGTTGTCAGCCTAATTTAAGCATGGGATTTGCCGATGGGCAACGGCAGAAAAGGACACTGATGCACCCTCTCAGTTTGCACTACAAAAGTTCTTGTGCCTCATCTTCTGCATTACACAGCAAGAATGGGAAGTGTAGACAAGGGAGTTGTTCCTGGGCTGTGGTGAGCTCAGTAGGAGAGATTCCCTCTGCTTCCTTCCTCAACTGCTAGAAACTTGAGAAAAAGATCAAGACCAGTCACTTATATGGCTTTTGTAAACATCTTCTGGAAAATATTGAAAGGCACTAATGATGCTGATCAATAAAGGACTTAATAGCCACTGCCTTAAATTGCCATTCTAATGTATTAGTGTTAATGCTGTGTTGCAGCTCTGCTTCTCTGCTTGTTTCAGACTAATGTTTTGACACCATCACTGGATGAGGAGTGATGTTCAGCTGTTGTGCTCTTATTAGGATGTCAGTTTTCCTGCTTTCTCTGTACACAAAAAGGCCCCATGGCTTTCTGTGACTGAGGTCATCATAGGACATGTTGGTGTCAGTGAGGGGGATTGTAAAGGATCTTTGGGCTGGAGTGTACAAACCCTGTTGCAAGTCAGAACATTGTTAGGATTTAGCAGACAAAGTAGGGACAATAAGGGGGAAAATGCTTGAGATTGCCTCTAAATTTGTTAGGGTTCAATTACATGAATTTATATGGGCAGATGGTGCTTTGCAGCTCCTGTAACTGCCTGGCTTCTGGGTTTTGATATGTGGTGTTAAAGCTCAGCCTAAAGTGTCTGAATAATAGGTGGCATTAGGCACTTTCTGAACCTCACTGAATAACAAGACCTGACAGGCAGCCCATTGTTCTAAATTGCTGTCTCACAGTAAAGCCAACTGCTTCTGAAATTTCACTCACCTGATTTATTTAACAAAATCTCTACATATTTTCAATCCCAAAAATGCAGTCTGAGAAAGGTATAATGATTTTCTATTACACCATCAGTTTTATGCCTGCTGCTTTTAAAATTTCCAGTTCAAATTGCATGTGTTCTCCTTGAAGTACTTTCCAAGTTACATTAAAATGACCAAATAATAATGAAGGTTCTCTGTGGCACTTGTAGGTTTGACCCTTGTTTTACTACAGTTTCTCTAAAAGGCACAAGTGTTTTGTCCTTCCATTAAGAAATGGACTTAATCTCTCCCCCTCCCACCCCTCACTGCATTTTGATACTTGTGTGTGAGGATTCTGCTGAATACAAAGAGATTGGTGTGAATGATGAAAGTGGAAGCAGTATACAAAATGGGAAATTTGAAACAGTTGATGTTATTATATAAAGCCCTTCAACTTCCTAGAAGCACTAAATATTATATTTCTCATGTTAAAAGTTAGAAATAATAGGCATTTTACTTGAGAAAAGTTAGCTTTGCATCTTTTTTCTAAAAGGTCTGTCATCTCTCTGTTGGATAGCGAAAGGGGAAACTGTGATATAATACCAAAATAATTGTTACTGTTCTACTCTGCTCAGTCCCGCAGACACTTATCTCTAGAGCTCTGATTCATTATCTTGGTATACAGTGATATCTGTACAAAAGTAACAAAATACATGAAAACAGCTATTAATTGCCCCAATATTAGATACCATTGTTCAGGAAAAACTGTTCAAGTATCCTAAAGAGAAGCAGTTTGCTATATGCCTATACATCTCCTGTAGCTCAGCCTAGATTGGGTTATTTGTAAAGCAGTCATTGTCTGTCAGCAATACAAATGTCATTAGGTTGAGTAAAGAGTGTTGAGTTTCAGAAATAAGATGACAGTCTGTTAAAGGAGAGTGTTAAAAATATCTGTATGGGAAAAGCTCATTCCTGTACTGGAGGGGAAAATAAAATATGCTCTTGTGTGCATTTATAATTGTGCAAGTGCCTCTTGGGGAGATGAGAACAGATTTGACTCAGTGAATGCTGACATCTTCAGAACAATATGAGTTCTGCTGGTACAGAAGCCCCAGGATGACACTGTCATTTGCAGCCCTAAAACTGGGGGGCTTCTGTGTGTTAAGGCATTGCAGTCAATAACAGCATGATAAGTTATCCTTTTAAAGAGTCAGGTTTGTGCAAACCCAAGCTCCATGCACTGTTACAGTCTGCACGATGTGGAAGACGTGAGTAAGGGGGGATCTTGAACTAAAAGGAAACCAAACAAAAAGACCACCCTACCTCTTCACCACGTATGTAAAATCAACAGAAAATTGACAGGGTGGATGGACGTGGTTTTAAATACTTGGAACAAGTTGGTTAAGTGAGTGAGAACAAGAGCTGTCAGGGGTGTAGCTATAAACTGCAGACCTCATCTGCTCTTCTTATCTGCTTCTGTGTTTTTACCACAGGTGGTATGTTCAAAAGCCTTCATTACTGACCTATTTCTGCTGTTACTAAAGATTATTTTAAAAATCTGACTGTCAAGCTCTTAGGAGTGCAGGCCATTGCCCTGGATGAGATTTTTTTAGATGCCCAGCAGAGGGAGTGGATGTCCCACTGTTCAGGAGCTAGGGACCAGAGTCCTGTTTTGCCTCTGTGAGTGTGTTCTGTTCTGCAGGACAGTTTTCTTTGCTTTTGTAGCCTTCTGATGCTGTGTTGTGTCAGATAAAAATCCTCAGCTGCAGTGGAAAGTGTGACCATGAGCAATGCTGGTATAGTGGACACGTTAATGTTTTGTGTGGCGTTGCAGAGCAAGAGACACTTCCCAGAAGCATTATAAAAGCTTGTGAAAGAAATAAAGATACATTTATGGGCTTTTTTTTTGTTGTTTGTTTTGTTTGTGCTTTTTTTTTTTTTTTTTCAATTCACCAGATCACAGTAGGAAGATTCAAGGCATTATTACAATATGAAAAAAGGCAGAAGGTGATAGTGTGCCTAATGTCCTGTTATCCAATGTCGTGTCTATGTGTATGGTAAAGTCTCTAGAACACAGGCTATATTGAGGAATTTCTACTTCCAATTCCTCTCAGTCCTCTCATATAAAATGAAAGCACGGAGCCTCTCATAAAGTAATTATAGTTTTTTTTTTAAACAAGCTTGATAATGCAGTCCACCCAAATTTTGTTGACTAAAAATATAGTTTCTTTAGCTTTGCTGAAACTTGAAATCAGCCAAATGCAGAAACCAGCATGGAAAACTTAAGCCTAAAGTGAAATTTGGAAGCTTGACTCTTGATTCTTTAAATGGAACATTTTAGGCAATCATTAACTGGGGATAATGCTGCCAGACACATTTGTGAGGAGGAACCTAAAGTTTCATTGACTGAGAATAAAATCCCGTGCTGTTGATGTTAATGAGAAAAGTCTCATCAAATACATTTTACATAACAAATATTCACAATAGTTCAGAGGAAATGGTACTAGAAAGGACCCAAAGTATTTGGCTTTGTCCATGTGGAGATCAGAGGTATAAGATGATATTGTTGATGGTTTGTTAATGTAATTTCATGGTAATAATTTGTATATTTTACTGTGCAGTGGATTGATCTGCATTGGTAATGGAAGAAATCATGCATTAATTTTCATACAGCCACATCATGTGCTTCATGTCAAGTAAAAGTCTTTGCTTATGGTGAAAAATGCCAGGACCTGGCATTTTTCACTCTAATCTTCAGCAGATATTAAGTAGGCAATAATAAATGAAGTAGGCAATGTCTTCATCACCGATTCTTTCTCAGCCTAGCTAGGTAAGAGGATCATTGGGCAGAGCTCATAAAAACTTGGAAAATTCTCACTCGTCATCATAGCACATCAAATTTGGATTTATATTAGAGGAAGAGAAACGTTTTGATTATACTTTGATAAATAAGATTTGAAATTTTATAGAAGTGGCTGAAAGCATCTTGTCTGTTCTACACTATTAAATTGAACACTGCCAGGGAATGTCCTTGGGGTGCTGCCCTTGGATTGCCAATAAATGTTAGCAGGGTCCCCAAACAAAGGCAAAAAGGTAAAATCCCTTAAAATAATGCATTTTCTCAATCCAAAATCAGGCAAGATAATAATACTAAGTTTAGTTTCCTATTGATCAAATATAATAAGGAAGGTATCTCAGAAAACATGTGGTAAAAGCAAACTTTAACTTCTGAAGTATAAAAGAAGAAAATAACCCCAAAATTATGGGAATTAAAACAGACTCTTGCTTTTAAGGTAATCTGTGGAGTACAAATCTGATGTATAGTAGACATTATTTATAAAATTGTTATTTGGCCATTAATTTGCTCTTTTGGTGTTTGGTATTAATTCAAAACAAATATAGGAAAATCTGATCTGACATTACCTGAAATTCAGAAAGTATTAATGAATCAACATTATCTTACTTTTGCATTAAAATGATTGCCAGATTGTATTCAATCTTAAAAACTTTTTGAATTATTAACTCACACTTACTTTTTCTTCTCCTTTCTGTTTTTGAGGTTGGGGATGAGATAGTGCGCATAAATGGATATTCCATTTCGTCATGCACACACGAAGAAGTCATAAACCTCATTCGTACAAAGAAAATCGTGTCCATAAAAGTTAGACGTAAGTAATGCAAAAAATCACCTGTATCACCAAAGACTGCTATTAATGGATTGCTTGTGGTCTGCAGAAACCTAACAAAGTATTTTTCTTTTTCAGATATTGGCATGATACCTGTTAAAAGGTAATGGCTTTTTATTTGAAAACAGATTATTCATTTTCACACTGCCTCTTCTATCCAAAGAATCTGTATTTAATTATGAAAATGTGTGAATGCTGATTAAAATGTCACATCCTTTTTAATGAACAGGCAGATGTCTTGCTTGATGAATCTGATTTTATACCAATTGCCTACTTAAATGAAACAATTTCTATTTCCTCATTTGTCACAGATATCTCCTGGAAATTTAATTATCATTGCATCTAGCTTAGCAGAGAGCTCCACTTCTTCTTTGTGTATGTAGCATTTGATGATGGCTTCAGAGTTTAGATAAATTTAAAATTGTTTTGGTCTTCCAATTTTTGCTGAAAAGCGAAATCTTTAGGTGGAATGTTTGAGAAATGACAGGAGGTGTTGCTCTGCATAGACATTTATGTAAGATGTTTGAGTGGTTACAGTTCATTTTACATCTTCTCTGAGTTTCCTAAAATTGTTTCACCTGAGAGGGCTTTATCAATTTTATATTCACTCTTTACTAGCCCAAATAATTGTATGCTTGTTTAATGTTCTATTTAAATTGCTGGAAAATAAATGAAATGTGAATGGTATTCAAAGAAAGTTGTGGATGCAAAACTGAAAGTTCCATTCCAAAGTAGGTTCTGGAATACATTGACATTTATTTTGTCCCATTATTTAAAATTATTTTTTCCTTTCAGTTCACCAGATGAACCCCTTAAATGGCAATATGTGGATCAGTTTGTGTCAGAGTCTGGGGTAAGAGATCAATATTTTGTTAAATGTCTTCTGGAGAATCTGTAATGGTTCTGAAACACTTTCTCCTCTGACATTATCAGAGAAGCTATTATATACATTGCTACACTGCAATATCTTGTTGAAAGAATTCTGTGAGGAATATCTTTTGTGATATGAAATTATTCTAGAGCTATCAGGTAAGGAAAGGGCAGGACACAAATGAAATTGCTTCTTCATTAACTACTTCATTTTGCTTGAGCTTATTAGCTTCCCAGGCTACAGTTCTGCATAAATCTTTATCTGATTATTTGGCCTATTTTAGGCATACTAGTGGAGGAATTACAGCTTTGAATGCAAGTGAGTTCTAAGGGTTGCCGATGTGAAAAGAAACACCACAATTACTGTTCTTTTGCTTTCAGCAAGAAAGACTTAATTAAATAGGGAGCCTTATCATGTATTTCTCCAACCCTTTTGTCAGGGAAAATCTAAATTATTATTTTTCCATATCACTTTCCTCTAATTTTCCTCCACTCTTTTCTGAAGACAAAATAATCTTCTTAAGTAATCTTCTCCAAACAGATAAGTTCAGTCTTTCACCTCAGCCATGCAGCTCCACTGAAATGACTCTGCTTCACATGCATTTCCAGCAGGATAGGACCTTGAATCTTATCTTGATACTGGCTGGGATTCATGCTGGCTACATGAAATTTTATAGTAATCTTGATATGAATTCAAGACAGAATTAACATCTGCAGCATTGTTTAATCCCTCTACAGGAAGGAAAGGGCAGTGTTGCTGGACTTGCTTCTTCTGGAGGGAGAGACAATAAAGAGAAGAAAGTCTTCATTAGCTTGATTGGTACAAAAGGCATGGGATGCAGGTGGGTACACATTTTTTATTTAATGTTACTTTATTTCCATCCTTCTTGGATATGATGTCAGGAAAATAAAGATCCATGCTGTATCAGGAAGGCAAACTAACATATGTAATATGTGGCACATATTACATATTTTTAGGCAAATTGTAAGTACCTGTGTTAAAAGTTCTGTCATGAAGAAAAAAACTTTAAAATTTAAAAATAAGAGCAGACTGAAAGTGTTTTAGTACAACTTGTCATGGAATTGGATCTTTTAAATGCTTTTGCATTTTTAAATACTTAAAAGTGTGTTTCGTGATATAGCAAATTCCAGCACTATCCACTCTCAGGTTTGCTCTCTGCCTTCTCTGACCCTTTTCAGAACTAAAACACCATCACAAAGCTACATCCAGCTCCTAAAATTAATGTTGAATTTGAAAGGCTTTTTAGAAATATGATTCTGGGATTCTTGGACTCCTGTCGTTGCAGTAATTATGGTGGTTTTGGAGTAGAAGGGATATTGTAGGATTTCTTATATATTTAGAAATATATAGTTGTAATTATCAGGCCTTTTTTCTGGAGGATGTAAAGATTTTTAAAAAAATACTTACAAACCTGGAGGGGTGGTTCAGCATCACTTGTAGAATATATAATCTACAAAATTTGTTTCTGTATCTAGGCCCACCTTAGATGGCAGCTTAAAGTTCCTGAGCTAGATGTTATCCTCTGGATGAAATATCCTTCTTGCTCCTAATAAGTAATCCTAACAAAATGACAATGTTTTATACATACAGTATCTTGCAGTTCAGTGAATAATTAGTAATTGTTCATTGTGTTCCTTGCTCACTTTCAAATATCATTAGTGTCCCGATCCTTTAGAGAGTGTAGGTCAGCATACATGTAAGTTTCAGCATGTAAGGCAAAATACAGAAGCTTAAATATTTTTCTTTTAGGTTTTTCTTTTAAACCAGTTTTGTGGTGTAGAGAATAGAAAAGTGGGATGATAAAACATTATGTGTGTACTGGTAAGTTTTGGTGTTTGTTTCAGAATTGGCTAATACCATAAATATTCTTTAAGCAAACAAAAAAAAAAAAAAAAAGGAAACAACTAAAACTACTTACTGTATTACAATGTATTCCTCATAAAAATTATTCATAAAAATATCATCCAATTAATGTTTGGGGTTTTTTACATTTCCAGTATTTCCAGTGGTCCAACACAAAAACCGGGTATTTTTATCAGCAATGTTAAGCCAGGTTCTCTTTCAGCAGAGGTGGGCTTAGAGGTAAGTTTGCCACCTTCCAAGGTAGGTACCACAAGGAATTCTTGTTTTGTATTGATAACTCCAAGGACTCATGGGTTTTTTTCCCGTGGGAAAGAAATACCTGGTGGTTACATTTCAAACAAAGCTAGTTTTCCAAAATTTTATTAACATGAGTGACCTGGGTCAGAACAATATTCTTTTAAGTTCAGGATTTGATGCCTAGCAGTGGCAATAGCAGATCCCAGTGCAGGAGTACATGCAAGCCTGACCAGTTTCCAGTCTGTTCCCCTTGCACTCTGCCAGTACCCATGATTGATATGTGAAGGTTGTTAGAGAGCACATCTCTTTCTGTTTGCATTGAATACATGTACTAACTTAGCATCTGTACTAAAATTTGCATTGATTTATGTAGGTTGGTGATCAGATTGTTGAGGTGAATGGAGTGGACTTTTCTAATGTGGATCATAAAGAGGTAAAATCAAGTCTTCTTAATTCCCTGGATTTGTAGTTGTCAGCTTATTAAACATCTATCCTTTTTTCCTGTCCACAAAAAGTATGTTTTGATACTGGGCTACTGACTTAAGTGGTTGAGTATTGAACATGGGATTTTGGATATTCGCATACCTACCACTCTGTTTAGTTCTGGTAATTCCAGCCTTGGCAACTAGCATTATTCTGGCCTTTTATCCCTTCCTTCACACTGATTTTTGTTTTGTTTTAATTTGCAGGCTGTCAGAGTGCTCAAGAGCAGCCGTACTTTGACTATCTCTGTGGTAGCAGGTGCTGTAAGTAGTATATTTGTAAAAGCAGAACATTTGTAAGCAGAAAATTGCTATGTAAGTAAATCAATGGCATAAAAACAAAAGCTATGTTTCTTTATAAGTTCTATACCTCTGTCAAACCAGGACAGTTTTGACTGGCAATGTGATTCTTTAGTACCACACTAAGTATTCTCAATTGAAACATGATTGTGGGCGAATGCAGAACCATTCCCTTGACAAGGAATGCAAATTAGCTTTATTGTAGTTGTCTCTCTGTTTGAGAGCTTCTGTTCTAATAGATATCTGCTTCTGAAACATGAAAGGTGAATTGGGTTGGAGACAAATAATTTTTAATCCTGAATAGCTGATGCCTTAGTCTTATTCCAAATGAATTCCTTTTGTAACTGTTTATCTGATCTCATTAGCGTATTGACACACTGAAAATTGCTCAATTTTTCATTCCACAGTTCATTTCTGTGCAACAGAACTATAAGCCTTTGGGGTCTAATCTAAAGCCAGCTGAAATTAATTAAATCTCTGACTTCAGTGTGACTTTCAATAAATGTTTTAAGGTTTTTACTGCTTTAATCCTTCTTATAGAAAGTGTGTGGTTGTATACAAGAGGATAATCAAGTTCCATGGACTAATCAAAGATGGTGTTTTCTAATTGCCCTGCAACTGAATTAAATAGGGAAAAAAAAGATTTAACAAGTCACTTCAGCTACTTCCTAAGGGCTCATGTATACTGTTTAGCTACATTAAGGAATTAATAGTTTATTTGATCTACTCTTACAGTAACAAAAGATGAATTTGTCCAAAGGCACTGTAGAGATTATTTAAACAAATACTCTGGGCTAGTTGATTAAGCTCCAGGAATTCAACATCTTAAGGATGTTAACTCCCAGTTATGTTAACAACTTTAAAAATACGAGATCTACCTCAGCATGCATCACTGGTGTGGTATCCTTAAAATGGCAAATTGTTGCTATGAAATTATTCTGTTCCTCACTCTTTTACCTTGCATCATCTTCTCAATAGACGTCTTTGGAGAACAGATAGCATAAGGAAACACTTTCCCTATTATGGTTCACAAGCATTCCTCAATGCCTGGTTTTGTTCAAGATCTCTACTTTGCACTTTAGAGACAGGAAAAATCCTACATTCTTAATTAACATAGGATTTTAATTTCAGAAATGAAAATTAGATTAATGTTATCAAAGTGTTCTACCTATAGCAGTATGGAGATATCTTTCTTGAACAAAAAAATAGTGCTATTGTAAAGCAAATGAAACAGGAACAAAATCAACTGAAATATATAAACTATACAGTGTTTTTGGGATGTACATTCTCTGTACATTTGAGTTCCTGAATGATAACACACTTCTGCAGCAGCCAGGCATAAGAGCACTAAAACACAGTAAGTGTAGTTGTCTTCATATTGGGAATCATTCAGTGTTCTGTTCTCTGGCATTTCATTGCTCAGTGAGATTTCAAGGAAGTATAATGTGATTTTTTTTCTGGGTGACACACTGAGCATGTGTTTGGCATGACCCCTGCAATGTTGTTGCTGACTTCAGTAGTTGCAAACCTAGTCTGAGGTTTTTGGTACATAGTAACTTAGAGGCTGAAATTAGAATAGCTCCTTGGAGTAAGTGGTCAGGTCTTTGAGGATCTTTCAGGGTGTTTTCCTCAGGAAGAGCAATGTGGAAATGGCAGATGTGCTACTATGTAACTGGGTTTGAATGATTTCCTAGAAGAACTGCATTCATGAGATATTTTCACAATTGATTGGGGTGGTGGTTTTGATTGCAGGGCAAGGAGCTGTTCATGACTGAAGAAGAAAGGCAAAGAGAAGCACGTCTCCGTGAGCAGGAACGCCAAGAACTAATGCATCAGAAGCGGCTTGCACTGGAGACCAACAAAATCATCAAAGAGCAGCAAGAGAAAGAGAGATTGTGAGAACTCTCTATAGGGCAGTCTGAAAAATTTAGCTTGGATTTGGAGAGGGCATGGAAGACAGGAGCACATTATTATTTCTGTGATATTTCTCACAGAAGTGAGAAGATTCTCAACTTAGATTAACTTCATTTTGCTTTTGAAGAGTCTCTGTTCATAAAATGTTTGTCCTTGATATTCTGGGCTTTCAAAGCTGATATCATGTTAAGTAGAAGGGTCACTCTACTCCCTGACTGTTGTACCCCAATGATTCAGTGTGATATTCATTATTTTCCTGATGCTATTCACTCATGCTTTATTTTTAGCAAGACAGTCAGAAATTTTATACTCATACAGAAACACGCTATAGTCTTGCCTCAGAAGGAGGTTGTGACTTAAAGAATGAAGTAGATGATATGCCCTTATTATCCAGATGGTCAGGAATGTCCTCAGGGTTCCTAGGAAACCATACTGAACCTTTGGAATCTTACAGATGACTTTTAAAACAGAGCATTTTCCCCCAATCAAATATATTTACTGTCTTTACTAACTATGTGCTGACACACTTTGTTCAGGTTCTTACTCAGAAAACACTGTTTTTATCATGTTGTCCTAATTCCTGTTATTATAGAAGAAAGCTGGAGATTTCCCAGAAGGCTGCAGAGGAAGAAGAGAGATATCGCAGAGAAATAGAGCAGTGAGTAAAAACCTTACACAGGCAACGTGTCACCTGAAAAAGGGTTCCTTGTGTATTAAATCTGTCTGAAAATATTCTGCATGTTGCTTTCAAGTAAAATGTGTAGTATTTCCATTTAGCTAAATGTGGGATCCAGTATGTATCAGTAAGTACACCACAGTTAAAGAATAGGAAACTGATCTGAAAATCAGCACCTGTAAACGTGAGGATTATAAATAAACATGAGGCAATAACAAATTCAGTGTGAAGTTAAAGTTATGCACTTATTTTAAAAATATTATTAATATATAGAGAAACTTAAGATTAAGGAAATTCTGTGTCTCAGAACTTGTTTACTTTGTTGTCACTGAAAACTACATTTAATTCTAAGAGAAAAAAAGCAGTTCTGCTAAGAAACAGATCAGTACTATATTTTTAACTTAAGCATTCTTTTACATATGGAAGTTTGAAATTAACTGGTTGTTATCACAGTAATTAACTTTCCTTCTAAATGATGCTGGGAAATTGCATGAAAATGCAAATTGCAGAATAATATCTGTTTAGATTTGGCCTTTTAGAGCTAAGATTGACTCTCAAGTCTTTGGCTTTGCCCCTTTGACATATTAAGTGATTTTCATTCATTTAAGTCCCTTTGCATGAATCTGATAGAAAAAGATCAGGGATTTTTGAATTTGTAAAGTGGAAAAAGAAATATATTCCCCAGCTGTCACAAGAGAAAAATCTTCTGGCAGTCCTGCTGTGGGCTATACAGCAGCAATGGATGAATTCTTATGCATTTCCCTTTTCTGATCCCAGGGAGTTGATAACATCCTGTTCTTCATTTGTGGCCTGTTATAGAAATTCCTGCAACAGCCAAAAGCTGCTATAAAAGCAGGCCATCACAGGTGAAGGATGATTCTGTTCTCCAAATCTAGATTGCCTGTCTGATATAACAGATGATGGATGTCTGCTGTGTTCTGCACTGAGCATCTTTACTCACTCAGAGAGGGCTTTCATGCCCTGAGGGCTGCTCAGTGTAAGGTCTAGCAGAACTTTATACTTCCTTGTAGAATTTTTAAGTGCTGTTCAGGCATTTTTAAACTTTTCCATATCACAATCCAAACTGTTACGTCGATGTCAATCTCCTGGGTGAGGAAGAGGGAGAATAGTAGTAGAGGAACCTAGATGAAATCCAAAGCTGAGATTTAATGAGCAGTTATGGTTGGCTAAAATACAATATTTTTCTGTATTAATTGTTTGTGAGTATCATGCCTTGCATTCTTTTAATAATCCTTTCTGCAGGAGTTCCTTGTATAAAGTCACTGTGCCCTTTTTTGGTATCTTACATCTGAGAAAATTTCCAATGTGCCTAAATGGCAAATGTCCCTGACTCTATGTACTGCAAGTTACATTGTAACACCAACTTTTTAAAACTAAAATTAAATGAAAAAACATTCTGTCCATTGTTCCCTGACAATGCCCTGACAATGCCTCTAAATTTAAATAGTGAGCTCAGCTACAGATTTAAGAGTGTTTTGACACCATGTGAATATTATTTCAATTTACTTTAGCTAATTTAGGGATGCAAAAAATAATCCATATACAAATAGTATCATAGATATCTAAGACCTGGTAAATTTTGACACCACATTATCAGTTCAAGGCAAGCAATAGTCAAGAATAGATTTTGGATCTATTAGATCTTGGATCTTAAGGCAACATATATGAAGCTACATGTTGTCAGGTTATTCAGCACTTCTGCTGTGACATACTTGGTATTTGCTGAATTTTTGTTTGAAACGACTTTTTTTCTCTGATCATGGTGCCATACTAGGTAATTTACTTGTTTTTCATGCTCTTTTCCTGAATTGCGACACTCTCTGCAGTGCCCCCATCCTCTATCTGTACCTGTCTATTTCCCTCTTCTCTATTTCCCACCCCCTGCTTTTTTCCCCCTAGAATCTGTATTTAATATGGTTTCCATTTCATATTTATTTCTTTTTGGGAAGAGTCACTTTTTATGGCCACCTAGAACTATGTGTTTAGGAAGGAATCATCAAAATAGATTTAAAGATATAGAGAGGAGTCACAAGTTTTTTAGGTATAGTTTGCCATTGTGACATCTGATTTAGGTGCATGATAGATATTCTGTCACTCTGTTTCAGTTTTTCTAGTAAGCAATTCCTAAAAATTGCTAAGTGAGAGATGTTTTTTTACTTTGTTCAAGGTGACAGACAGTACTGTAGTGTGTCACTCATGGCTTAGTATCTGTGCAGGTGTTATATAACAGGCCTTAGAAGTCTAAATATTAAATAAGGATATCTTCTTACTCTGTACTTTACAAATTATTTTAGTAGCTTAGTAAATGAAACAGATTGAAAGGAATTCGGTTATGAGGAAGGAGCAGTTTATTGTGCTTTATATTCAAGAGAAGAAACAAATATTCTGAAAAATTATAATGTTAATGAATGTATACTGATGTTGTTGGTTTTGTACTCAGAATGTCTAACTGCATTTGCTTTTTCTAGGATAACAGCAGAGGAAGAGAAATTTAAAAAGGAGTGGGAAGAAGAGTGGGGTCCTAAAGAACCACCCAAGTCTCTAAAAACTGTAACTGCAGAAGTGCATTCTGCCCCTCGTTCCAAACACAAAAGTAAGTAATTTATGTCAGCTTACCTACTTCTATTTGTCTCAGACACATCACTGAGCTCTATGGAATATACCACCAGTTTGTCTCCACATTAAGCTAGCTATGAATTGGTTATTTTCAGAAGACTGGAAGCATATGATAAATTAATTAAATAACTCTTACTTAACAGGTACCTATCTTGCAAAATCTACATCCATTCAAATAGTCATGGTTTTTAACAATCAGCAGCAGGAAAAAAGAAAAAGAATAAGGCTTAATAAGAAATAATCTGAAGCATCAAGTCATAGCTTGGATGTTTTGCATTGTTTTGCATGTTGTTTCTGTTCAGTGTTCACCTGTCACCCTTTTCACAGTTTGGCTTGGAAGGGATATTCAAGATCACCTTGTTCCAACCCCTGCCGTGGCTGGGGACACCTTCCACTAGACTAGGTTGCTCAGAGCCCCATCCAAGACTGGCCATGAAGACTGCCAGGGATAGGGCATCCACCACCTACCCTGGGAAACCTGTTGCAGTGCCTCACAGTGAAGGACTTCTTCCTAGCATCTAATCTAAATCTTTCCTCTTTTAGTTTAAAGCCATTCTCCATAGTCCTGTCACTACATGCCCTTTTATAAAGTTCCTTTTCAGTTTTCTGGTAGCCCATTTTAGGTACCAAAATGCTGACCTAAGATCTCCCAACAGCCTTCTCTTCGCCAAGCTGAACAGCCCTAACTCCCTCAGCCTTTCCCCATAGCAGAGGTGCTCCAGCCCTCTGATCGATCATCTTCATGGCCCTCTGCTGGACCCATTGCAACAGGTCCACATCCATCTTATATTGGCAGCCCCAGAGCTGGATGCGGCACTCCAGGAGGGGTCCCATGGAAGCAGAGTAGAAGAGCAGAACTCCCTCCCTTGCCCTGTTGCCCATGCTGCTCTTGATGCAGCCCAGGATGCTGCTGGCTTTCTGACTTACTTGTCCAAAGGGAATTAAGACAGTTGGGGCTTAGTTGGCAGCTAAGCTGGCAGTTAAGAAGCTAAATTAGAAGCTGCAAATTGTATGTGGAGTGTGTACTAAAATTGTATTGTACAAAGAAAAATGTGGAAAGTTCTTGTTGTATATAGGAGACCTGGGCCGATTCCTAACCTGATGCTATTTTATTATATTATTTTGTGTGTGACTTTGGGGAAATCTGCTGATGGTTCTGTTAGAGAAAAAGCCACCAAACTCTTCAGGCTTCCCTTCGCCACATAGCAGACCAGTTGTCCACGTGTAGATTCTAATAGCTCTTCAGGAGGAGACTGGAGAATGTTTTAAGTAGGGCCTTTTTTTATTTAACAATTCTTTAGGAAAACATCCCATCACTAACTACGTTTTTTGTTTCACGGAAACTTCTAGTCACACATTACTGCTCTCTTTTTCATTTCATGGGAACCCCCAGTTACTACCACTTCTGTCCCCTCACCCCTTTCCTCCTTTGTTTCTCTAGAAGATTTAAAGGGAGTTGCACATGACCAACTTGAAACAGATGACAAGGATGAAGTGAACATGAAGCAGGACAATCAGGTTTGCCACACAGCCCTGAATTCCTATCCTGATTCAGATTCCTCCTGTGTCTCACTTACTCCTGACAGTCAGTCTTGACATTCAACTGATCATTTGGCTTTCCTAGGGCAATATGTGTGGTCCTTTAGTAAATGATGAAAGGTTTTGATACTGCTGCTGTCATTGCATCTAAGGATAGCTTGATATGAAATTTAACAACCCTACAGAAACATGGACTATATTGAGCGCTCTGCGTTAGCAGTTTTTCTTATATAAAGTTATGGTAATCTATTATTTTGTATGTTTTTACTTAGCAATATATTTTATAACATTTATGCACTTGGCTTCAAATATTTTATCTTGGGAAATGGAGCTTTTCATGTCTCCTCAAAAGCCATGTTCTGCCACAAGTTTGAATGCCTGTTTAATTTTCATAAGGCCTGCTAAAACTTCTGTAAAGTAGGAGTGTGACTATAGATATCTTAGCAATGCACATGCCTGTGTGGTTCTGTATGAAGATTACTTGTTGAATTTTCTTTGTTTGGCATAAAATGTGTATCATTAAAATAAGGGAAGCCTATGACTAAAGGTTCTAGAACCATTTATCAAGAATTTAGCTAAGAACTTGTCATGTAATATCAAACCTCTGGTGTTGCATCTTCAAATAAATTTCAATGAGTTACACATATCAGCATGGGTTGGTCTGAGTATGAGCCTGTCCTTGGCTTTTCTTCAAAAAACAACTTTTCCTTTACCTTTTGTAGCTTTTGGATGGTTTTATCGGTATGAAGGAAAATTTCCCACAATCCGTAAGGTACAAAGTTTGAAATGTGAATTTGTTTGCTGTGTGTATGTTTGATTTGGAATTTCTTGTTTTTCTTCTTCTCTGCTATTAGTAAACATTCTTTATACTCAAATACTCCGTCTTTTAACGTGTGCACAAATTAAGATGCCTTTGGGATGTGTGTGTCTAGGACTTTGTCTTTTTGAGTCCTTCAGGCTCTGAGTTCTGCCATGTGCAGAGGGAATTGTATAACAATACATTGCAGGTGTTTATTACAGGTGGGCAATGCATGTCTTCATGTTCTCCTGAAGTCCTCAGAATCATGTGTGTATAAAAACAGTAGAGACAAAAATTATCTAGTTATACTTTTGCAAATCTCCCTGTAGGAGTGCTGAATACAAAAGGCTTTTAGGCATGCATATATGAGCAAAAAAAAAAAAAAAAAAAAATTAACAATCTTTAAGCTGATAGACTACTTCTGTGTCTGTGGAGATGTTGCTGAAGTATTGATATTTCAATTTATGAGAGTTTCAAATAATATTTTTTACTTGCTGTTGCTTTCTTCTCTATTTATTGCAATGTATATTAGCCATATTATAGGGGGATTGCTGTTGTGTTGTGTTCTGTGCTTTAGTGGTGGGTTTTTTGTTAGTTAACTGTGGTAAAATTGCCATGAAGATTTTGTGTGTGTATCAGGCAAGAACTCAAGGTTTCAGAGGAGGTCAGGATTGTTTCTGTTAGATAAAGTATTTGTGTCACTGTTTAGAACTATTACTTTGACCTTTGTGTGCCCAGCATATACCTGTTCCCCTTAAAAGAGATCAGGAGAAGATGGTGCATTCCAATACCCTTTTGTAGTACTAGAACAAAATCATCATGGATCTGTAACCTGTGTGAAAAGCAGGGCAGTTAGGATTTTTATCTGAAAATTATAAATGCATGCTGTGGAAACTCTTCACACAAAGAGTGTAATATTTGGTGTTGCTGCTGACAACTATAATTTAGAGAATGCCCAAATACATCTTCATATACTAATGATCTTAACGCAATTCCTGTTGAACTTTACCACACTGTGTGCACTGGAAGTTTGAAAAGATTTTATTTATAATAATTCGCTTTTGGCAGTGATGGATTTTTATCCTACTCCCTATTGCTAATTATTTTTTGTTTGTTTTAAAAACAACATTTCACTCTGTACTAAAAATGTCTATAATAGGAAGTAAACTGAATCCATGGGGAAAATTGTAGGAAAGGATGAATCATCCTGTTGTATCTGAATGTTGTGAGTGCAGCTAAGACAGTCAGATGTATGTTCATGTTCTAGAAGACTTTGGCTTGTGTACTACTTAGTGTGCCTTTGAATTCAGTAATTCTTCAAATGTTGACACCTAGCAAGTTGACCTGCCTGATGTTACATCTAGCAGACAGTACTAAATGTATCTGTGAATTTTTAAGAGGATGATATTGGCAATTGTTGTTAAGGTAAAAACTAATTACCCCTGAATAAAATAGACCACAGAATTAGGTTTATGTTAAAACATTAGTGTGAAAAGCTAGATTTTTTTTAGTTAAGCTTTATCTCTGATGTTTTTGGGGTTCCTTTTCCCCCTGCTCCCCTCCCTACAACACCACCACCATGTAACCATGAAGCAATAGACCACATCCCACTGAACTCAGCAGTACAAAGTTCCTGTTAACTGCTTGACTGGGGGAATTGGTTTCTGTAGTTGCCAGGGAAAATGTCTGTTTTCCAAGGCTTTGTTATCAATATTAACGTGCAAAAGGTGAAAGGAATAATGCTATTTATGTGATATTATAATGCTATTTAATGTGAAGCATTAAATGCTACTTAACGTGAAGCAGTTTGTGGTGGTTTTGGGAATTCAAAGCAAGAAAAGTCAATAGCTGATGATGAGAAGAACAAAATCAAACCTGAAGCACAGCCTTTCTGGCTGTGGCAGTAATTGTCAATAAGTGGCCACCTGCTCCTCTATTTTACTTTTCATATATAAAAGGAGAATGTGGCATTTCCAAAATGAACTGTCCTACCTGTACAAACATGAAAGGGTAGCAGAAATGTGACATCACTAAAGTAGAAATAAGGAGCAGTGGGTGTTTTGAAGACAACAGGAACAGAGGCTTCTAAAAGACTATGTAGCTTTTCCCTTTGTTTGTATCCTGCATCTAAAATTTTAAGAGTCACTTTGTGCTGTATTATTTAACT
Source organism: Vidua macroura (assembly GCF_024509145.1). Lineage (NCBI taxonomy): Eukaryota > Metazoa > Chordata > Aves > Passeriformes > Viduidae > Vidua > Vidua macroura. The sequence continues at coordinate 49,914,502 of NC_071576.1, forward strand.
CATCTGAGTAGATTTTATCCAGTGCTTATAGGAGCTACATGGTCTTTGTGATGCAGTGTTCCTTCTTGGAAGCAGGAACTCAGTTTCTGCACTGATCTAAACCTTTCCTTTATAATTATTTATTTCAGTTTTATTAGGGGATGCAATGATGATTTTAGAGCATATGCATGAAGCTGTTGTATACATGGACTATACATATCTACCTATACATGAGGATCTGTCACCTGAAAGCAATCAGTCTTTTATATATATATATATATATATATATGACAAAACAGAGAGATGGCAAATCAAGACCCAACCAAAACTGTTTGAATATTCAAAGTTTTGTAGTGGGCCTGTGTGCCCTAAAGTTGTAACTTTGCAGAGGAACAAAAAAGTTGAATTCTCTGATCTCATCCAGCTTAAGTTAGGGGGCACAAGCCCTCCAAAAAGTTTGAATTTCCTGCAAATGGCTGGGTAAATGGACTTTGGATTTTCTTTTAAAAAACCATCCCCATATTTGCACAGATTGTAATTAATTTTTCAAGGCAGATACTCATGTACCAAGATTGAAGTTTGTGGTGGTTTTAGTTGATGTAAAAAATTTTGTTACAAAACCTTCCCAGAAAGGGAAAGAACGAAAGAAGTCAAAAAGTGATAGTTTTTGTGAACAGAAGAAAAATAAAAAGGAAATGGAGTTTGAGCAAAAACTTGCCAAAGAGAAAGAAGGAATGCTGGAGAAAGAAAAACAATTGAAAATAAATCGTCTTGTGCAAGAGGTATGTTGTGATCTATCAAGTGCAAAGCTATATTGAAAGAAAATTAGATGGATTTTTAGTGGAATTATTTTAGCAGGACACTTGTTTAGTTATTCAAAGATAATGAAATTGTAAAAACTGTTTTACTGCAAAAATCTGTTGCCACATTTGCTTATTTCTACTCGGCTTTTGCCCAAATGAGGATATCTCTGCAGTTGTGTCCATGTATAGTGATGAATTTACTGAAAAACAGCAAAATAGGAAATCCTTAAAAGTATTATTATTTTTTTTAAACTATTTTAGGTGGCATTTTGAAACATATTTGTATTATGACCATACCTATAACCTTTTCTAATGTACCAATGTTATGGTCAAGGTATCTGAGACAGAACGAGAAGACCTGGAAGAATCAGAAAAGGTGCAGCACTGGGTGGAAAGACTTTGTCAAACACGGTTAGAACAGATCTCCTCTGTGGAGAATGAGTCTCCTGAGGTAAAGCTCTAGCTTTTCCATGTATTGCATGATCTCTAAATAACTGAAAGTTGTCTCCTAAAAGCAACAGGTTTTACCATTGAAAAAAATCTTTCTTTGTCTTTCCCTCTCAGTCCTGTCTTAGAGAGGGGGAAAAGTCAATAATTGATGACTTACAGTCTATGGAATTTGCTTTTCCTATATTTTATGAAAATTTAAACATTATTTTAATGAACTGATTGTATATTGTCCTTTTAAACTCTATTTTCACCACTAAATTAACAGTTTTATTGTCTCATGAAATATTTGGGCTAGGTGGGATATGTTGCCAGTAACAAAAGCTAGATCCAGCTATATTTATTAGTATCATGGAAATATAAGAACATCATTGATGATTAACTCTTGGAAGCTTCCTTGTACTATGTGAAATAAAGGAACAGGATAAGAAAATTACAAAAGGATATGAAACTCACAAGGAATAGTGTTTGGTTTTGTGCTTTAAGCAGTCCCCTTTAATCAGGGGAGCTGCAGAAAGTGATTGTTCCTTAGAGCCTGATGGTTCTAGACTTGGGGTGAGGCTTTCCCACCATCCTGTTTCTCTGGCTCTCTTCCAAGGAAAGCCACTTCCAAGAGGAACACCGCAATCTACTGAGCTCCCATGGGGTCCCCAAGAAACTGCAACCACAAAAGGGACCTTGGGGAACACTCTCAAATGATTTTCCTTCAGGTCAGCATGGAACAGGTCTGAAAAAAGCAGCTGATCTTTTGTGCTTCATGGCCCAAGGCTCAGATCCATGGGATTTTTCAGTACAGGTCTTTAGTGGAATGATTATGCAGAGGTTTTCTCTCACTTCCCAAACTTGGCAGCTTGTGTTCTGCTAGAAGTTTGTCGGCCTTTGTAAAGTAAGAAGGAACATTACAGATTACAAACACTGTTGTATTTTCAGAGCTCTACCTGGATTTGAGACCAGCACTCTGTGTTGTGTTTGCGCCATCAATTTTTCCATTACATTATATATAATTGCCATGCTACAATTTTTCTACAAATAAATTCCATTACATTATATATAATTGCTCTAGTACGATTTTTTTCTACCCAAGTAGTTAAAATATGTAAACCACAAAATCTAAGTGCTCCTTAGGGGTAAATGCAGCTGAAAGATACTCAGATGCTACAGGCTGGAACTGTTTCTTGGGAACAAGAGCATCCAAGATCTCAACCTCTGCCAAAGAAATAGCAATTTTTCAGCACAAGGAGGTGAGCATGTTAGATAAGGAGAATGTGAAAAGTGCTACTCACTTGAGGGAAGTGTTGCCATATTAGAGTAAGATTAATGTGTCTGTCAGACAGCTTATCTATGTAAGGTTTCCTCAGCTAAGTCTACAAAACAGAAAAATGACTGAATTTTCTGAAATACTTCAGTTGAATCACTGATAAAAGAAATGTTAGCAACTCTAACAGCATATGTAGACACCTTCCTCACACATATCCTTATTTTTTTGGATGAGCTTCTCATTGCATTGAAACTCTGCAGTTGTTTAGTACCCCAATAGATATGGTGTGGATTAACATAAATTATAAGATATCAAGCCCCTTGAGGTTCTGAATTTATAGCACACTAAATTTTTGTTTTGATAGCTGCTTAAGCTTAGTTTCCTTCCTTCTACTAATGTGTAGTTATGTTTACACAACTTTAACCCCTTTCCCTTTTTTAACGACGTAGAGTCTCAAGGCCTGTCTTTGATTATTTTCCTTCAAATAATCACCTTAGTGAGGAGTAATTCTTGCTTCCTCCTCATAAGAGCCAGAGAGGTAAAGTTGTGTTATCTTGGTTTGTCCTGTGATTTTGCCTTCTGAAAACTTCATGCCATTGGGGTTTTGTGGGGTTTCTTTTGTCGACCCCCTTACCCCAATGGCTGCTGTCACACCGCTCCCATTTTTCTTCTTTTTAAACTGGAATCCCAAAGAGTGCTTTTGGAAAGGCTTTCAGAGAAAACATTTGTGTATATTCTGTGTGGGAGAAGCAAACATCTTTCTGTGGAGAAGCAGTTAGGTTGAGCGGTGTTCTAGGGCTGCCCATTCCTCAGAAGTGTTGAGGCAAGTTTCTGTTCTGTCGCCTGTAGCTGGCGAGTGGACGTCCTTCTGCCTCTCCCTCTACCACCTCGATGCGGTGCTTTGCGGGGGGCCTGCAGCTGCACACCACAGATCTCGATGACATAAACTTAGATGAAGTTGACAAACCCAAACAGCGTGTGCCGCCACCTCCGCCACCGCCCCCCACTGTTACCCCAGCACCACCAGCTCATCCACCTACTGCCTCAAGTGCTCCACGAGGTCCAGTCCTTTTGGTAACACCAGCTTCCCAGGTGACCTCAGAATCTGTTTGGATGCATGTTGCTTTACCGTTCCCCTGCATGCCTCCCTGCCCTGATCCAACACCCTCTTTGTCCACTGGACCTACCCTTCTGCCCCTTGCAATGTTAAAAGAGGGAATGGGGTGGTTTCTTCATTTTTTTTTCAGTAGTGAATGCAGTCCAGAGGTAGTTTCATTTTAATATTTTTAAAATATAAATCAGGAGGAGTTTGCTCTCCTGCTTACATACCTTGTAACCCTATTACCTGCAGATGTCCTAGGCAGAATGTATCAGTTAAAAAAAGATGATTTAGACTTGAGTGATTGAAAAAGCTATTGCAGGCAGCAGATTTAATTAATTGTTAAATTTGAGAAAAGTATCCCTGTAGTGAAAATGACTTGTAGAAGTGCTTTAAATGTGTCATCAAATTGCTTTGGTAGGTGAGAAGAGCAGACAAAGAAAACTGGCTTAAAGTCAGAAGGTCAAACTTTTAAAAGTGTAAAACAAAAAAGCAAGAGCTGGTAACCTGGTTTGACTTTTTGCACTTTGAGAAAACATTGACTTTCTCCTTATTGCAATTTGAGTCCAAAAGAGGATCAAATAAAATAAATCTTGTGCCAAATCTCACTTTAGGAAAGAAATGGCAGCTGACTCATCATAATTCCCTTTGCTAAGCACTGTAGTGAGAGAATCATGTACTAGTTCTTTTGGCAAAAGCTCCTTATTTGTTTCAAGCAGCAGAAAAGGATCCCATATGGTCACTTCTTTCCTACACAGTTTTCTGCATGGGTTGACTGACTGCACTGTTGGGTTTTGGGGGTTTTGCATGTTTACCAAATATTCTTTTTATTTGCATGATTCTCCTTGGGTGGGGAAGGACATGCAAATTTGTCCCTTTTGGTGGAAACTGGTAGATTCTCTTTCTGTGAATAATTACCCCGATGTGACCCATGAATCTCTTGTAAACTTATGTGGACCTCTGATAGTGCTTGATCTATGTGGTTCATACATTGGAAGTGCCAAGAATGTGCTAGATCTACTGAAATGGAAATATCATATGTTCTTATGGATAGCAGGTTTCCCAAGTTATTTGCAAAATTAAAATGACATGAAACAACACAAGTGTACAAAATACTTTTGTTGAGATGAGAAATACACTCTTCTAAAGAGAACAGAGACTATTCAGATAGGAGTAATACAGGAACTGCCACACTTATCTGACCCCAAATCAATATAATCTAATATCTGTTTCTGGCAGTTTGTCACTACTAGCTATGTTAAAGAAAATAAATTAATAATTAAGAAAAATATTTTAGATAACAACAAATAACCTAGTCTTTGAAATTAATGTCAGTTTTCACTGAATATAATTACTGTATATGAGGAAATAACTAGGCTCTCAGTAAAATTAATTGAGCCAAAGCTGCTTTGTTTAAAAATAGGTAATTCAGTATATCTGATGCCATTTCAGAAATGGAACAAAAATCCAAAGCTTGACAATTTATTCTTGCTACCCTTTACAAAGTCAGTTTTTAACCCCACAGACAACCAAAAGCAGTGCATTTGTGTGGCTGTGGATTAAAGATCTCATGTTTATGCCTGCTAAAGCCAAAAAATAAGACAACTGTAGTTGTCCCATAAGTTCATTTTTCTAATATTACTCAAGCTGATACATCTCTACATTGCTCCCTTTTTGGTTTTAACTCAGATAATTTAATTTCCAATTCAGCTTGAACAAAACCTGACAAAAGAAATAAAATCCTGTCAGAGACATTCTTGAGAGCTAGTTGTTAAAATATCTGGTATAAATTGTCTGTTTCTGAAAAAAATTAGCTTTACACTTTATATGAACCCAGTACTAAGCATGTTGCTGATTAGGTTGTAAGAAACACCTCCCACACTGGCAAAGCGTCCCCTGTGTCACGAGCTGTTTAGCATGGCTGTAGTTTAATGAACTTCCCATGTAGTGCTAATGACAAGGAATTGCCAAGGGTTTCACTCTGCAGGGATAATTTATTTTAAATTCAGCACATGGAATGATTTGTGTGGATACGTTGCTGTGCTGAAAGCACAAATAGTGGAAGTGACTCCTAATGGTCCATGGATTTTGTATTTCAACAGTCTGGCAAAATGCAGTTAATATTTGCATGTTGTGAATGTCTGTATGTCACAGTACATGTGCTTTGTTCTTCTATCAAGGCAAAAATTGCTCGGTTCAAACTACCTTTTAAATATAATGGGTGCAAAGATGCAAGCTTCATCTAAGAACCACCATTTGTTTGCTATCTCTTTGCACTGATTTTGAGTCAGAACGATAAGACATCCATTCTACACTCTAGAAAAATCTGTTGCTAAATTGTGCAACTCCAGGAGAAATCATCCAGTTCCAGTGCAGCTTAACAAGTTGGTATCTGTGAATCTGTTGATTCTGATTCTTCTAAATTCAGAATGCTTAGTGATACAATGTATTTTGCAGAGTGGAACAACATTAGTTGAGTGATATCCACAGGGACTTTCAAATATCTGATTCAAACTTTTTAAAATCTTATTTAAGAAAGGAAGGGATGCGGGGGGGAAGCCCACAGGGGAAAAAAGACACACATGCACAAAAAAAAAACAAACAAAAAATCCAAAAAAGTGGCTTAATCCATTTGCTGGAAGCGGATAAATAATTTCAGACGTTACAGCTTGTACTATAAGACCGATCTCTGGAATACGTCATATTTCCTATGAGAAACATTGGGAAAAGTGTCCCAAAAGTTGCTGAGGTTACTTCAGAAACTGAACCCATAGAGCTCAGTTTTGAACTCTTTTCTTGAATAAAACTGTGCTTGATGTCAGTGGGAGTTTTGGCTGAGTGAGAGGTGTAGGATTGGACTAGGGCATGCTGAATGATGACGTCTCAGATGCCTCTGGGTATTTCTACTTCGTGGAGTCAAGGGCAGGGTATTAACCTAACAAACCCTTGCTGCTAAATCAAGATAATTTAACTTGAAATTCCTTATGGAAAGCTGTTTGCTGCAGCCCTGCTGAATTTCATCTTAAAATATTTATTTAGCCATGGATTAGTTAAAATCTTATTTTGGGTTCACTGTGTTCTTACAGTCAACTTTAGCAGTTTTGGTTTTTTTCCTCTAACTTCTCATTCAGTTTGTTGCCTTTGTGGGAAAATGCCAAAAGCAGGGCTCAGATTTTTCCATAATCTTGCTGGTGGAGCCAGAATTTAGGTGAAAAGCTACTACTTGGATATAAGAGAAATTGTATTTTTGTTTGTTGACTTTGTAAGCTTTAGTTAAAATAATTGTGTCAGCTCTGTTTTGTGTTACTGTCATTAAATTCATTACAATAAACTATTTGAATTGAGGAGTCTTGGTGAAATGATGGATTTGCACAAATTAGGTTGTAAACTGTAATTTTCTTAAATTAACTCCATAGCAACTTGCTCCAAGTCCACCTACCCAGCGTCATCCAGGGGTACCAATAGTCTCTAAACCAGTTATGCTGCATCCTGACCCAAACTTCATGGTCAGGCCAACAATCAAATCAGAGGCCCTGGTAAGCCTTCTAATATCCTTTTTCTGAGTGCTCCAGTACTGTGGGGGTTTGGTTTTGACATTGTTCTTTGAGATGTCCTGAAAGAATCAGTCTTTGTCCCATTTCCTGCTAACTAAAATTCCTGTATATTTTCAAGCAGTCAATAATGGTAAGTGCAAAACATTATTTTTCCATTTTTTTTCCAAGGTGGAAAAGCCACTTTTAGTGACAATTTTTGTACAGGAGTGCATAATTCCAGAGTAGTGTAAAGCCCTAGAATTTGTACATCTTATTTCTCATTTATTCAGATACTGGGTTTTATTTTTATAAATTCTGAATCCACCAGAAATGAAATAATAAAAATTAAGTCAATTTCCTTTTTCCTTTGTAAACAGTCATGAACGTACTTGAAGATATATGCCTTATGATATAATTCATCATATATATGTAATTTAAATGTATCTTTTAATTTCCAGAGGGAAAAAGTATGTCGTTATATTAGACTCCAATATAACAGTCTCACAGTGTTACTGCAAAAATCACTCACAATCAGCTTATTTTTCTTATTTTTTTTCCATTTCTGTTTAAAATGCAAGTGAATGGGAAAGTCAGAGGCTAAACATTTTAGGACCAACCATGAAGCATCCTTGGGAATCATAGTTTATGAGGGAAGTGAGCCAAGGCTTACTGAGCAAAAAAAGGAGAAATATTGCTCAGACAGGTGATAACTCCCAGCTGACAGTCTTTGAAATTCACCTAAAATAGCTGGTGAACTAGTTGGTAGTGTTTATTCTTGAAGGTCATCATGACTTAAGCTGTTTATGTCAGAGTTCTGTGTTTGTTGCATGCATGTGTGTGGATACATGTATATATGCATTTGTAAGACAGCAAGTGACAGAAAACCCATCGAATTTGTGTTGTATTTATTTTATTAAAAGCTATTTCTGGCAGTAAATAATGTGCACAATATTCCTAGCTGTGTTTCAATAAAATATGATGGATTTATCATTTTTTGCTTTAATAATTTAGATACTCTTGTTTCTTTATTTTCCCCTGTTACACTTTGAACAAATTTAAGTGATACTTAGTAACCACTTTCCACACAGCCAGAGTCATCTTGACACTTCTACATTATAAATTAATTGAATGGTAATTGGAAGCAGTTTTAATAAGTTGCTTAAGAGAAGGCAGGCACATGAGCTAAAAATAAATTCAGATCCCTCCAGTGGAGATGTTTCCTTCAGTTGGAGCTCTCATTCTGATTGTGTTCAGTTATTTAACATCTCTAAGCAATATGAAATCTCTTAGGACAAGAAAGAACAAAGTCATAATATGCAGTTATCATCATCTAGCTCTTGAAAAAGTGTATATATGTGAACTAGTTTGCAAAATGAATAATACCTTTATGTGTGATCAAACAATCTTGGTACAAATTTTAAAAGGCTTTTTTTTTTTCTTACTGACTACCTACAATTAGTTTAAGAAACTGGCAACGAGATCCACCTCCATGGGAAATGTCTTTTGATTTGTTATGCATGCATGCACATTTTCCAAATCACAAGTCTGCTAAAATCTTTCAGATTCAATCATCTTCCTTCCCAAACTGCCTTATAGTAGTAGGAAGATCAACATTTCCATTGGAACAACATTCTGGTAGGCCTTTGAGAGAAAGATCATTCTATAAATTGGTTCAGTAGACCTTATACCTCTTACTTCTATTGATGACTTGCTGCAGTAAAGGATATTTATTCATCTTCATTGCAATGAAGTCACAAGTGGCATGTGAAGTAAAACCTGCATGGATACTGAAGAGGGAGACACTCCTATTAGTTAAAAAAAAGAAAAGGCTAGTGTATGACAAACCAAACAAGACAGTGCCTGCCTGTCTCCAGAATTGAATAAGAATTATAATTAGATTTCATGTAAAAGGGCAGTGAAGTTTGGTTGGTTGCTATGTGTGGGTTTGTGAGTGTGCGTTGAAGTTTGTTGTTCAGATACAGGACCAGTTCCACTTGTTTTAGTGGAGGAAAGTATCACCAAAGACAACCTTTTGCTGTCTGGTTTCTCATCTTCTTAGATTTCACAGAACTTATGGAACTCCAGCTTTTGTGTCTTAATTTGACATAATGCACACCATTTTTTCTACCTTGTTTTTACCTGAATTTCACTTTTCTGAGTACCAAGCTCAAGAAACTGAGGTTGATGGATTTATTTGATAAAAGCAGCTAATCCATTTGGCCTATATTCAAGCAATTGACTAGTAAAGATTAAAAAGCATGCACTTAAGAATAAAATAGGCATGCGAGAATTGATAAAATTCTCCTGTTACCTGGAAGGTAGTTGGGCCAGATAGTCTCTGTTGTGACTTAAGTAATCTTATTAATTAAATTCAGGTCAGAATTACCAGGTCTTTTAACAGCTGATGAAAATGAAGTTGTTTTCACTTATAAATAGGAAAATGATGGGAGATGTTTAAACCTTAAGTGTGGCCTTGAACGCTGAGGGCTGCCCTGAGTGAAAATCAGGGTGAGCTGTGCTAGAGTGAACTGTAATACATTCATGGCAAAGCCAATTAAATTTTGGCTCAGAGAACAGGAGGGGACTGTTATGATTTAGTGGTGAGATTGTCATAGATGCAAAACCACCAGGAACAAAAGTCTCTGCTCTCCTATCTATCAAAAACATCCTGTTGTGTGAGTTACAAGGCTCTGCTACACTTGTTGCTATGAAAGATTTTTCCTACCTTATTCATTAGTAGCTGGATGGAGAATTTCTGAAGGGAAAAAAAATAATATTTAAGCTTTCCTCCAATTTGCAAGATTTGAAGCCTGGTTCTGCAGGACTGAAGTCAAGATAGGTGCTTAGATACCATGTGGCAAGATGGGGGAGAATTGGAAATTTCAGTTAGTATTGTTTATAGCCATACCAAAACAATCTGTGTTGAATTTCTTTTTTTTTTTTAAGAGGGGTTTTTAATTTGTGGACAGTCTTTCCAAACTTGCCCTTAAGTCCTCCAATACAAAAACGTATAGTTTGTATTAATTAAACACAAATCATATTTTAACAACTCTGGAATATATTTTCCAGTTAATGGCAGGACTATAGGACACTGAAAGGAACATTAGTGAAGCTGTTGCACAGTAATTGGTTTTAAAGCAAATTGAGTTTGAAAAGGCAAATGCCAGAGTTCAGTCTATAGAAAGTTTTTCTTGTTTCAGAAGACTCAGATACATTACCTGATTTGCTGCAAGGTTTTGAGTGGAGGCTGGGGAACTGTCAGTAGTGTTTTTAATAATAAGGGTTAGCCCATTTCATTTTTGAAAATTTTTGTCGACTAAGAAGATATTCTGTATTTTAAGTGATTCCAAACTACTGTGTACTATTTTCTTAGAATAGTGGAAGTGACAGAAAAACAGAATGAATATGGAATTTAAGACCTTGAAGCCAAACACAATAAAATAAAATCCATTTAATAATAGAATTCACCTCTTCAGTATGAAACAAAGTAAAAATTTAACAGAGTAAAAATCTATTTATATTTAAGTAAAATGTACCATGTAGTAGCTTACTAACATAAGTAAGATATGCTGTTTAGTCTATTAACTCTGCTGTACTTGTAAAACTGTCCCAGCTACAGAAAAAAAAAATACAATCTCTAAAGTTACTGTCCATCATCATACCAAAAAATGGTAACCAAAATTCTACGAAGAATAAAACAAAATACAAATCATCACCAGTAAAATATAATCTTTAAATAGTCACCAACTGCAAATAAAATTTTTAATAAGTTTTGTCACCCCATTATAGCTTTATTAATATTAGTTAGAATAAATTTTAAATTATCCTTTAAGTTACTAATTTAAAATTAGAGAATACTACAACAAATAACTGTGCTAACCTCCTTATCAAATGTACATAGTAAAGCATTAAGAGACACTTATTTTTATAATAATTTGCACTAAGTAAAAAAATTTACTTATATGTAAGCAAGAGGGGGATGAAACAAAGTAAAAATTTAATGGAGTAAAAGTCCATTTAGATTTAAGTAAAATGTACCACGTAGTAGCTTACTAACATAAGTAAAATATGCTGTTTAGTCTGTTAATTCTGCTGTACTTGTAAAACTGTCCCAGCCAAAGAAAAAAAATTCTATCTCCAAAGTGAAAAGATAAGAGAAGTCCCTTAAGTTCAGAAATGAAGGAAAAAAAAACCAAAGCAAAAACAAAAAACAAAACAAAGTCTGCAAGAGATAAACAAAAATATTAGAGAATTCTCTGTACAAAGCCAACTACAAATTGTAACACGAAATCAACAAAATAAATATACATAAACCTATTGTAAAATTCTATGTATATGTAAATTAGTAAAAAGTAATAAACAAAGATCAGAAATCCTCAAGGGCATACATGTCCTTTAAAGAAAAACAACCCCCAAGTGTGCCCAGCACTATAATAAACATACCGCCCCTACAAATCTGTATTAAAATTATAAAGTCTTAATTTTTCACCACAATTCAAGTATAGGAAATCCTCAGTAGGAAAGCAGACCTTAAATGCATAAACATATTTTTACCATGACTTCTCAATATTTTGGAAATCATTGTCTCTCATTTTGTCCATGTTTAGGGTTGGGTTTTTTCAATTTTCTTTTCTCGTATATCATGGATGAGAGACCCAAGCACTGTTTTGTAGAAATGATTTGTAAAAGCAGTCATGGAAAATATTTTTAAGATATCTTGTGGTATAGAAATGTGCATTATTTATGCCGTTTCTCTAGAATTCTTTCTACTTTGCATTCAGTACTATTTCACTCTGTGTGTTCTTTCATTTTGAAATTATATAGGGAACAACACTAACAAGTCCAAGTGTGATTCAGTCCCTAGGAGAGCAAAATAAGCAGTAAGATAATTTGAGTAGGTGATACTTATTTACAGCAAAAAATTAACACCTGGTTTGGCGATTTTCTTTCTTTTTCAGCCACAAGAGATGTTTAAAAGGATGGTGGTTTACAATTCATCATTTAGATCTAACAAAAAACAAGTAATATAACATTTTCCGTGTTTTGTGTGGTACTTCTTGTTTGACTGATCATAGATTTAAAACTTTTCTTCCTAACTCTGTTGCTCAGTTTCTAAAACAGAAGATGCAAGACAGCCTTAGTGCATGAGAACTGCTAGTTTTTGTAAGATTTAAGTGTGTGCCTGTGGCTCCTGATAGTCTAGGCAGAAGAAGAATGAGAATAAATTCCTTCAGGCTGAACCATCTGTAACTACCTATATGGTTAAATGTGACCTTTAAGATAGCTGAACACTGATAACTGATGTGATACTGATATTCCTAAGATTTCCTTGTTTCTTTTAGTGTTCAGCTGCAATGCTTTCAGTGATAAAATACTTTATCAGATTAACAAATACAGCTATCATCATAACATAGTTACTGGTAGGAAATCAGAGGAACTAGTGGTGGAAAGCCCTGTTCATTCAGCCTTCCTGTATTGTGTAGGATTTTCCTGCTGCAGTTTTACTTTTGCTGCTTTCATCTGTCATAATGATGAAGTTTTCATCTCTTCATCTTTGTCTGGCTGGTGGTTCAATAGATGGCTCCTTGAAGAAGTGAACTTTATGCTAAACTTCTCTGCTGCTGTAAAATGTGCCAGTTTCTGTACAAAACCCCTTTGGTAGTGCAAGCTAAGTTAGATGCATTGACGTTATATGAAAAGTTGGCACATAGTAGTGACCTCATAGTGAGATTTTGAGTGGTAAAACATTAAGATTAATGTTAATTTTTTTCTTCTTTTAATCAGTTTCAATCTATAGCTAGAAGGGAAAATTGACTTTAGAAGATCCAGCTTTGAGATTATTTATTTGCCAGTAAATGCCAGTATGTTCTGAATATATAATAATTGTGTTCTCAAAAGAGGTGTTTTTTGAAAAGCTTGTTTTTTCTGGTCATGAATTTCTTTTTCAATTATTTGTTTTTGTTGCTTGGGTTTTGTTTGTTTGTTTGTGGTTTGTTGTTATTTCTGGTCTCAATTGCTCTTGACTATTGTTGTTAGAAACCAGCATCATTAGTATATGTGCTTGTGTTTTGGAGGTTTTTTTTCTTTAAACAGTAACTTCAGCTTTCACCTGGAAGTCCAGACAGAGAGTTGTTTCAGTGCAATCAAATATTTTAGTGTTCCATCTTCAATTTATGCTCAGTCTTCTGAATGTTTTTGTAAGTCAAGAAGGGATTTGAATGCTCTTAACTCTTTTCACCTGAAACGTCCTGAGTGCTGGGAGGGTAGGTTTGGGACTATGTTTTTCACTTGGTTCTCCTTGGTTCATTAGTCCCTGCTTGGATATGCAGTGCACTCTCTGATCTCTGAATTTGTGGTGTCCATTTCAGGGAAGATTTATTACAGTTCAGTGCATGTCTTCTTTCTGTCTTAGCAATATTTGTACATTATTGGATCCAGATCATATCTCTGATACATAGTGATATGAACCCAAGGGGAAAACAGTTTAGGTTGAATATTAGGAAATGGTTTTTCACCCACAGGGTGGTTGGGCACTGGAAGAAGTTCCCAGAGGCACCAGCCTGACAGCTCAAGAAGTGTTTGGACAGTGCCCTCAGGTGCATGGTGTTACTTTGTGCAGGACCAGGAGTTGGACTTGATGATCCTTGTGGGTTCCAACTCAGGAAATTCTGTGTTTCTATGACTTTTGCTTGCAGATTGTTTTAGTGATTTTTTTTTGTGTGTGTGTGTTTGTTTTTGTGGAGTTTTTTGGTTTTTTTCTTGTTTAAAGATGATTTTCCCAGGAAAACTTCCTTCAAGGGCAACATGTGTTTTTCATGAGGACAACCTGGGACAAAGAGTTCACTGGCTTCCTTTAGACTACATAATGACTTAGTGACTTGGCTGAGATTGGAGTCCTTTTATCTAAATTACTTGCTCCAAACCCATAGATATCTACTCTAGCCATGATTCCAAAAGGCAATACTAATTCAGTTACTCAAAGTGTAAATTGTTTAAGTGGATTTCATTGTAAAATGTTTCTCTTACAGTTTTAGTTAAATGGTTCATAATTTTAATACACTTGTAAGTTAATGAATGATTGATGGAAGTTTTTTCCCCAGGATGAAATTCTGCCCTTGTTGATATCTGTGATGAAATTCCCATTTATCTGGTTAACAAATGTAATGCACTGTAACAAACTTAATGTAAAGCAGTACTGTTATGGGTGAGATCAGAACCCAGAAAGTTCTGGGTTCTAGTCACATCAAAATTAGGCAACCAAAAGAGGTGATAAAGAGTATAGCAGAGGAAGCATTAGTATTTTCTGCTGCAACTTTGCCATTTAACAGCCAGCCCTTAAATACAGCACAGGAATCTTAAGCTGTGTGTTTGGTTTACAAGTAGAAAAAGGCTTAGGTGAGTTGGACAGTGGAATAGTCTTCGTTGTCAAATGGATCCAATAGAAAAGAGGGCAATAATGAACATATCAAGCTTGATCATGCACTGAACCACTGGTCTGTGTAAGGTATTGGCTTGCCTGCTGTGTGTCTGCCAAGGATTGTGTGGTTCTGTGCTCCCCTGTCACCAGGTTATTGCAGCTTCAGGCCACAGGAGTGGGAGCTAGGTGCCTCAGTAAAGAGGCCTTTCTGAAGGTCTGAAGTCCTTACTTTAGCATGCAGGGTAAGTGCAGAGCTTTCATAAATCCCCAACACTGGCCATACAGTCTCACTCAGTAGCTACTAATACTTCTCAAGAAACTGTACTCAAACACCATCCTGATTGCTGGTGCAAGAACTCCCACCCTTGCAGAAAAGGTAACTCTTGCTTTCCCTACAGTCTTGGTCTGACAAGGGTTAAGCACTACGTTTTGTGGATCCTCTCAAAGCTTAAAAATCTTGCTGTGCCTAACTGCAGTATCATCCTCTGCATTCCAGACATTCCCTGACAAACTTTTAAGTCCTCACAGAACCATACGAAAACAAAAATCATATTGTTGTCCTGCAAATTGTCTAACAAACTGTTGTCCTGCACTTGCTTGTGGTATGGAGCCATCCCCTGAAACTCCACATCAAGAGGGAGAGATGGGGGCTGAAAAAGAATCCTAAAACCCAGACAGTGTGGAGTGGAGTGTGGTGAATTGGAGCCTGTCATTTTTACCTGTTACCATCCAATATGTTGATAATCCCAAAAAATATTGCTCCAAAGAGTGTGGCAGAACATACCTGTCTATGGTGCTTTCAAAATTTGCTTCTGTTCTGTCAGGTGTAGAGAGGAACTGTGGAGCTGACAGGTGGTAAACTCTTCCTCAGAAATGCTCCATGGTATGACCAACTCAAATTATTGATCTGTCATGAGGTTTTGAAATGTCTTCTGACTGTCAGGATGGACTCTTTGCTGTCTCTCTGGGCTTTTCTTCAGTTTCTCTCTTCTTTCATAGCTTACAGAATTACATGTTCTCTCACTAATAAATAAGATGGCATTTGTGTATTAAGTGTGTGAGTGAGTTGCTGCTTTTGCAATTAAATATCATTTTATTCTCAGGGCTTCCAGAAGTATGTGGAAGATTTTGATCCATATTCAATGGTAAGGAGAGAATTTAAACATGCCTGACTGTTTAATATTAAATAGTCTGGAAAAAAGCAAAATCCTTGATTTTGAGGGCTGGGAGTAGGTAAGACGCTTGTTGCTTTTCTGGGTCTTGTGTATTTTTCTTTTCTAGTCATGTTGATAAGGAGCGTTCTTACAGGAAAAGGTGATGTGGTGTTCTGATCTTCCTCTTACACTATTTTAGAGGAGGAAAAGGTCCCTTTTCCCCCAGAAATTACATAGATCAGCCTAATTGTTTTTTGTTTCCAAAGTGGAAATGATTAATAGTTATATCTTTTCACAGTTTACCCCAGACCAGATTATGGGAAAAGATGTAAGGCTATTACGAATAAAAAAGGTAATTACTATGTTGGTTGATTGATATTTAAAAGGTTCGTGTAAGCATTTTATGTACTAGGAAGAAGGAAAGATTAAATTCCTGTTAATGCCAAAAATCAACAGACTTTTATGAACTAGAACTGTTTTTTCTCATAGGAAGGATCACTGGACCTTGCAGTCGAGGGAGGAATTGATTCTCCAATTGGAAAGATAGTTGTGTCTGCCATCTATGAGGATGGTGCTGCAGACAAACATGGTGAGCAACAATGGGGAATTTGAATGCTGCTGCAAAGTGTTTCCTTACACTTGCTGAGAATGGTTGGCTGATTTCACAGCGTGGTACTGAAAGGCTCACTTAGATTGCCCAAGGACCCAAGTTCTGTCTCAAGTTCAAGGGCAGCCCACATGTGCTGCTAAAATTAATCGTTATGTAAAATTTGTAAAAACCAATACCTGATTCTCTGTTGTATTCTTTAATCAAGGAATGTGTTCTCTGTTATTTCACAATTTCCAATGACAGTTGTAATACTTCCACATGCAAAGCACTTTTCTGACCATAGCTACACTACACTGCTTAGTTTTGTTCTTTATGCTACTATAAATAGTAATTTGTCCAGCTAAGCAGCTGGCTGTTAAAAACCCAACTGAAACCCATCTCCTAAAACCCAGCTAATGGCCAGAGCCTCTGAAGCTTAGCTCTCGAAGGCACAAGAACATGCTCAATACATCTGGGCTTTGCGCCTGGTGGGAAGTATCTGCCATCCTTTTCTTGAGAGCTCCTGTGATGACCAGGTCAAAGAGAGGGCAATATTCCTTTACACTGTCTGCTGTCCTTGTCCCTGCCTGCACCTAAGTTCAAATGAAAACATTGCTGTGGAAACATTTCAGTCATTTGATCTCCTCAGTGCTCTTTTTGGCCACAGCAGCCCTTCATTCTTTTTAGGATCTCTCATAACTAAGGCTGTCCTCTAATCATCCTCTTCAAATCCAGTTCCAGTTAACTGGTTGTGCTTCATTCCAGATTGGCAAGTCAAAATCAGTTCTAAGGAACAAACACTACACATACACTTGCAAAGAAATGACCATCATGCAAACCCTTGACAAATGCTATTTTATTCCTTCAGGAATTTAATTAATTTTTGCCATTTTTATAGAATCATGGAATTTTTTGGGTTGGAAGAGACCTTAGAGATCATGTAATTCCAAGCCCCTGCCATGGGCCGGGACACCTTACCCTAAACCAGGTTGCTCAAAAGCCCCATCCAGCCTGGCTTTGAACACTTCCCCAGGGTTGGGGCATAGTAGTAACATTCTGCAGTCAGTCACAATTTGTCAGCTGTACAGCTGGATTACCCAAACAGGCAAGCTGTAGAAAATCATATTGAACTAATTTCTTACTGGTCATGATCAATAAGAGATTAGTTTGGCTTTGCTGTGCTTAAAAATTCCTTTTGTGTTTGCAGTAGCAAACTTACTACCATTTTTAGTGCAAACCTTCACATCCAGTGAGAACTTTTCATTATAGTCAGTACTGCACAAATATGACACAGAAAAGGCTCCTAGAATTTTGTTTTGCTTATGTGTATTTGACACATTTGTCTTTTCCCCAGGAGGCATAGTGAAAGGGGATGAAATACTGGCTGTAAATGGCAAGATATTAATTGACAGCAAGCTGGCAGAAGCACAGGCAACTCTAGCAAAAGCTTGGAACATGGGTGGGGTAAGTAACCTGGAATACTACTTCGTTCTACCTGCAGAGCTCATATGAGAGCTACTTTTCTATCATAGCATTGTCACATCAACACAAAGTTACGAACATCAAGAGTAGTGGGTATTTCAGGTGCCGTCAAAGTAAGCTAAAATTTGCAGAAGATGCTAGTATGTAGTATCTCTGAAAACCATGTGTGTAACTTACTGGGAAATTTCATGGGATTTAGACACATGTCAAGATTGGTATTTAAACACATTCCATTCTGAGTGTTTATAGTACCTTTATATGTAAAACCACTCTTTGATATTGAAAATTACTTGCAAGCTGATTGGAATTTTCTGATAATAGCTTATCTTTGATTTCTTGATGTATAGGCAACATTGCCCTTCAGCTACAGCGAGTGTTTCCACAGCAAGAACGTTCTCATTTGTCAGAGGACCAATACAGCATGATTCTTAGAATAACTTTTTTTTAAAAAAATGTTGTTGCAACAGTAGATTTTTCTTTAATTTCAAGATAAAAACCGAACAGCTCGATCTTTAAATGGTCTTCCTATAAAAATTTTTAATACAGACCTTACTCCTTCTCTCTGTGGTTTTCCAGGAATAGATTACCTCCCAGATTCTCTATCTGACATTCCATGGTGCTCCACTGGCCACCTCTAAAAGCAGTATTTAGTAGCAGATGTTTGCCTCTGCTTTTCTTTTTCAGGATTGGATTGACTTAGTCATTGCAGCATCACCTCCAAAAGAATATGATGATGAAATGTAAGTGTATAAGCTTTTTTCTCTGGTGATTAAAAGCTGAGTAACAATAGCCAGTTTGCTTTTTTTTTTTTGGTCACACATTTTTCAAGTATCTCCTTCTTCTTATGGACTATATAACCTCCTGCTTTACATGGTTGTTAATTTGATAATTATAAGTAGCTGTCATGCATTACAGCAGTGGTTCCCAGACTGCAAAATTGTGTTTCTCAGAATTGGCTGTACATGACTACACACTCATACTTTCAGTTTAAAATTTGAGGATTTGGGATTTGTTTTTTTTTAGAAGCGACACTTAACTTCAATCTGAATCATTTGCTATATTCACATAGATCATAATTTAGGGAAACAAATCCCTCTAAACATTCTGCATCATAACCAGACACTTAATTGTATTGTTTGGTTTGTTCTTTTGTTTTTGTTTTTTTTTTTTCTTATTAGATTGCAGTTATTGTTCTTGTCTAAGCAAGTTTATGTAATATTTTCAAAAGAGATTAAGGGATTTGGGTGTCTTGGCAATGCTCACAGAATCCTTGTTTTAAAGATAATCAGCTTAGGTGTGAAAAAGAAGAATCTACAGCTACAAGTGTGATAGAGGTATCAAGTTTATACAACTTGCTTTGGTTTGGACAAACAGTTTCAAAAGCAAGACCCATATTTTCAAGTTTGATTGAAGGAGATTTGAAGATATCCTTACTACCAAGTAAAATGGCAGAGCAAGGTTTTGTAGTCACTGTTAATCTGGCTCTTGTTCTATGCAGAATACTGGAGTATTAGTTGCTGTAAATCAGTTTTACTGGATAACACCAACTGTAGGTTGATGTGAAATTTTGTTTAATACATGCACATAAATGAATGGGATTAATGGGCAAGGAAATAACTGTCACTGTTATTTTTGTTTTCATATCTTGTATATGTAGCCCTAGCATTCCCTCATCAGCAGTCAGTCCCAACACACACAGAAAGGTTTTTGAAGGCAGTGCACCTGTGTACAGACAAGGGTATCTCCTGCAGCTGTAGCCACTGCAGTGTCCCTCATGGTGAATAGCACACCTGGCTTAACATGACTGGCCATTGTGAGGCTGTGTTATTTTTTTCAGCATGTGCCTGCCTGTGCATTGCTTGCCATCCTTGCTTTTGTTCTTATCATGCTGGAGCTGGAGTGTTCTTTGGGCTTTTGCCATGTCTGTGCTATTAAAATATAAGTATTTAGTTTCTACTTCATAAAGGCCCTCAGAGATCCTCTGCAGAATTGGTTTATCACCTGCCAGAGTATTAAATAAATAGGCCCTGTCTAAACAAGTAGGATTAACCTAATTTTCCTTATCTGTGGACCACTGCTGTGGCTTTGTGAGTTCATAAGTATATAAGCAACTACAAATTATTTTCTTGTGAAGGCTTGTCCAAAGAACAAGTTTCCTTTTGGATTATTCAGTGTGCCTGTAAACAAGTATTCACGAGTGTTTGGTTTTCAGTGAAGTTTGTCTCTGTTATTTTGTTATATACCTTTACAATAGGTTTGGTCTGAAATTATCCTTGTCTCTGAAATTCAGTTTACTCTGTATGGTTTCTCTGTGGCTATAATCACTGTAAGTACAGTCATAGATCTCTAGAACTACCAAGGTAAGATTTCTTGTTGCATGTGGGTCTTCTCATTATTACTTATAATACAAATCAAAACTACTTAAGATCCCATTTAAAAACTGTGCTTACTAGAAAGATTTAAAGTTGCCCAAGAGATAACAACATGTTTCTCACTATCTTTCCCCCCCCCCAGGACATTTTTTTAAGGAAGACTACAACTCTTGAAATGGAGTCTCTCCTCAGCAAACACCCGTTGCTCAGTAAATTAATAGGAAATCAATAACCACATGAAATGCATCTTTATTGACTGACCTGTAAATTGAACTAGAGACAACAGATTCTTCAGGATAATTTGAATAATTTATTATCATTCTATAGACATAGTGCAAAACTTTTTTTGCATGATGATTGAAAATAACTGCTGACCAGCATAGTTCAGACTGTGAGCGCTCGATCTCTTTTTGCTATTTTGAGGGGCCAAATTTTGCAAATCATTTTTCAGTTTTCCTGGAAATAGACTCTAAAATTACAAATGAAGATAGAACACAGATGCCTGTTCCCACATGCAACACTTGTGAATACACATTCACAGGCCAGTTTGGGTGTGAAAAGAATTATATTTTTACTTCCTAGGTAGTGATTTTCCTGGGAAAATGGAAAAGTACACAGGTAACTTCTGTTCTCATATTCTTGTAGCTCTCTTAATGTCCATTTTTGTTTCTCAGTTTTAAGGCTTTTTTGACCATAAAAATCCTGCTGGTGAAGGAACTGGGAATACCAGGAATGTGAGAATTATAATCAAATAATTTTGATTGTGTTTCTTATACAGTATAGAGGATCTTCTGTATCAGCAGAGTAAATAACTAGCAAGTAGCTCAGATAAAATCATTATGCGCAGTCACATCAATACTCCCGAGTATTTGTATTGTTGGCAAAAATTCCTCCCTCATATAGTCATGGGTGGGAAATTTGGGTATGTTTCACAGTCTTCTGTTTTGTACTTTGTTGTCAGTGAGCCTATATATGTGACTAAACAGTGCAGGAAGCCACCAAGTGTAACTTCCTGCTCTTGGTGACTGTGCCTTAGGTTTCAGTAAATTCCTCAAGACCATAAATTCAATACCAGCTTGGTTTTAAGTATTATTACAGTTGTAGACTTAGTAATTATATTATAGAGACACCTCGTAAGAAATGTCATTGTCTTTTTCCTTTCTTGTACCTGCCAGTTTGTGTTCTGTTTTTCATGTTGTGTTTAGATTTTTCTCACCTGTTCTACTGAGAGACAGTTCATTGGTATGTCAAATTCCCACTGATATTGGTATATCATATTCCCACTGATTTCAAGGTTTGGAAGCTCTTCTCTTCTCTAGCATATAAAAATAACAATTACATTACTGAGAACTCTGTACTTATATGCAAATGCTTACTTATGCTGACTTTATTTGCAGTATTCTTACAGTATGCCAATTAATGTGTGTGGTAGAGTATATATGTTAGAATATTTCAAATGTTGAATTCTTACAACTAATTCAGAAATAAAATTGCATTTGCCAAATGGAAGAAGTCTAGTTTCCTATTTGTCTCTGGGTTTGTATATCACAGTAATAGTTAATCTGCTAAAGTACACAGATTTCTGAATTTTTCTTCAATAACAGACCCACTTGCAAGAGATTACCACCCTTGTGGAACTCGTAATTAACTTTACACAGGAGGGAATTTTCCGTTGGCTGAGCTGCAGTAATCTTTTACAGAGGTTTTGGGGGCAAACCTGATCATTTGATACCTGGTAAGCTACCACAGTTGCTACAGTGTATTTTTTTGCTAGGTCTTAGCGTGCATCTACCCCAGCCTGTAGACTTCCTAACCACAAACTAATCTAAATGCTGAATGCATCAAGATCAGCACCAGGAGGAAATTGCAACAGGATGTACTTCTCCTGCTGCTTTTGTTCCCAGTTGCCTACATACTGCAGCCATCTGGACTGTATGACAATGCATCAAAGAGATGAGTGGTGCTATCCAGTGTTCTCCCAAGGGCTGCTCGGATGTTTTGTACCAGCAAATAGACAGCCACAGTAATGCACCAGTAAAGAACTTCAGTGCTTGATTGTGCTAAACACTGTCTCAGCACACTAAGAAACATTACACAACAAAACTTAGAGGTTAGATATTAGAACTATTTATCCTGGTGTTATTTTTTCAGAGACAGAAGGAGCACAGAAGACTGAGCTGGGAAATCTGTGGGAGTACCAGCATTTGAGTTGTAGCCTTGCTTCTTAGACACAGGATTATCTTTCTTCTCCCCATCTATCCTGTTAACTTGATTTGCTTGGATACAGCTTAAAATGCCTGAGAGGCAGTTGAGGAAATAGTTCCTGCTCAGTACTCCAGGTATATTAAGAAAGTGCTGCTTTGAGAGTTTAACCTGTATTGCTTTAGGCAATGTAAATAGGTAGTGTCAGGAGAAAGGAGGCTGTCACTTCTGAAATCTTAAAATTATCTTAAACCATTAGCCAGGTAGTTTTTTACTGTATTTCTGACTTTCAGTGCCCTAGAACTGCATCCCACCTTGGATTTGCCAGCTAGCTCAAGGGGTTGGAAAATGCTACAAGAAAATACATTTTTCAGGAAACTTCTCTTTCAGTTACTTTGATGTGTGTGAGCAGTGTCCCAGGTGTAAGTAATTTAAACAGGAGTACCCATTTTGAGTTGCTACTGCATTGTACTTTGGTGGCTGTCAGTTATTACACGTGCTTGTGCCTCATCCCTGTTCAACAAGGCCAGCTTTGAAAAGATAACAGTAAGAGTAAATGGGACTTTCTCTTGCTCAGCCAATGCTGTTTCCTTTGGGAGTATGGAAACTGTGACCTCATGCACAAAGCATGAAGAAGTCCAAGTACTTCACTGACAGTATCACAAATGCTTCAAACCACTTTTAAGAGAAGATTTTTTTTTGTTTTTCTTTTGCTGTAATCTCAGAGGGAATATGTGTAGTTTCTCAGAGCTGTTTGTTTGGTTAGGACCACCAAACCCCACTATCTCTCTCTATGGGATAATAACCCAGAGGAAGACTTTCTCAGAACTGTTAACAACCATTCTTATTCTCTCAGGAATTTCTTGGCCATGTTGTCTTTAGTAAACCCTCCACAGCTGCTGAACTGGAGCATGAATTACATTAGAGACTTGTGACTTTCACATTGCTCTGTGAGCCTGTGCGTGCCTCTGTGCAGGCAGAAAATGTGAGACCCTATGGATCAGAACCATGGTATGCATTACAGGATAGGAAATACCATGGTTTATTACTCATATGGATATTAGCATAGGGAGGTCTTTGATTTATTTATTAGTGCCATTCTGCTAATTCATAATTTAGCTATTTATCATGTGGCCGGGGCATCTTTTAGAAATTGTGCATACATTTCAGAGAAGCTAGGGTTTTTTTAAAAATGCTCTATTCACAAACAAATGTACAACATAAGGAGGGGTGTATGCATGAATATACACTAGTAAGGTTTTTTAAACTTAACTTGAGGAGCACACATATACAAATAATCTTGGCACTTTACAAAAATGAGACATAACCTCTGAATGTATATAATTTGTTATAATCCCTCTCACCATAAAAAAAAAAAGTGAAAAATTATGGCTTTTTGTCAAAGGGTGCCTATCTGGTTGTAAGCAGCTTGATATGCAATAGTTGATAAATGTCCTCCTGTTTGCTTCAGCTGTATGTTGACCCTGATAAAGCATGGACAGATTTTGGGTAGCTGTTGTGGAATTCTTAGCCATCTTTCACCACAGAAATATCCTCCTGGGATCTCTGTTGATATGAACAGACACCTTTACACCATCTAAGGACCAGGTCTAGTGTAGAAAAGCCAGTGTTTTAAATGTAAGTACGTGACCCTTAGAATTATAAATCAGATGAGTCTCTTGTAATCAAATGATGATAAGCTACTAAGTGCTTGATCCTCATACTGAGTTTGAACTTCAGTGTTCTTGTGCTGTCTGCCAGTTTTGTCATTGTCCTTGATCTCAGGAGGTTTCTGCTTTTCTGACTGATGGAAATTTCTGGAACAGATTTCAAAATTATTTTTCTGCAGGCTTGAGATCTGAGGTGGCTCCAGGTGGGCCATTCACAGGTCATGCAAACTTTTTTTAAGGACACTGACTAGAATGCTTGCTTTCCTTCTTCCTAGGGAAGGCATCTAAAGGTTTGCCTCTGCTGGAATACTGGAGGCCTCTGCTAGAATACTTCTTCCTCTATCACTAGACCCAGATTTGATGTGTTGTTGAAGGACACAGATAACAGCACAACACTTTGGTGAGGCTCAGGGTCTACTTATATATACAACAAGGTAACTTGGGCTACTTTTGATCTCTACTGAAATCATCTAGGATGAAAGAGGATGTAGAGACACATAGGAAAAGCAATCTATAAAATTTCTGTTCTCTAGAAGGGAAGTTTTTGAAATGTGAAGCTTCAGAGGATCACAGCTTATAGTTCTCCAAACTGTGATGATGGATGCAAACCATAATATCAATGATTACTGTAAAAGCCACTGGAAGGAAGTTTTAAGAAATTAATTTTGAATAAGTTGCAGACTAGCAGCTCTTGGATATATAAGTCTGAATGGCTGTTGTTGAACTCAGAATGTTTGTCTACATGTATCGCAGCCTGGAGTTCTGGGGGTCTGTCTGGCCCCCGGGGCAGCAGCTGCCGTAGGTGTCCCGGATAGCGCTGTGCTGATGAGGTGCAGCCTGTCTGGGCCCCCCGGCTAGCTCCAAGCCGCTGGCAACTTTAGCAAGCACTTGTGGAGTGATTTCAGCTCTAGTAATTTCAGCTTTTAGTAATTTCAGCTCTGTGCTCACAAAGTGCCTTGGCAGACGCAGGGATGGAGAGAGGTGAAGGCTGTGTGGAGTTCTGCGGAGATGTCTTTATTGGCAGCTTCTGCAAAGGGTTCCAGTGACAGCTCTTCCACTGAACAGGGCCAAGGTATGGGTTTAAGTAGGCTGTTGAGGGATCGGGAATTGTCCAATGGCTGGGGTCAAGAAGAATACGACCTATAGCCTTACAGAGAGATAACAGGGGTCTGAGTGCGGAAGAGGGGCAGCTCTGGTCCACTCATCATGACTCTGCATTTCTTATCTTAGGCTAGTGACCGCCATGGAGGCCTTGCAGGGCCTCTGACTGCTACATACATGGAAAACATGGAGTCTGATGTCCTGCAGAGAGCTGCTTCATGATTCACAAAACCTGCAGCATGATTAGCAATGGGTATCCCTTGCACACCCGAACTTGATAGATGTTTGCCACTTAGAAAGCAATCATAGACTGAAACAAGTAAAGTGTTTAAGTACATGCTTAAATTTAAGCATATGAGCCAATCCCATTGGCATAGGTTGAGTTCAATAATCCTACTCAGGCTGGATTTTGCTGGATAGAGGCCTGAAGTCAAAATCTGAAGGCAATTGATGCCTTCGTCCTGGACATGCTTAATATGGAAACTTGTTAATGCTCAAGTTCTAGTATTCATACTGAATTTTAGTTCCTCCTCATTTTCTGAAATAATCTTCAAAGGTTATTCCTCCCACCAGCTCCCACTGCCCATTTTCTTGACCTGTCCTCATCTTCTCTTTTCTCACCATTTCTCTTCCAAACATCAGTAAAACTCATTAGTCTTCAATGGCTGTAACAGAGTTTGTTTATATGGTGCTTAGAGTAAAGTTTGGGAGAAGAAGACTGAGATTCTCCCAACATAAACTGAGCAAGATAAAAATCAGACAGCCTTTTTGAGGACAAGGACTTTTCTAAACAGTAAGGAAGTGAGAGGGAAAGTTGCTAATTGTTATTCTTTATGCAAAGCCAAACAGACACACATAAAAGCAAGAGAGTTTCAAACTACTTTTTCTGAAATTTTGTTCTCTTTCCTCTGCCTTTCCCCTAAGCAGTTCTGGGTGCTTTAGCACTGAGACCCCATGTTCATGTTGACAACAGCCTGAGGCTTTTGAGGATTAATGCGACTTAACACAGAGAGCAATGAACACTAGATATAAAACATTTTTAGAAATACTCAAGAGAAAATTAAGCTTTGACAAAAATCTTGTAATAAGTATTTCCCTGGCGGGGTGAAATAACTTTTCAGGGTTATCTTTTGAAACTAAATAGATTATAAGTTTGCAAATATCAGTATTTTTGTTATTCTTTCTCCCCCCCAGTATAAAATGTGGAATTTTCAGAGTGGAGACACCCATTAACAGAATTTAATTAGCAGCAATTCCAACCTTAAGGAAGGACAGAGGGAAAGAAAGAGAAATGCATGTTCCCATTTTGATTATTCACAAAGAATTGTAGTGAAGCAGATCTCTGATCTCTGTTATTAACCTGCTAGGACAGAAGAAATTGCATAGTCTTCCTCAGTGGAAATCAGGCAGCTCCATCTAAATGCAGAAGAGTGACATGCATAGCAAGAATTCAGACTGAGAGGACACATAAGTCTTTTCTCCAACTAATGTATAAATTTCTCATCAGTCATTTCAGAATTTACAGGTGGGTGCAATATAATTTATAATGTTGTTTTTCTTCTTGGAGAATTTGATTGCAACAAATTTCTGTTAACACTCATAGGGCTGATTGAAACAGAGGTGGTTTTTCGTGGTTGCATCATTCACAGGGGAAAGTGAATTGAGTGTATTAAGTTGCCATTAGGTTGTAATGTACTGCTGCAGGAAAGCTGTGTTTGTTTGCTGTCAGCTGTGACAATACTCACATTTATTTGCCTCTAGCCAGACAAATAGATGCAGAGATGGTTTTTTTCTATTATGCTATTGAAGTACATCAGGAATAGTATAACTTCTCAAGGATAAAGTTACCTGGTATTGCCTTTTCTAATGGTGTCTTTAAACCCATGTGTACATGTTTAAACAGATGTTTAAAATACCATAGTAAATAGATAGGGAAAAGTGGCTAGATTTATAAATGACACAAAGGGACAAAATATTTTGTTCCTTCTTTGCACTAGGACAATGCAAGTGCCTTTTATACAAGAGACATCACCATTTTCCTATGAAGTAGATAACACCTGAGTATGAAATCTCAACTATTCTTTCTTTAATAATGATGTGGTCTCTTAACCACAGGACAATGATCACTATAGTCAGCTGTGATCCCAACTATGGAAGAGAGAGGAGCTTTTATCTACTTGTAGGATGATCCTTTCCTTATCTTACAATATCTTGAGCCTTTATTGCCCATACTACAAGCAAATGGGTAAATGGTAAGTGCTTTTTTTATCATGTGGTGAAAAGAACAGTCAATTCAGAACTTAAGTTCACTTTGTTAAAGAAGCCATGGTCAGTTCCAGGACTGGGAATATATAACAAGCAATCTTACTTTTTCTGCCCAATTACTGCAAGCATGTCCTGAAGATTTGTCCCTGGCACACATGAGAGAATGATCCCTCATCAGTGCTCTTCAGCTAGTTGTGGTTGTTCTTGTCTCCACTGCATTGCTGTTATGCTGCAGATGAAAAACAGACAGCTGAGAGTTGCATGTGAGAAACCTCCATGGCTGAGCCTCAGCACTTGACATCGCCCTTCACATTTGGGCTGCCAAAATGCAGACGTGCATAACGTTTCCACTGGCTCATATTGCTGCCTTATCACAGGAGACAAATATAGCCTGGGGAAAGCATGCTGGGAAAGACTACCTACAGCCATGAGAGAAAGAGAGAATTGGGAATAATTCCATATGGCAGGGAAGATCAGAGTGTGGGAATTATGCCCTACATAGATGGTTCTGACACATCCCCTTGTAGTGTAAACAATGTCTCTACCCAAAGAGACTTTGCAAAGTCTCTACTCTAGGCATTTCTATCTACTATGTTTTACAAACTGGTCTCATAGGCTATTTATTTGAAAAACTATAGAACCTGACAGTGTTCATTCGTCTTACCGGTCAATTCTCATTATATCCTCAGTGGGATTTCAGCTCTATCAATCACAGTTGTGTTCACAGTTTTTGCACACTACAAATTGACTGCTGCATTCACTAGTCAGCATTGTTTTCATACCTAATGCTACAGATTCAGACAGTGCAACATATGCTGTTATGAAAAGAAAACATTCAGCTCTGAGAAAATTTTTTTTTTTTTTCAGAAAATCTACAACAAAAGAATATGGCTTCTCTTTTAGGAAGAGATTTACTATATAAAACATTATCTTCAGCCTTGTGGTATCACCAGTCAGGAAAAATTAATACATGTGCTGAGGGGAAAACTACTTCTGAAAGAAACAGGAATTATTCTCTTTATAACCATTATCAGGAATGCAAGGAACTTTTCCAATTTTTTTTTTTTTTGTTACCACAATAGTGTAGATTTTTTTTAATTATATGATTTTTTATAATAGGCACATCATATTCCTACCAATAGCTCATACTTTCTTCAGAGCAGTTCTTATAGAGATATCTGCAGCTGCTTTACATCTGCAGCTGCTTTACATCCCATTGATGTGGGTACCTAGAATTTTTTGCTACCACTTGTATCATGATAATGCATGTAAGTGCCACTCAGCATCAGATTCCTGATATGTCTTAAACATTGTTCCACCTCTAAATATTCTTGTTTTCAGAGAAAGAATAATCCTACATACGAATAAAAGCAGAATCACAGAATTGCTACTTTGGAAAAGATCTCTTAGGTCATCAAGTCCAACCCTTAACTGCCAAGTCCACCACTAAACCATGTCCCTAAGTGCCACATCTAAATGGTTTTTAAATAACTCCAGGGATGCAGACTCAACCACTTCCCTGGACAGCCTGCTCCAGGGCCTGAAAACCCTGTCAGCGAAGAAATGTTTCCTAATATCCTATCTAAACTGTCCCTGACACAACTTTCGGCCATTTTCTGTCATCCTATTACTTGTTACTGGAAGAATATCAACCCTCACCTGGCTGCAGCTCTCCTTCAGGCAGTTGCAGAGAGTGATGAGGTCTTCCCTGAGCCTCCTCTTCTCCAGGCCGAACACCCCCAGCTCCCTCAGCTGCTCCTCACAGGACTTGTGCCCCAGACCCTCCAGCAGCTCCCATTTCCCTTCTCTGGACTCGCTCCAGCCCCTCAATGCCTTTCTTGCAGTGAGGGGCCCAAACCTGGACACGGGAAAGGGATGGAGGAGTGGAAGCGGGGATAGGAGGACAATCACGTGCACTATTTTGATGTGAAAAGGCAGGAAAAGTTGGCAAAGAAAGGCTCAAAATGGCGGATCCCCTCATGGGGCCAGCACCATTTTGACACATACCAGTAGATGGAGAGAAAAGGTAAAGAGGAACAGGAAGGAAGTTTAGGTTAGAGCCCAGGATGGGTTATATGGGCCCATCTTGAGAAGGGGACAGAGGAGAGCAGGATATGGCAGAAGGCCGGTGTCACTCCTGCGCCTTTTAGCAGGTTCCAACTCCTGGTCTCTCCCGAGGGGACAAGGGTCTGGGTACATGAGGAGAGGGATGCAACAATTGGGGTTGGAACTGGGGTGTAGAACTATTAATAACTCCTGAACTTTCCCCCAAGCCTGCAATCCTATCATAAATTGAACAAAAAATAGGGTAAAACTTCCCAACTTTAAAATTCCCCTCTGACTGTAAGATATACAATTTCCTCCTCACCATATCCCAAAAACTAAGTGAAAGAACAGAATCCCGTGTCACATCATTAAAATATTTGAAGACCCAATGCATAAAAGACCTTAAACTCCCCTTCAAAAATTTACCATTCTTATCTGTTAGGGTATTTTTAACTTGGGTCTAAACCTCCTGCTGTGCGAGGGAAAGATTGGAACCCATCTCACACACTCTGCCCCCTGCGAGATTAAAAGAAGAAAAGGAAAAGTGACTGCAACCAAAACAACACTAACAATATCAGTGGGTCAAAGTAAAAAATCTCATAGAGACTCTGCAGAAGCGACTGGTCCTCTGCTTCCTCAGCAACTTACAGGATTGTCAGTCGCCCCCTCTGAAAAGTCTACAGAAAAATGGGAATCTTCTCTGGGGATCTGGAGCACCAAATGTGGTTTGAAAATCCAAGGGCCATGGTCTCTCGGAGACGCTTTTCAGGGACACTGAAGAACGGGTTCCTGTTCTGGGCAGATGGTAGGTTGCTGCAACCTTCCTGAAGTGTCCCCACGAGGAGAGCGCTCCACTGAGCACACAGCATATACCACACTCACACGCAGCAGCTGGTTATCTAAGATGGCAGAGGCAGGAAAGGTCTCTGTAGGTTTCCAGTGGTAGTTCATTTAACATCAAAAGTGTCCAGGGACAAAGACAGGGAGCGGTAGAGGGTCCAGGATTATATACTGGTACAAAGAGGCAGAGCCAACAGCAACAACCAATCACCTGAAGGTGTGAGTGGGAAAAGGATTACAGTGACCAATAGGGAAACACAAGGGTAAACAGAGAGGGGTACAGACCAATGAGACTACAAAGAAACTGCTAGAACCTTGACCATACATGGTTAACAGGCAGTTGAACAGCCAATGGGCCAACAGGGGGAGTGGCACTGGGGTTGACTGACAGCATGTCACAGGAGTCCATGGGAGAAGTTCCAGGGCATAGCCCCAGGAAGTTCCCTAGCTGGCCCACAAGCCTCCACAGATCAACGCTCCCATCTAACCTGGTCTGTCTGCAACATGACTGAGGGTGCCTTGATCCCCTCATCCAGGAAATTGATAAAGATTTTGAACAGGACTGGGCCCAACACCAAGCCCTGGGGAACATGACTGGCACTGGCTGCCAGCTGGATGGAATCCACTCACCCTCAGTCTCTGGGCTCAGCCATCCAGACAGTGTTTTACCCAGTGAAGAGTACACCTGCTCTCTCCATGGGAAGTCAGTTTCTCCAGGAAAATACTGCAGGATATGGTGTCAAAATCTTTCCTAAAGTCCACATAGGAAACATCAACAGCTTTTCCCTCATCTACTAAGCAGGTCATTTTGTCATAAAAGGAGATCAGGTTAGTCAAGTGGGACTCACCTTTCTTGAACCCTGTCTGATCCCCTGGTTGTCCCATTTGTGCCATATGATGACACAAAGCTCTCGTTTCTATTATTTGCTCTTTAAAAAGGCTACTTGCTAATGCACACATTAAAACTACAGAATATCCACTACTCTTACTCACCCATTACTTCAGCCACTTAAGGAATTCAAGTTGTAAGAGTGGAGTATGTTCAAAATACCAGGGCACGATCAGTCCATGAGGTGACTCCTCTGTGAGTCACAGTGTGAAAGACCTGTGGCATTTGCATGAACAGCTGAGACACTCGATGACCCTGAATCCTAATGACAACCTATTTGCTGTCCAGAGGCTGGAAGCCTGGCCTGTCTCAGCAAAGCCTTTTTCCTGTGTGCTAACATGACTGCCATAGTCTTATTTTCTGTTATTTGCTTATGCTCCTTTAGAGAAGGAGTTTAGAATTTTCCCTCTTTTCTTTGGCTAAAAACACTTATTAAATGTGATCCAAACTTGCAAATAGTTTTAGCCCCCTTGACTCTGCATTATTTTGACCAGCTTAAGGGGGTTTTTGAAGGTTTGGTATTCAGTCTTATTTATTATTGTTACAAAATTTTAACTTTCCTATACAAATATATAGACTATATTATAAAAATATTTTCTCTTGCTATAGGGAGTGAAAAATAATGCCAAACTTCAATACTGGAAGGAGCTGTACAACTATCTCTTACTTTTTGCCTTTCTACAAAAGCTACTCGATTCCTCCTAAATACTGACAGTATAAAGAGTATTTACCCAGAGCACAGGATCTCTGGCTGGTTTGAGGTCTGAGGCTGTGGGCATCTGCCCTAAGTGAGGATATTCAGGGATTACTGCTGCCAGGTAAAAGTATCATAGACAATTTAATTTCCTGCAGAGCTTCACACCTAAAAATCCAGGTTCAGCACTTTGCTCTACAAAAACCAACACTATACTACTCCAGGAGATAATGAGCTTCAGGTTAAAATCATCATGAAAATAGGAAGAAGATAGAAAAAAATATTACTGGCTGTAAGTTCAATTACTAAACTATTAAATTAATTTTCTGTATGTTTTTTATGGGTATTGATTGTTTTAACTCCCTTGAGCCTCTGAAAATCCCAAATGTAGTCTGCACATGGGCTGAACTCAAGAGAAATGTCTCCTGAAATAGGCCTTTTAAAATTAATTAGGTATGTGATAAATTGCAACAGGGAATTAGCAGTATTTGCTCTACAGGAGCAAACCTTTTGTGCATACTCACGTTTTGGGTATTTTTATGAATCTGTAATATGATTTTTTGGTCATTATTTTAAGAGATAGAATAAATGCCACATCACAACCTATTAAAAATAAATAGAAGAAAATTCTGAAGTGCAAAACTTCATTAAACTACATTTAACTATTTTTGTTAATTTTCTGCATAATTTTGTCAAATAGTGGTACAAGATAAACACATTCCAAAACCAAGTCTGAACTTACAGCTTTTTTCTCTCTAATTGATGTGTCAATTTTAACCACTGGAGAAATTGAAGGTAGCCTGGAACAATCCCTGGTAGTCAATAAACAAATCAACTAAAACTCTGTATGCCTGAGCAGAAAACTGTTTTATATTCTGAGAAGGAAAGATGATATCTTTGGTTTAACTTCAATAATCTTCAAAAAACAATTCAAATTTTAGTTTTCTTAGTCTAATTTGTGGTTTTTGAAAGGGTTCCAAGAAAGGCTTTTAGCCCTGTTATCTTTTGGAAATTAATGCTTGATATTTGTTATGGATATTTGTTAGTGTGTGTAATTTTTTTAGTATAAACAGACAGAATGATATTTTATATACAAAAGCCCATATACAAGGCAAGCATCATAACAGCACTGAATTGAACCAGTAACTAAAATAATATTTGCTGAAGAATACCACACTGGAGCCAGCACGTGTTGTGCGAGTTGTTTATTGGCAGGGGTTGGTTCACAGCACTCAGTTTATTCCCCTGAGGAAAACACAACACTTGTACTAGAAGTACTACACAGGGAGTACTCAACCCATTAACCATTTAGATACTGGAGATGAAACTAAGGTGTGAGTTGATCAGTGAGATAATGCAGAGATTCTAAAAGTTCATCTCTGCACAAGGATAGTCAGGAGTGAATAGAAAGTTGGTTTAGCATTGTCGTTGCTCTTGTGGAGAATCCTGGAGATTCAGGAGGGCAGGGGAACAGCAGGAATATTCTTAGGTCAGGCTGGTAAGGGAAATACCCTGCAGCCCTTCAGGTGATTCGCCCTGAGTTGTGCAAAGTAGCCCAAAATGCATCAGTGTTTATTTAACACTGCAAAGGAGAGTGAATGAACAGAAAAGTGAGATTTTTTGCCAGGTTTCAGGTGCCAAGTCAGCAGTGCTCTGGCTCTATTGCACCAAGAAGCTACTGTTAAACTGAGGAGCTAGTTCAAGGCAAGATTAATTGGCTGAATGTTATATTGGATGTTGGAGAATGTGCCTCATAAAATGACTTAATGATAGAGGTCACTGATGTGGCTGAAACCACAAGATGTCTGAACACACTTAAAGATAAGCTGTTCTAATCTAAAACACTTGTCTGAGTGTTTGCCTGAAGATGATTGCCCAACCAAGAGTTTGTATTTTGTTCCACTCAAAGATAGATCTGCTTACTCATAAGTTCTTTCTTCATTTTTAATGAGGGACAGTAATTAAAAATTAATAAGGGTTATTTAGAGAAAAACAGCTATTTCTGTGAATCTCTGCACTACTATTAAACTGAAAGAGGGAAGGTTTAGTTTAGCTATCAAGAAGAAATTCTTCACTCTGAAGATGGTGTGGCACTGTCACAGGTTGCCCAGAGAAGCTGTGGATGCCCCATCTCTGGCAGTGTTCAAGGCCAGACCAGCTGTGGATGGACCTTTGGACAACCTGATCTGGTGAAAGGTGTCCTGCTCATAGCAAGGGAGTTTGAACTGGATGATCTTTAAGGTCCCTTCCATCCCCAACATTCTAGGATTCTATGATTATGCTTATTGTATGAATTTTAATAGCAGCACCTTAGACTATTTTTCAAAGATTTTTGTTGTTGTTGTGGGGTTTTTTGTTTGTTTTTTTTTTGTTGTTTTTTTTTTGTTTGTTTGTTTTTTTTGTTTGTTTGTTTTTTGTTAAATTATGTCTTCTATGAAATAACAGAATGGAGTTCTTTGTTCCACAAGACTAAAATAACACTTTCCTCTGGAGGTGATTTTCTCCCATTTTTTCCTTCAGCCTTTCCCAACGTGCTTCAGAAACAGATTGGTGGCTGCCTCCCACACATGTATATTGCTTTTCCTCTCTTATTCCAAGAGCAGAATTAAATAGGAAGCAGAAGTCATAGTTTAGTGCATATTGTTTAGCTAATTCTAAATCACAATGAGAATTTGGTTTGTTAGCATTTTTCCCTAACATTTCCTATTTATAATTGGTCTCATTAATGCCTTTAAAATACACAGGAAAGTGAAATTTTCCTGCATGATGCCTACATTTATATACCTAGCTATCACAACTTTGAACATGGGCTGTGGCTCTTCAGAACTTTCAAAATTTTGGGGGTTTTTCTATCTATGTTTCTAGATGCAAACAAAAGCACAAAGCTGCAGATCTACAGAATCAAACCATGATTTTTAGGAAGAGAGCTCTTCATTGATGAAAAAGAGAGGTCAGTGTGAAGCAGCTGAATAAGAGGAGCGATACAAATGACAAAGGTAGGAAAAAAAAAATGAATGCTCCTGCATGAATGAATATATGTTAAAAACAACTGAATTCTGAAGTGTCAGTGCTTTATTATAAAACCAAAACCTGTCTGCATCCTGTAGACAAAGACAAATTCCAAGGCAAGCATAAAAGGTGTTTTTTCCTTGAGTTAAAAATATTGCCCTTGTCTCTCTGGAAATCAATTTTACATAATCAAAATGCTTTCAAAATATTTCCAGTCACCTGCTGGATGTGCTAGCAGTTGCCAGCATGTAACTTGACGTCTCATTTCTAATAGATACACTGAAATAATGAAGTAGGAAACTGACTTCTTGTTAAATAGAAATAGTGAGGAGTAAGAGAAATAAGATATAAAGGGACTTTAGTAGAAAATCAGGTTGCATTTGAAACATGCAGATAAACATGGCTGTCTACCCATTGGTTTCATATTTTCTTTGCCTTTTCTGTACTTTGAAAAGGAATTTCCTTTCACAAAACTTCATGAAATTACAGTTTTGAGAGAGAAACTATTCCTCTGTGACCTGCTCCAAAGCCCATAGGATCAACAGAGATAGTCTGGGTAAGGAAGTTCAGTCTTTGACACCACAATCACATCTAAGCCTTTCCTAAGAAAAGGATCAAACTATGTCTTAGCATTATTTTGTGAAGGCACAAAATGGCTGTTTCATCATTTGTGAGCAAAAAAAAAAAAATGTTATTTAATGCTTTAGTAAGAAAGACCACTATTTGTTCAGATTACTGACTTGATTTCATTGTAACAGTAGGTACAAAACTGGAACGTTGTTATTGGAAGTGTGAGTTATTTAAAGAGTTTGGGTGTCTGTGTGCGTCCCTGTTTATTTCTATGAATGCTCACCTTGCCAGTTTCAGTTTACCAACTGTTTTGATTTCTGTCAGTCTGGTTTATTTTTTTTTATTATTTCATTAAGTCATTAATTCCCCATTTAATCCACCGTCTTTACGTTCAGGGTGCCGACACATTTCTGACTCAACTTTAGCTCTGTGACTGGTGCAGATCTGCTGTAGGACCTGAACTGAGAACATTAATCTTAAGCCACCACATTAACTATGCAATCCGGTCTGTGTCTGAAAATCATTGGAAAGATAAATTTCAAATTCAAAACCATAGAATTTCCTGATGTTTTGTTGTTTGAGGTACACATTATTTTAAATGTTGTGATTGGCACCTTGTAGTAAAGGAAGATGGTCTAGAGGTTCAGAAAACATGCAGAGGTTGGGCATGTGAACTCAGTTATTGGATTTCTTCAGAGATGTTGGCAAACTTTAATTTCTGTGTTAAATTCTCTGGCCACAGTTATTTCTTCCTCAAATCTTAACCAGGATTTCAGCCTCCAGAGTGTAAACTGCCAAGAGTTCATTGTTGCTCTTTGTCCATGGGTAACACAGAGATCTTGCATCACTTGGGGACTCAGGAAATGCTAAAATATAAATTACTTTTAAATTATCTGCATGTAAACTGCTCATACTGTTTATTAAATAATGATTAGGGTAACAGAACTGAGCTTGACCAGAAGCTAAAATGAATACTGGATTCTATCCAAAACTTAAAATAATTGTAGTCTTTCCCGTGTGGGTGTAACTTTCACATTTGAGAATACATATACACAGGATTTGGCTTGGGGTTTGTCTTTTAATTTTTATTCTTAACCACACTGCTGTAGCTCCAAACGACTATACATAGGAAATAAAGTTCCATGCAGAGAATTGCTTTTTCTTCCCTCCTGTCCAACAGCAAGATCAATAAAAGCAGTGTGACAAAATTAATTTTCAGGTCTATTAGTGAAGTTGTCTGTCCAAGAAATTGCATGTTATGTTGAAGGAAGAAGGAAATGTTTCATTTATCGGTTCATTTCCCTTAGAGGCATTCAGCCAACATGGAGCTTTTGCATTTTGAAGAGTGAAGCCTGGATATATGGACTCTTTTTGTTGAGTATTTCATGGCTACACACCAGAGATATTTGAATCTTGGACATAGATTCAGCCTGTGCTAGAAAGTGTGTGCCAGGTGCAGATTTCTGATGCACATCACATTTTACTTTCCAGTGCTATCCCCCAGCAGAGAGGTATTTGATTGGAGTTTTTGTTTGGCATTGGCTCAGCTGAGCCTCACTTCTACTCAAGAAAAAAAGGAATTGGAAATTTTGATTTGTAGATTATTTTGGTGTACATAAAAATGCTTAGGGAGTGATTTGGAGCCCACTCAAATTAGTGATCTGATTCTCAGAGACTGAGGCAGTCTTGGTGGAGGGGGAAAACAGTTAGGGTTTAACTCATTTTAGGGGTAAAAAAAGGTAAGGCACAAACACAACAGCTGTTCAGGATATAATGTTGAAATCTCCTTTGGGAGGAGGGTATGGCTGAATACATGACTTATTCTAATAATATCTTTATCACAGTTGAGAAACAGCGAAAGCTGACAAGTTTGAAAGAATAGACTTTCCGTAATCTGTAATTCCTCTGTCATCACTAATTTAATGTTGGATATTTAATGTTCTGTCATATTAGCGATGCATAAAACGCTCAATACCGAGTCCCGAGAGCCCTGGAACACGGGGCTGGTGCCCTGGGGTACCGAGGGCTGTCACGGCACGCTCGCATCGGTCCCAGCCGCGTCAGGGAAGGGACGTCTCGTCCCCGTCCCCGCCGACCGCTCCCCCAGCGCCTCGCTCGGGGCTCTTCGGGGGCGGTGCCGGGGCGGGGCAGTGCCGGGGCGGGCACAACGCGGGGCCGGGGCCGCCGCCGCTCCCGGCAGGTGCAGGCAGAGCCGCGGCCGCGCCAGCCCCGCCTGATGTGCGCGGAGGCGGCGCCCGGCTGCGCACAGGGTCCCGCCATGGCCCTGGCGTTCTGCGGCGACGAGGGCAATTCCACCGCCTACAACGTGGACCACGGCGTGCTCAACAACGGCTGCTTCGTGGATGCGCTCAACGTGGTGCCGCACGTCTTCTTGCTCTTCATCACCTTCCCCATTCTCTTCATCGGTGGGTGCTTGCGGCTCTCCCTTCCCCTGTCCGCCTGTGCCTCTCCTATTTCCCCCGCTTTTCCTTCTGCCTCTCTACCCGCGGTGTTGCTTTGCCGTATCCCCCCGGCCAGCTTTGTCTCGCCGTGGGTTTCCCTCCCCCGCGCGTGTGCCGCGTTTCCCCCCGCCTGCCTGGCCTCCCCTTGCCGTGTCCCCCGGCCTGGCCCTGCCCCCGTGCTGCATGGGAGGCTGAGCTGCTGTTGGGATGCGGTGCGAGCTGCTCCGGCGGCCGCCTCTCCCCGGGCAGCGGGGCCCATCTCCGTCTGTCAGGGCAACCCGCGGGGCTCCCCGCAGGTGAAACCCCTTGCGCAGGCAGGGCAGGAACGGGTGATGCTGGAAGAGACCGCAGGATTTGCCCTGCCTATGTAGGGCAAGGAGCAGAAATAAATGTGCAATTAAATCCCAGGAATCCTGACAAGTAAGTGTTGCGTTATGAAATATCACTCCCAGCGATTACTACAGGATCACAGCTGCCTGGCAGCTCCCCCTCATTACAGGTCCTGCCCCGCGGCGGTGGCTTCTGCGGTACCTGAGGTGGATGCGATTTGAGGTCACAAGCCGGGCGAGGCCGGTAGGTGGCCCGGTGGTTCAAGACACGGGGCTGTCACTGCTCCGGATACCCTCGTCCAAAGCCTGGACCAGCCTGCGGAGAGCCACGGCGCGGGTTGGAGTAACACACTCGCTCCTGGGGATGGGAAAAGGTCCGGTGGGGAAATAGCAGCCAGCACAACTGTGAAAACGGGGTCAGCTGCTTAGAGTTCTCTGCGTTTATCTGGAATCTCTCAGTACTGCTAATTTTTAGCGACATAAAGCTTCACCCCTTTTTTTTAACTGTTTAAAAGAATTGAAGGGAAAAGAAGTAGTGCATTTATTATACTGCTTGTGTATATTTGTCAAAACGTTACTTTGTTGTTCATTTAAGCTGTGAATATATTTGAAAAATGTTTAGTTCATGTAATTACTTGTTGGTAAGTTGCTAGAAGTATAGGAATTTAAGGCTGCGTCCTGTCTGAATTATTGATTTTATTCCATATGAAGTGAGATAGTGAGAGCACGGTTGTGATAATATTCAAATGCATGTGTGTTTAACAGCAGAGCTGTGTCAATGTTGGTATGCCAAGTTGTTACATATGTGGTTTGGGTGTTTTGTAAGCAGGATCTTTGTGTGTCACTCTTGTCTATGATTCTCTTTTCTCTTTTAGGATGGGGGAGTCAGAGTTCCAAAGTACATATACACCACAGCACATGGCTTCATTTTCCTGGCCACAATTTACGCTGGATACTGACTTTTATCCTCTTGTTTGTGCTGGTGTGTGAAATTGCAGAGGGTATAGTGTCTGATGGGTAAGTGTTTGTCTGCCTTCTCCTGTTAGCACTGAGCAGTTTAAAGGTTTCAGGGTAGATATTTCCCCCCTAAGTTCTCATCTAAACCATATTCCTTGTGGTTATGTACATATAATCTGTTTTCTTAGTGATTAACCTACCAACCTTGTATCAGAAATTCCACAGACCTTGCCAAGTGATGTACACATGCACAACCAACCTTAATCATTTTTAGTTCAGCTTAATGACACTATCTTTCCAAAGAGTAATCATAGATAAATCCTAATGATTCAAGCAGATGGTGACATTTTCATTATATGTTTTATGTCCGTGGACCCAATCCCACAGTTGTTACTTAGGAGGAACTCCCATGTGCACAGTAGGCTACACTATTCACCCCCAAACTGAGTTCTTTTCATCTAAATAAGAGGAATGAATCTGCTAGGCCTTAAGTCACACCTCACAGAGTTTCTTCTGATGATTGTGCACTATATCTCCTATGTTACCTGCAGCAGAGCAGCTCATATTATGTGAGCATGAACCATCATCTGTTATTCAGCTTAGGATGTCACTAAACAGAAATCTGTGGAAAAAAAATATTCCAAGTGAAACAAGTGATACAGGAGAGTGATTTATTTTGAAAAAAGCTAATTATATAACAATGAATATTATCTCTTCCTATGGAGAGGCATGCTTTTTCATAACGATTATGAATTTGAACCCAAGGATTATGAAATGGAAGCTCCAAATTAAATAGAAAAAAAACTTCCCTGATTAGCTATCTATATAACAAGTATCCACCAACCAGTGTGAAATGCACTGCAGCCTTCTGGTGTAGAAAATGATAACATCATTATTATTTTAACTTATATAAATAGGATGTTTCTCAGTGCCACTTTTTTTTTAAGGAATTTTTCTCTTGCTTATTCAGAGTTATCAGGGTGTGGGATGCTCAGAGCAAAATCTCCTGCTTTGAGTTTTTTTCCTTTATTTTTCTCACTAGCAATGCCTCTCATTATATTTATTTGCTATTTAAGTTGACTCAGAACACTGCTGTTAAGTAATAGGTGTCACCTGATGAGAATCAAAGCTCTGAGCTCTGCTGTGGGAGTGCCAACCCACAGTCGTGCTTCCCAAGCACTCAGTAGGCTGGCGAGGGCTCCAGTGAATAGAAGAGAGTTTTGAGACTCATCAGCTTTCTAAGAACCAAAATGGATCAATGCTGGTGAGTCCTTTTGGCAGCAAGTGGGTGCTAAAGGCTTTGGCATCTCAGCAGTGGAAGTGGCCTATTGGAGGTACAGTTATATAGGGGAATTCCAGCAACTGTGAAATAAAT
The DNA here is from genome assembly GCF_024509145.1 of Vidua macroura. Taxonomy (NCBI): domain Eukaryota; kingdom Metazoa; phylum Chordata; class Aves; order Passeriformes; family Viduidae; genus Vidua; species Vidua macroura. The sequence continues at coordinate 49,955,044 of NC_071576.1, forward strand.
AGATTTTAAAAGCCTCCCACTGCTGCAGTGTTACCTACTGAAGCTTAGGCTGTCTGAAGAAATCTGTTCTTGTTGGTGTTTTTTGTCCTTGCTGAGAATTCAGCTCTGGTGTACAAAACCTCCTGGCATGACTAGGAATTTCAGAGGATCCTTTCTCATTTTGCTATATTGACATCCAGCTATTGTCAGCAAGAGGAATTCAGTGTTTGTGACAGGCTGTGAGCATGGCTCCAGCCAGCTCTACAGAGTTCACCACAATCTTCATTGAGGGAAGGCTCTCCTTTCTAGAGCAGAAATGCAGGAAATGGTTGTCCTGAGCACCTATGGTTCTGCTAGACATTTGGAATGCTCTGCTCTCAGAAATGTGATGTCCTGTGATGATATTTCATCTCCCTCCCAGCACAGCTCTTCTTGTCTCTCCAAACTCCACAAAAGTAGTGTTTGATGAAGCAATAAGAAATCCATTCAGAGGACACAGTGTGAATTTCCCTAAATGTTTGTGTCCTGAAGTCATATTGGTACCTCCTTCTGGTGAAGCTGGCTGGGAGACAGAGAAATTGTAGCCCTTGATAGCATAGGGCATTAAATTCTTTTTTTGAAAGAAAGAAAAGGGGGAGAGGGCAGGAAGAGAAAATGAGTAGGAGGAAAGAGGGGGGGAAAAACATATTTTTGTTAAACACTGCACAAACCAACAACATTGCCCAATAATTCTAGTATTCCCAAAGGGCTGTATTTGGCAGGCCCCCTTCTGCTGCTACCTGAAGCAAAGCATTAGCACAGTTTTGCTTTATAGGACAAAACATAAGAGTGTATGATTCTGTTATAGGGGTTTTTTTTGTTGGCTTGCAGTCACTGAAGACAGACCTCACTGTAAGTAAATCCTGTGCTGTGGTGCTGTTCCTTCTTTAAACTGAAAAAAATGAAACACTTCTACAAAAATGCTTCTGTAGAAAATCTTGAATTGTGCTGTCAGTTGGTCTTATCTACATATTTTGATGGACAGCTCCCAAACTAGTTTAGCTTAAATTAACTTTTCTCATTTTGGAGATGAGCTGCTTGTCCTAATTTAAACAATGTTCCAATTGATTTCAGTAGGAAATAGGAGTACACACCTTTCATTTTCAGCACAGAGGAGGAATTTGAAATCCAACTGTGTGATTTAGAAGCAAAAATTCAATTAAAACTTGGAGGGGTTTGCGCCCATAACTCATTCTAGAAAATCTTACATCAGAACAAGGTACGGTTCATGAATTAAAAGGGAAATATTTAAATAGCTGAGAGGTTTGCCTTTAACAGATTTTTTTGTTGTTGTTTTGAAGGGTTTCTGAATCCCGCCACTTACACCTGTACATGCCGGCTGGAATGGCATTCCTGGCAGCCATCACATCAGTTGTCTATTACCACAATATTGAAACATCTAATTTCCCCAAGCTGTTAATAGGTATGTCGCAAAATATATGCACCTGGAAGTGTGCTGTGGTGCTGTGTGTCTACTTCCTTGGTGGCAGGTCACTGCAGTGTTCTATGACCAAAGCTACCCCTCTATGTGTGCTCAAACATTTCATTCCTTTTAATGCTTTTAACTTCTAATAATAGTCTGTGTAATGTTCTCAGGGATTCAATGAACCAAACTAGGAAGAACTGCTTTTGTGGGAAAAGTAGCATGGGAAATTGTTAACTCTAAATCCAAACCCCCTTGTCAGCCTGTTGTGTAGAAGCGTGATGTAAGAGTGAAGAAATCTTCGTGTGCGTGGTCTGTTGAAATATGCAAGGAGCTAAGGAATGACATCCCTGACTTTCAGTCATGAATATATTACTCTGACTGCTTGCTCTTGCTTCATGTTCCTAAAATTCACTTTGAAAACGGCTTTTGAATGGAAAATACTATGAATGAAAAGAACTACCTAGTCTACTATGTGTTTTGCAAGATTGTGAACAAACTGTAGCTACAGAAGATCCACTGCTGCTGGTGGTCATGCAGTTGTTCATGTGTTCTCATCTGTTTAAGTAGACTGCAGTCTGGGGATGTCTACATGCTTAGTCACATCCTGTTAACTGTTATTTCTTTGGTTCTGGCTCATCAAATTTTGTATCAATAGATCCTTCTAAATTTGTCTTGTGCCATTGTATCTCTGTGTATCAAAGTCTGGTTCTAGTTTTTGTCAGGTGGGGAAAAATCAGTAATAACTAGATTTGAGAAAGCTTTTAAATATTGAAGATTATTTTGATCTACATGTTGGGGTAAGTGAGAGTCCTGTTCTGCAGAAATAGGCTGTAACTCCTGGAAAAGAAAATTCCTCTCCAAAGACTTAGATTTCTGTCCAGGTTGCTAAGCCTTGTGTCTTCTCATTTGGGACTGCTCTTCTTCCTGTACCTTTCTTTTAAGTAGGATCTTTTTTATCCTTTAAGAAAGGTGAGGTCATTTAGTTGCTTTTTAAATAAGTCAACAGAGTATTTTTAATGCTTTCTCACAGGAAGGCATTATGCCTCAGGAAGCATTGCTAGTCTATTACATTTGCCTATAAAGCAAGCAGTGATTTTTGTGGTTTTGTTTTTTAGGTTGTTTTCTTGTTTGGGCTTTTTGTTGTTATTTCAGATGTATAATGCAATGTTAAATAATTTAGTGTCACAGCCACATTCCTGCTGTAAAGTCTTTGAGAAAGTTAGCAAAGTTACAGCTGGTAGTTGATTACCCAATTTTGCATAATTCCTTCTCAGTAGAGATTTCTTTTTTATGATAATACTTTTCAGTGTTTAGAGTGCTGATGCTGGATAAACTCTGGACAATATTTGAATACTAAAAAGTTGTAACAGCGAATACCAGCACTTACTTAAGTATTATAGATGAATTTTAATTTTGCAAGAATTTCCAAGGACTAGACTCCCTCAGAAAACCTGGTCTTAATAGCTCTTAGGCAAAAAAGGAAATCAGATGATCACAGTCTTTGCCACTTAGTTTGTCTGATTTGAATTTTACTCCAAAATCTTCGCAAGCTGATGGTCTTTGATTTTTATTTTATTTTTTTCTTTTGTTTTTCTTTTATTTGTCCTAAGACAGACATTTCTGGAAGTCTCTATCCTTTGTTCTTAACTGCACAAACTGTGAGGATTGTAAATTATCTTTCAATCTTAATTGCAGCTACTCTGTATTGACATCTGGGACTAGGCAAGGAGCACTTTATGCAAATTAACCCAGTATGGATAGTTAAATTGTACATTTACTCATCTGCCAACCCACTAGAGTGCAGTGTGGCCATGAAGCAGCTTTGCTTTAGAGCCTCATTTTATGAGGTAAATGAGAACCAGGAGGGAAAGCTAAAGTTGGTGATAAGCTTTTTGCTGGGTGTATAGGAAACTGGGCTTAGGTAGAAGAGATCTAATGTTGTGCACACACGGAGCAAAGTAGAAGAGCTGATGTGACATCTTGCTGCTTCTGAGCATCAGTGAATTTCCAGCAAACTGCAGGGCATCATCTGCCTCAGCTGCAGGATGAATGCTCACAGCTGCAAGGAGTTGGTAGCTGTTTAAAAGAAAGACTAACAGAGCCTTATCCAAAAACTATTAAATCCAGCAGGGGAACTCACAGTGCAGTGGACCCTTAAAGGTCTGTTCATTAATTCTGAACAGGATAAAATTTTCCAGTCCCATGAAATTTTGAGATCTGTTCTTTTTTAAAGATCCTTTTCACTCTGTACCTTAAAGAAACCAAATTGATTTGTAGCTGTTCATAAACAAGTAAGAGGCAGATACCATGACAGACATGAGGATTAGCATGTCTCCTTGGGTATGCAAAAGGAGGACTCAAAGTTCCTCTACTGATTCTGCTCCTGCCTTTCAGCTTTAGCCCAGGCACCTGGCTATTTTGAAGAAGTCATTCTTAATATTTCTTATCAATAAAAGTTGACAAGGTTCAGAATATTTATTCACTGCAGCTAATGATTGAGTTCATGAATGTGGTTGAGTGACCCAACTATTGGAACACCTTGATCTGGTCTGAATGTGGTTTTTTTTTCTGTATGATTTTTGGTCTATAATTATATTTCAACAAATGTAGCTGTTAGCATGTAGTGCTGTTTACCAGGGCACTCTCGTAACAATGCTAATTTTGATGCTCTTTGTACCACATGGTTGCATACATTTGTACAGTTAAGCATGACTCATTTTAAATAATTTTCATACTGGATTGGAAAATCTGCTTTTTCGATGTTTAAAATACACAACTGAATGGTAGCATCTGATTCCACTATTTTTTAAGTTAGTTTCTTTGTTTTAAAGATAAATAAACCTCAAAAATTGTTAGCAGGAGAAAACGATGAAATAACAACAGGACTTTGAGGTTTTAATGTGAAATGGGTGGTAGCATGGGAACACACAAATTTTTTTTACTTTAGAAAATTGTCCTTTTTTTTAAACCAATATTAATTATATGACTTCCTTACTGTTGCAGTATATGCCACAGCACGTCACATTTGAGAGGGCCACGATACACAGTGTCACCATACAATTTCAGAAAGCTTCAACCCATACAGAGTAACACCAGACCACTTCAGAAGGCTTCAAGTGTCTTTCTTGTTCTTTAGCCCAACCTTTTATACCCCTCATGTTCATGCATTGCACCTGTGTGCCCTCTCTAGCTTTTTGTGATTGGTCAGTGCTCCTGGCCACTCCATGTCCCATAACCTTCACTATTATTCACCTGTCTTGTACAGCTGTAGCCCACTGGGGATGAGGCAGGGCCGCAGTCCCACTCCCAATTAACACAAACTGTGTACCTACACCTTACCACTACAAGACAGGGATCTATTTTTCTGATTCAGAATTTTTGTCCTTTTGCATTGTAGTTGTTTCCCTTGGAACTGGTTTATCCTCTAAGATGGAACATCTTGCATAAAAATATTGCTTATTGCTTAGTACAAAAAAAAATTTCTCCAAACAGGCACAGGTTAATTAATAAATCCTATCCAGTTAAATGTGTGGCTTTTCCAATTGGGCTTAATTCAGTGAAGGTGTAGAAGAGTTTGAGTTATTGAGTTACATTGCCTCATTTTTCACAGATGTGGTCCAGGTGAGAATCTACACCCCGGTGGTATGGGTTGAGGGATCTTACATGGCCCAAGAAAAAGCAAGGTCATTTAGGCATGTAGAACAGGTCTAAAGCAATCCAGTAAATGTAAGTGTGCCTCTGTGGTCTGATCACTTCACAGTTCAGACCAGTGGAAATTCTCAGAGATAATTTCTAAAAACTCTCAGCCAAAATGTACTCACCAGCCAGATGATAAAAACATCATCTATAAAGAACAGAGCCACAATTGTATTTTCTAAGGAGCCTTGAGTGGCCTGTGAGTGTTCTCCAGATCAGATTACATACACTTGTATTCAAAAGCAAAAAGCTAAGTAAATTGTTATGTTTGGCACTTTGTAATACTTCTTAGGTAAAAGATAAATTAACGTTATAACAATAATAATAAAAGGTCATACAGACCCTTATTTAAACCCTAAATAGGAGAATGGCTCTGCTAGTTCTTATTTATAAATCCAAGACACGCATAAACACCTGTTGGCTTAGTTGTTTTTCGGAAGTCCTCCACTGGTTGATATTTTCAGTGTGCAATGTTTAAGTCCCTTTTATTCCAAGAGGGATGTGTTCTCAGCCTGTTGTTGGAAGAATGAAATAAAACAAGGTTTAACAGATAAAGGTGGTTAAGAGTAGAACAGCATGGAATGTAATTCTTGGATGAAGTGAGACTTTATAGTCAGAAGTACTGCAAATAGGAAGGAATAGTGCCTCGAAGGAAGCAGTCTGGAACAGGATGATAAGCAATCTAAGTTGGGAAGATGGTAGGAAGCCTCACATAAAAAAGCTAAGAAAAGAGAGAAAGTTTCTCTTTATAAGAGAAATTTGGTAAGTATATCTTTAAAACCCTCTCTGCAACTGCATCGGCCACTGAAGTACAGTGTGCAAATACCTGACCAGTCAGTGTTTTGCTCTTATGAACTGGCCTCTTAATTTTAGAGGAAGAGAGGTTCCCTTGGCAAATGTCCTAATGCAGTGTTCCTGTACTGTTCGTTCACTGTCATCATTAAAAGGAGAGGTTTTTAACTTGATTTCTGTAGAAGCAGGACTGGCAGTCCCAAACCTCACATGGATTCACTGCATTGAATTTAGCTTTGCTTGGAAAGGGTAGCCCCAGAGTACATCTCCAGAGAGCTTTCTGGTGCCTCAGCATAGCTGAAACACTACCAATTCTTTGAAATTTATGCAACTTCCTGTTTTTAAGTTTCCTGTATTTAAGCTAGACTTAGAGTTGCTAATGCCTTGGTTGAAGTCTTTCTCCGGTAAGACACTTGGAAAGCACATCCAGGCATTTCTTGGCAGTTAGAGCTCATTCCATCTGTTGCACCATGGCAGATACAGCAGCAATGAAAGATGTATTTAAAATATAACCCTGGGAGGCATTTCCTTAAGAATAGGGAACAGGAGCTGACTTATGGTGTGATGAATGGTATGGGCAGTGCTTCCAAGTCACCAGAGCTTATTCCAAGGATTATTTAGCTGTAGCTGATGGTAGCATGAGCACCTTGAGACAAGAGGTTTTATAGAATACTAAAAAGTGAAAGTTGTATTCCATGAATGCCAGAATATGCTTCCTTGATGTGACTGTTTTATCTACATCGTGAATTATGTATATGGAATTTGTGTTGAACGATAGTGTGACAGCAGTTTGGACAAAGTATTTTAATATCTGTTCCTGACACATCCCAGAGATTCACAGGGAATTTTCCTTCAAGCCACATTCATAGCAGTCTTTTAGCATTAACCAAATCTGAAGAACATTATTCACAGCCACCTTCACTTTTGGAGCAACAACCTCCCTTGAGCTGATCATGTGGACATGGGTTTACAGCAGATAAAATTTTCTTCAGCAGACTTCACTTTGTGAAACTTTTGAAATATCACTAAATCTAATAGAAAAGGCATTTTGAATTAACATTATCTTAATATGTTAATGTTTTTGGAATTAAATTAGGCTTCTGTTTGACATGAGAAAGGCCACTTTCTGGTTTAATAAATTTTGTTGAATTCTTCCTTAATTATATTTTATAATACCATTGTATATTTTTGCAACTATAGAGCTGGTTAATTTGTTTGGTTTATTTTTTTTTTTCTCTACAGCATTGCTGTTCTACTGGACTTTAGCTTTCATAACTAAAACCATCAAATTTGTGAAGTTCTGTGATAATGGGGTTGGATTTTCTCAGCTTCGATTTTGCCTCACAGGACTCTTGGTTGTTCTTTACGGAATGCTACTAGCTGTAGAAATCAATGTCATCAGGGTGAGGGTATGTAACTATGCTAGAAGTCTCCTTCTACTAGTTTTTATTGGTTGTTTTTTTGGGTTATTGGTATTTTTTTTAATTCCCTTTTCTAGGTACTTGGTGTAAAATGCAGTACTAAAAGAGGAAGAAAAATCCAGTTAGAAATAGAAATCTATTTGACAATCAAGGGTTAATACTACTTTACTAGGCCAGATGAATCTGTAATTTCAAAAAATGCCAGACTGTTGTTGACAATTTAAGATCAATTTCATCTGTTCGAGTTTGCTGTAAATTTTTAAATTATTCTGTTTCAGTCATGAGAGCCAAGTATTTCTGATGCAAAAGACTGGTAGAAAGGAATTGTCTGCTCTATCAGAGAATATCCTAGACACAGAAAGAGCATCTCTCATTTTCCAGGAGACAATCACAATAAGTGATTTATTTGGGCTACCAGGGTTCCTCCCAGCTACAATTTTTTCCTCTGCAGTGTCTGCACTCATAATCTAAACTGAGACTTTGGAGACTGCTGGATACATAAATTCCAAAGTTCCCTTCAGCTGGCACTCACCAACTGTGCACACAAATTAAATTTAGGAGAGAAAGAAATATTCCCATGTAATTTTTTTTTCTGCAGCACCAGTAGTTCCATGTTCTGAGCTAACAAATGTGAAGCAGTGTGGTGTGGGAGATGAATCCCAGTGATAACCTCAGGGCTGTGTCTTAGCTCCTGTGCCCCATGTTGTGCTGCCTAGAACTCAAAACAATGCTGGGACTGTCCTGTTTAAATAATTGAGGAGGTCAGTCTCTTCTGACGTGTCGCAAGTAAAAGGACAAGAGGAGATGGTTTTAAGTTGCACCATGGAAGTTCAGATTAGTTATTAGAAAAGCTTTTTTTTACTGAAACAGGGGGTAGGCACTGGAATAAGTTGCCCAGGGACATGGTGGAATCACCACATCTGGAAGTATTCCAGAAGTATCTGGAAGTATTCCAGAGGTGTCTGGAGATATGGTGTAGGGGTGATTAGGGTGGTTCTGGTTTGGTGGTTGTACTGGATGATCTTGAAGGTCTCCCAGCCATGATGATTCTGATTCTGTAAGGTGGTTTGGGTTTTTTTATCCTGCAAATATGCAAATTTTTGCACGATAAGCAGAGTCATAGTGAATGATAAGAATTACCTATCTCTAGACTGGATGTCTCTGATTATCCTCAGTACCTGAAGAAACTAGATTGCTGTATTGGTTGTACTTGAATGTCTTTTAAGAAACCAAGACTGATTCATTGATTATCTGCAATGTCCTTATCTAATCTTTGTGCAGTTGTATTTTCTACACATTCACTGTGATTCTGCTGGCATTTTTCTGGATTTCAGAGGTATGTTTTCTTCAAAACCCCTAAAGAAGTTAAACCTCCTGAGGATCTCCAGGATCTTGGTGTTAGATTCTTGCAGCCCTTTGTGAATCTGTTATCCAAAGGAACATACTGGTGGATGAACACATTCATCAAGACTGCCCATAAAAAACCAATAGACTTGAAAACCATAGGCAAGCTTCCCATTGCTATGAGAGCTCTGACCAATTACATTCGCCTTAATGAGGCCTTTGAAGCACAGAAGGTATGCAAAGCATGGAATTATGTCTGTCTGCTTACTCAGAGCTTGTGTTTTTCATTAGTTTTTATCATATAAGCATGACACAAAGAGATATAAACAGATATGATGCAAATGAAGTATTCCTTGGCATAGCAGTCGATATACCAAGAGGCCACATCCTCAGCTGTACTTTGTACAAATAATGAACTTTCTCTAATCAAATGTGTATGTCAAGCACATTACTGGTTAAATGTGTGTGAAATGTGTACAGCCTCTATTTTGATGTGGAAAGTAATCGTGGACTGTGTTCACTGAACACCATTATTCCTCCTAAGACCCTGGAACCACTCAATTACACCATCTGTATTAATTAGGCCTTGCAGGGCTATTTTTTTTTTCTATGTTATTGCAGTTACAGTTTGTCCATAGGAGAGTTCAAGGCTGAAACTATCTCAGCTCAAATTAATTTTCACTCCTCAGTGGGAGCTGAGTGTGTTTTGGGGATTCTAAGAGAACTTGTTTGCATCCTGACAAAGAAGTGTATGCTTCCAGTCTCTGTGTTCACCAGAGAAACCTGTCACCCTGTTTTTTTTTCCTTTCTCAGCAGGCCACAAACAACACACTTACTTGATCCCTATTAAAGGTAGAAAAGAAATCATGGTTCTTTTTGTGGAGAGAAGTGCAAATTATTGCTTTGTTCTGACTCTACAAAAAGAAACAATAGTTGTAGTTCCTCTGCTTTCTACCTGAGAGTTTACAAATGGTTGTCAATGAATTAAAGCAGTGATAAAAATACCAATGACTTATCAGACCTGTGGTTAATGTATAACATAATTCTTACTAATTTTAATTGAATTCTGACCAGAACAAAAGATCATCGTCTCCCCAAGGATCCAGATCCATTTGGTGTGCTCTCTGCTGTGCTTTTGGAAGACCCTTACTTCTCAGCAGCACATTCCGTATTCTGGCTGACTTACTTGGATTCGCTGGGCCACTCTGTATCTCTGGGATTGTTCACAACGTTGGGAAAGGAAATAACACCATCCGCCCACAGGTACTGTCAAAATGTCATCAAAAGAGAGGAGTCAAAAAAGGGATGCTGTGACTCTGTATTGTTTGTCCTCAGTGAGGAAAGTGACTCTGCGCTGTGTTTGTGAGTGTTGGCAGTGCCAGTGTGAATGTACTGCCTGATACCCACTCTTGTACTGTGATGGATGCGTCCAGTGCAGGGCAGCAAAGGTGGTTAAGGGACTGGAGCATCTCTTGCAAGGAGAGGCTGAGGGAGCTGGACCTGTTCAGCCCCGAGAAGTGACTGGGAGGGGACATCATCAATTTATACAAATATCCAAAGGGAGGGTCTCAAGAGGACGGAGCCAGGCTCTGCTTGGTGCTGCCAAGCAATAGGACAAGAGGCAATGGGCAGAAAATGATGCACAGGAAGTTCCACCTGAACATGAGGAAAAACTTCTTTACAGTGTGGGTGACTGAGCACTGGAACAGGTTGCCCAGAGAGGTTGTGGAGTCTCCCATGCTGGAGGTACTCAAGAGCAGCTGGGATGCAATCCTGTGCCATGTGCTCTGAGATGATTCTACTTGAGCAGGGAGGTTGGACTAGATGACCTCCAGTGGTTCCTTCCAACCTGATCCATTCTGTGATTCTTTTGGGGGCAAAATATGTGAGCCACGCATCTAGTCAGCCTTGCATTCTGGAAAATAACCTCATTCAAGAGAACAGTGAAGCATGTCCAGAATCCCATCAATATCATAAGGAATTTAGGTACAGTCTTGAGTAGAGATTGATTCAAGTATGTGACCGAGTGCTTTCCAGAAAGGAAAAGTGTGTTTTTAATAGGCTTGGCTTTTCATTTCTAAAAATAAGGGATATCTAAGAGGATTAAAGCAGAGTTTTGTCATCATCATAAAATGCCAATTTAACTGTGACCAAGCATTCCCTCTAGTACCTTTGGGGATGTTAGTTTGAAAGATCAACTATTTTTAAAGGATGCTATTTAAATGAATGCTCTCCGAAAGGAAGCAGACATATTTCTCGATTAACTAAAAATAAAAATGTAACTCAGGAAAGCATCTTTTCATTACAAGCTGGATTTCTACGAGATAGATCAGTTTATTTCTGCAGCTCACTTAGTGTCTGATATAAGACTGTTTCTAAAGTCTGTTGACACTCATGGAAATATACCCATTCATTTAAGTACACTTTGGATTAGGTCCACTGTAAATATTGAAGTCCATCAGCTGCAGTGCAGAAAATTTAACAAAGGCCTCAGGCTAAAATTAACTGTTTGTCCATTTTGCAACCCTTATACTAATATTTGGAAACTTTATTGTAGCAAGTAGGTTCAATGGAAACCAGTTAAAGCAGGAAATGAGAAAATTAAGACTATAGTACTATGTTGCAGCAAAGTACTGTGAAAGCTCTTGAGCTCTGCTTTTCTGTTTGGGATGCTGTTTCAGCTGAAATTGTGATTTGATATAATTTACAGATTATCCTATTTAATTTTCCTATAAAAGTGTCAGCTAATGCTTCTCTGTGGAAAAGCAAAAGTTCAGGTCTGGTCCTGATAGACCCTAAGCAGAGCTTCATCCAGCCTGGTATCCTCACTCACTAGCTAAGCAGTAACCTCACTGTTGTCATTGACACCAATTTGGGATCGCCTAAGAGCAATAATCACTGATGGTCATAGTCCACAAGTGACACTTAAGAGTCACTTATTTTAACTTTGCTTATGTTTTCCTTATGTTTTGACATTGGTTTTTTTTCTGGCAAGAATCTAACTACATTTAAGTTTGAAAATTGTTTTTGCTGGGTGAGGTGAAATATCTTTCTAATGAAGAGTTTCTATTCAAATTATCAGGAAGCAGACTGGGGTGTTCAGGAGGGCTCCCATGTATGTTCACATACCTAGCCAACTTGGTCTAATTTAGAAAGAAATACACCAGCTCTACTGCTAGGAATGTTATATCCCTGCTTGTAATGAGTCAAAAAAAGAAAACCTTGCCTTATAGTTTGCCCCTGTGAGCTTCACAGGTGTGAGAAAAAAGCTTTTTAAAGTGCTGTCATATGAAGGTAAAGATAAGTGGGGGGGAAACAGTGCTTGATGTGCTGCTGAGTTTGAGGGCACTGGAAAGAGCTGCCACACAGTGAGACAGAATCAGATAAGCAATATAAGTTGTGAGTACAATGGAGGGTGTCTTACCCATGTCTTACCCAGCTACATCTTAAATATTTAGATTGAGATGTTATAATGAGTCAGCTGTATCTTTCAAAGAGAAATTCACTTTGTGAAACTGAAGGCAAAGAGATAGAATAATTGTTCTGCTCTTCAGGTCCTTTGTGGCAGATATAACCCACCATGGAGCTGTAACTCAGATCACATGGCTGTCACAGGCAGTATTAATTGCTCAAGTAGTTAGAGCACAACAGTGTCTTAAATTCTGTCATGCTCTTCATGTTTATTTGTAACTCCAGTATCAATATTTATGGCCACCCCAGAACATTCCTATGTCATGGATTTCTCTGAGCGTTAATCATTTCACACTGAAGAAGAGACTGACAGAATGATAACCTTTATCATTTGCTGGTAGCATCTTCCATGTTGCACCGTTAGGATTAGCAGTTCCAGTATTAGGAGTGGCTGCTGACATTCAGAGATGCAGCAAACTCATTATTTAAAAAGTTCTTGAAGTCATAGGACCCAGTGTAGCAAAAAGCCCAGTATTGACATTAAAACTGTGTGAGTCTAGAGTCTTTATGAATTTAAATAGCAGCTTTTTTGCACAGCCTTTTACTGGTTTAGAGCAACTTTTAAGAATTGGCGTTACCCTGAAGTTTTCAGGAAGGTGGGACACTGAATATTCCCAAAGCCATTTCTGAAAATGAAACACCTAATTATTTCTGTCAACTTCTTGAACAAGATTAGTTGCCTTATATGTGAAAAGTTCAGGAAGTGTTCAGGTATTTGTTTCCTGCAGGCTGACAAGTGTGTGTAGAACCTATTGTAGCTTAAACACAGGTATGCTCAGTAAGCCATAATGGCCTGATAATGCATCTGAGGCTTGGCAAACATCTTGCTATCAGCAAGTGTGTGATCTTTATGTATGTATGTTTGTCCTCTTTTTCTCTCAAGGGTGTATTAGAAGAAAGGATGAGAATATTCATCTCCCTTTCTCTCTTTGTCTATTATATAATATTTTGATGGGAGTCAGTGCTGCACCAGAATCTCATTGCTAGAAAAGCATGATTTGTCAAACATAGTTGTGAGAAAAAAAAGTATTCTTTTACATACAGTAAAAAGTGGTAGCTGCAGAGATTAGCAGTACTGGCCAGATGTGTATGGAGGACAGCACTGAAAAACTGAACTTGTAAGACTAAATAATCTGGAAGAGAAACTAATTTTTAGTGTACTATAGACTATTTGTAGTATAAAATGCTTCTGTAGCCTATTTGAATTGCTACGGGATAAGTAATAAATTAGGGCTTTAAAATCCCCTTAGGGTGCAAATAGGTAAAATAGCAGTTAAATGTCTCTATATGTGAACTATAATTGCTGGCATGTACTGTAATTGTTCAGTTTTGCCCTTAATACAGATTTTAAAATTTTCTTCCCTATTATATTCCTTTTCACCTCTGCTCCTCTTTTCTTCTTTTCTTCTTTTCTTCTTTGCTTTATATCTCTGGCACTGATTGGATACTTCTTTTTTTTTCTGGGCTGATTTTCTTGTCTCAATGATTTGAATTGGCCCAGGAAGAAATCCAGTCAACTCCCCAGCTAGTGCACAGTGAGCAACAGAAGCGTGCAGGTTGGAGCAACCAGGGTGTAAATAAGAGTAAGGAGAAGTTTGTTCCTTTTCCAGCTGGCTCAGGCAAAAGAACAGCTTAAAAACCTAAATTTTGCCTCTGTATGAACTTGCCATATGGGTTTTTTATGAAGTTAATTGCAAGGTGCAGATCAGATCTAATAAAATGTACAGACACTGAGAGTTGTGAAATACAGCTGATTAACTATTATAGCAGTTGTGAAAACTTCAACAGCAAAGAAAATATGTAGGCAAGAAAAAATGTGCTGAGCAAGGGATAGAGCGGGAGTGTAAATGGCAAGAAGCCCTCTGAAAGGGAATAGAGGGAGTCATCTTCCTAATTTTGCCTTTAATGGAAGCCCAATTCAGCAATCAAAGTTTTGAAGGAGCCAAGAGGAGAAAGAGGATTATGGAGACACTTTAGTTACAGAAGGCTTCCCATGGTGAGCCAGCCTCTCAACTTGTTGTGGCACCAAAGTGTCAGCTTGTTAAATATAATCTGAAATGCACTATTTTCCCATTGAGCTGTAGACATGCTTCAAAATGCACTTTGGTGATCTCATGAGCTTGTTAAAAGGTAATGACCATATATGAAAGTGAACAAGATGCTGCATGCCAAAATAATTTGCATGGTTCAAAGAGTTTTGGGTATTTTACAAGTTCTAAAGGTCATTTTTAGTGTTCAGTAACCTGAGGTGTTAAAATAAAGAGTAATTTTTCCCAAAGGATATTAACTGTCCCTTTCTGATGATGGCAGTGCACATTTTTTAATAAATGACCATATGGAGTTACTCAGTGTTCTGGAGTTTTGGAAGGATATCAGATAAGCATCATTTTGCATTTAAATGAAGCTTACTGAGTTGGCATGTTTGAGACTGCTTCTTTGAAGTGATAAACTGTGAGGTTTCAGACAAGGTTGGGAGCACTTTCAAAGTAATAAACTGGGATTATCTCTGCTTCTTAATTATGCAAATTACCATTGCACCTGATTTCTAACTTTCTTTCTTTTTACAGACTAAAATTCTTGGTGTTTTCTTTATTTCATCACAAGAGTTCCTGTCCAATGCTTATGTTTTGGCTGTACTCTTATTTTTTGCCCTTCTATTGCAAAGGACATTTCTGCAAGCATCATACTATGTCGCTATTGAAACAGGAATCAACTTGAGAGGGGCAATACAGGTACCAAATAAATTACTAATTAACATTTTCACACCCTCATCAACATGTAGTTGTAAATATAAATTATATAGTTGTTAAATTCTGAAATGCTTCTCTCCTGAAATGTACTGAATGTACCATTGCTGTTAGAAATTGTGTTAACCCTAAGTTCTGTTTCCTTTGCGTCTTATTTTGATGGTTTTATATAAATGTTTATTTTCAATATCCAATGCTGTATTTCTTCTTACCTTCAAGCAAAAATTTGCTGACAGTAAAACTGAGTGTAACTTTTGAAGTAGTTTAGATGTGAACTGCACCTCTCCCATCTCAAAATCACATCTCATGTGATTTTGGTAGCATCACATCCCATGCAAAAAAAAAAAAATCTTTAAAATGTATTGCAAATATATTTTGGACAGAAGGATAGGTTGTATTCCCAATGCATGAGTAGTGTTTTATTCAAAATCTGCCAGGCACAGTGGAGTCTGTAAGCACTGAACATAAGTCAGATTGCAAAAATGGGGTCTGTATAGCTACAACTGCAGCTCAAACTTTGATGTAGCATACAAAGCTCTGTGCCTGGAAATGAGAGAATTTGGTGTAAGATTACAGTGTGGGATTGCCAAAGGCACTGACTGAAACCTACCCTATGACAGCATGAAATCCAGGCTTAGTGTAACTTATAAGTTACACTATTTATCCCCTGAGTTGCATGGATCCTGTGGGGAGTTTCTGTGATTGATGGATGCTTTCAATACCAGCCTAATTGTTTAATTCTGTTTTGATCTTACACTTGGAAGCACTTGTCAGCAGACAGACTTCTGGTTTCCATCCATTGGTTTTACCTGACTAGAGTGAAGTAGAAAAATTCCAGAGGAATAAAAATTTGACCCAAAAGTACAGAAAAAAAAAATTCATGACTTGTATCAAGTGGAAGAGCTGCATATGAGTGAAAAATACAAGGACCAAAGCAAATGCAATAGGGGAATAGTTGGAAAAGAGTGCTAAATAAATTTTGTTTCAGAAAAGCTTTGTATTCACTGTTCTGGATAATAGAGGTCCAGATAATGCCAGTTGGACTATTCAAATTCGAACATTTTTAGTCAGCACTCTAAGCAGCAGATCAGTGTTAATGGCGGTCTCCCTGCCAGTATACTTATGTGGGTATTCTCAGCTCAGTCAGAGAGAAAGAGAAAGGTTTTCTAACCAGGCAAGAGCCTGGGAAACAGTTGGGAAAGAATGTAAATAATTCTCTAATCTATCTTGTTATTCACATTGTTTATAGATATGTTCTGCTACTGTGCGTCATTCACTGCACACCAATGGTGTGACATGTTTTTACTCTAAGACCAATGAAATTAGTCTTCTCGATGTTCTCTATATATAGAGTGGTACATTTGAAATAAAGAGAGAGCTCATTTTCTTTGCCTTCTGATCTGGAGTTCTCTGTTCCCGTCCTGCTCAACAGCATCATTCTTATACTTTTTTTCCTATGTTTTTTTCTTTAAATATTTTCTCTCCTCCTATCCTATGTAAATCTGCCACTGTTCAGTGTGTCCTATTTGATTTTTACCAAACTAGCTGGTAAAAGTATGCTTTCATTATTTTCTAGTATGTTGTTTTTATACCTGGTGCCTGATTCTGCACTGAGGCAGGTGCTTAATTCAGTACAGAATTGTACCTGAGACATTCACTGTCTGTGAATTAAACTGTGTAATGGAACTGAGTTCTCTAAGCAAAATGCAGCAATGTTCTCAGCCAGGAACATTGTGCTGAGGTTGAATGGGACCTGAGTCAATTGCCTGAAAAAATTAACAAGGATTATAATACATTAAGGATTATATATTGAATCTAATAATATCTTGGTGTTAGTTACAGGAAGGGCACTCTGGAGATGCTGGAGGTATAAATCATAGTTGCTAATGTGGTTCTTGGACATTTTTGGACAGTAAAGGTTTCATTCTCTTATTGATGTACAAGGATGAAAAAAGGTACTTAGACAACCACAATGCAGGTAACAGTGCTGCGCTTTGTGTCAGTGAGGAATAGTAGCTTTAAATTAAGAAATAATGTGAAAGGCCAAACTTTATTCTTGTCACTCAAGTTATTGGAAATATTGTTTGCCCTCAACATGCTGGGCCTGGGTTTTAGATGGAGCCTGAAGTCTCATTTTATTTCTGTATGCTAGTACCTTTTGATCTCTCTTCCAGACAAAAATATACAATAAAATTATGCAGCTTTCAACTTCTAACATGTCTATGGGGGAGATGACAGCAGGCCAGATCTGTAACCTGGTTGCCATAGACACAAATCAGCTGATGTGGTTCTTCTTCCTCTGCCCTAACCTTTGGGCTATGCCAGTACAGGTAAGGTGATTAAATGTGCTTTTGTTCTTCATGCACATCAGTCTGTAGGGGTTCATTGCATGTGAGCTTTATGAAAGTAGGAATATTAAAGAAGTTAAAGAATAACTTGAAATAAAATTTCAAGCTATTAACATCTAGAAATATTGTCTGTAATAGATTACACATCTGTGACTGGACTTTAGGTATTTATGATTGTATTAGGATCTTGGCTGCTGCCAAAAATGCTCTGCATTTTTATCAATTTATAGGGTGCATCAGGTTGCTGTGCATTCATTTATTACATCAGGGAAGTTAACTGGAAGATATTGCAATCATTTGTTTTGTGAATCCCAGCAGAAGCAAGAAAAGTAGCATAAATATGATTACATAGAGATGATCCTCTGGACATCCCTTAAAACTGCTGCTGCTTTTTGGATGACAAACTCCACAGTTTGTCATTGTTTTGGAGGCTATTCTTTTTTGTTATAACATAGTTGTTATAAAAAATGGTTTTGCTGCTTTATCCTCTGGTGTCTTTGGCCTCCTGTAACTAAACAACAGTCTGATCCCTTCAGTCTCCTTTCCAACTTGGATCACCTTATACTTCTATTTAAGAATTTCCTGAAAAAGCTGTCAGTAAAGCATGAAGTTTCATCTGATACTCAGTACCCTGCAAGTCTTCCTGCAGGGTACTGAGCTACTTCCAGCTTCCAGCTACTTGGTGCACTTTTGTTGGGTGTGCTTCAGTGCTAGCACAAACAGAAGAGGCAGTAGAGTTTAAATTCTCTTATTGGTGAATTTGGTATTTTCTAGGCGTATAATTTTGTTTCAAAAACATGATGAAAACTTCATTGTGTTCATGTCACAAAGGCACAGAGAGAAAAATAGAGCACCACACAGAGGCTGATTTTGCTGGTGTGTAAGTCAGAAACCTGCAAGTAATCTCTCCAGCAGCTTTGCATTTTGGGTTGCTTGCCCTTACCCAAAAATTAAATAGTTTTCATGAGACTGTATATAGACACCAACTGTATATAGACTGTATATAGACTATATACAGACACCAACTGGCAGATCATGTTTCCAGGCAGTTTATAATGTGTTTTTAGGGATGTTGCTTAGGAGTTTGTGTCCATCAGCATCTTATACTAGTGATTTTCTCCTTTAAGATGGTAAGCATATAAGAAAATGACATTGAAAAGCTGGGAATGGGAAGAAAAGCCAGCCATTCAGTTAACTAAACTGTATGAATGTCTTTCAAAGAGAGAGGTGTTAGACTACTGGCCATCAGGACTTTTTCTGACAATAAAGATATTTACTAAAATTTAGTGGATTTTGTAATTGTTCCTGTTGAATAGAGGAGATTTTTGTCAAGCTGCTACAGATCATGTGATAAACCAAATTAACTTCCTAACCTGAGGAAAAAAAAAATGCCTGATTTAGCTATTTGCCCTGAATTTTTTCCCCTCACTGAGGAAGATACTTGGGGAGGGGGCAATGTAGGTAATTTTTTATTGTCAGTTATAGTGAGTCTTTGAATTTCATCTTGTATCCTCTTGTGTAGTCTGAGTCTTGGAGTATTCATTCTCTGAAAAAGCAGTAAGTGTCCTCTTGAAATACTCTGAATCTTCACACTCTGGCTACATGTTTGAAACCTGCTGTGTTACCACAGATAGTATCTCTGGTAGTGGGGGTAGATTGCTTCTGAGACTGCAGTAGGATGTGGAGGAAGAAATAAACTGCCTGAATCTCTGATAAAACTCTTGCTGGCTCCATGAGACTTTTGCAAAGCCTCAAATCAGGATAGTGAGCATATTAAGGTGTAAACAATCAGCAGTTTACTGATGACTTCTTTTAACTGTGCTTTCTACACGTGTGAGATGTAGAAAACCATGCCTGTTAAGATACTGAGATTTAAGGTGATTGTGGCCATGTTTAGGTCACAGTGTGGTTGCATACACGCAATATAAATGCATTTTTCTCTTCCAGTGCAGTTACTCCTGCCCAAGAGGTATGGACTAGTTTTTCTGATCTACTGTGGAGGAACTTATATGGCAGTTTAAAACATTTTGCTTTCTAGAATTACGGGAGGGTGATGCATATAGCAGTTATCATCTGGAATTTTTCAGAAAGCAACTTGACTTATTTTTTGGCATGGTTTCCCTGAAATTATGGGTGGGGCTAGAAAAATTTGAACCAGATTATTTTAAAGTGGGGAGTAAAAAAATGATCAAGGAATATATCCTAATATTGATGTCTAAATTACAAAAGAGATTATAATGAAAATTAATTGACGGGAAATATCATATTAGATAAGGTTACATATTGGCAGTTTGTTGGTAATAATTTAGATGTCAGGATATTTTCATTCCTTTTATGGGAAGCACAGTAAGAAGTCAGTGATTGTAGACTGCTAAAATGATATTGCTGAAAAACTATGGAGAGACAAGAAGAGTCCACCCCCTTAAAGATAATGTCTATGTTATCAATTATTATAGACAAACTATGTACAAGCTATCAATTTCATGTACACTTATTTTCTAAGACCTGTCTGGCAGCACAGCGTAGAGAGTGCTTTAGTGCAACTGAGAATTAATCCAATTCCATTGCATATTCTGTAACAACATTTTGCTCTATTGGGCCAGAAGTCACAGACTTGTAAAGCCTTCCTAACAGTCTGCAGAAAATAAAATTATATTTGCATTAGAATTCCCAGTGTGGTGCGCCTTTCCAGATGAGAATGATCAGTGCTGGAGTGTGCTCCTGTTTTGTGGGTTGTGCACTCCTTGCCAAAATCAGTGAGTCACGTTGGCCACAAAGACTTCTTCAGAAGGTTTTTCCATAGTATTCACTCAGTACCTTGTTTTATGAGGCAGTGAAAACAATTACTGGCTGCTTGAAAGGTGGCTAATACTACATTGCACAAACTCCAAACAAAATTATTATTTAAAACAGGTTTTTTTTTTAATTGTTTTGTAGCTCTTAGTCTAGCAATCAACATTTCAGCATCTGCTGTAGATTTTATAATAGCCATTCATGACAAGTTAGGTTCTCTATACAGTCCAGATAATTTGAGCCCCATCCTTGCTCTGGCTGGAGTCAATGGGAGCTTTATCATTGCCTTAAGTTAGTGTTTGAATGTTATTGAAATCCATGAGAAGAGGCCCAAGGATTCCAGTCAGTTGAAAGATGCCCTCAGTAGGTTTGGCTCAAAACCCTGGGAACAAAATGAGGTCTTATAAAGGCCTTCTCCCCATGCCTCCATTTGATAAACACCCTTGTTTGATTTCATTGTGATTATTAAAAAATCCTGTATTCTCGTAACTCTGGCTCCTTGGTAGGGACAGCTTATGCTTGTAATGAAAGGACATTTGTCTCTTTCAAAACTGCCCACAAAGCAATTTCTGGCTGAAAATATTTGCCATCCTCAATAAATAATCAAGACAAAATAACCAAAGCTATTGGCGAGCTTTTTGCTCATGATATTTATCTCTGGCAGAGAAGAGCTTTGGGATTTTGATGAAAGAGAAGCAGTGTTTCATTACACAGACTTTTTTTTAAATATGATTTTTGCCTTCTTAGGAATATTGATGAGAGCCCTCCCATCTGCCAGATACTGTCCCCCAGAGCTTAGATGTTATCTGTCTACTCTTTATTCTTGACTCTGTACTTTGTGATGTCACATAGAATTATGTTCAATAAGATTTCAGCTCTTTTCAGATACAATTCTTCTTTTTTTTTCATACATGCTGAAGGTGAAACAAACTTTAAGAGATTTAGAGATTTTAGAGGAGCTAAGATTTTTAGTTAGAGATAAGCCTTACTAGAGTTAATTAAAATAAATGAGTAGGGCTTGATGAAGTTAAGAGTTAGTAGTTAACTAATAATTGATTGCTTATCAACACAATGTTTAGTTCGCTGGGTTTATAATGAAGAATCTAGAAACTGACAAATAGCTTTTAGGAGCATAAGAAAATTGTGGGCCTCCTCTGTTCTGAAACCAACTGAAGACAAGGAATGGGAGTTCTACCAAGGTCCATTTGTCATGTTTGCATTGAAAAGGTAGAAAGGTCAGAATGAGGAAGACCTCATTTACTTCCTCATTTTGGGACCCCTCCCCATGAAAGGGACCACCGACCCATTTCAAGGAACAAACTACACATGCTTAATAGCTTTTGAAATTATTAGCATACAAAGCGAGGAATGGGATGTACCAAAATGATGAATATGTATTTGTATTTTGGGTATTCAATTCTTGTGTGGATAAAAGTACTCTGTAATCATTTGAAAGGTTTTGTGTGTATTTGGGAGCTATCCCACACGCTGCCCGGTGTCGCAATAAACATACACTTTCTAACTTTAAACTGTTAGAGAGTTTTTGTCTGTCACAGTTGGATATTGGTACTAGATCAATATCCATATTTCTTTAATAAATCACAGGTATTTCAAAAGTTTGTCTGTATTATCACATTATAAAGAAGATGAAAATGGGATAATTTTTAACCTATTGGAAACACGGGATTTTTATTGCAAAGACTGACCCTCTCAGTAGCTAGGATGAGGGTTGGAAAAGCAGCTGTGAGCTAGTAACTCTCTCAGGATCCAGCTGGGATAGCTTTTCTTGCCTATGGGAGAAGCTGATGCTCTCTTTTTAGAACCAGGTGGTCCCATAATGTCCTTGACAATCAACCAGTAGGTTGGGAAAGCAAGAAAACAGGGAGTCAGTGTTCTGCAGTGGCTTCTCACTGTTTAATGCCTTCCTGTATTTTGAGTGCCCACAGCATCTGCCCATGATGAAGCAGTTGGGAGTGGAAAATCTTGATCTGTAAAGACCAAGACCATTTTGTGTTATGGAAGAGAGCTCTGACAGGGGTATCTGGCAGAGGCTTTGTGTGTTCTGTTTGGTTTCAAACACTCATTAATTTCCTGACTTCAGGTGGAAGCAGATTGCTCACTTACTCATCACTGAAAGACTTTTTTTAATTTGCAATTTAACCTTGCCTCTTATTAGATTTGTGGTTCATATACAGTGGGGTTTTGCTTTCATGTCACTGCGTATTTTCTTATTCAATACTGTGACTCATTTTGAGAGTCAGGTCTTAGTTTAATTCAGCTGTAGAGAGGCATCAGAGGGTTCCTAAGAAGAAGAAAAGTCTTTTTTCTCTCTGTGCTTTAAATTGATGGAAATGTGGAAACTACAAATTACCTTTTTTCCTGTAAACAGCTGATTCCTATAAATGTGTGGAAATATGCATATAACCATTGAGCTTTGAAATGATGGAAGACTGTTTCTGTGAAGGTTATGAGAGTGTACAAACATGTCAAAAGTAGTAGATTACACATTAAGGAAATTTCCAATTATTGGGGTTTTTTTAATTAAGGGAAATGATGTATGAAATTAGCTTTTTATCCCTGTGTCTTGTGATAATTAACTTTGGTAGCTTGTATATATTGTTTGTGCTTATTGAACTGCTTACAGTAAGCCCTCTCCATCCAGACTGTGGCTTTCTTCTAGACTCTTACTTATGCAAGGTTTTTTTGGGGTTTTTTTTGGGGTTTTTTTGGGGGTTTTTTTGGGGTTTGTTTGTTTGTTTGTTTGGTTTTTTTTTGGTTTTTTTTTTGGTTTTTTTTTTTTTTTTTTTATTTTGGTTTTTTTTTTTAACACTGTTTCTGTAACCTTTTTCAAAAGTAATAGTCTGTCTGGCACTGTAGATCCTTTAAACAGGTCCTTGCCAGTTTATGTCAGAGATTATCTGAGGTGAATGTTCTCAGTGGCATACTATGTTATTTGAAAGTGTATTTAAATTAAATTTTATTTAATGGTGTTTTTCTAAAATTTATTTACTTTTAAATAAAGTTCTTTTAAATAGTTTTGAGAGTTAAATTACAGAAGATACACAAACCTGTAAAACTTTCTTTTACTGTGCATAATAGGGAGCAATACAGAAACAGAAATACAGAGAATGCCCAGGCTGGGGAGAGGAGCACTGGGTGGGTGTCTGGGTCCCTGAGAGAAGCCCTGACTGATCACATTGGCTATGCCAGCAGTGCTGAACTTGTGACATTTGGGGTGGTTCTAACTGCAGCTGCTGTTGGTTGAACATTGTCCCTTACCCTGAAATTGGTCTTTGTGGTGCATACCTCAAGTGAAGCCAAAATCTTTCCCTCACCTTCTTTTATCCCAACAGATAATTGTAGGAGTTCTTCTGCTCTACTACCTTCTTGGAATCAGTGCCTTAATTGGAGCAGCAGTAATCATAGTCCTTGCACCTGTTCAGTATTTCGTAGCCACAAAACTCTCACAGGCCCAGCGAAGTACATTGGTGAGTGTCTTCAAAATAACTTGTGATCTAAATATCATTTCTGGTAGTTATGCATTGGTCTGTGCTTGGAATTACAAACCTAAGCATAGATGTCGATCCAGAATTGCTTGTCAAATGTTTCATAGTGTTCAAGAATGTCACATTCAAGAATGTGAGATTGTAAGTGTCAGCAGTAAATACATATTTTTTTTGGTTTATATTTTTCAGCAAGTATGGTTCCCTAAGAGCAAAAATAACTTTAAAACCTTCTAACTTACTAATACAGATGATCACTAGTCATTGACTGAAATAGCTCTTGGCAGTGCACAGAGCTGTGAGTTGTGCAGGGCAAGCTGTCCAAAGGGAAAGAAAGTAGGAATCCAAACTCAGACCCCAGATGTGGAAATCTGTCAAACAGATTTATTTAAACAAACTCCATGCAGTCCTAACTCCCATGGTGTGTGCCTCAACTGGGGAGCTTAGAGCTAAGTCACAAGCTATTCCTTGATCCCTCATTTGGCTTGTCTATAATTTGAATCACCTGCATCACTGCTGACAATGTTACCTTGCTTCATTGGCATTCCCATGCCCAGCTGCTCTGAACCTTATTCCCCCTTCCAGTAACTGTTGCACTGCCAAGGAAGCTGCAGGAACTTGTAATGGAGCCAGAGCTAGCTGAAATCTCTTCCACCACAGATCATGGGTAGTGAGGAGAGTTATTTGTGCATCTTTCTGTGTGTAGAAGAATTCCTTCCCATCAACAGTATGCACCCTTCCAGAAATGTGAACAGCATTCATTCTTGCAGCATCCAATCATACAGTCAGTGTCACCTAGAAATTCCTGCAGATGGGAGCAGTGCTGTTTGTGATGGAAATGTCTGCACAGTGCAAGGGGGCTGCTGATAATTTTTGTGTCATCCTTATGCTTAGGGAAGCAGTGTTTTTATTGTACTCTTCAGGTAAATGTGTGTGTAAATGTTGCAGGAGTACTCCAACGAGAGACTGAAGAAGACAAATGAGATGCTGCGGGGCATTAAGCTCCTGAAACTCTATGCTTGGGAGCACATATTTCACAGCAGTGTGGAGGAAACCAGACAGAAAGAAATGACTAGCCTCAAGTCTTTTGCCCTTTACACCTCCATATCCAGTAAGTCTGTTCCTTCACCTTAATCTACTGCTCAGCTAAGTGCTACTGAATTATTAGTTACTAATGAGTTTACCATTTCTCTGTCAAGATTATTTCAGTTGCTCTGGGCTCTGATCTGTACTTCTTACTTTCCATCTAGTCAGACTCTGCATTTAATTTGGTAGAACTTTGCTTGTATGGGAAATATGCCTAAAAGAAAAAATGAGTGCTTCAAAGAATTGACTTTTTCTGGACAAAAGCTTTCAAGGGACAAATGTTTCACAGACTATATTTAGTCAGCAATATTCTCTTCTAGAACACTGCATTCAAGAGGAAGCTGATATTGAAATTTATTTTTTGAGGTTTTTTTTCTGCATTTTGCACAATTCAGAGCATACAAATAATATGTAACAAGCATTGTCTTTGCACTGAAACCCCAACAGGCAATATTTACATGATCTTACTGAAAACTTGGATTTCTTGTTAAAATAAGTGATTCTTAAAGCCATTTCTATATCCTGGAAAGAAAAGCATGAACATTCAGGCAATTTTGTCATTCTGATCAGATTCTTTCATCTCCTGTTATTTTTTAAGCTACTTTAAGACTTTATTGTGTTTTTAAAAAGACCTACAGCAAATTGAACTCTGTGTTTGAGGAGATTATATGCAGTATCTATATAATTCCTATGGTAATATTTTAGAAATAATTAGTAAAGTCGCACTGAAGAATATATAATCTGTGAGATATTAATGAAATGGAAAATTTTAGCAAGATGTTTTTCAGCACTGCTAGGTACCTGTACAAATATCTCTTGGGATAATAAGGAGGCCTAGTTCTTATGATCACGTAAGAAAGATCATGATCCCACTGAATTTAACTGACATTAAATTGAGGTATTCCTTGTCTTCTGAGACCAGAATTTCTCTCTGGCAATCCTAAGCACTGTGGGCTTGGAGAAGAGTTTCTACTTTGACATAAAACAGAATTTAGCTGCAGGCTGTGAGAGCAGAAACTCTGTCTAACACCCAGATCAACATAGATGGGTTCCCTTTGTCTGCAGTGCTTCATGTGGCATTAAAATCTATTTATAGTCAGGGCCAAGGGTTCAGCCATAGGGCTGTGAAGGCTTATTGAATTTTAAATCCTCACAGAGTCATTTGCAACAGCTAGGAAAAGCTGTATTCATCCCAGGGGTACTGATTGTTCTGTGAAGCAATGATATAAGAATCTGTATTATTAGAAAAACTTTTTATTTACTGATGCTTCTTGAAACATTCCAAGTTTGCAATTGCATTCTTATTTTGTGTTATGTGTGATATTTAGGAAGACACAGGAGATAACTTCTCAGCTTGGGGTAAAGCAGTGTAGCTTTATTTGATGGTGCTTATAATTTTGGCTTATAAAGGTTCTTATTGTTTCAGCCTAGGAGTTCCTTACACCTTCAGACTTTAGCAGAAATTACACCTGTCTTTGCAAACTTGCACTTTTGCGACTAAAAAGGGAATATAAATACAGGAGAATTTGCTCTTTTAACTTAAGTATAATTAGAATTATACTTAATGTTTTGGGCATAATCAGCCCAAAACACGTTGGCTAATATTGTAGTGAACACATGATTTAATTTCTTTAGGAAAAAAAAATTAAAAGGCATTAGAGGACCACAATTTTCTGTATTTGTGATCTAGAGGAAGGCAGACAGGTGCTAGAACACTAAGAAAGCAAAAAAGATATTTTTATATATAGTTCTTTTAACAGGGTGTTGAATAGACTCTGGAATTCTTTTCTATGTATGCATGACTATTAACAGAAATTAAGAATGTGGTTGGAGCTATTTTATTCATAAGGAATAGATTTGCATTGGATTACAGAAAATATACCTACAAGTTCCAGGGCAGTGTTGGCTAGACTACAAGTAAATTCTATTTCAAGACCACATGGAAATTGGATCTGGTGTGCCTCACACCTGTGCCAGGATCCTGGCTATATGTATATGGAATTGTTCATGTGTACTAAAAGAGCTACTATAGAAATTACCTCTTTCTGTATTTTAATGAAAGGCCCCCGCCAGAATCAAAGTTGGGTGACATCTTTACAGGATTTAATATACATTAAAATTCAGGAAAGACAGAGAAACAAAGGAGTGGTTTCCTATTTCTATGATTTTTTTGCCTAATCTTCAGAAGCAAAATAACTCCAGGCTTTCTCACAGGAAAATAACAGTGGTTACTGTTACTAAAATATCCAGACCAACTGAACATTTTTCTCAGCTCTTAGTCTACCTTTTTCCAGTAACAAAGTCCTTTTGACTAAAACGAATTAAATGTAATGTCTTAGCTGCAAAATAGAGTTATTTTAGAAAACATTTGATTCTGGACTCTCTCATAGTTGGGGAAAAAAAATTAAAAAAAAAAAAGAAAGCAACCCCCAAATTCCAATGGCTCATGTTTGTTTGGTTGAAAGAAGTTTGAAGTCCTTGTATGTACTGGTGATCTAGTATAACAGCAAAATTCAGCTCAACTTCTTGGGAGCCACCAATAGTTTAGATGACTTAACTGCAGCAAGCTTTGCCAACCCTACAGGATATTTATTCCATCCAGCTTCCTATTTGACAGTTATGATTTTGTACTGTGGACAGGAGTAGAGCAGGATCCATCTCTGAGAAGTTGATCAGCTTTGCTAGATTCTCTCACCAGATTCGTCCCTAAAAGCAAACTTGTGTACTGCAGCAGTCTCAAAAGTACATTGCAAAGGCAAGGATTTAATGGCATTCAGAAGGACAGAGCTGCAGGCAGCAAGCTTCCCTTCTTTACAATTTCTGTGCTTGTAACTACCTTGGGTTGATACAGACTGTGAGAACTGATCAGGAAGTTGAACCATTAAAGAGACATGAGAAGCTGCTTTGTGTTCCATCACAGAAAGAATATTTTTCTCAAAAAATACTTTGGGTTTTTTTTTTCCAGGGGTGAGGCGTAAACTATGCATTTCTAGAGTTTAATACATGTTAGTCTTTCAAAGCTGAAGCTTTTATTTTGTAATTACACACTCTTAACATACTTATATTTTTAAATTCTCCTCTCTGACAAGGAATTAGAGCTATGTGCAATAACTCAGCTATTTTATATAAGCATGAGGATTAGAGGATTCATTAAAGCTCATCTAAACATTGGTAAGAGAAATATCTGACACTGTATAGAGTCCTTCAGGGGTTTATGCCGAGAAAAGGGTGACCAAACAGTCAACCAGAGGAGTCAATGACACTTCACTTCAGATTAAGTAACTGGGGAGAGCTTTTACTGTTTCAACATGGCTATATCTAAGAGAAGAAAAGGACAGGCACATTTTAAACACAAAAGAAGTGTCTAGCCTTTTTCTGTTACACCTGTACTGATGCCTGAGTTCTGTTTTAGCTCTAGAGTCTATATTCTTTCTCTGTGTAGTTTACCTACATGAAATAAAGTTGAGTGAAGGTCAAAATGAAAAGGTGATGATTAAATAATATGCTCAGGTTGTGATAGAGGGGACAGAAATGCAAGGTAAGAACATAGAAAACACCATTGTAAAGCAGTGCTAGTAGCATTTTAGCATTTAGCATGTCTGAATGGAAATTGTTTCTAAATGTTCCTATGTGTTTTCCTTCACAGTCTTTATGAATGCAGCAATACCAATTGCAGCTGTGCTTATAGTAAGTATGAACTTCCTAAACAGTGTTAATTATGAGTGCATTTTCAAGTATAAGTGATGTGGAATTGAGGAAGGAGGAGAACAGGATGCAAACCTGCTACACATTTGCAGTTCCTCTGGGAGAGAATGGAAAATGCCCACTTGCCTTCTGGCACAAGAAGCAGCCCAGAGTGTGCAGCACTCCCCCAAACTGTTAAGAGAGTATGAATTCAGATTCTGTAAATGAAATCCTTGTGAAATATGAAGTCTGTTTCCTTCTTTATGGCAAAGCACTGACGGTGATGTTTGTCTCTTTGTAGACATTTGTTGTCCATGCTCATCTGACAAGAAAGGCTGACTTCTCCCCGTCAGTGGCATTTGCCTCCCTCTCCCTGTTTCATATCCTTGTGTCTCCATTGTTCCTGCTCTCAAGTGTGGTTAGATCCACTGTCAAAGCATTAGTAAGGTGAGAACTGTAAAATTAATATCTACCACCTACCCAGTTTCTGAGAATGTGTCTGTTGCTCATTTTACAACTTCAAGTTTAGAAATAGCATGGTGATTATTTATCTGTTCATGTAAGCTGTTTCCCAACTTTTTTTCCCCTCAATCAAGCATGTAGAAGGGTGAAAGGTAATCACAGAAGGACATGTGTTTCAGATGTATCTCTTGGTTTTGCCTGTTGGAGCAGAGTTAGACAGAAACAAGCAACCAAAAAACCTTAAACATCACTTCTAAGAGTCACAGTAAGTTAATGACTAAATGTTTAATCCAGCCTTGATGAATTTTTACTTTCTGATGAACATGTTAGTTTGAGTGTTCAAAAGCTAACCAAATAACAACCAGTAGAATTGCTGTTTCACTGGGAATTTTAGTATCAACAGATTAGTGTAAAAACCTCCTAATGCTTTTTCTTATGCAGTGTGATAGGGGAAGTAGAGTTTGGGCTTCCTGCTTTATTAGGACAACTTTGACCTCCAATGAAGCTGTCTGATGAGCTTATTTAAGCTATGGGACAGATACTGGCCACCAACCCTTGCGTAATTGCCTTTGTGTTGCTTTGGAGATGGAAGGGAGACTGCAGTACAAGGCTGAGATTGCCTTCAGTGTTTGAAAATTCCCTGACAGTGCAAAGTCACAGCTGTGTCCTCTCTCCTAAGGAGTGCGAAATCTGAGAGCATCAGCAGCTGGCAGGAAATGTTTTGCAGCCACTGTGGTAGTCCCTAGAGCCGCGGCAAATTGTCATGCAAAGATTACAGCCAGCAAAGTGCCTGGGAGCCCACACTGACACTGCCTATTACCAGCAGGCATTTATTTTTGGCTTGTCTAAGGATTTCTTTGCAAATGAATTGTGCCTGTTAATGCTACAGGAACAATTTGAGAGTGATTAGTATCAACCAAGTATTAATTGTTGCTAGCTGGGAGTTCTTCATGGGTTATTCTGGAGACATCTTTTTGTTGGCAGGCTGTTGCCCTGCCGTTTGTGGTGCAGACAAGAATCAAACTCTGTAACAAAGCTGACATCATCCTTGCCTTCCTGGCTGGCTGTATCACCCAGGTAGTGTTCCAGAGCGTGTTGCTCCATAGTGCTGGTGATGCTGCTCTCTCTAGAATACCTCACCCTTCAGAGGAATATTTTGGAAGCATGTGCCAGATATTTTCAAGCCATACAAAGATGTGCTTGCTGAAGCAGTTTAGTAAATGTTAAAAAGCAGACAGTTGAGTTTGCACCAATTGAGCACAGCTATTGTTTTCTTGCTGCAACTGTGTCCTACTGTTACACCTTCCTGCTTACAAGTAGCTGGTCAGGTAAAGGTGACCGAACTTGGCAAATTTGTATTCCAGCTTTTTTAGGCTATGATAGTATGACTGGTTTTAACATGTGTATAAAGACAGCTTCTCCTGGAGTGACAGAATGGGACTAAGTGGTGCAGAAGATGATCCAGCAGTGAAACCAGCATGTAAAGGATAGTAAGAGGGTGTTACTGGCTTTGCTTCCCAGGCACTCCACAAACCCTGCTCTGTTAGTATTGGCTACAGTCTTTGATGACTGATGCTATCAAGGACAATAATATTGATCAATAACCTTGTCAGTATCTTTGTTACACGTTGCCCAATTGCAAAGCATCCCCATGGATGGGCATTGACACACTCAGAACCACTGTGTGACTGAGAGATTTATAGCTTCTGTTTCATGTAGGACCCCTGAAAATATTCCAAGTTATGGGCTTGGGTGTCTGCTTCTGAGAGGAGCAACTGTTTAAAGTCTTTAGGAAGGCGACAAATCTGATACCTCTTTGTACAGTGGTGCCTTGGAGTTTTTTTAGTATGTGGAGTGTTTCTGTCACTGAAAATTAAAACTGAGGAGTCAATGGATGCATTTCTTCAATATGAGTCTTCAGGGACAAAGGGTGCAGTGTACCATTTTCAATCAGCAAAGGTTAAGCAGTAAGAGGGGTATTATGTCTCTTACAGGGTTTAATATCAAACCATCCTTCCAGTCAGCTGT
Source organism: Vidua macroura (assembly GCF_024509145.1). Classification (NCBI taxonomy): domain Eukaryota; kingdom Metazoa; phylum Chordata; class Aves; order Passeriformes; family Viduidae; genus Vidua; species Vidua macroura. The sequence continues at coordinate 49,985,863 of NC_071576.1, forward strand.
GCAAATAACTGTATTTTAATCAATATGTCCTTTCTGTGGTTTAAAAATAAGTTCCCCTCTGGAGATATTGGAATACTTGAATTGTGCTGTCAGCAAGAGCTCTGCAGAGAACGTCCTTTTTCTATTCTTTAAGAGTGTAGAACAGTCTGACATCCTAAAGTAAGAGCCTCTAACACAAGATTTTCCCACAGCTGTACTGTGTTTCTTCAGTAATTGTCTCAGGAGCAATAATTCCAGAACTGCGGAGTATTGGGAAAGGTTTGCAGAGAGTACAGACACCTGGATACACAACTAGAGAATGAAGTAAAATTGTTGGGCAGCTTAATAGAGACATACTCTTGTTTGGATATGCATGGTCTGAGAATGTTTGCTGTCTTCTCTTCCTACCCCTCTAGACCCTGGAGCAGATACATGGGAGACTTCTCTGTCTGCTCCTTCTTCACAGCAATTCCTCAAATATCAGTGTAATTTTCATGCAGATAATATAGGTGCAGCTGCATATCAAATCTGTATAGGCAGCATCTAAACCATCATTTGGTCCATTTAGAGACATTTGAAATGTTCTTTTAAGTGTCTGGTTTGCTGAACCAAAAGAGTAAGATTCCTAGCCCTGTTTTCCAGAGCTTTGTGCAAATAAATATTAATATCTCTAGCAATGGAGCTTCTAATCACTTCCTTTGAGATAAAAGACCTTCCCATTAAGAGATCAAAAATTGATCCTGAATTAATTATTATTCCTCTTATCGCATCCCAAATATTTTCCCCCTTTTTGTTGTTTAGATTGTAGTACCTGCTCTAGCTAAATTCCCTCCACTGAATCCATTAAGAGATCCACTGATCTCAGTCCCCAGCTGCCATTAGCAATCAGGCAGGTTGACAGAAAACCTCTAGAACCAGTTCTCTCCTAGGGAGGTCCCAGGGTGACTTTGATCTCTGCTTGCAGGACAAGTGTTAGCTGTGCAGGGAGTCTGCCTCAGGCAATGCTGTATTGTCTGGATCCAACAATGTTTTGACATCAGTGGGGGATCTCACTAGGTTCTTAGAAGAAACTAAGTCTCCTTCTAAAGAAGAAATCCCTGGTAGTGAAATGCAAAATAAATCTTGGCAGGTGAATTCTTATTTTATAAGACTGAAATCCTAACAAATCACCACATACCACAATGCTTTAGTTTTTCCTTTTTCTCCCCAGTTAGCCTAAGGCTAAATGTTGAAATCAATTTTTTCAGCTCTTGTCCATAAATTTATTTTTAGGCCTCCTGGCACTTTATAATTTTGAAGACTTATTTCCAGCTAATTGAGCTTCTTTGATGTTGAGTTCATGATTCAATCCAATTCTTTCACAAATTTCATTTGCTGTTCCTGTGAGTAGATTAGACATACATTTTATAAAGTCAGGTACAGAGATAAAATTGATGCCCTGATCTGTTAAATGTCTTAATAAAGGCAAATTATCTCTTAGCTAATTAAATCTTAAAACAGCTAGTGAAAATTTTATGCCTTCTTCTTTGTTGCTGGTTGTCAGGATTCCTTTTATGTCTCATCTGTTGAATACTATTCTGTTAAGGTATATTCCTTTATCTAGTTACCATATGCACATCATATTCCACCAACGCTGGTTGAATTTGGTTCATGGTATACAGCTTTTATAAGACTGTTCAATAGGACTGACTGGGCCAAACTTGATCGGCATAAATGACCATGATTCTACTTGGCTTCAAAACAAGCCACTGTTGTAGCCCTTCTGTGTCCCACCAAATGCCTGAAAAAACCTTTGTGTGAGATCTCTCTGGTGGTGTCAGAAGAGAACACGACTTGAGGAACATCTGCACAAACTGTTAAAATATCACTGTTAATAGGCAACAGGACAGATTTTGAAAGCTTCCTTGAGTAACTTCTCATTGCATGTTTTCATACACCTGTAACAAAATAAGAACAAATAAACTGTGCAGCAGACAGCAGCTGAAGTACAAGAAGGGATACTCTGTAGTAAACATTGCAGTGAACAAAAGTTTTACTTCCAAGGTTGAGGTGTCATTGTGGGGTTTTTTCCCCTTTCAGTGTGCAGAAATTGAGTGAATTCTTGTCAAGTGAAGAAATTGGAGAAGAGCATGATAAATCTTCGGAGCTAAGAAGTGCAGATAATCACAGCAAGTACCAAGCAGTGGTGAGTAAAGCTGTCTCATTGCCAGTGAAGTGGCTGCAGTCGTTTGTACCCAGAATAAATTTTTCATTTTTCCATTTCCTATTGATTATTTCTTGCAATTGCAAAACCTCTCTTCTAATAACCTGAACTGTATCATTCATACTATGGTTGCTAGGGGTTGGGACATTTTGCTGATGCTGCCACCAATTAGTGCTTATTTCTGTCTCTCTGATTTTGCACAGCCACTCAAGGTTGTGAATCGCAAGAGGCCTGCCAGGGAGGACTGGAACAATTACAGCTCTCACATGAGAAGACCCATTAACATCACAGAAGCTGATGATTTTTGTGTAAAGGTGATATGAAGGTCACTCTAATAACACTTATATTAGCTCACTAATAGTCACTTTTGTACTCTGATGGCAGTTTCAAGTTCAAGACCCAGCATTTGGTGTGAACTGTCAGACACTTGTGCACTTGTCAGAGATTAACCTCCACCTTTCTTGTATCTGTCTTCCTTTTTAAGAATTAACTACTAATCTCTAGCTTATAATTAATTGCAGTTATTCCTCTAGATTTCACCCAGCCATTTGCTATTTCAAATGTTTAAGTCATTAGCCCTGTTCTCAGGTCCAAAATTTTTAACTCAGAACAGCCAAGGTTGAAAGGAACCTCAAAAGATCATCTGACCCAACCTTTTATGTATGCCAGACTCTTTCTTCCAGTTCCAGAGTCTATGTAGAATAATAGGATGAAGAAAATAAAAAATAATTTGTTCTAGACATTCCCAAAATAATGTCATCATGGATATTGCCTTCCTATTTTGGAATTCCTAGTAGCCTTTCCCCAGATGAAATTAAAAACTACTCCCAAAGACCTAACTTGTCTAAAGAAAAAAATTATAATTACCCATACCACTTTGAAGACTGATGCTCTTGATTTGTTGTGGAAATGGCCAGAAGCAATAAAAATCTTGATGGTTGTTATAGTGATGAAGCTGTTTATTTAGGGAGTCTGCTAATACATTTGCATTTCCAGCAAAAGAGGATGAATAATTCAGTTTCATGGGACTAAGTAGGACAACTGGCAATGCTTTCAGGGATTTTTTTATACATGCTGAATTGGTGCAGGATCCTTCTTGAACAAACTTCCAGGAAAATAAGAGGAATATTTGAAAGAGGGTTTTGGGGGCAATGTTGGGTCAAAAGACTGCCTGGAGTGACAACAGTGTCACAAAGGAGAGGCCAGTGCAATAACCTGTGTAAGGTTTGAATGGAAAGCCAGGCCCAGGGATAATTTTTGGCTCCATCTGCCGACACCACTGTCACCAATGGCCTCTGGGTCAGGGAATTTGTGCAGGCACTGCCTGTCTGCAGCTCATTGCCCAGGAAGGGACGTTAGTTTAGAGAGGATCCTCTGGCTGCCTTTGGTAATCCAGAGGGAGGAACACCACGCTTGCTTTTGCTCAAGATGGGAGTATCAACTTTTCTCAAGGATGTGATAAAAGTGTCCCTTTCCACTCTTCTTAGATGAAAAATTGTTGTACCTTGCATAGCTGAAAGGCTTTGTGGCTCTGAAGAAGTGAGAGAAGAGGGTCCTGTATAAATGTAGGCATTTTAAAATTGTCTCCCATTCCTTGTTTCTCGTAGTATCCATGGAAATCTCCATTTAAAGTCTGAACAGGCTTTTTTTCCTGGTTTTAGTCTTTTTCAATGAAAGTATTTTTGTGTCTAGTAAAACCTAGATTATCTGAAAATCATGTCAGAAATACAAAGGAAAATGCTGTAATGGGCAGCAATATCCAATTTCATGGAAGGTTCTGCAGGTCTGCTTGGAATTTGGTGGTGTAATTGCTGTGTAACTGCACTGTGTCTCGAGTGACATTCAGGGCTCTGCAGGGTGCAAACTGGGCATGGATGTAATTTGATTGTGTTGTAATCATTTCACTTACTATATGTACCACCTTACAGACAACAGAACAAGAGACACTATAAATGGCAACCTTTTTCCCTCCCGTGAATTCTCAATAATTTTCTAATAGTCTAAGAGTGCTTGTTTGAGTTCAGAGGTTTCTCCCAACAAAGTACAGTCCTTTACAAAGTCAGTCACTTGAAGATCCATTTCCTGCATTGGGCAAAGGCTAACTCTATTCCTGCTCAGTGTAATGAAAAAAATGTCTCTGATGTTGGGGGAAAAAGGTGAGCTCTAAATATGTATTTCTATTTATCTTTTCTCTCCATATTGTTATAGATCACAAATGGATTTTTCACTTGGACACCTGAAGGTCCTCCAGCATTGTCCAATATTGATATCCGAATCCCTCAAGGTACAAAATTACATCAGATACACAGAAGAAGATATTTTTCTATCCTTATTTGGTAAATCATAATCTTATGTATACCTTCTACCCTCACAGGCCAGCTAACAATGATTGTAGGACAGGTGGGCTGTGGTAAGTCATCTCTCTTGCTGGCCATACTTGGTGAGATGCAGAAGATCTCTGGGAACATATCCTGGACCAGGTAGGGGCATTTACTTTAAAATTCTAATTTAATTTAAAAATTCAGCTTGACTAGAGTGGTAATGCAGAAAAAGGCCAAAATCTCTCTTCGGATCTTGTGGAGTTGAGGATTTTCTAGATACATAGTCAAGATAAAAACTTTACCCTAAGAACAGAAAGAATCCCCAGCCAGGATGAAACAATCTGCCTATTCCATTCATAGGAATGGACAACCCTTATTGGGCATTCTGCACTCCAGCAACATAACCTGAGTGAAACTGTATCTAATTTGGAATTAGAATCAATGAGCCTGACGTGTTGTGCAGCTACAGAATGGTGTTTGCACTTTCAGGCCTGAGCTGGTGTCTTTGCAGGGAGCTCTGAAGAGGTACTGGCTCTCTAGGAGCAGCGCCTGGCTCAGATGTGTGCTCCATCCCAGCACCAGGCTAATGCCTGAGAATTTGAAGAGTGTCTTTCAAGTGGCAGTGACCTCAGAGTTGTCCCCAGTGCATCCTGCCTGATCCGACAGGAGTGAGTCAGCCATGTCCTTTCCTCCTTTCCTGGGAATACAGCACCTGGACTCTGATAGCCACTTAGAGATTCCACTCATGTCTAACTTTGGTATTGGCCTTGAAAGGAGGGGAAAAAAATTGTTCTGAATTCTGTTGGGGCTTGTTCTCTTGACTGTCAGGTGAGGTGACAGATGGTGAAATGTATTGCAGCTCCTGTATATGGTTTCCATTAAATTCCTGCCATCTCTAATACACAGTTTGATCAATGTGTGTGAACATTTTTGGCCTGACTTCCTACCTATACAGTCCGCACTTTGCCCTTTGGGCTATGATTATTTATAGGTAAAGCTCAACAAATTGCAGAAGTACCTAGAGAAACAATTAATTTTATTTCTAATTGATTGGGAATGAAGGAAAACGAGGCTACCTATAAATCAAATCTACACACTCTGATGGACAGAGGGTCATTGTTATGTAATGGATTCTGCAGCAATCTTGTGAAAGAGTTCTCTAAATTCCTTGAGTGTTTGTCAGGAGATATGATTTATATCCAGCCTTCATGTCACACTACTCAGAATTGCACGTGCTTTTATAGCAATAGTGTGAGGAAGGAAGGTTGTCTATTTTATAGGTGGGGGAAATGAAACATAAGGAGATGACCCTTTCAGCTATTGAGGGTATCATGAACACAAGCCAAAGTTCCAGAATGTGGTGATCTGTCCATGAGAATATACTTCTATAAGCAGAAAATCAGACTGTGGTGAAGAACCATATAGAATCCCTGCAGCCTTATTAGGTGAACTAATTCCATTTCAGCAAGGCTGTAATAACATGATTAAGAAGTGTAATTTGAATGTCTGATGCTAAACTAAAGCAGATGACATGTTTCTGATCAGAAACTGTGCTGTGTTTTTAAATAGCACTTGTTTAGAAGTATGTTCTTCAGAAGAGTGGAAAGGTCAGAACTGGTTTTCATGTCTTCTATATGTGCCAAAGTATCACAAGATGCAATTCAGTTGTTATCACATTTGCTGTGCTATCTGTTAGATATGTAGAAAGGGACTCGTGGCTGAAACAATCTGAGCACTGTAAGTGCTGGCTGCACTGGGACAGATTAGGTGTTGTCTCATCTTTCAGAGCTGCTGCCATGTGCACTGGTCTATTCAGGGTGATGGATGCAGCCAGTGTGGGCTGCATACCTGTGTTGTAAAGCTATCAGATGAAAGCTCCATTAATTTGATAAGAAAATACTAATGCCTGACCAGGAACATGCAGCCTTATCCAAGGTTAAAGGAGAGTAGTCTTAACAAGTAATCACCAGGGCTCATAGCCTTAGCTCAGGCAATTAAAAGTGTCACCAGAATCACTTAATTTCCTTGTTACAGCTCTTTCTTTAGGAAAGAAAGTCATTCATGTTACAGAATAGACCTGAATTAGTTCATCCAAATTTCCTTCCCCTTCCCTTCCTCCAAGGTCATAGCTATGAAGATGAAGGATGTATCCTGCTGACATGTCACTCAGTGCTCAGGAAATCTGGATGCTATTCCTGGCCCTTCCCTTGATCTAATGGATAACAAGTTATTTCCGTACTCTTTGCCTCCATGCTTTAGGAATAAAACAGGATTAACTGTGTGTCATTTTTGCTTGTTTCTTACAAAAATTCTTTCAAAACCTCAAAAAGTAATTTAGTTTATTCCTGGGCTAGGAGGGAGATAATCAGAGGTGAACCATGGCTCATTTGTGATATTTTTGTTGTTTTGCAGCGTGTGTTCAGAAGATTCAGCTCAAATTAATTCCTCTTGTCCAAAGCAGCCTGAGAGCATCTCAGTATAAATATTTTATAATATGGTTAGGAATTTAATAAAAATAGAGAAATTATTTACCTTTTGTGCAGGTGGTAAATGGTAATGATTTGACCTGTTATTGAGTAAATAATTATGGTATATGCCATGCTAATTTCTTCTGGGCAGTATCTCACTTTTAATAGTCCCAATTCAAGTCTTGTTGGAGTAAAGAATACCAGAAAACTGACCTAATGTTGCTCAAACAAATGTGTTGCTCAAACATAATTATGTAATTTGTTTTAAACAGGACATACATTCTTACATGTGAATCTTGAGTTCTTATAATGTGAAGGAAGATAGAGATTTAAGGTTGTTAACAGTAGGTTTTCATCTTAGTGTGGAGTTGACTGGTTTCATCTAATTAAAAAAATTAAAGTTCTTTTTATGCCTACAAAGTAATTTTTTTAAAAATACATGTTTACAGGAGTTTTTAGAAATACCCAAGTACTTAATTTTATTTAAGTGAGAAATCAAAATCTGAAGGCTTGAAAATCTCAGTAGGCTTATTTTGGCATCATTAGACATCTAAAATACCTTGACAAATTAGATCTAGACCTCATTATCAAACATATGTTACTTTGGCATTTCAGCCCTGGTAGGAGATCAAGGCATCCTTAATTGCTAAGAATATGCAGGAAAAGGGGGAAAGAAGGGATAGAACAAGTGTGGAAAAGTTGGTTGAGAAATTTGAGCTAAAACTCCAAATGGAGAATAAGTGTTTTCCTGCTACAGAGCAGAAACAGAGATCAAGGAATTGATATACAATTGGTTCAGGGTCTTTGTGTTGTGCAGGGAAGGGCTGGAAAAGGTATTTTCTATTTCAGCCTATCACTAGTTCTTGTAAAGAATGTGTTTCTAGTTAATGATATGCAACAGGCTCATGAGTTTTTGAAGACTGGACCACTGAGTTCACATGGTCACTAAAGACCAGCAGAGTGTGAGTTTACTGTGGAAAAGCTTTGTTCAGTACACAGACCTTTAGAGTAAAGATACTAGTGGCTGGCTGGTGCTCTCAAATTGTACAGTAATTTGATTTAGATTTGGTCATTGCTTATTATGCATAAATTTTATGGAAGTGTCTCAAACCAACTTTTTAATCTGCAGGTATAGTTATCTCTCCTGGATATCTATATTTGTGCTGGCACAAAGTTAATGAGACTGTCCTCTTTAAAGCATCAAAGACTTTGTTCCTCCTTGATTTTTGATTTGACACACAGATTTTTCACTCTTTTGAATGGAACTGAATTTAGCCTCAGTAATATGTATGCCCAGTCATCCTGTCAAAACAACTCTTAACATCTTTGTGCACGTTCAAAAATAGCAAAACCAAAACCTGTCTGTTCTTTGGACCTGCCTACATTTACACAAGCACTTCACCCCAAGGATAGGGCTGATGCAGGACGCAGTATGTGGCAACTGAAGGTGGGATTCACAGTAACTGTAAAGATGCAGTTACTGCCATGGAAAAAAAAACCCAGTATCACAAATTATCATTTTGTTTTCCCAGAAAATGAACTTTTTATAATGGAACTGCATTCTTGTCACAGCAGGACTTCTCAGTTCTGCTAGCACCTCCAGGACAGGGTGGAGGTGATTTTATTTGAGTCAAATTAATGTTTATAAGGTAAAAAAGGGTCACCAAATGTTTTTGCCTGATGAAATCAAGTCTGTTTGTGTAGAAGGAACAGATGCTGCACTGCAGCCCTGTGATAAGTAATGTTTGCAGCCTGTGCACTAAGTGGAATTTAATAGTTTTTCTTTCTGGGGCAGATTGCTTGTGCTCACTTAAGTAAACAGTCTTTGCTTTCTATTTGTGATGCAGCTGCACTTCTGACAGTGAGATGGGGGAATATTTCAGGTATGGTATTGTATGCAATTATTGCTTTTCCTGCTAAATTGATTGCAGTAGAAAAAAACAAAGGTTTCTAAAATCTGTGCTTAAGATATAGAGTCAGAATTCTTAAAATCAGTGAAATTTTAACTGCGTTATCTCAGGATACAATTTTTGAAAGCACTTATGCAAGTTATGAAAATAAGAGTTGGATTTCTGTTATGAAAGCATTGCCATTTGGAGATTTTGAAAATTGTATCCTGATATGTCTTTGAAAATCTTTCTCTAAAGATCTGAACCACACTTTGAAAAATGGTATTAAGTATTTAAAGGTCTCATTTATTAAAGCAAATTCTCCCCATTACCCTTCTCTTCATTTTTTCACATCCTGTCATAAGTTTGTTTTCTCACCTACCATTCTTCAGGCACTCACAGAGAAGTGTAGAGAGTAAGAGATTAGTCCATCTGTTGGCACAGAAATTATTTTTCCCTGATTAACATAGCTCCCAGATTTTGGGAATATCTACCAAATCAACTAAGAGCAAAGCTTTCTGACTTTGGGGCACAGACCTCCAGAATGGTAAACTTTGTAAAAGTCCAGTTCCTGCTGGACCCAGTGAAAACTTTGTTGTTGAAATCAGCAGTGTCATATGGCCTCCCTTACCTGGACTTAGGCTAAATTTTGTGGTTTTTACTGACCAGAATATGTTCTTGGTTCTGTGATTCCTCAACTATTCCCCTGCCTTTTCTTTAGATTTGCCAGCTTCTTCTCTCCCATTTACTTTATTTCTCAGACTAGTTGCCTGGTTGTCAGACTGAGTCCTGCAAAACTGGTGCTCCCATCTGTGTGTAGTGTAAGAGGAACATTCATTTACCTCATGCCTAAGCCTCGTGGTAAAGGATACTTGAAATCTTACAGTCCTTTCTGTGTGCAGAGACTGAAGTTTCTGGGCCAAGTTGAAGGGAAACCATTTGAACCCATTAAGATAGAAGAGAAGTATGATCAGAATCAGTCTCATGTTTGAAACTGGTATGGAACTGGAAGGGGACGAGTGAGATAACATGCACAACAGTATGGCAAGAGTATTAAAAAGTAGGAAAGAATATTAGACTGGATGAAACAATTACCTACATTATCATGTGTTCTGAGAATCCTAGTTGGTTAAGTGCTGTAAGAATACCTCTTGTGGTTTTGTTGCACTAACATCCTGTAGAACATTTTTGGTGTTCTTAGAAGAGTATTTTGGGTCAAAGTCTTTTGAGGTCTTGAGCATACTCATAGGTGTTGAAGGCTTTCTACAAGGTTGTTTAGCACTTCTCCAAACTGAATCTTTAACTATACCCTTTTTAGGTCAATATCATGTAGCACAGAATTTTAGCATAAAAAGATCTTTATCTCTGTTATGCAGTCATTTTGCTGTATTTTTAATTATAGCATATTGATATTACTTTGTGGTGTTATTTGCACTGTCTGAAATAATTAAAAAAAAAAAAAAAAACTTGTGTTTGTTTTCTACAGCCCAGAGAAAGAGTCTCCTGTTGACATGGAAGTCAGGTACAACATTTTAAAAACTAATGGGAAGCTCCAGAGGTCTCTTCCAACCTCAGCCATTCTGTGATTTGGTTAACATTGTTCAGCAGTCTCTGCACTTAATGAGTTTAATATTCCCCCTCAGAAGACAAAAGGGATGTCTCTGTATGCAGCAACTGCAAGATCTAAAACAAAAACAAACAGGTGAACCTTGATACTTAATAATGGCAGAAAATTTCTTCCTGAATGCTCAGGACTGGCAATACCAGAATGCTCCAATACTTTCCATCAGGCTGAAGATGCAAGAAGCATATTTTTTGCATGTGCAGTTACAGTACAGAGCAGTACACATTTCTCTCATATCTGAAGAACATTTGAATTTGTGTTGACTGATAGTAGAGTTAATGAATTTTGCAAAATAATCAAGACAAAACTGTAGTCAGGAATCCCAAAACACACTGGAAAGGCTTTGCAATATATTATTTCTTCCATCATCATAATCCTAACTCCATTTCATTTTAAGTGCATCTATTTTCTTTTAAAAATTGCCAGCATCTGATTTTGTAGGTTTATTAAGGCACTGAGATACATATATGAGTGTCCCTTAACTAGTTGTGTTTGATCTTGAAGATCTACTGCACCTCCTGTACTTAACAAAATGAAATGTGAAAGTAGACATAGATTAATGAGTTTAAGCAAACAATCTTCACAACAGAATGACTGAAAGAGTAAGGTTGAAGGGACCACAGAGGTTCATCTGGTCCAATATCCCTGCTCAAGCAGGGCCATCCCAGAGCACATGGCAGAAGGATTGTGTCCAGATGGTTCTTGAGTATCTCCACTGAGGGAGACTCCACACCCTCTCTGGACAATCTGTTCAAGGGCTCAGTCACCCACACTGTAAAGAAGTGAATATTGTTCCTTTTAACAGTGTTGTTTCTGAAGAATTAATCTGATTCATAATTAGTAAACAGGCTTGATTCTATATTAGACAAAGCTCATAATTTCCAGGGAGCTCGGGGAAGTTTTTCCCTATTTATTGCAAGGCTGAATTTTTCTGTCTGCACCTCTGTGATAATTAAGAGGCTATGGTTAGTCTGTTGTGTTATCAGAGGGGAAAAAAAACACACTGCATTGCTGAAAACACATGGTTATTTATGCAGTCTGGGGACAGGAAGCAATCACATCCACCCACAGAATAATCCCTCGAAAGTATTTGTCTCCTAAATTGTTGGTTTGCATTCAGTCCTAAAACTGTGAAACCTTATGGATGTTCAAGGCAGACTTTCAGAGCAAGTCTTGCATACTCCACTGCAGAATATTTTGTTCTCTGGATTTTCAGCCATGTGTTTCTCACAGTTTCATTAACAGTTGATTGTCTCTATGGTAAGCAGCACTGTGGACATGAAGTAGATTTCATATATGTGAAAAAGAAGCTTGCAAGCTTTTGCAGGCTTTTTGTTTATGTCAAAATATGATCAGTCCTGATAAGCCATCCTAGTGTCAGTTTGCAATTAGGATTAATTTAGAGGAACTTAGTGAATCCTCAGTTCATGATCAGCTTTGGCAAGCTCATTGCCTGTTGCCAAGTTCCTTGCAGTAATGAATCCTCCCTGATGTCCTAAAGGCAGAATGTAATCCAAATGTGAGTGATATTCCCAGACTTTGTGCTGGTTCTCAGCATAGAGTGCATCACACTGACAGGGCCCATATCTTCACTCAACCAAAGAACACTTTCTGCAAAAGTTGTAAAATATTTTTCCTCACAACTTAGCTGATATTTTTTAAAAAGTAAATTATCAGTAACTTTTTGATCGCATTGAGAATTAAGAGCCGCAAAGTCACAGTTTCAAGCAATGAAAAGGAGGGGAAGGGAATACATCTTCATCTTGAAATGCTCAGAGCAATTTTTTCTCAATTATTGGGATGAAAATTTCGTACAAATTGAAAAAAGTGCTGCTTTCTTGAGGCAGACCTGAATGCTCTTTGAATTAGATTTTGGGGCTGCAGGCTGGGCTGCCTAGGGCTTATTTTATGTCTTTTTTTTTTTCTTTTGTTTAGCTATTTCTGTTTTATTTTCCAGTAAATAAAATGCATAAAGCTTAATGAAATTCTAGTGAACCATCATAAATTTCAACTTGGAAGCATGTTAGCAGAATAGTGGAATTGTGTGTTCTTTCAGGTCATCAGCAAAAATTGGATCCTATCTTGGTTTCTAAACAAGCTTGGTAAAAGCCTGAAAAAAATGAGCAGGGCAAGTGACCTTAACTTATAAAGAGAAATACAATGTAATTTGTCAAGTCAGGGTTTGAATTGCTTTCACATCCAACTAGAAATGGGCTGCCATAATGGCTGTCTAGCAGACAAAGGCCACATTTGGGTGAGATGTCCTATCTTTTTATTGGTTTAGCTGATAGAGCTAGGAAGAAAACAGATATGCTTTTAGGCATATAATCCTTCTTTTGGCCCTTTTCTGTACGAAGGTTGATATGCCAATGAGTTTTCCAAAAGTATCAGTTGCTATGATAAAAGATGTTGCCTTTCTCCCAGCTCTGCCTTACTGGGATCCTTAATGCATTACAGACAACAAAAGCACAAATTCTCTAGCAGGCAGACACTTTCCTTTTATAATAATAATAAGATTATGGTGATGATTTCTGTGAAATAATATGTGCATGTTGAGTAAGATCCTGCTGACTGTACCTGGCAAATTGTCCCTTCTGATGATACATTATGAGGGCCATTTCACTGGGGGAAATTTAGCAAATATTTTTTTGTCTCTTTGTCTTTTGTCTCTTTTCTGTGTTCTCTTTTCTTGCCTTTATAGGCATAGAAATGACTTACTCATTTACTTTCTAATTCTAGTTCTCTTCTAAGAATGAGGGAAATAATGGCAGAGTGAACTGCCTTTGTGCATGTGTGGAGTTGTTTGGATATTTTTCAAACACTTTCTAGAATGTCCCTCCTGAAATGTGCTGCCTAACTAGTGATCTGCTACTCATTTAAATTTTTTTATTAATCTATCCAAACAGAGCTGGGATTCAGTCTTTGATAATTTTGCTCCTGCCATCCACTCTGCTCCAGCTTTATTGAGCTGGACTCTCCAAATCCCACCTCATAGTAGGAGAAGAGGGAACAAAGTGAAATTCAGTTGGGTAAACAATTCCAGTATCCTGTTGGAAATTTATCATCTTATGTATTTTCTTGATGGAAAAGCTATTGATTGTCCTAAGGAAAGAAAGGAAAGCATTTTTAAAGACCAATTACTAGTTTCTTCATTTACAAGAAAATGGCTTCCAAAAGCAGCAATTGCACTGGTAAGCTGGGAAGTCTTGTGTTTGTTTTTTTCCCAGGAAAAGAGGTGCAGTAGCTTATGCATCCCAGAAGCCTTGGCTGCTCAATGCCACAGTGGAAGAGAATATCACGTTTGAAAGCTCTTTTAACAAACAGAGGTAACAGGTTCCAGCACTGTTGTGTTTTACTCCCATGTTTTTTTCCATAAATATTGGAGTTGTGTGGGTCACACATGGAGCCCCATTTCTCTGTAGGAACAAACCTACTGCACCTGCCTGAATGTGACAATCTCCCCATTTGACCACATTTTTCCTGAGTGACACAAGGGACAGGATTTGTCTCACTTGAACTCAGGTGTACAAATGTTTCCATTTCCAAGGACCATGTTTGTTTAGCATGCAGTGTTCTCTCACCTGATTGACTAGTTTGCCTCTCCTGGAAGGACATCACCTGTTTCGGAATGGGAATATTGTTTGTAAAGAATTAGTGGGCTGCCTTTTTATTCAGTATAAATGCCCACCAGACATTGTAAAATATATAGAAATCAGTTGCTGGTATTCCATTCCCCCACCCTTAAAAGAAGTGGTTGATTATGTATTTGCATCCTACACTCATTTTTTTTTCTGTCATCCTTGGATATTGAAACAAAAAACACAGGCCCTGTCACCCTTGGATATTGAAACAAAAACAACTGCTAAAAATAGCAATATACCTTGGAAGAAGTTATGTTTGTTTTTCCTAGGTTTAACTATTTAACATTTTTGTTTGTGAAGCTGACATATGATCCTTTTTCTGAGCTGAAATATTACTTACTTGCCTGTGATTGAAAGAGATCCCATTAGAACAATTAGTGGCTAACAAATACGTTTTCCACTGTGTGATTTTTTCCAGCTGGTTAATTTTTGTTCCCCTGCAGGTAGGAAATGTGCTTCTCCAGCAGTATCTGTGTGGATTTTGTTGCCTTTTTTGTTTCCACAGGTACAAAGCAGTAATTGATGCTTGTTCCCTCCAGCCTGATATTGACATTCTGCCTCACGGAGACCAAACCCAGATTGGAGAGAGGGTCAGTAAACAGCTACAGGTTTCTATTTTTGGTTTAAATATGTAGAGGGGGGTTTATTATTTTGTTGATTCTTAAAATCTTACAGGTTATTTGGCAACAAAGGTAATCTTTTAGTTAAGTGTATGTTTGGGTCATTAGTCTGAAAGTTCATTGCTCAGTGAACATGGAAACACTGTCATTTATGTGAGATGCAATGATTTAAATATGCTGCTATCAGAATGTTTGACTATTCTGCAGCTGCTATTGCAGATATCCTGATTTAACAGGATATTTTTTTGTTTCTTTAGAAGTAGCAGAAAAATAAATAATAATACTTAGATTTCTTTTTAGAGCCCTTTCATTTATAGAAGGGCATGTGTTTAATCAATGGCTTTATCACATCAGGGAAGATTAGGGAGTGATGAGAAAGGAAACAGAAGCCAGAGATTTGTAAACAATTTACTCTAGCATATAATGGCACAAACAAAAGAACCCCAAAAATGCCCCCTAAAACACCACGAGGATACATTACAGGCCCACACATTGGAAAAATTTCTCATGTTTCTCTGCCCAGAAAAGTCTTCTATGGATAATCCAATCAAAATAAGGAATATGAATATTCAGCTGATGTTTTCTTTAACTGTCTGTTTCTCTCCTGCTTATCTCCAGGGTATTAATCTGTCTGGAGGGCAGCGCCAGCGGATCAGTGTGGCACGAGCTCTTTACCAGCAGACGAATGTTGTGTTTCTGGTGAGTAGAAACCTTCTGTTTATGCTCCATGCAGAAAAAGGAGCTGCTTTTTATTTAGAGTATTTCATGGGTCACATGCTGAACATTGTGTTTCGCTGAGCCGAGCCAAGTGTGCACTGTGTGTTTTAAATCTCTTGTCAGCTTGCCTGCAGGTAGGAAGCATTTTGTAAATGCTGCAGACACACAGGTAGGTATTGCAATTGAAATGCTGATGCTTGTCCTCTCAGTCTGTTGAAAATTCAATTTGACCGTTGCTTCTATCTTTGGGTCTTAGAAATGAAATAGTTTCAACTGTATTCATGAAATTCCTAAACTGTCTCAGGCCTAAAATTAATGTTGCCTCATGTCTGGGGTGTTTCCTTTCTGCAGCAAACTAAGCTGCTTTTGCACCTTGAACTGCCTGTTGTATATCCTGTCCCAGCTTCAGCTATGGAAAGAGAGTGACAGCAGGTTCTAACACCTTCACAGGTGGGAAAACAGATGCATCCTACACACTCATTTGTAGTGAGCTGACTGGGTTTTCAGTTTAGGACTTCCTTCTTGAGCTCAGTTTTCTAGAAGGTTTGAATCCAGCTGTTATGACAGTGAGACATAAATCACGTAGGATTAGAAAAGCTGTGCACATTAGATGTCATCCCTAAAAGAAAGGGAGGTTGTTTAGACCTTTCCCTGTAATTAGGCTGATCAGTTTGTGCTTGCTTCATGTGTAGGGCTTTTCCTGGCAATGATCAGAGTGCAGGAGAGTAGGGAGCAGTTGGGTCAGGTTCTGCAAATCAGCAGATCCACTAGTGGTCTGAACTTGGTTTTGCCTTTTTTGTCCTTCTATGAAGGACACTCAATAACCTCCTAATAGCAGCAGGCTCCCTTATGGTTTGACAGTGAAAAAACACCTACAATTACACTTTATTTCCAGTATTAATATTTAGAAAATAACCAGGAAACCTATATGTTAGTATTGGCAAACACTCAGTTCTTTTAAGGCTGGTTTTGTAAAGAAATACCTGTGAAACTTCACTCTCACTCTCACAAATATCATATGGCTGATGTTTAGATCTGTGCCAGGTCAGAAGAGTGCAGCAGCAGAGCTGACAACATCCTTGGTCAGCAAGCACATTGCAAACACAAATTCTGGATCATGAAGTTACTGTGTTTCAAAAGCACTTCCTAGGTGCTTTATATTGTGCTACTCTGGTTTATTAGAATCTAAATGGTCATATTTATCTTGCTGCTAATTTCAGATATTTTTGATTTCTAATGAAGCCTGGGTTTAGTGTAATATTATAGTATGAAATAGTAACACTAAGTAAATCCTACAGCCAGTATTGCTATTGCAAGCAGAAATACCAAATCAAATCACAAGGTTTGTGATTCCATATAAATAGGATTAGGTAAACAAGTTTCCCAAAAGATGGTACAGATTAATTTATGCCTAAATGAATTGCATATAATTGATTGATTCAATAAGATAATGTAGCTCTCAAATCAAACATCTGAGCTGAGTCAGCAAAATGATCAATATTGCTTCCTCTGTGATTTTTTTTTTTTTTTTTTGTGATTCTTTGTTAATAGAGTATTGATTTATGGGAAAAAAAAACCAAACCAACAACTGAAGGCAGTGATGTTCAAGGGAAACAGAAATACGCTCATTGTTCCTCTGCCTGGAGCAGTAATGCAATATCTGCCACAGACCCACACTGGGACATTTTCTGGAGCCTGACAGAAGCCATGCTCTCCAGCTGTGTGGGCCATGAGCCCATCTGGAGAGAGGAGTAGGTCCCAGAAAACCCCACAGAATTGTAGAATTGACACAGCTGGCTTTACTCAGTGCTCTCTGCAAAACACAGTTCAGGGTTTGGTGTTCTGTAAATTAAGGAAACTGTTCCTCACAATTTTGGTCTGATGGCTCTTTTGTGTGTCTGTGTTGATCTACCTGGCTTTACTGGTATTCAAACCTGTCAGTTTCCTTGGATCCTGCAAGTTCTGGCTCCAAAACCTAACCCCGTATCCTCATGACAGGATGATCCTTTTTCTGCCCTGGATATCCACCTGAGTGACCATCTCATGCAAGAAGGGATCCTGAAGATGCTGCGGGAGGACAAGCGGACCATTGTGCTGGTGACTCACAAGCTGCAGTACTTGCCCCACGCTGACTGGGTAAGGAACCTCTTCTCAATTTTTCTGTGGAGGAAAAAACATGGCAGGAACATGTCTTGCTGCAAACAGTGCTTTCACTTCATCTCTCCACCAAGTAATAGTTCAGTGAGAAGATATGTAATAAAGATCTTTTGAAAATCAGCCATATAGGGGAGCCATAATTTTGAGATTCCCATCTTGGAACACCTAAATACATTGGATTTTCATAGAGCTGCTAGTTAATACTCTTATGAAAGCAGGTTACATTTAAAATATATTGAGTATCCCAAAACATTAGTTATATTGGAAATTTTTGGCTTATTTTTTGATCTCAAAAGAGTGAAATATTTGAGTAAGATCTTTGCCTCTGCTGGGATGTTACTAGGAATTTGTGCTATCTCAGGAAAAGGTGCATTTATGCAAGGTGGATATTGAGAGGTATGGAAATATAAGGGAAAAAACCAGTGCTTCCTTGTGGTTAGTACTAGTATATAATGTATTAAGAACCTCTTTGCCCTTTGTGTGGACTTAAGATTTTAAGAAATGCATAGTATTTGATTGTTCTCTTAGGTTTCTTTTTTATATCTTCTACTTAAAAGGAAAAAAAATGCAGGTGTGCTTTCTATACCAGTTTGTAATTGGAAGTGTCAAAGATGAAGAGGGAATTTTCAGGGGTTTGGATTTTTTAAATTTTTTTTTTTTTAATTCATTGGTTCCCATTGGCCTTGCACTTATTCCTGCAGTTTTCCAGCCTCCCAGATCTCCTGGCCCATGTTGATTGATGACTGCAGTTATACCTCCTAGCAGGACTTTTCTCTTTCACATCTTGCACAAGCTATAGCAGCAGTTTCCTGGTCTCAAGAAATAATCATATTGCAGCTGCTTCCTGAGCTTCATGTTGGCTCAGATAGAGTTGCAGATAGACATTCATCTTATTCTGACTGGGTTTTTGGTGAGCAGCAATTGTTACTTGTAGTCTCTGCTGTGACTTTGTCCCTCAGTTAGTTGTTTACTTTTAGAGTTACCACTGTTCTCAACACAGTCCTGGTTTTCAAACTAGTGTCTTTTGGGATACCGGAATTTTCTACCTTCTTCCCCTCCCTATGAGTCCATCTTAATTTCTTTTTTATTGTTATATATCTGCAATTTTTTTAAAGGCTATGAAGGCTTTGGCAGTTCATCAGTGTAATTGTTTTAATTTTCTTTGTGAATGTCAGACCCATTTCTAGATGTTGGTGCTTTAGGAGATGTTGTATGAAAATTGCTTTATTTTTATTATCTTCTAGATGTGTGATTTTTTATGAAATAGACTGTTTCAAACAGTAGCACAGGAAGGATTTGTATGAACTTTATAATAAAAAGTATTTATTACAGAATAGTTCATGTTTCTTCCCTAAATGTAGGTTTCATTAATCCTTAGCAATTCTTACCCAATGGAGTGAAGAGGTATTCTTCATTTTATTAAGACATTTTAAATAAAAATATAATTTGAAGTGGATGTCCTCTAAAACTTTTCAACAAAACCCTCAGAAGAATTCAAGATCCAGCCTAGTTGCAGATTTCCTGAATAAAGTGATCACAAAAAGATCCTTATTTTCTTTATTTTTTACCTTCTCTGGTGTAAATTCATAGCAATGATTGAAAGTAAATTCTTAGCAATAAATGAAATAGTTTATTTCCCCACTCCCTTCCCATGGAAATTTCTGAGTTTCCAGGGAGAGAGAAAAGTAAATAGTGTATTAACTCTTTTGTAATGATGGGGATTTGCAATCTGCGTGCCTCATTTTCCAGTTGTCCCAGTCAGACCGAGTGGTGGTAGTTACATTGTATGTATAACATAGTTACACTGACACAAGCTGGAAACGGCTCCCTGCAGACTTCGTCTTGCACAGATATTTTTCTTTTCCAAACTGTGTCCACTATTTTATGCTTTTAAAGCTTCAGGGATTCAAATTGCCTAGCTCTTCCTTATCAGTCCGTGGTATCAGAGAAGAAGCCAGCATGCTCATATCTAATTGCCTGAATGAGGGCAAAACCTCCTGCACTCAGTGTCTTGCTAAAAGCTTTTTCCTTTTAGGAGGTAAGAGAACTCTAAAATCTTATCTTGCTAATGACTTGTATTTAGGAAGAGATCTGCTGACAAGGATCCCATTCTTCTTTCTTAAAAGCAGCCTTTTCTGAAACCATGGAGTGCAGGAAGTTTCTGGGTTTTCAGCATCTTGAAAGAAGGGGATGGAGCCAAGAGATAATGTCACTGTCTTTTTAGAAGACAGATTTGTTTGTGGAAATATTATTTATTTAAGAAAAGAGAAAATCCTGTCAAAGCGCAGACACATAGCTTTAAAATAAATACACATACCGGGCTATTTATCTCACCAGTTGTATTTCTGATTTTTTAGATAATTGCAATGAAAGATGGTAACATCCAGAGAGAAGGAACACTCAAGGACATTCAGAAATCAGAGACTGAGCTCTTTGAACACTGGAAGACATTAATGAATCGACAAGACCAAGAGCTGGAGAAGGTTTTTGATGAGCAGGGCAATCAATATATGCAAGAAAATGTTGTCTATTTTTTTTTTTTTTTGCCTTAATTTGAAAGATTTAACAAGAGTTGACATGCTGTGTGTGATGTCTAACTTAAAATGAATGTAGTATTAGTGCTACCATTATTATTTATCTCTTAAGATAAATTCCTTCATCTGGACATGTCATGTTTCTTTGATACTGTTCTAATCCATTCTTGACAGGAAGCCCTAACAAAATATTGTCACCTAAGGAATATAAATATAGCCATTTTAGGAAAAGCTTTGCTAATATTGACAGCTGGTTTTATAGATATGCGTGAATTTACTCATTGCCTTGGGTGGAAACTTTTCAGATATGCCTAAATCAAATTCCTTAGATGATGAAGATGTTTTGTCTTTCACACTTATAACACAAGAAGAATGAGATATTAATCTTAATTCTTATTAATTCGGGATAACTGTCCAAGTTAAGATTCCAGGAGGGTTGGGATTGACAACCTGGAATGAATGTTAGATATCTAATTTTTGTCCTTTGGTTTTACACAGACCTAGAAAATCAATCACGGCTGCCTGCTGTGAGATTCTCACTTCTATTTTTAATTGAGTGGAAACAGTTTCATCACAAGTAGCAATTTTTTGGTATTAAATCTCTGGTTGAAAACACATGAGCTTGTCCCTTTTTCAGGAAACAACTATTGAGGAAAACCCTGTTTTGGAAAGAACGAATCTCCGGAGGACGATGTATTCCCGGGAAGCGTTGCTGAAAGATGATGAAGAGGATGAAGGTAAAGGGCAAGCACCCTTTGAGCCCACTTCCAGTACATTACTGTTTCACAGTTAAATTATATTAGAATGAATTAACACCATTCAAACTGGTAAGAGAACAAAATGTTTTTCATGTGGGTTCTGATTTATAGGAGTGCTTGTTTCCATTGCTATGACCTCTGGACTAGAGTGATTATAAGTATTCATAAATCATTGCTTCCTCCAGACTTTTGAGGTTTTTTCTTATATGCGAATATGATTTAATAATGAATGAAGAATAGTATTAAACAATATGCTGGGTGAACTTCACCTGTCAATAGCAAAACATATTTGCTTAAGGTTTTACAAAGGAAAAAGACTGCAATTGATTTTTATCCAGCGAGTGCTTTCACATTGCAAAAACATGGTTGAAGAAATTGATTGCCAGGTGCTAAGGGTTTTTGCATCTTTTTTGTATGCATTACTATTAAGTTTAGCAGGTTAATACATGCAGACCTGAGCAGGTGCTTTGACCTTAAAGCCACCCTTTATCCTGGATGGGAAGACCTGGTTTGTAGCTACCACTTGCCAGTCCCTTTGTTATGTATGTCAGCATGGCTGTCCTTTTTTCTTGCACCTTGCAGAAGAAGTAACAGAGAGTGATGACGAAGACAACCTGTCTTCAGTGCTGCATCAGAGAGCCAAGATGCCCTGGAGAGCCTGTGGCAAGTACCTGAGTGCAGCAGGGATCCTCCTGCTGCCCCTGCTCCTCCTGTCCCAGCTGCTGAAGCACACAGTGATGGTGGCCATTGACTACTGCCTAGCACTCTGGACTGAGCATGCCATTTCTATCAATATAGAGCCCGAGACAAAAAACTGCTCCCAGTGCATGGTAGGAACTGCCTTGTTCACCTTCCTCTTATGATTTAACAGGGGGTGTTCTCCTGCTGTCAACCTCTGCTCCAAGATTTGTATGCAGTGTGCTCTTTTTCTATTAAAGAGCCACTCCAAAGTGTTTTGCAGCTCAATGCATTTTTGCATACACAGTGCAGTAAAATGAAGTTAAGTTTGGTGGGTTGTTGTCCTTTTGCTAGATTTATTGTATTTTAGTCACCAAGCTGATATACCTAAACCTGGGTTTCTAAAGTAATTTTGATATCAGAGTTCTCTTTAGTTTTCCCTGCACTGTTGCATTCTCACAGCAATTTGAGCTTTTTATGGTGTTCCTTGATTTTAAATTTCTGATTTATCGCTTATTTTCTTGCAAACATTTCCCTCTCCAAAGGATAATAAATTATGATTTAAGATGGGTCAAAATCATGGACAGTTTAATTCAGGGAGCAAAAAGGATATACTCTCACATTTTTTCACTTTTGTACTTGTGTGTTTGCCATAATATTTTAATTGTAATTTAAAGCGAATATTTGTGTTCCTCTTTGTTTCTTAGGAATTTGACCATTCTCCATATTCAAAAGTTTTCAGCATACTTTGCTGCCTTGGCATCGTATTATGTCTTGTCACATCAATAGCAGTGGAGTGGACTGGCTTGAAAGTCACCAAAAAGCTACACTCTTCTTTACTAAATAAAATTATTTTGGCTCCAATGAGGTATTTCTTTGATTGTAGTAGAAGTTTTATTATAGTAATTTTGTCTTCTTTACTTCAACACAGTCTCCTAAGTGCAGTTTTTACTAAGAAATGATTGCGCATCACATATTTTTTAAGATATCCATGAAAAATCACCAAGTGTCAAATTTCTGCGTAGTTTTTGAAAATGGTAGCCAGGCTGCTTGAGTTCCTAGACACAAGTCAAATGCCTCTCCTGCCCAACTGTGACTTCAGAGATTTTCTTCCTTGCATGTTTAATTTCTCTTGGCAGTTTTTAACTAGGGAGAAAACACAATTGTTGATCAATATGTGGTGCAGATAATTCATAGTATGCTTCATCATCTTAATCACTGGAAATATTTACTGTCAGGCAGTGATTGTGCAAGTCTAGGAAAGGTAATGAGCTTAGACAAGTGTCATTACAGGCATCATTAGAGTATACTGGGATGTACTTTGTTCCAGCAGAAGCCTTGGTTATCCTCCATAAGTTTTTTTTCCTGTGCACGAAAGCAAACGTGTAGCTTGATTCAAACTTGCAGCTCTAGGAAAAAAAAAACTTCTTATTTTTAAGCTAACTATATTTGATCCAAAAATCATGGAAAAATCACATACATGAAAAACCTCAGACTTTTTTTTAGATTTTTTTTCCAGAATAAAATTAGACTTGAAGTTCCACGTGAGTTATGGAACAGCTAATAGTTGCAGAACAATAATATAGTGCGCATTTTGCATATCCAAATGTCATTTATTATATTATTCCAACAGTAGTTATTCTTGTTACAATTTTCTCTTCCCAGAAATATGCAAGACTTTGCAATTTAACTTCTTTTGATTTTTTCCTGAATTGAAGTGGCTTCAAACTAAAATCTGAAGGAATTTTTTCAAGTGTAATCATGTGATATCCATGGCTTAGGCAGTAGAGGGAGCTGAGGACATGCTTGCAGTTGTAGGATTCTAAGTGGTTGTAAGTTCATGCTTGTGGTTGTAAATTCAAGACTTTTCCATTTAATTGGAAAGCCATAGGTACCTGGGCAAAATGAGAAATTTTCCTATGGCTGTCAATTTATTTGCTTGTTTCTGTGATATGGTACCTACCTTAGGTAAGACAAAATAATAACATAATAAGTTCTAATATCAGTATTGTAAACTTTGCCATTCCTTTTACCATTTTAGGTTTTTTGAAACAACACCTCTGGGAAGTATATTGAACAGATTTTCAGCTGACTGCAATACCATTGACCAGGTACTGATTAAATATTTTCGAGCTCTCAAGTTATCCTATCTTAATCTGAAAAAATGGGGTTTCATTTATTACAGACTTATCTAGATGAAGCTTATGGATGAACTATGATTTTGACTGTATCAGTTTGCATCATTATTTTCTCAGTTCTGAATGAGCTCCTCATCTTACATGCACATTGAAAAAACATTTATTTTGCTAAGATGTCCCGTATAGAAAAGGGAAGCAAAATAAGATCAATAGTGACATCCCTAAATTAGAGAGTATCTACTTTGTGAGTAAACACATTCATTTGAGGAAAGGGAATGAGGAAAAAGCAAATGCTATTGCCCAGAATAGAAATGACTGAAATTCAAGTTACTATTACTTACCCCAGACTGCACTGCCAGGATTTATGCAGATGCTAAAATCATCTACTGCATCCCATCTGTAATCCTCTGACATGAGGACTGTGCTCCACAATGCAGAAGGAAGCAGCCCCACAGAAATCCCTTCAGAAGTCCCCAAAACCAACCCAGTGGTAAATTCAAGAGCAGACCTGTATGCTTAAAATGCTCAAAATACACAAGGAATACAATTTTTGAGGAAGCAGAAGAAAGGAAAAGGAAGTAGTGTTTTCAGCTTGGCATGTAATGGAAGATGCTGTGTGCTTTTTTTTCTTCTCTGCACAGCACATTCCAGCTACCCTGGAGTGCTTGAGCCGTTCCACCTTGCTGTGCGTGTCTGCCCTTGCTGTGATCTCCTACGTCACGCCCATGTTCCTCATTGCCCTGGTGCCCCTGGCAATCATGTGCTACTTCATCCAGAAGTACTTCCGAGTCGCCTCCCGGTAAGGGCACAGGCCATCACCACCCTGGCAGTGGGGACAGTTCCTGCAGTGCAGGAGTGAATTGCGGTGCAGGGGAGCTTCGTGTTTAAATTTGGTCCTGTCAAGGCTGTGGCGCTGTCTGCAAGTGGGATAAATCCACTGCAGAGGAAATGTGTCATTTTGCAAGGGCCTT
Source organism: Vidua macroura (assembly GCF_024509145.1). NCBI lineage: Eukaryota > Metazoa > Chordata > Aves > Passeriformes > Viduidae > Vidua > Vidua macroura. Next base: position 50,010,561 of record NC_071576.1, read on the forward strand.
TGTCGGCAGCTCTTCAAGCAGAACTTCTGGCATGAAGCAGACTCTGCATGAGCAGGGTCTTTGTGTGTGATCAAAAGTTTTTGGAGTTCACAGGACACAAAAAAAACCAACTGGTTTTTGTCCTTCCTTAAGGGCTGTTTCCTGGGTGCATGCAAGAAAATGTGGACAGGGAAACTGAAGTCTGCCTGTGCAGGTGAAAGTGGAAATATGTTAAGTCAAGGAGAGGCTGCAGAATGCAGCATAACCATGGTGGTACTGCTAGCCATTAAGGATCCAGTGTGCACAAACCCCCTCTCCTGTACTAGGTGCCTTCCAGTTTTTAAAAATATGAACATTTTACTTGTATCTGAGACCTTACTCCTTCTAGTTTCCCTCTTCTGAAATGTTTGCAGCAATGCAAAAATATACATATCCACTCATATATGCACAGATTGAGAGGGAATCTGCAACCAATTTACTTCCTGCTGGAAGAAATTGAGACTATATAGATTTTGCCCTACATGTGCTTTTACCAATATGAGGACTAAATACGACATTGAGAAATGCAACTTAATAATGAGTGCAGACTCTCCTTTACTGAGTTTATGAGATGCAGTTGGCTCAGTAGTTATGCTGTTATCTGGGGATGCACTTTGTCTTCTGCTAAACTTGAGCTCCTATTTGCAGCATTCCATTAAATTGATGTTCAGTACAGAGGCAGAATGGTGTTTAAAGGAATAAAAAATTGAGTACAAGGAAAAGGAATGTAGGAGAAAGGAGGGAAGGCAGTGAAGGGAAAAGACCCATTCAGAATTCCAGCTAGTTAAATGTTAAAAGAAATATTCTGCTGGGGAAGTCATTCCCCTGCAGCACTGCTTTGCAGTTTGTCTGAACCTTATGTATATGACTGTGGTGATGTTATTCCTTTTCACTCCCTGGGCCTGAGTCAAGAGAATAACTGCCCAACAAAACTGTTTTTTTACAAAATTATTTTCATAACCCTCTCCAGGGACCTGCAGCAGCTGGATGACAGCACTCAGCTACCATTACTCTCCCATTTTTCAGAGACTGTTGAAGGTCTTACCACCATCCGAGCCTTCAGGTATAGTTTTTTTTTTTAAGAAACAAAGATATTCAAAAGTGAGGTTATGTCTTAAACTGTTCTGCCTGGAAAATCCAGAGTCATCACAACATGGGCAAGGGGGGATATCAAACATTGAAGAATTTTAAGTATTTTGTATGTAGAGGAGTCACTGTAAAAAGAACAAGCAGATGTGGGTCATCTGCCCTTTGGTTGCTGTCCAAACACTTGCATGCAGCCTGAAAAAAGATCTTGAGGGCAATTGTGATTTAGGAAGCTAAATTAGCCTCCAATTACCACAGTGTGTGGTGTTGCAGATGATGGGCTTGGACAGTTTCCATGGCAGAAGTTATATGCACCAACTTGGTACAGACTAATCTGTGTCCATGTCCTGGGCAGATAAACTGTGCATGCTGCTGACTTCAGAGGCTACAGTAGAGCCCTGCATTGTTTGTCAGGTTGCTAGCTGAAAATGTGGGTGTTTACACTGATTTTGGAAATACACAAGCTGGAGACAAAGTGTTTCCTTGCCTGTTTTGGTTTGTTTTTCCGTCCACATAAGCTCCCAGGAGGGCAGTCCAGGAATACCTGATAATGTGCCTGGATTCTGTATATGTGCTAGAAAACTGGCAGTCGTGCTTGATACCTCAGAGGTACCAATAAAAAAACCACTGCTGAGCTTACCAGCTGCTTTCCCTGAACTAGGGCTATTCTTGTCTTTTCCCAAGTGACTCAAACACGGTCAACTTTTCCACTAGATTCCCATCTAGATGAAGTCTACATAGTTTGTCAGTTAATTACTGTTACCCTTCTATCCTTGAAGCAGTAGGATTTATTTATTCCTCCTAACCTATAACTGTAATTTTGTAATAGAAATAATGCACAAAGGTAACTTAAACAATTTTAAATAGGTTATAAATAGATCAAGAAGAACAAAATTAAGAGTTTGTTACTTTTGGACTGAAGGTAGCTTACCCAAGAGTGGTAGAGCAGCTTAATGTTTTCCATTAATTACTGTTATTGAATATTTAATTCATTAAGTGCCAACAATGTTCTATGGTTTGTAGTTATGTCCACATTCAATTTTCAGGAAAATCAATTTTTCTTTTAATTGTTGTTTTTCTCATTCCTATATCCTTTTAGGGTATCTTTGAATTACTATGGCTGTATATTTTCTGGTGTTGATACAGAAAGCAATATTCAATGCCATCTAGCTAATATTTTCAGTCTGGCAGAGCATTCCCTCTTGATTCTTCCTGTCACCTTGGAATTAATTCCTCTGTCAAAGAATTGTGTTTGGTACCTCCTTTTTCTTAAATTCTGCAGTAAGTGACGTGTCTCTGACCCAGCCAGCCATATGTGTTCAGTGAGCTCTGTGTTCCATCTGTCTGCCAGCCTCCTGCCTCAGCTGCTAACCCAGTTATTTTTAGGGCTGTGTAGCTTTTCAGCTGCCTAACATATTAGTGGAGTTTAGACTTGCTAGTGTGAGCATCCCTAAAAATAACACTAACTCAGGAATTCATTCTGTTAGGAGGTGCCAGTTGTTCCTGAAGTGCCTTTACCCTTGGTTACTTCCCATCCTGGATTTATTCAGAATGCACATGGAAAGAAATGTACAAAAAAATCTGGGGGAGTTCAGAAAGACAGCTACTGCTGCACCTACAAAAACACCTTCAGCAGATGCCCTGGCCTGATTTATAGTTTATTTTGATACTTCAGATAGCATTTGTGTTAAACAATCAACAAACTGTAAATACGAAGGAGTCTGCAAAGACTTGACTTCTTTTTAAGAATATCTTAAAAACCTGGTAATCTGGAGACACTTTCTGAAGAGATTCTGATATTTTTGCATCAATACAGCAACTGTGGTAACTTTGTATCCCTGTTCTGCGTGCATGTGCATGACTGACTCATGATGCATACCTCACATTCTCTGAGTATCTGCATCACACAATTCCTCATGGTATGGAGACAGGGATGTTAAATGTGGCTGAATTGGTTGCAGAGGCAGCACAGCCACGTCTGTGTGCTGAGGCTCTGAAGGCAGTGAGCCCTGAGGAAAGGAAGGGCTCCCTAGCCATGACATGGTGACACTAATGCCTGATTTAGAAACAACCATTCTGCTGTGCACACACACCAGCGTGCTCAGAGCCAGCCCAGATCCTGGGCTGCATCCAGAGCCCTGTGGGCAGCAGGGCAGGGATGGGGTTCTGCCCCTCTGCTCTGCTCCAGTGAGAGCCCACCTGCACAGCTGCATCAGCTCTGGGCTCCCAGCACAGGAAGGACAGGGACCTCTTGGGGTGAGTCCAGAGGAGGCCACAAAGATGATTAGAGATGAAGCACCTCTCCTTTGTGCAAAAGCTGAGAGCTGGGTTTGTTCAGCCTGGAAAAGAGAAGGCTTTGGGGTGACCTAATTGTGGCCTTCCAGTACCCAAAGAGAAACTGTGAGAAAGATGAGAGAGGGCATGTAAAGACAGGACAAGGGGAATGGCTTCAGACTGAGAGTAGATTTAGATTAGATGTTAGGGAAAAATTCTTTATTGTGAGGGTGGTGAGGCACTGGTACAGGTTGCCCAGAGAAACTGTGGATGTCCCATCCCTGAAAGTGTTCAAGGCCAGGTTGGATGGGGCTCTGAGCAACCTGGTCTGGTGACAGGTGTTGGAGTGAGATGATATGTAATGTCTCTTCCAATCCAAGCCATTCCATTATTCCCTACTGCACATAGCAGACATGTCTCTTATGTCTTAGCACATGGCTAAGTTGTGGGCAGCTGAATTATTTATTTTCCTCAAAATCATAAACTTTTTATGTAAAGTCATTACTGTGCTCAGAAGAAGGATTTAGTTGCTCTGCAGTGAACAAGTTTGAAAGCTTCTATAAGCCGTGTACTTCTATATCAGTATTAGGAGAGCTGAGTTTATAAATAATCAATGCTTGTCACAGCCATAATAGCTAAAGGATAAGGTAAAGTTTCAAAGGGGGAGATCAAGTGTATTAAATTTTATAATGTAATAAAAGGGGGGAAAAGGCAAGATTTGGGTGCTTAAACTAAATCTTCAGGCATTTGAGCTTTATATCGCTACCCTGGAAAAAACTTTTGTGCCAGGCTTGTGCATTATTAGCTGTAATTGTTGATACACTTGATTATTGACATTACTTTAATTTACAACTGTGCAATTAAAGATGCCCAGCTAAAAGGGGTAACTGGCTGACTTGAACACTTGCCAAGACCCCAGCAGGGAATTACCTCCCATACCTGCTGAATTCATGGCAGATTTCATTGGCACAGCTATTCAGATGAGTAGGTGCAAATTCACTATAACAAACTGTAAACAGGCTTATTTGTGATTAATCCTGTTTTGTGTACTGTGCACTAATTCCTTGAGGGAAGGGAAACAGTTCTTTCCAAGCGAATAATTTTTTTTGTGCCATGTTCTTGACTTCCATTTTCTAGAGTGCCCCATTTGCTTAATGATAAGGACAAATATATTTGTTTAATATGGGTGCTACTATAACGGGAAGTTCTTCGAGTTTATACTTTTAAAATTGTTACCATGGCACTAGGTAATCTAAATTTTAGGCACTATGGTGATATAAATTTCTAGGCACTATGGTAATATAAATTTTAAAACCTGAGCTTATATGATTGAGAAAAACTGAATTCTGCAGCATTAATGCTTCTTTTCACAAGTACATGCATGCATTATTTTTCTCATACATATTTTAAATATTTTAGTTTTAGATTTGTCTCTCTCTCTCAATTATCATGTCACAAAATAGGTTTATAAAATGCCTAGTGGGATCTGGAAGTCCCAGAGAATTTCAATACAATAATCAATGCAATAATATCCATAAATTACTGCTCAAGATACTGCACAAATACACTTTGTCTGTGTCTAATACAAAACTACAAATGATGTTACTCTGAACTGTGAATAGGCTGATTTATACCCTTGTGCCAAGCTGTCCATAAGAACATACCTCAGAAATTAAATTTGACTTTGTATTTTTCTGACACCCCAAGGCCTGACTCCTTTTTTTTTCTCATTTCCTCTCTGTTTTTCCTCTTGCTTTCCTGCTTTCTTCCTTTTTTTTTTTTTTTTTTTTTTTTTCCTTTTTTTAGGTATGAAGCCAAATTCCGACAAAAACTTCTTGAATACACAGATTCCAACAACATTGCCTCCCTTTTCCTCACAGCGGCCAATCGCTGGCTGGAAGTTCGTATGGTAAGTACATCATCATTATTATTGTGTATACACAAGGAATTTTTGACTTTGTTCCAAATAATCTGATGAGGCATCCAGCAGTTTTTCAGCCTCATCTCAAAGCTATACCTTTGCCCTCTATGTCTCTCTGACTGTAATGAGCATATGCCCAACCCATCCTGGACACTGAATAGGGTATGAATTTTCCCCATAGCCTGCAGCTGTTTTTCCAAGACAGGAATAGTTTTCATGGGTCACATTGGCTCCTCTGTGTGTGAAGAGTGATCAGAGCTAGTTGAGCTGTGCCACCAGCCAGCATGTCATTGTGGGACCGTGTCAGTCAGTGGCAGCAGCTTCTGCCTTGTGGCTTCCTAGAAATGTTTCAGTATCTTGGAAGCTCTTCGAATGAGCAGAAGGATGTAGATAAGTCTGAGTCTGTTTCATGGTCATCTGAGCAACACCAAAGATATTCAGTGGCCTGTTTTCTGCTCAGTGAAGTGGCCTGGCATGAGAAATAGTTTATTAAAAATAATTCTCTAGGAAGCAAGTCAAGGAATTTTATGTTGTGGAATGTTATATCATGATTTTAAATGCAGGTGTACTAATGCTGTTCTGGTAACATGGGCTTCTTTTAGATGTGCTAAATGTATGTTAATTAATTTTTCATGTCATACTCTATAGCCTCATTTTGGACTCTTTCTTAACTGGTACTTTTTGCAAATTTAATTCAGTATTGGGTATGACTTGAATACAATATCCTATATTATTATCCTATTTTATGTTCAGGACTAGACCACCTGAAGTCCCTAATTCTGATCAATCAGAACTAAACAGTTCAAACACGGACAAATGACAGTTACCCTCCTGCAGCGTTTGTTTTCTAGTCTGTTACACAATTTTACTCAAAGAATTGTCTGTGGGAAGTCAAATCACCAATGATTTAAATTAAAGCAGAAAAAGGCCCTTATGGTAGTAAGTGAGTGCTGTGCAAGACAGGCTTGTTTGAACAGTTGTGGATGGTAGGAGCTTAGCAGCAGCAACAGAGCCTCCCAGCAGTTCATCATCAGCCACAGAGATGGGATGCATGAGCATTTCCCTCCTATCCCAGGTAACATCAGCTGCATGATTTCAGCCACCTCCATTACATGCTTAAGGTATCTGTGTTGACTTCCCCAGCACAGCCCTGCTAAAAGCAGTAAGAACGGGTTCCTGGTAGAGTCTGGATGGAGTTCCATGGGGTTTTCTGCCTGTGTTTGGAATTTGTGCAATGGGTTTGTTATTTGGTGTGCAAAATTATGAGAACATTTTGATCCTTTGTAGACTTATAATGATGGAGCTTATTCATATTCCTTCAGGAGTACATTGGAGCATGTGTGGTACTCATAGCAGCTGTCACTTCTATTACCAGTTGCCTGTATAATAAAATCACTTCAGGACTTGTAGGCTTGGGACTAACCTATGCTCTTATGGTAAGAATCTCAGGATCCTTTCTGTCTCTCCCAAACATTTTTTTGTAATTCCTCAGGGCACAAAGATGAACAGGAAGATTGAAGGTGTCTGTACATCTATAGTGGGTACTGTAACATCATGGAAACCATGTGTTTACTTCAGTTCACATGTGATGGTTGACATATTTGAGTGTATGCTTTCTTCAGCTTTGAGATCAAATCTCATCAAGGTGTTAGTTCAAATATGTCAACAAGACATGAACAAGTTGCATCATAATTTTTTATATCATCTTGCATTGTGAAGAATACATTTTCAGTGCTTCAGTTGTAATTATTCCCTGGTATGTCATTCTAGATTGTCCAAATTTAAGTTACCAAAACTGTCTTTTCACCTGTCTTTATTGTTCCCCCCCCCCCACCCTCTTTTCTATTGGTGTAGATCAGATCTCCACAGTACCAAAGTATCTGTGCACTGCAGTTAGGAAATGTAACCTTTAGTCGTTGTTGCCTCCCTCTTGGTGTTGTACCATCAAGTGCATTCACAACTTCCACTTACTGAGGCATTCCTGTGTAGGAATATAAACTGCATGCTGGTCAAATTATGCAAACTACTAAAAATCTGGAATTCAGTCTTGTATTTGCTTTACATCAGGTGTCTAACTATCTGAATTGGATGGTTCGTAACCTGGCTGACATGGAGATCCAGCTGGGGGCGGTGAAAAGAATCAATGGCCTTCTCAAAACAGAAGCTGAAAATTACGAAGGGCTCCTTTGTAAGTGCAGTTTTGTGCAGCGTGCAGAAAGAGCTTGCTGAAATTTTAATGACTTTGCAGTGTATTGCCATGAAAAATGTAGTAAATCACCTAATGAACCAGCTAATTTATTATAAGAGGGTTGATGTTGGGTTTTTTTCCCCTTGTGCTCATGGTACAGCTTCCTCACAGATTCCCCAGAACTGGCCAGACAGAGGGGAGATCCAAATCCAGAACCTCAGTGTCCGATATGACAGCAACCTGAAGCCAGTGCTAAAACATGTCAATGCCCACATCTCACCAGGACAAAAGGTAAAGAACTGCAGTGGTCCTCAGAAGCTCTGTAGACCAGCACATCACATAAATCAGAGTTAAAACATACCACAGAATGCTTTGATGACTAAATTACAGATGATTTTTTTTTCCTCTCAAAGAATGTAGTGCACTGGAAAGGAGTCTGGGGGATTCTTAGCTTGGTGTATTGAGGCAAACACCTTCCCTCTCAGCATACCAGTGCCCTCCAGTCAGCACACAGTGCCAAAAGAAGTGAAAGTGAGCTCTTACAGTGCTAGACCTACTTTTCATCCTTCTCATATGACTCTCTTGTCTTTATTCCCATCATTTCCATTCTACTAATGTACCTGTTATAGGACTGGCCTTGATTTATCCTTAAATGCTCAGACCCCTTAAAGACAAAAAGTGAACACAGCAATTCTGTAATGGCTGGTTCAGTTTGACTGCTCTGTCAGGAGAAGAGGATCATGTGAATCAGAACAGCTCGTCCACCCTCTCATCTGAAGTGTCAAGTACAGAAGTTATCCATTTCCTGTATTTTCATTGCCTGATGTTCATCTGCTTTCTGTGTCACAGATTGGGATCTGCGGCCGAACAGGCAGTGGAAAATCCTCCTTCTCTCTTGCATTTTTCAGAATGGTTGACACCTTTGAGGGTAAGATAACACTTTTGTGTGTCACTCAAGCTTAGCTCCTGAAGGTTCTTTGGTGGTCTTTAACAGCAGCAGCTCTGAAGTGTGATTTTCAAATCTGCAGGACACGCTCTCTGGCCCTGTTTAGAGCTGATATCATCTGTCACCTAACAGCTGTGCCATTTTTAAGCCAGATCAATAAATATTCTGCTTGATAGAAGCAAAAGTCCAAGAGTGACAGATGACAGCCTTTTGTGCAGTCAAATCACAACAGTAGGAGCAAAGCATAAAAGGGCAAGGTGTTCAAGTATAATGAAGGATCTGTGCTCAAGGCACAGCTGGGATCCAGTAGGCCCAAAAAACTCAGCACTTGGGGGTTGCAGCTTGGCCTGCTGCTTGGAATTTCCTGTCATATTTCCTGCTCTGTGTGCCATGTCCATATGCCTCACAGGGTGCATCTCAAAAAGATGTCAGCCTGTTTCCCAGCCACATCACCCACAGAGCCCCTATGCAGAGACAGACAGTTGTACTCAGAGATAAGATTTCTTAGTGATCAATAGTAATTTGGCTTTCTGAAAGACTTGTTGCCCCTGGTAATTAATCCCTGATTGTAGTAATGTCTGACCCTGTTGTTTGATAGATGTATACTGGTTAGGGAGTTAAGCAGTGTATCTAATCATTCCTAAGGTCCTTCAGGTCCAATCTGCATGCTTTCCAGCTGAGCTTAGTCTCAAGAAGGCTGTGCTGGGTTTTTAGTCAAAGCATGTTTCTTTAGTGAAGAAGGGGCTATGTGATACAAGGCCTGTTCCTGCTGTACTGCCTTTCAGCCTGGAAGTGAGCCATGTCTTTGCCAGCAGCTGTGTGGCACAATGAACACACTGTCCTTTCTTTTGAATAGGGAGGATTATCATTGATGGTATAGATATTGCAAAGCTGCCCTTACAGACACTGAGATCCAGGCTGTCAATCATCCTCCAAGATCCTATTTTATTCAGTGGAACAATCCGGTAAGTATTAAGCACCAGCAATAAATAAAAACCATGTAATTGCTTCTATGTCATACAATATAAATTATATGTTATAATTGTACTATATTATGACTTTTATACCAAGCTGCTCAATTCCAGTCTCCTCAGCTGGAATAGGGAGGATCATTGCCTTCAATGTGCTTTTAACTAACCCCTGCCAGACTAACCTTTCCCCGTGCCTGAGCCTGGACAGGATACTATTGGCAGAAGACATCCCATGCCTGGTAAGCAGGGAAAGCCAATATTTGTTCCTCCAGGATCCAGTAATCAGTTTAGCTCACTGATCAAATACCCATAACAACCCAGCATTTCTTGAAACCTTTTTTCTCCTACATCTGTATTCATCTGTCTACCTTAAAATATGAGACGTAAAAAATTGCTGTAGACAAAGAGAAAGGAAAAGAGCAATATGAGAAGTACTGGGAGACTGGGCTGTTTTATCCTGGAGCCTCTATCTGTGTTTCTTCTGAACCATTTCATCTGCAGCACCAAATACCTTAGCTCTTTCATTTTTGGTTTGTTGGGGTTTTTTTTTTGCTTCTTTTTTGCTGTTCTCTTCCTACTTCTCTGAGAAGATGATGCTGTAGAAACAATGGCCAGAAGTTCCAGTTTCCAACAAATGCCCTTCTCTGTGTCTGTGCCATTTACCTTAGGAAGAAACAGTACAATCCTCAGAGCACAGTTACATCACCTGCAGTTTTAGTTTCTACATAAGTGATTAGAGTTCACTGAAAAGGATATAGGCTTCAGGACATGCCTGAATAGACCATGATTCATTCACATCAGAAGATGATGTGATTGTATGCCTTTGTTTTATGAATTAATCTATTTAAAAATGCTTTTAGGCCAGCATTGATCCTTCATGACTCATACAGCAGGAGTAAAACATAAAAATAGTGTCATGCACCATTTAATCTTTTATTGTCATTCTATATGCTAATGTAATATGATGTGAGATTCACATTTGTTGCTGTCACTTCTGGGCCACAGCAAGCTAAAACAATGTTCGTCTGTTCATAAATCCAAGATTTTTTGAATTGCAGCAAAGAGTTGAATTTTATAATGCACTATGAAGCTTGATTATTCTGTTACCATTTCTGTAGCAGTGAAGAACAAAGAGACATTGTATTTAAAAGGAGGGAGGGTAAAATTTTGGCCTTTGTTACAATTTAATGCTAATTTAGACTAAGTAGTCACAGCTTTTTCTAGTAAAACGTGAGATTTATTTAGTTTATACAGAACAAAATAAATTCCAAAACCATAAAGATAGCCACAAAATAGGAAGCTTTTCTCTTTCTGCTCAACTGACAGTCAAATTTTCATCTTAATCACATTGGCATAAACATTGATCAAATCTGGGAAATTCAGTGGATTTATACCAATGATAGATCAGAATCCGGCCCAGACCTTCAGTGTATGATTCTGATTATCTGCAGGTTTGTTCCTAACACACTAAAAGAAGTAATCCATTGCAGCAGTTTCTGTTGGCTGATGTTCTCGTATTACCCATGCTGCAGGTTTAACTTGGACCCTGAGAAGAAGTGCACTGACAGCATGCTCTGGGAAGCACTGGAAATAGCACAGCTCAAGCATGTGGTGAAGGCACTACCTGGAGGCCTAGGTAATGAGACTTCTTTTTGAGAATATTGTTTCCAGCATTCACAATATTCCTGTTTCACATTTATTTATTAGAAGGGTAGTTGAAAAGAAAGAGCTTTTAAAGGTTGTGGAAGGTGACAAAAAGTGCCTGCAGGCAAATGTCCTATATCTATATAACTCCTTTACCAACAGTACCTGAGGGGAAGAATCCTCTTTCTTTTCAAGTCAATGGTAAAATTATTTTATTTCAGTATGTCTTTGTTATGAAGCACTGAGGCTTATGGGTCTTGTGAGTTCAAATAAGCTGTCAACAAATCAGGTGTTACCTAGAACATGTTCTTTTGTATTTTCCAATAGTCATGTCCAAGGACGAAGATTTCTAAAGCTTCAAGGTGTGAATCATTTGGCCATGCAGAAAAAAAAACCAAAGCAAAAAACCCCACCAAACACCTAACAAAAAACAAAGAAAAACCACCAATAAATCCCCTTAAAATGGGAAGTTATACAGCCCTAGGGTAAAGAAATTATGGATGCTGGTTTGACTGGGGGTCCAGTGTCGTAGACTGCACATGTTTCAGTGAAACTCGCTCTTGAACTTCCTCAGCAGCTTTGATGTCTGACAGATACAGGGAATATAGTGAGACAAAAGTACTGGTTGTGTTGAACACTGGAAATAAGCAGGCAAAAATGTGTCATCATCAGCTGCAAACCTAGGAAATACTACTTCACACTGAAAGTGAGACTCTGTTTTCCAAGCATATGCTCTGTTCTGATCTGACCTTACTGATTTTGCTGTATCACTTCCAGATGCAATAGTCACAGAAGGGGGTGAAAACTTCAGCCAGGGCCAAAGGCAGCTGTTCTGCCTGGCAAGGGCTTTTGTGAGGAAGACAAGCATCTTCATCATGGATGAAGCCACAGCATCTATTGACATGGCAACAGTGAGTTTGAAGTGCTTCTGATTTCTTTACTTGATATGTGAAGTAAAAGGTGGAAAGCAATTCTGTCTATTCTGTAATATGCTTACACCATATTTAGTTGCAGACATATTTATAAGCCCAGGTAGTTCTGAGTCACTGCTAACAAATCTAAAGAGCTTTCAAACTATTTTACTAGGGATTCAATAGTTGTTCCAGAGCTGATTGCATTAGGAAAACGAAGCATGTTATTTTAATTGGCAGTGGGAGTTTTTAGAGTAAACAAAGCTGGGGAAGGTCATCTGGGATGGTCAGTGAATTGTGAATTGGCAAGTGACAAGTTTTGCCAGCATGCCTGGCAGGACAAGTTAGGAAGTTAGAAGGCTTGAAAGTAGAGACAAGGAAATAAACACAGACACAGAAAAGACATACTGGATTATTGCATTAATTGCCTGGAATTTCTAGGCAGATGCTTAAGCACTCAGTAATAGTGCAGTGGCTGGGTTTTAGCCAAATAGAATAGTACATTTTTTTCATCTGTTATGTTGTTACAGGAAATATTTCAGTTTTCTTTTTGCTGTAAGTAAAGAACATAATTGGAGGGGTTTGTTAGAACAGCTACAATTTTTAGTTCAGTAAAATGTTAGTGTTTGAGCTTCAGCAAGGGAACCATAGTGCACACGGCCCAGTTAAAACACATTTTGATTTTGATGCACTGAGGATAAAGTCCCTCCTTTGAAATACCTCTCTGAAGAGCAGCTAATAACAAACAAAGGTATCTGTGCTCGTGACACTTCCAGATAGTTTGGAATGCAACGACTGTCTCCTAAATAGCAAAGGATGAGTACTTGTTGAGTGAGAGCTATGTATGTTAAGGCCATCTTAAATATCATCTCCACTGTTAAATATGCCAGGTACAGCACAATCCCTTGCTTGTCCCTGCCACCCCTTGGTGTTAGATGTCCCCATTGTGCTGGAACATTCCTGGGCTTGCAGTGGGGTGAAGGACACACCACAGAGGTGCCGGCATAAGCAGCCTGGCAGCACCCAAAATCCACCTTGGATTTCCTCAGTGTCAAACTGAGCCCAGGACAGCAGGAGTTTGGGGCCAGAGCACAGCTCTGGTGTCTGCTGAGCCCCAGAGGCAATGGTAGGAGACTCCAGGCTCTGGCTTAGTTCGGACACGTAGCTAATTTTTCATTTCTGCAATGGATGATAAATAACAGCATGGAATAGTCAGTGGTTACTTACTGAAGCCTTCCTAGTGTCTGTGTCTATCATGCAACTTCTGTTGTTTGAAAAGCACCAAATGTTTTTCCTTCCCTAGGAGAACATTCTCCAGAAGGTGGTCATGACTGCGTTTGCTGACCGGACTGTGGTTACAATAGCTGTAAGTACAGTCCCTGCTGCCATCCTAATGCAAACAAGGATCTGCAATGCCCCATTAGTCACTTCTTGTCAGTGTTAATAAATGTGTTAATTAGGTCAGTCATCTTTTTCTTTTTTTAAGTGGTGTTTAAATGTAAGCTTTCTTTTCCATTTTAAAATTTCTTACTTAAATTCATAAGAGTGGCTTCTTAAATGTGTTGCATGATGCTAAGTCAAATTACCTGTAAAGGTACACAATCTAAGTATACTCTCTATCTTCTGTTTCCCATTTTAAGCTAATTTAAAATGCCATATACTTTACTGCAAAATATAAATTTCATCAAGCTAAAATAATCATTTAACTAAGGACAAGTACACATTACAGGGAGGTGAAATGAAATCAGTATGCTTCTTAACATTTGAAAATTCAACATAAGAAGTCTGTGCCCAGGAATCTCTGAGCATCATTTATTTTCACCTAGCAAATGTATAATAGAGGACTTGATTTATCTTATGGTATCCATCCAGCGTGTCATTATAAAAAAGCAAAGGAATCATAATAATGACATTTCCTGATTTCTTTACATGAAAATTCAGGTTTGCAGTGTATTCTGCATTTATGTATCTTTTTCAGTTTGTTTGGGGACAGGCTGAAAAAGCTTTATTATTCTTTTACTCTCTTAGTGAGTTTTAAACTGCATAGTTCAAACAAACAACATCTTGGAATAAACTTACTTTGAATGTTTTTTATTTACTTCCAATTGTAAATGAGGTTTACAGCAGGTGGGTTTGTATTCAAAACATTATGTAGTAGAAACATAACACAGGAGGTTTGTGGGATGGGTAGTGGTTTTGGGGGTGTGGGCTTTTTTTTGGTTTTTTGGGGTTTTTTTTGTTTTGTTTTGGTTTGGTTTTTTTTTGTGTGTGTGTGTGGTGTTGATTTTCAGGTGTGGTTTTGTTTTTTCTTGGTTTTGGTGGTTTTTTTTTTCCCCAGAAAAAAGCCATATATTCCTAATTTCTGTTTAGGAAGAATAGGAATAGTAGGAGTTATAGTACTGTCTCTATTATCTTCTGTGTTACTCACAATTACCAGAGTGGCAGCACTGATTGTGTTACATTGAAAGAGACCAGACAAGGGCAGCAAATTCAACTGGAATGTGATATTTCAGTCCCCTTCCCCTGCCTGTGGACTGGATAAACGTCAGAGAAACTGCAGAAGATATGAGATTTGTAGATGCCATCAGTGATTATTTTATGGAAAATCTGGCTAGGAAAGCCAGAGAAGGAAATGCAAGAGTTGTTTTGATACTGAGGATGCCCAAAACTTGATTAGGGACCATATGGGTGAAGAGCAACTGTGTAACAGCAACCATCATATTCTGAGATTAAATATCCCTGCAGGAGTGATGCAGATCCAAAAAATCCCATGCAGTTACAGTTAACATGAAAAAAGTGGAATTCTGTCAATATGAAGAGGCTTGCAAAAAACTAAACCCAAAAATAAATGGTAGGGGAAAAAAAAAGCTAAAAGCAACAGCAAAGGAGATTGAATCTGACAGGGATTATGGAAATTACGGAAGCATTTTATTTTAAAAGAAGATGGAAATAATGCATGCTATTTATTTAAGTAATGCTTGAGTTAGGATAGAAAAATGTGTTATGGATAAAGAAATAAAAAAGATTATTAGAAACAAGAAGGCTGAACTCCAAGTCCATAGTTCACATATACCTTGAATACTGTGTGCAGTTCCAGTCTCCTTATGCCCAGAACAACGCATTACAACTGAAAAATGCTGAGAAGCACAGGATGATTTTGGAGGTGTTGGATTTGCTCCTGGAAGGGAGCAGCTGAGCAGGCTGGGGCTCTTCTGTGTGGACGAAGGACAATGTAAGGACATGTGAGAGAGGTCTGCAAAGTCACAGGCAAGGGGCACCAGGTGGAACTCTGAGCAACATGGCTCAGAGCACACAGAAGAGGGAGTACTTGTTCATATAGTGGGGAGGAAGTATGGAAAAGTCTTTTCCAAAGGATATGGATGCAAAATTATTGTCAAAGCTCAAGAGAAGACACGGCCCAAGTTTTGCAAAACTGACTAGATCAGCTTTCTAAATAGACAAACCACACCAAGCTCAGGAACCACTCCAGACCCAGATACAATCTAGGACTGGGAGAATTCCCAACTTCCCACAGGCAGTTCCACACTCAGTTGCCCAGTTCCTACTCAGCCTGGCTGCCTTCTTTTGGCTGCACTTGGGAGCAGGACTCTGGGCTGGGGACATTCTAAAGTGAACTTGTTGGACTCACACTCAAGTACCTGTGTATTTTTAGGTACTTGAGTATCCACCTGGCTCTTGGTCTATATATTTATCTGCAGTATTTACACAGAAATTAGGATGAAAAGTAGGATAAGTAGCCTTAATCACACTTGAACTTGATAGGAAAATTAATTTGTGGAAGTCTGTCTTATCCTGGAATATATTAAATAGAGAGATGCACTGACCTGGCATTTTGTTCGTTTGTTTTTCAGCACCGTGTGCACACGATCCTCAATTCAGATTTGGTTATTGTAATGAAGAGAGGGGTTATTTTGGAATATGACAAGCCTGAGGTCCTACTAGAACAAGAAGACAGTGTCTTTGCTTCTTTTGTACAAGCAGATAAGTAATAAAAATAAATAAAGCATTTTAGAATACAATTTTATTATTTTCTAAAAATGTAAAATGCCTGTAAATAAATATTATTTCATAATAAATTGAGCTATTCCTTTTTTAATAAAATGAGCCATTTTTTTCCATCCAAAGCATTAATGAATTATTTGTGTACTTTACTTTTTGGTATACTACTACTTTGCTTTTTATTTGCTGCCAAAGAATCAGGAAATATAATTGAAAAAAACTACATGAGTGAACTACAACAGGATATACATCAAACAAACATAACCAGCATGGAGTTTTTATGTAACTCTCAACCCCCCCATCATTTACTAACATGTTATTTTTTCTGTTATGTTATGTTATTACTATTATTATTATTATTACTATTATTATTTTTATGTTATGTTTTTATGTTATTTTACAGCCCTACTGTAGATAATGTTCATGACTGACTAAATGCAGAAAGAAAAGTTATATACCAAAGGTATCTCTCAAAATCTTGTAACTCTTTCAATCAAATGACTCTGTAAAGCTTTAATATCTAAATATAAAATCTATACAACATTTTTTATTCTGTGGTTTATTGATAGTGCCTGAGTTGTGCCTTAGACTCTCCTTTAATACTGTCTAGAAATGAATCATAATCTGAATCTTTCTGCCCACTGAATACTATTACACTGCTTCCAAGCAGGATGGAGGCAGATCCCTCCCAAACTGTGAAGAAGCTGAGAGGAGGCAGAATGTGATAAAGTGTACATAAAACAGTGTTTAATGTACACTGTTTCCAGACCAGTGCAGATGTACCAATTCATCTGGAAATTATCCCTCCAAGTCTGGTAAATAAACAGCATTAAACCTTTCACTGCAGCTCAGGGCCATGAGAGCTTGACTCATCATCTCCTAGTTTCACATATTTCACCCACTGTCATGCTGTCTCTAGATTTACTGTGACCCTTACCAATAAATTCTGTATACTTCAGACAACTTTTAACCACTGAAATTATCCTAATTCGGCTAGACAGCTACTTATCCCTGCCCTGTGACAGTCATTCCAGGACTTTTTCATTAATAGAGGGTTAGAATGTCAATAACCCAATGGAAGGCTACAATGAGTTTTTAATTTATTCTTTTTACAGCAAGTTTACATTTACATCCATTTTTTGTTTTGTTACTTCCCCCTATTTGAAGGACTTCTTGTGCTTAGGAGAGCTCTTTATCTTTTTAGGTTTTTGTTTTCTATCTCTTTAGCCTGCTCAATTAGTTTGGAACCTGTTTTTAAAAGTTTTATTTTCTAGAAAAAGACACCTCAGTGTTCTCATGGGCTATGTGATATTTTAAGGCATTACTTCTACTGCAGCAGCGAGCCAGGGAAAATGAAGAACTGTTGTTGCCATTTGTGTTACCTGTTCCAGAACAGAGTATTTGCAGCATATCCCTGCTGTTATTTGGGCAATAATGAAGGGCAGGTAAGTTGCACCAGAGGAGTGTAGAATGAACAGTGGTAAAAGTCAGGAGGAAGGATGTGGTTATGCAGATGAAAGGCATGAGCTCTGTCACTGCCTACTACCCTTTGAGAGAGAAAAAGGGCAGTTGGCAGCTTTCTCCTCCAAGGAATTGTTGGCTGGGCAGTGTCCAGGAAAGAATGGCTGCAGAAGTATTGGTGTGTTTTCACCCTGGAATACCAGGCTTCCATTAGGGCTGAGAGAGGAGAAGTGGGAGCAGAAAGGCACAGAGCAGGTTTCTGCCACAGCTCCTGGGCATGCTGTCTCCTGGCTTCCCATTACTGGTCTAAGGCAGAATCTCATCCTGCAAAGGCTTAGGAAAGCACCACTGTTCAGGACTCCTCAAACTCACACTGCAGAGGCTCTACAGCCATCTGTGGAAGCTCTTAGAGATTCTAATGGCATGGGGAGAGATGCAGAGAAGTGAGGTTTCATGTGCTTTTAATGAAGTGTCTGGGATTTGACACTACAATTTGGGCTTACTCCTATTCCACAAGCTTCTGATAGCCTCACCCAGAAGGGAATTGCAGGGAGGAAAGAACAGCATATTGCTGAGGAGGCTGTACTTTATCCTGCAGCATTAAGAAATTAGAACTCAAAAGTGCAAGCATCATAAATTTCCATTTTAAATGGGGCTTGTATTTCCCAAAGTAGCGTTGCAGGAGAGTAGGGTGAGTTCATTCATATCCAACAATTACCAATTTCTAATGGTACCACACTGCTGAGTTGGTGTCTGTGAACAGGGAGGCTCTTGGCTGCCACTGGGGCAGGATATTTCCTCAGCACTTTTCAGCTGGTCTTGTTTATGTAGGGCCAGGGAGTTCCTGCTCCTAACTCCAAAGGATTAAGAGTCTCACCAGTGACCAGAAGCAGTTCCCAAGAACATTATTCTGTGGTGTGAGGCTCACTGACATTACCTGAGTCAATAGACCTTGTTGCCACGAGCTAGGCAGCCCAGGAGTCACTGTTAACCAGGCTCACAAATGTGTTTGTATGGCAGTGAGGCATCACTAAGCAAAGGGCTGGACTGCAATGGTTGCAAGACAGTACAAGCCAAGGCTAGGTTTCAGTTTTCCTGAGGGATAGGACTTGTCTCAGTCTCAAAGGTGTTAGGGGATAGGCTGCCCAGGGAGCTGCAACCAGAGGGTTTTTTGTTGCTTTGTATAAATGCTTCCACTATACAAAAAACTTTATAGTGGTTTATTCCCTTGTCCTAGAGTGGCCAGGAAACACAGCATGGCTGCTTCATCAGTCCTCTTCTCAGCTCTGCTCATGCCTCCTCTTGTGGCTTTGCATAACCAACTCTGATATCTTTTCTTCTGCCTCCCTACTCATACTGCAAGGTGATTTACAAGGCTTAATTTTTGTCAGACTAACACTGTGTAGCCTCTGAAGCTTTACTCAACTTCTAAATGCAGAGTAATAATATGGTAAAAACTAAATTTTAATTTGACAGTTATCATAAGATCTTGTTTGATAGACATTAAAATTAGAATAAATGGGGGGGGGAGTTTTGAAGTGTAAAACCTATTTTGTGGGTGGAAAAACTTAGCCCTCATGATTCAATACTACAGAGTGGGATTGTTCATTCCTGTGAGCCCAATTTTTTTCAGCAGCTCTTAACACAAATATGCTGGCTCACTCAGATGATCTGTTACTTTTTTCTTTTAAGTATCTGCCACTTAATCCATAAAGACAGCTCTAGAAATTCTTCAGCAGAAACCACTTGCTTTGCTATCCCATCTCAGCCCCTAAGTGCTCAGAGATGAAGAAAAAGAAGTGGCAAATGACAGTCCCATTGCAGAAGTGGAAACAGGGAAGCACTGCTCTAGAGAGTTCAGGATTCCTAAAAGCAGCGTGGTGAGTGTGTTCATAAATCACCCCTCCCTGGGTCGTTCCTAGCACCAGGCCATGCATCAATTCACTCATTCTCTAAAACTCTCTCCCCCGACACAGGTTTTTATCCATTCCACATTTATGGAGGTACCGCCCTCTGGAGGAAAACGTACAGAATAAAGACCACGCTTAGAAAAGAGTCAGGAAAAACGGTACAAAAGTCAGGACTGCCTCTTGAATCCCTATGTCCGTGTCTGCAGGGGAGTAAAATGCTGCCCATGGGTTGCCTGGTATTGCACAGCCTGTTAATGCTCACTGCAAAATTCTGGAAGTAGGACCTGCCATCAGCTGCAGAATTACACATCTGACAAATAAAACTTCAACTTACTTCATCCTTTTGAATTATGGGTTTTCTTCTTTTTTTCATATTTAGAAAGAAAAATGTTGTTAAAAAAAAACCTCCACACTTCTTTAAAAATTACATTGTCGTATAAATCATGTAGTTAACAAACTAAAAGTGTAGGTGCAGGTGACAGTCACACCAAGGACACAAAAAGAGTCTAGGAGATGACTAGATGAAGGGATGTAGAGAAAGGGGGAACACCCTTGGCTAAGCTCAGTGGCCTGGCAGCCACATGCCAGGGCACCTTGTTGCTATTCTAGCTTTATTTATCAAAGCAGCAAGAAAGATGAACCAGACTGGGAAACTGACCCCTCCAAAAGGAATCGATGTGTGCAAGGACATGCCACCATTCATACCTAAAAATACAAACAGTCCAAAGTAATAATAAACAATTAATTACAAGGCCTATAACGACTGCTCGGAGAGCTCAGGACGATTACTTCAAACTGCTATTCCAAAATCCCTAGGTGGGCTGCTTCAAGTAGCTGTAGGTGGTGAAAGTTAATTTCAACCCCAACTGGCTGATTCCCAGACATCAACTGACAAGTGCCTAGGGAATCAGTGCAAAGAGTTGTTTACAGTGTGTACCAAAGCACTTAGAGCCAAAACTAAAGGGAAAGTCCATGGACACGTATCTTGCAACTGGAAAAGAAATAATCACAAATCCATTGGTACTAAAGAAAAAAACTCTTATCCAGAATATCCTGGGATGCTGTAGAAACTCCACAATGTTGGTATCTAAACTGAAATAGAAACAAAATATTGAAACCAGAGGAAATAAACACATCAATGAGTATATTGCTGTTTATACAGCAGCAAAGCCACATCAGAATGTTTTTATATAATGCATCTTGTCAGTAGGACACATCCTTACAGGCATGCCCATGTATGCATTTATACTCACAGAGACATCCCAGTGTCCCAAACAGGTTCTAGCTTCCTGGCTCCATTTTTTGCCTCTTCCAAGGATTTTGATGCCTGTCTGGAAGTTTATGTCACTGGGGGTTAATCCTTTGTGGACAGATTTTTTTTGCTCCTGTTTGGACTGTAGACA